>NC_051193.1:51394813-52030924 GCF_015220075.1 Falco rusticolus | reverse complement strand
CCGATTGCCCCGCGCGCCCGCCCGGCTCGGCCCGCACCGAGACCCGCAGCCCAGGTTCGTGACAGGCCGGGGACGCCGCCGCGGCGGAGCGCCGGGGCCCCTCCGCGGAGCGCAGCGCCGTGGGCGGGTGGCGTCGGGGGAGCGGTGCCGGCGGCGCAGGGGGCTCCCGGCCGCGCAGCCGGTCGCCTCTCAGCCAGCGTCACGTTTTCTCGCTACCCGGCCTGACGCCGGTGCCCTTTGCGGAGCGGGCGCCACCGTTGGGCGCGGCCCGGGCCGCCATTTTGTGGCGGAGCGATGGCGTTGGCTTTTCTTCCCTGGCTCGGCGGGGAGGGGCGTGGCCGCGGCGGGCGGGGGCGAGTTGTGGGCGGGGCTCGGCGTTCCCATTGGCCCGGGCTGAGGCGGAGTCCACTTGGCTGCTCCCCATTGGTGCGGAGCGGGGGCGAGGCCGGGCCGCGGGCCTGATGCGGACTGCGGCAGGGCGGGCGGCCGCGCGGGGCGGGTGCGCTGAGTCAGGGGGCGGGGCCGGGGGCGGCGGCGCTGACGGGCCGGGCGCCGTGTCTCCCGCAGCGAGCTCCGCGCCAACAGCCATGAGCGGCTGCCGCGTCTTCATCGGGAGGCTGAACCCGGCCGCCAGGGAGAAGGATGTGGAGAGGTTCTTCAAGGGATACGGCCGCATCCGGGACATCGACCTGAAGAGGGGGTTTGGGTTTGTGGTGAGTGCGCCTCGCAGGCCTCCGCGGGCCCTGCCCGTCCGTGGCGCTCGGGTCTCACGCGCCTTTCGTGTGCACGAAGCTGCTTTTCATGATAACGCCATTGACGTGCTCAGCCAAGTGGCAAACGAGCGTTGGTTAACTTCCCAGAGGTGTAATTTTTTTACTTTTACGGTTTTGCTATGGTGGTTTTGCAGGAGTTTGAGGATCCGAGGGATGCAGATGATGCCGTCTATGAACTGGATGGAAAAGAGCTTTGCAGTGAGAGGTGAGGTATTCTTAGTTCATGAATGTATAAGCTTGTATATCTAAAATAAGAAGCGAGTCGATTTTAACTTGCAGTGTGCTACCAGTATTGCTTAAACTATTTTGTGGTTGGGATTTTTTTTCTCCGACAGCTACAACTGTGAAGGAATATGTGAGAAGAAAAATGTAAAAATGTATGGTTTTCCATTTCTGCTTTTCCCCCCCAGGGTTACAATTGAGCATGCAAGAGCACGCTCTAGGGGTAGAGGCAGAGGGAGATACTCTGACCGTTTTAGTAGCCGCCGTCCACGTAGTGACAGGAGGTATGTATGTATAGCTTTGAACTGACACAATTTACAAAAGAATACAGTGGGCGCATCTGGTGCAAGAACTTGAACGAGAATGAGATATTAAAAGGTATTAATTGCCTTTTCAGTCAGTCATTTGATGTGGCAGTAGGTGGGATCGTGAGGTTTGCAGATCTTCTCAGATAAGCTTGTTGTCTTTATGCTCCGTCCCTGAAGTACTTAATGCTTGTCCTAGATTACTCAGGGCATTACATAGTTAAGTTGTAGCAATGGTGATCTGCTGGTACGGGTTATTGGTACAGCCTTTGTTAATATTCACACGGTTATATTTTAATTACTAATGAAAGTCTCGATTCGTTATTTCCAAACAGAAATGCCCCACCTGTAAGAACAGAAAATCGCCTCATAGTAGAAAACTTGTCTTCCCGAGTCAGCTGGCAGGTTTGTTCAAACACGATTAACTATTTTGACTTCGTTTAATGGGTATGTAATGTAATTATTTTGTAAAATAAATAATTTAAATTAAATGTAATTTGTTAAAATTTTTATGTAATTAATGTAACTTTAAATAACGTAATTTAAATATCTTGAATGAAAACTAGTTAATTTTAATTTTATATAATAATGTATATATTTGAGGATATATATTTATTTTTTTCTTGTTTTTTAAATCCATTTTAACCACATATTAAACCCTTTATTTGCCAGCCTATCTGTGTCGTTGGCCTTATGACGAGGAGTGCCTGTGGGTTATCCTAATCGTTCTGTCTTGGTCACTCTTGGTTGGGCCTGGTTGACTTTCCAGTCAGCTCCTACAATGTCACTTGGCCACCTCTAGATCTGTGTTTGCCGGTCTAGATGTAATCGATGCACTCCTTAAAGTGCCACATTGCAGCGATCCCAGAGCGTTAACGAGATCTGATTCCTAAGTTGAGAGCTGTTCTTCCTGTAACGCTTCCGAATAAAGAGGTCCTGGTCGAAAAGAGTTGAAAGATACGAAATTAGGTGGTCGTTGGAATCCTGATCGCAGTAAAGTGGTCCTTGGTAACATCAAGCATAGAGAATGTCTGGATCCATCAATAGTCTCCTAATAGGGAGGGCAGTGCGATTAATGGCTTCCATCGACTGGGTAGTGTTCGTCAAGTGGGTGGCGAAGAGCCAGTCGGGCATATATCATGACGGTATCTCCGGTCGCTTAATGCAGTTTGCTGCTTGGCTAGCCTAGGGAAATGTTAATAAAGGTAAAGTAAACTATATTTTTAATGACATATGGGGCACAAAATAATTGGTGTTACGTAAATGTAATTCTGTATGCATATAAGACTTGTAATGTAAATGGAGACTGAAATAGTTCAAAAATATATGGGTAGTATTTCACACTCAGTCCAGTATATATACAAATGTAGTTTTTATCTCTCTTTCTCTCTTTCTCTCTCTCTCTCTCACTCTGTATAATCTTTGTAGACTAATATTTTCCTTAATGTTAAGACACTTTATTAGCATTTTGCTTAAAGCAATATGCTTTTTTCATTTATTTCGTGCCCTGATAATAGATAATTCAATTTTGATAGAATACAAGTATGGCAATTGCCATGTTTGTAACTTACCTAACATCTTCTCTTTCAGTAGTCATAAGTCTCTTTTGTTTGCTTGTAACTATTATATAGATATAGATAAGTGTATAGATAAGTTATTCCTTTCACTTCTTTGTATAACATAACTGGTCTTGTGTTAGGATCTCAAAGACTTCATGAGACAAGCTGGGGAAGTAACCTTTGCAGATGCACACAGACCTAAGTTAAATGAAGGGTAAGCCTCTAAAAGCATCTCTTGAAAGCTGTAGAGTAGTATTTCTGTGTGTAATACTTGGGGAGGGGAGCTGGCTACTCTCAGTGCTCAGCAGCTGTTCATGGTTTAATTTAGCTACCCTTTGAAAATGTATTCTGTGGTATTGGGGGAGGGGAATTCCTTCAATTCATATTTGAGTTCCAACAAGAGATGACTGCACTGCGCATGTGAGGTTTTTGGAGTTATTCTCCCTCTGCCCCGAGTGTATGTTTTGCTCTAGTATCAAAAATACCACTTGTAATAGTGAGTTCTTGCATTTTGGGTTTTTTCCTGTAGGGTGGTTGAATTCGCCTCTTACAGTGATTTAAAGAATGCTATTGAAAAGCTTTCTGGTAAAGAAATTAATGGAAGGAAAATCAAACTAATTGAAGGCAGCAAAAGACACAGGTACAGATTTCTGTTCTTTTGAATAACGCTTAAATATTCATTGAGAAAGCAGTGACCGGGCAGCTGAACTGGAGACCAGGGAAATGCCTGGTCATTGCAGTCTGTGACGCTTCGTTGCTAACACCAGTGCTCTTTTGTTCCCTCAGTAGGTCCAGAAGCAGGTCACGGTCTCGTAGCAGAAGCTCATCCAGGTCCCGTAGCCGGTCCCGGTCCCGCAGCCGCAAGTCTTACAGCAGGTCAAGGAGTAGGAGCCGTAGCAAGTCTCGATCAGTTAGTAGATCTCCAATGCCAGAGAAGAGCCAGAAACGTGGTTCTTCCAGTAGATCTAAATCCCCATCATCTGTGGATCGGCAGAGGTCTAGATCGAGGTCCAGATCTGTTGACAGTGGCAACTGAACTATAAGTAACTTGCCCTGTGGGCCCTTTTTTAAACCATACTTGCTAAAACTTGTGGTAAGTATGTGACTTTCTGTGGGGAAGGGTTTGGATGGGGAGGGGGGAGGGATGGGGGAACTTTGTAGATGTGGACCATGGTGGGAAGGGTTATTGACTAATTGTATTAAATGTTTTTTGATAACCCTTTTCTTGCTCACATTTTTTGTGAATGTCTGAAGTGTATAGTTTGTGTATACCGGCAGAGCTCTTTATAACTAAAGCAGACAACTTAAAATTTTTGTACTCCAAAAAAAGTCATCTGAACACTTAATTCCCAGTATATTCAACTGTGAATAGCAACTCAGAACATTAGTTTAATATTTCAAGTTAAACTAATAGCTTTAGGCATCTAAGAGCTCTACATGTGCTGTACATAAAGCTTTATTTCAGAGGGTATTTTTTTGTGCTTTTGAATCATTGTTTCAGTTATAGGTCAGCAGATTAAGTGCTGGTCGGTACTGGTAATAAAACCTTATTCTAAAAGCTTTTCATTTAATATGACTTGCACTACACTACGATAATGCCCATTTTACTGCCCTGTGGTAATAATATTCTATAAAGCACCCTAATTCTTGATACTTAAGAATTAAGTAGCTCAAATAAAATATAAAGAAACGTGTCTCCGCCTCTGGTGTGTTCTCGGTGTTAATAAACTGTGACTGCGCCTCATGTTGGAGAGTGTTAAAATGTTTCTTGAAAGATGGGTCTGCGGCAAAGGGTTCACTTGAGTGTTTTGGGCATGGGGAGAACAAACTTTTAAGTAGCGTTGTGCTCTGTCCTTAGATGTCTTTATGATCTGAAACAAAAACCTTGATAATAAGGAGAATTGTGCCATCATAGTTCATAGCAAAAAGTGGAATGGACAAGTCATTTATGTTCTGATCACTTGGGATAATGAGTGTGGATTGTTAAAGATAGCTGTAGTCAGCGTACTTCATTATAGTGTGTGTGCACGTGTATGAGAGAACGTTGAGATGTGGATAAAGCATTTTTGTAGGCATTAGTCCTCTTCTGGAGGAAGAGGAGGGATTTTTGAGTTGGTGGGTGGGAGAATGGCAGCAGTGGTACCCTGAAGTTCTGCCTTCTAGTGTTGGCCTTACAGGGGCAGCAGCCCTCTGCAGTCCCAGTACTTCTCAAGCCTTTGCCCAAGTTACAAGAGAGAGCTTTAGAACTTAATTTAAAAATACAACATGTTTTCTTACAAAGTGCTTTACGAAGCTGCTCTAGTAATCCACTGAGACTTTTAAAAAGATCTTTGGAGCCTGGGCCAGGCTTTGGGTTAGGTGCAGGGAAATGCAAGGTGGGGCTGCTCGTGGTGGGCCTTGGGGAGGTTATTCATTTGGCGTCCGCAGGCCCTGCTGCACTTCTCTGCGCTGTTGCAGAGTTCTGTTCCAAGCTAAGGAATGAGAAGGAGCTTTTGTGCCTTGGGAGTCTGCCCGTTACAGTAGCACTGTCTCAAACAGCCACGCACTCCTGGGAGCTGGCGCCGAGAAGTGGTCAGACTGAGACAGCTAATGGGATTATTACCAGTCAGCTTTAGGGAGCGGGAGCCTTCGTCCTCAGAGGCTGGTAGTTCAGCTGCTGGGTCACGCTACGAGGTGTGGGAGAAGAGAGGTTTAACCTTCAGGGGTAAAGGCAGCATTGACACCGGGGTGTAAGGTTAGTTGCCTTATCTCAAGGAGGTTGATCCTACTTGAATGATTATGGGCATCTTTGTATAGGTGGGGCTTTGCTCCAGCTGGAACCCAGGTGGCTGAAGGCGCCCGGTGATTGAGCAGGGGGGGCGATTTTGGATGCTTCCCTCCCTCAAGCTAAATACGAAGCGCTACCTGCTCTATAAATAGTTCCATATTGTGTGTCAAGCACACGGCTTGCCCTGCGAGCAGCATGGATAGATGTCTGTGTTTTACTTGGGGAGCTGGCTGTTGTGAAAACAAATTTAGAGTTTAAAACAAACTTCCAGGCTTTGCGTTACGGAGGGTTATATTAATTTCTGGCCATAAATGATTGTGTGTTTATTAAATTACTGGTTTATTAAGAGGGTTCTTGGTACAAGCCTGTCTGTTCTTAGTTGAGATGGATTACCTTGGGTTACAGTGCTTACTTTGGTGTTAATGTCTGTGATGTCCTGTCTTCCCTCATACTCCTATTTGTAGCGTGACAATGGCTAGATGGTGTCCTAAACAGGTGGTGTGTTCAGTTCACCGACTTACAAGGCACGTTCGAGGCTCACCTGTTCTCAGAGGTATGGCTTGCTGGACCCCAGCTCGACCTACTAAGGCAGTTGGCATAGCTGTGTTGAGTTTGTGCGGTCTCTGCTGCGTGGAGAGCTGTGGTATGCCGACGCCGCGCTGTGCTCGGGTTTTGGAGAATGGGAGTGACCAGCAGTCCATGCGCTGCTTGGCTGTGACCTGGGTCTTGGTGGCTCCTGCAATGAGAAACCTTCACACCTCGTCTTGGGTCTTTGTTAGAGAAATAACATCAATCTTCAGCAATGTCTTCAGGAGCTGCCTCCAGCATGTGTCGGTGGGACAATTACAGGTAAGTGAAATTAAAAAAGGCAACTGATACGGGCAGTGATTTCCATACGGGCAAAACTGGGGGCAGTCGCTTGGGAGTGTGGCCATAAGCCTCTCCAAAGGGTTGTCACGATTCCTTGGAAGTCTCCCTTGTGGGCCTGCAGGGAGAGGCTTGGTCTGGAACAAGGTCTTTGGGAAGTAACGGTGAGGGTGCAGATAGCTCCGTGGTGATCCCTTTGGCCCAAAATGAGCATCTAGATAAGTCTCACACAGAACTGCTGGAGACCTGCAAGCTGGCTGCTGAAGGTGGAGCTGGGACAGGTTGCGACAGCAGCTGCTGCAGAATCTGTGCGTGGTGGTTTCCTGGTTTCCCACTGTTTCTCCAGGGTCTTGACACTGCTTTCATTTCTTGAGCACAATCTGTGTCCACACCTGCGCAGGTTGCTTTTGCTGCTTCTGAAAAAAAAATAATGCAGGTGAAAATAGGCAGTTCTGAAACCAGGTCATGGAAGGTTTGTGACACAGTTACATTGGTGTTGCTGGGTGATTTAAAACAAAAGGAAGGAACTTTGGAAGTCCTGCTGAAATACTTAAGTCATTTTGTTTCCAGTCATTTATGACTCGGTGCTGAGGAGAGGTTCTGCAAGGCAGGAACCTCTGCAGTGCAAAGCCATGCTCACTGCAGCACAGTGGTGTTGCTTTCAGGACCTGAGGTGCTCTGCACCGTGTTCCAGCCAGGGGTGCAGGCATCACCCAAAATCTCCAAGCAAGCCCCAATGGGCAGCTTTTACCCACCCCAGAGTGGTGCCTGCCTTGTGGTTTCAGTACAAGGCCGCACGGCATCACGTGCGCTCAGTGCTCTGGTGTGCAGGGAAACAGCTGGGCAGCTGGTGGCGGGGCAAGCAGAGGGACTAAACAGGTGCCCGGTGAAGGTTGTTCCTCCAGCTGCTGTAGAGGTGACCTCTGCTCATCGCTCCCCTGCTGCTCCCTGTCCCTGGCTGTAGAGGGGACGCACTTCCCTGTGTCTGCCATGCTGGGGAATGCCATGTTGCCTGCCTCATCGCCGGGTGCTGCACTCCCCGATCCCTCTGCAGGTTTTGCCTTCATTTAAGGCATTTATTGCCTTCAAATAGACCTGAGCCAACCCCTAGTTCTGGTGTGGGGACTCTAGAAACCATACAGAGCTGAAGATACTAAACTAGAGCAAAGTGAATGCCATTACCTTACATGTCTGTGGACGCGGCTCTAGGAGGCTTTAGTGAGATTACCCGCTGCTCCATCCCTTCCTGACCGAGCTCCACGAGCGACAGCACTTTTCAGTCCTTCTGCTTCAAGAAAGTCCTTCTCCCTTGGCAAAATCTTGTCCCCTGCTTGCAGAATATAAAGCCTGGGTCTAAAAGAGCCTTGCAGATAGGGAAGTTGTTATGACAGTTGTGTTGCAGGACTGGGGGAAGGATGTTAACCAGGGGAGGTTTGCTGCAATGTGGCTGAGCTCTAATCCCTTTGCTGAAGGGCGTTGTAATGCTGCAGTAGTGTGTCCATCGCTCCTGTTCATCTGGGAGCTCAGCAGGCTCAGCCTCTCCAGCCCCATTGCTCTGGGAATGTCGCTGGCAGCGGGCAGGAACGTCTGAGCCATTCTCCCTGTTCCTCCTCACTTGCTCTTGCTTGATTGGGAGCTTTGTTTTCCAGGCTGGCAGCCAGGCCAGGAAAGCACCGACAGCAGCTCTGGAGCCCGGCACAGGCATCCCCCGTGGCACGGGAGGAGCGGTGCCTGTAGCAGTGCGGGACTGAGCTATGCCGGCGGCTCCCTGTGGCTCCGCATATCCCCTCTGGCTTCTCCTACACCCTTGGAGCACTCCACCGCCGTGCCAGGGGACAAGGGCCCTTCCTGTAAATCACAGGTGGTGCTTGGGGACCTCTGTGTCGCTGTGGTGGCCTAGCCTTATTGCTGGGGCCCTGGCTAAGAAGCGGGAGGAGGTGGCCTGCAGTACTGCACACGTCCTGTTTTTCCTTAGGCACCTGCAAGACTTCCAGGCACAAGTAAGTGCTGGCCAAGTAGCACATGGGCAAGATCCATAGGAATTAGGGGAAAATGCAGGAGCAAAGCCCACAGCAATTCCTTCTTTCCTTCCATCTCTCCCTTTGGGTTTTTTCCTGCAGATCCCCAGCCTTTCTAAGGAAATGCTTGCTTTCATTGTGTTTGCCTTTTAACTGTTCACTGAATTTTGTCAGAAGATGCAAAAAGGGTCAGGTCAGGCAATTAAGTGGTTATAAAGCATCACTGCCTCGGTGGTGCTGAGGTGGCCCCTGCAAGCTCAGCGCAGCTCAGGGCTTTAAAAACGATTTTTAAAACAATGATGTTGTAACGCTCTCACCCTTTGTCTTTACAGGGCTGTAGTAAGAATGTTTCAGCGACCCCAATAATTAAAAAAATGCCTGCTCGTTGTTAGCTCTTCAAGCGTTCCCACTGGCTCCTGGTAGTTAACGCAGGAAACGCCACAGGAGCCAAGGGAGAGACTGGTTGAGAGAAGCAGAATAAATTAGGATCATTATTCCACCCTGATTCATGCTGGGACATCCAGTTGTTTTACATCAGCACTGGAGCTGGGCTTTTACATTCAGACATGGCCAAAGAGCCGCATCTCGGCTCTAAAGCTGCTGCTGCCTGCGGTGGGACCTGGGAGGTGGGACTGCCGAGGGGCACGGCTGGAGCGGGGAGCAGGATCCCACCCCGGGAGGGAGCAGGGCCCGGGTGGTGCATGGCCGTGCTGCTAGCAGCCCACCATGGTCTGCTGCTGGCCTGGTGGCCACATCATCTACCTCCGTTCAGAGGGGGCTTTGGCCTTGGAGAAGCTGCCCGTTAGGCAGGTGAGCCCCGAGTTTCATCCTTAGGCAGCGTGCCTTTTCCTTCCCTTGACTAATTCCCGGCTCAGTTCTTAAAAGGTAAATTCTAGATATTCTCTAAACGGTCTTCTTTTCCCTCACAGCTCAAACACACTCTGGCAGCTTGCCCACCATGCGAACGCCTTTGCTCCTGCCTGTGCCCCCCCGCTTCACAAAGCCGAGCAGCTTCGCGAAAGGTCCTGCACAGCTCGTGCCACGTGAGGGCAGTGGTTGCATGCCCGGAGCATCCTTGCGCTCTCAGGATGAAAGACCTAAAACAACAAAGTCCCACCGTAGGGTATCGTCGCTTAGATCGTTTTTATTAAGTCAGATACTTCAGAATTCAGAGATACCGTCTAGCACAACAGGCATCACAGGATGCTTAACAAACACGAGGCATTAAAGGAGATACTAAAAAAAAAAGTATACAAGCTTGCAGACTTTGTTGGAGCTCAAAATGAGCTGTGTTGTGGACAACTTTTTTTTTTCTTTTTTCTTTTTTTTTTTTTTTCCTGGAGTCGGTGCTTCATGCTTTCATAATGCAGTTTCATAAATTCACCTGATAAATATGAAATGGCTCACATGCCCCTTTCAGTGGTGGGGAGCTGCTGAGGTCTGGTTTTCAAGTTTGGAGTTGGCACTGTCATCTCTTCTGTGTTTTTACAGATTTTAATGTAACGAGCTCAGCCTAGTGGTTGCCCAAAGGCTGTACTTCAGCAGACGTGCCTGACAGGAGCAGTAGTGACTTGATTTGTGCCAGATTTCACCCTGTTGGCCCACAATCCAAGACATGACCTTGGCATCTGGTGCCCGTTTTTTTGCTCAGGTAAGGTTTTCTCACTGTATGGTTATGTGCTTGGCTAATCAATTTGCTCATTTCTGTGTGATTTTGAGGCAATTTGCCCACATGGTAGGCACTGTGCTGGAGCGGTTGTCAGGGGGCTGAAGAGGGACACCTTCTGCAGGGGCAATCACAACTTGTCATGACTTGTTCCAGCTGTGGCTCCCCCATGCCACTGTTCTGGTTCTATCCATGTTTCTTCAGGTCTGTCATGCAGCCCAGTTAAATGGCATGCCCTCCAATTAAAATCTAGGTCTGGTCTACCCACTCATGGGAAAAAGTTGTGTTTAGGGTGGTGGTTAGCTCTGCTTGGGTCTGAGCTCCCTGCAACAGGGTCAGAAACGAGAACCAATTGAATGGGCTTGTCTTGAGATGCAAACCGCTCACCACCTGGCGTGGAGCAGGCTGGACACAATCTGCCATGTACCACTGGCCAGGGCAGCTGTAGCTTGATGCTGTGGTGATGGTCACACTTCCCTCTCCTCACCCCCATGCTGGGTGCCATCATGTTGCCATGCCAGCTCCATGTTGGCGATGGCTACCTGGCACGTCACGGGGAAGGGGCACATCTGAAGCAGGATGGGGGGAGGGGGGGGTGCGGAGAGGCCTCCCCTGTCTCTGCACAGTGCTGCTGGCTCCCTGCAGCCAGGCTGAAAGCCCTGCCATGATACCAGCAGCCTGCCCCTGAGGCTTCCCACAGCCACTGGCATGTGCTGGAGATGGGCGGCAATGCCAACCACAGTTCACTGCCCAGCTGTATCTGCTGCAGCATCCTGGCACAGCTGGGTGCCTCGCAGCAGGGTGGTTGGGATCCCGCACCCCTGCCTTCCCGGTGGCAGCCGTGCCCTATCCCACATTGCTGGGTGTCTACTGGCTCCCTGCCCCAGCAGCACTACTCTCTTAGTGGTCCTGAGCACAGTCAGGAGTCAAAGTTGTTTTTATTTATTCAAATCCCATTTAGCATCCATCAGGCTTAAAAATCCCATGACTACCCTGCTATACAATTTTGTTTGATAGGAAAATAATTAATTTTGCAATTAAGCTGTACCCAGAACAGATGATGTAAGAGCACTCCGTATGGGCTGAATTAGCCCCTGCTGAGACACAGCGCCAGCATCTGTCTGGTTTACACTGGTGACACTTATTTTAAACAGCCAGAGAAGGGGACAGTGCACCCTCCTGTGATTTTACTGACGGCTTCATCTCAGCTGGAGACCCAGAGAGCACTCAGCACTGTCAGCTGGAGCACAGTCCAGTCGGTCTGCAATGAAAAACAAGCTTACTCTCATGTCTCTTCTCCATGTTAGGGAGGTTGTTTTAAATTTGAGTTTGCTGGCCAGGTGGGCATTGCTTATGCCTCAGGTAGTGTGGGGAGCTCTGGAGAAAGAAGTTGCTGCCAAAAGCATGAGGCATTTCAGCCACTGAGACTAATATTTCTACGAATTCAGTACATTGCCTCTTCCTCCAACTTTATAGAGCGAGTCTTTCCACCAGCACCGTGAAGTGCCAAAGGGCATTGGCAACCGGGAAGGGTCCTGCCCCATCCTTTCAGTGGTGTTACTACTCTAAGGGATTTTAAGTTACTCCAGACAGAGAGCTCTGCTTCTGGAGATGGGTGATTTTTATGGTTAGCCATAGATTTCTGGCCACTGTGATAGCTTCTCCATTTTCCTAAGGAGCCCGTAGCAGCCAGTGCAACATGGTGGTATGCAGGAATGGCTCTGTTTTGCCTTGGTGGGGAGCAGTCTGCAGGTCTGGGGCAGAAACCCCCCTGCTGACAGGTTGAGGGGAGCACTGGAGGCATCCCATGTTCCCCGATACAGAGGATGGCTCCAGTTTTGCTATCCCTGCCCACAGGAAGGGTGTCGACATGGAGCTGCAGCAGGTTCACCTCAACGGTGGATGTTTTTTTGGGGGAACTCCATAGAAGGAAGTGTGTTTGTGTCCGTGATGCTTATTTTCCCTGTGGGAAAGGAGATACTGTTTATTGTCTATTGTAGTCGCTTGTTTACTACGTAATTAGTGGGTCTAGTTAATCTTGACTGTTTCATTTCCTTAGGGGCCAGTTATCAAAGACAGCTTCATAAAAAATTGACAGCTTAAGTTCCTTTGAAACTTTGGTAAAACGCTGGCCAGCAGGACCTTCCTTAAGCCTGTGTCTGGTCTGTATAGCCTTGGCTATTGCTCTCAGTTTCGTGGGAGACATAAGCCTTGTCTGCTGTTCTTCTGACTTTTGCAGGGTGATAACTTCAGAAAATGCTGTGTTTTCTCTGGGTCACATGAGGACCCTCTTTGGCATGAGCTTGGGAGAGCTGATCTGGGCAGCAGAAGGTTCTCTAGTCCCTTGTCCAGGTTATAGCTGTGGATGTCATACCCTTGCGAAGGGCAACCACACCTTGAGCAGAGGCAACTGTGCTTCATTTTTATCAAAGCTTATATTTTGAATAATTGCATTGGGTTGATTATGCTTGAGTTCTAACTCTGTAGCTTTAAACTGCTCCATTAGTGACATAAGCTAGCCCCCCTTCCTACATGATGAACATGAAGATTTAATAAAGGAGATGGTTAGGAAAGTGGGAAGTAAGAAATAAGGTAGTCGGGAATAGCTAAGGATTAATGAAAGAGTCAAAGACCTTTACGCAAAGCCCAGGGGAGAACCAGGAGGTCTATGAGAAGGCAGACTCATCACCCAGTCTTTCCCCTCCTGTTGCTCCCCAAGCTCCCATCTGAAGGGCAGCCAAATTGCCTTCATAAGGGAGAGAAATTCCCATGTCAAGGAGGCATGGAAAATACCACCAGGGTTTAATCTTAGAAATGAGTCCCCAGGTGGCTGTGTGGGAGACTTCTAAAAAGAATGTAAGGGCCAGGCTACATAATGGGGATTAACTCCAAGAAGGTGCTCCTGCAGGCACAGAGCAGCAAGTGCTGCAGAGCCGCTCACCTCGGTGCCTGCATGTGAGGGCTCAGCGGGAGAGCCAGGGGTTCCCTTGCAGTGCCAGAGGACAGCATCTCATGCTCTTCAGTGCCTTAGCAGGTGTTGGTGAGATGCCAGCAAAGCCTAGGTCTTGACACAACTCTGGAGACAGCCCTTGAGCTGCTGAGATAATGCTCCAGCCAGCAACCAAGCAACTTGAGCCACCTGGCAACTTTTATCCTCACCTCCAAATTAATTTTGGTAAATTATCTGTCGACATGCTGTCCCCCATACCCTCCTGTCCCTCAGCTCTGTTCCCTCCCTCTGTCCCTCAACAGCCATCATCCTTCCCAGCACAAGGAAGAAAAATCTCTTTTTTGGAAAACAAAAAGAAAAAATAATTTAAGTGATGCAGTCCAAAACAGAGCTATGTTTGAGCGTGTAGCTGACCTTGTAGGACCAAGCTGACCCTTTGGAGTTAGAGGGCTAATAAGGAGGAAGGCAGTGCTGCCACAGTGGAGCCCATGGCTTTGCCTGGTTCTGGTCTGCTGCTTTGGCAACCCTTGCATCATCGACTACGGTGCCTGGGAGTGACCTTGTCTTTCTGCACTCTTACTCTTGTGGTTACTCGTGGACTTCTCAGGGAAGCTGTAGACTGTGCCTGTTAGAAGGTCAGACTTCTCTCTCCCATAGGCAGTGCAGAGCTCCCCGAGAGGCAGAAATGGCTGCAGCAGCCACACTGCGCTTGTGCATGAGGCTCAAGACCGAGAAAGTCATTGAGGGGATGGCTGAGGTTGCTCTAGATCTTGCCTCCTGCTTTATCTCTGCCTCCTGTGTGGGAAAAGCAGTGGGGAAAGCTCCTGAAGTGATCCAAGCTTAATAAGAGATGAACACAGCACATTCTCGTCACAGAAAGGTTTTCTTTTAAGCTTTGATTCTCGGCAGCCACGGAAAGGCTGGTGTGGAAGCCTGAGCGTGCCAGCCCGAGCGAGCACCCGGAGGAGCATGGGGGACAGCAGGCCTTCACAAGCAGCAGTGCAGCTGAGGTGGGGCACCTGAAACCATGGCCCAGGGGGTGTTTGAAGCCTGGCCGTCCCTGGGTCAGTCCTGGACTACTGGCCAAGGTCCCACATGATCCACAAACAGTCAGTGGAACAATCCTAAATAAATACCGGGGTGTACAGCAGTACTTGGATATGGTCACCTGTTTGTTTAAAGGGCAAGCCCCGTGACCGCTCAGTGATGTGGTTATGCCACTGCTTTTTAGTTTGGATTTGGGGGGGACATTTTTTTCTTACCTCATTTCCTTTTTCTTCAACTTGCACCCATTGCGACGGGACCCTGATTCAGCCTAGAGAGGCAGGACATGCAGAGGTTACGGTGCTGACTTGCCGGGGAAGAGAGCTGGACCTGTTTCCTTGCTGTAGGTCACAGGCAAGCAAGGAAACAGGTCCATTTGCCTCCCGTTGCCTCCTGCCTGAACTGAGACATTGGCCTTTCTGCGTGATGCATGTGGGCCACAAAAAGTTCAAGAGGGCTGTTAGAAAACCTTTGCTTTTTTGTGTAATTTACGCATCTGCCTTCACCTTTTGCAGCTCCGCAGGCCCACGTGTGGCTGAGCTCTGCCCAGAGCAGCACCTCTGGGCTGCTGGATCCCGGTCTGGGGAGCAAACGTATTCCTTGTCCTCCTGGATGTTTTGCTGAATTTCTGGGCTGGTGGAAAACTCATGGGTTTGAGTTCCACTGATGCACTAGGCACTGTTGTCTTTTGTTTATTGGCGTTCCTGTGGTCAGCCCCTGTGCTCAGGCTTGTCCAAGCACCCAGGCAATGGTGGGCCAAACCCAGCAGAGCAATGCTTTTGTCTTGCTTTAGAGTAGGACACAATTATTAGTGGCGCATTTTTATTTCCATTTGTTCATTCTGACAGCAACCAAAGGAAGCCATTTTCTCTACAAGAGGATGTTTCAGCAAGTGTTATGGTAAAGCTAACAGGATCAGTGCAAAAGAGAGTATCACGTTCTCTTAAGGGCAGCAATCGATAATCAGACTGTCACAAGCCAGATCCTTTCAAGAAGCAGGATAGCAAGTCTGCACTCAGATCAGCCTTTAATCTTGGAGGATCACTGAGCTCTTTACAGGCTGATACATTTTCCACTGTCTATCTGCCCCGTAACACAGGTATCCCTGTAAAGACATACAGCAATTCTTCCAGCGCTTTCAGAGATGAAGGAAGTAAGTTGGATAGCGCGCTCCTGCCCTTTTGGGCAACACATTTCTGTACGGATCAGGCTAAAGATGGAAGGTCAGGTCTGAGTTTGACCCTGGATAATGTTTCCCAACCTTCCCTGCTCCGTGAACAGTAGCGTCCCCGAGTACACAACATGCTCTTGGAAACTGCGTGTTCCTCTGGTTCCCTTAGCCTGGAACAGCAGCCTCAGTTTTAACTTTTCTGCAGCCCTTGGCTGCAAGCAACATTGTTCTCAGAGGCAAAATGTCACTGAAGACCTGCTCTTCATGCTGGAAAATAAAGTAATTAAGCAATGTGATGTTTGTTAAAACAACCAAGTATCTTCTAGACGTTTTTTGCACAACACTGGGAAAAAATGGTAAGAGGCATGTATACTGCAGGGTGTTCATTCTTGAGATCTCCAGTATTCCCTCTTCTCCTTATTTTAGTGTCAGTCTTTTGATCTTTGCTGTTTGCCCCAAAGCTGTGGGCATTAGGTGAGCTTCTTAACTTTATTTTGTAACAAAAAATGAAGAAGTTTGTAGCCCTCAGGGATGTGGAGAAAAGTTTGAAAATGAGGTCATAAAGTTCAAGAAACCAGAGTGCAATTAGGAAAAGCTCAAACATTTATAATTTTCTTCAAAAACCAGAACAAAACCCCTTGTCATTTTAAAGCCATGATTCTCTGGAGCCTGACGCATAAATTTTGAGTATGTGGGGTTAGCAGTGCTGGAAAGGATGATTTTTTCTGCCCAGATCATGCTTTTCTACTGGGAATTTTATTGACCAGCTACTTTAACTGTTTCTGCACATCTTTCTTGGCTGGCCTCTCCTGCAGCTGAGGAGCCCTTTCCATCTCTGGGGGCTTGGAAGGACATCTAGAGGTGGCGGTGGCTGGGATTGCCCCCATGGCAGAGGCCAGGCTGCCCAGCATGGGTGCGTCTGGCCACATGCTTCAGACCTGCCAGGCAGCAAAGCTTCTCCAAGGTCTTGGAGCCTGCTGTCCTGGCAGGGAAGGACCTAGGGAGCTCACCAAGGGCAGCAGCACTCCTTGTCCCCTGCTCAGTCGCAGCCGGGGGCTGTGGCTCCTCCTCTACAAACCAACAGCTTTGCTTGGAGGATTATCTCTAGCTTGCAAAGCTTGCTGGAGGGATGTGATCTCCCCTGAGGACTCATGAAGGGAAGGGGCTCTTTCCTTTAGAGGCTTGTTTGCATGGCATGGTGGCGTCTGCAAATGGGGCCCCCAGTGTGACCCTGGGCTTGGCAGGGCACAGAAAGGCATGGTACCTTCCCAAAAATCCCACAGGGATGCAGTGCCAACACTGGTCTCTTCCCTCTGCTTCTCCTGTCCTGAGCCACCCTCCCTCGGACGCTGTTCTTTCATATTTTTAGAAAGCACATTTTATGTTTTTCAGCGCTAGCTTTGCACGTCAGCAGCCACCGCACAATGAACTCTCAGGGGCCCGTTTATTTTGCAGGCAACGGTTGTACCCCGTGACAGTGTTTTCTGCCATGTCGTCAAGGCACCCTGGGTTCTAGCTGCTTCAAAATGGCAGCCTATTTTTCAGTGTCCCAAGCCCTGCCTTTAACCAGGTCCCCCATGAACCCATTTTAATAGCTCCTCTCAGTGATCTGTTTATCCCGCAGTGCTTTCAAGGGAAATGGGAAACGGCTTGTTCCTGATTTAGGGGCTGATGCAGCAACATGCTGCAAGCAGCCCCTTTCTCTGCCTCCCTTCCAGCTTTTTGGGGTAGTCCCAGTTTAATCCGGTATGAGTCCCTTGCAGAACTGAAGGGTTTGGGGGCTGGCCGGGCTCACTACACCAAGTTCTTCGCTGTGTGGGCGCAGCCTAGTGCATCCTGGGCAGAAAGATACCTGCAGTAGGGAAATGATGCTTTGGACTGCTCAATCAAATAGAGTTTTGAATTACAAAAAGTGAAATGTCAGCCCTCTGGATAGAGGAGGAGCAACAACGAGCAGGGCAGGATGACCATGGAGGCTGGGGGAGCCATTATCACTTTTTGCCAGAGAAGATGGAGAGTCCAGTAGAAAAGGCCAGAGGCTACAGCCTGGCTGGGCAAGGCTATGATCTCCCTCACTAGCCAGGATGACCTCCCTCACTGGCTGGGCTTGGAGACTGACAACTATCCTCAGGTATGACTTTGCTCCCCCTCCCACTGGCCCCGCTGTGTACGCCCACATTAACATCGTGTACCCATAATTTCCCACAAAAATAGCTTGTTAGAGCGAGTTGGTTTCTTCACTCCCTCTGTTGGAAACACCTGTGATTCGTGTGGCCACTGTGGAACACTCTTGGCTAACCTGAACCCTATCCAGCTAAGCTTTCAGGGCTTTGAATGTTTTCACATTTTCCTAGCCAGGCTGAGCACCCTTCCAAATCGTCAGCCTGACGCCACCCACAGTGATTTATGTTCCTTGAGAAATGCAATTGCAACTATTTCCATTAAGAGAGGCCTCAAAACCGTAAGTGGCTCCAAAGTTGTGAAGAATGCCCTGGTCTGGGACTGCGGTGCCCTGGGCTCCCTAAAAATTGCCTGTTACATTTTCCTGAATTTGGCTGTATCCAGTGCTTCAGCTAGAATGGTGTTTTTACTTCCAGCACGTGCGTGTGTGCAAGGCGCACTATCTGCTTACCCTGATGTGGTGCCCACACCTTCAGTCTCTACCAGAACTCCTTTCTCCCACTAAGGCTTCTCCCTAAGTAAGCATCTCTTTTCGTTTGCCCTGTTCCTTCCTGTATTTGCTCATCCACTTTGAAAATAAGCTTTCCCGAGCCCAGGATACTGTTGGTGTTTATTTTGGCCTTGTTCAGGGTTTTGCTAGCAAAGATGACACAATTCTGGCATGGTTCTTAGGACAACGCACTTTATTTCAGACACAAGCAAACCCTAGCTCGCACTTAGCATGTGCAAGCTGCTGTGCAGTGCTGCATTCACCTACCAAGGTATATAAGGGCTAATGATAATGTTGCCCAGAAGGCTAACACATCAAAGGCCAAGGAGCAGTTAAAATGTATTACGAGCTGTTGGCAGCAATTGTGAGGATATTCATGTGTTGCTGGTTTGGACAGCCTGAGTAAATGAAAACCCTCTGGATTAATTGGTACACACTAAAGAGATTTGCAGGAAAATGGAAGCTGATGGAAGATGACAAACAAGGGCAAATACAGATAGCTGGATGTGCTGACCTGCGGTGGGGCACTGCTGATTAACTTGTGGCTCCCTACTGTGCCCTGGGCAGCTGAGCAGAGCTGGGGGTGCCCCACCAGCAGCTTGCCTGGTGCTTTGGTGGGAGCGGGCTGAGCCCCACGGGCAGCATCTGCAGCGCTGCTATTCCAGCAAAGTGGAGCGGGTAGTTAGAGGTGAGACTTACCAGGTGTCTTGTGACACCTGGACACCACGGGAGAAGAGTTTAATTATTTTTAATGATGTGGGGGCTGGGAGGAGGGAGAAGAGGCTGTGTGGTGCATGTGGTGCCTGCTGTCACAGAGCAGCTGAAGCTGGGAACTTCAAGATCAATTTGCACAGAGACCACTGGCTGAATGGGATGACAACCAGCATGAGGAATGTTGAGTGATACAATTCCATCTTCTACTAGGACACCCATATTCAAACTACTGCTATGTGTTTTATTAATCATGCTTCAATTATACAAAAAAGGGCATCTAACCTAAGTGTCACAGTGACAGCCATACAAACACCAATCATACCAGCTTATTCACTTGCGAATTGACTAGCTGGAGCAGGACCACCACCTCTCACCGCAGCACAGCCACACCAGCTAAGTCATGCCCTTGCAGACCACCTGACTGGTGATCAGGGCAGGGTCCTGTGCTGATGACAGTGGGCAACTGGTGCTGTTTTTTCACCAGTCTGCATTGGGGCTGCAAGGGCAGAGGGTCCCTGTCTTCTCTCTGATCAGCAACTGGGTTCACCAATGGGTTTCCAAAAGAATTTCCCCAAAGCCAACCTTCCATGACCTGTGCTTGTATCAGTGATCTCTCATCTGGACATCACATGGGTCATCCCATCAGGTACTGCCTCAGTCCTTTTGCCATGATCTTACCTGGTGGTTGCTGAATCTGGTAGATTGCACTTTTCTGTGGTTAGTCTTAACCAGACCCTTCACAGTTTGGTTGGCTTCCTATTCTGTTGCACCGGTTCCCCTGCAGCACAGCAGTTGGCTTCATTCCTGTACCCAACATCTTAACTCCACGCTTCGCGTATTTCTCTCTCGCAGATTTGCAGAATCCTTGTTGTAGGAAGAAAAGCACAGAAGGTGGTGTGCTTTTGGTCACCTGGTGGTTTACAGGCCCTTTCTCCTCATGTTATCTGCCCAGTGCGTGGAAGAGGGGAAGGAAGAGGCTGCTCAAACTGGCAGGTTCTCCCATCCACGTGTCCTTCTGGCAGCTGTGTGGGTGTGGTGGGGATGGAAGGTAAAACAACATGGGATGGGGGCAAATTCCAGAGGGGCCTTTCTCTGTCCTTTTCTTGAATATGCTTAGGAGAAAACTATGTGAGTAAAGAGTTGGCAGAAAGACAGAGTAGGAAAGCCAATGCTGTATGCAGTGGTACCTGTGCAGGTAGGATCCTCATCTCCCTGAAAGCTTGACTCCTGCTGGCCCAAGTCTGACAGGCTCCCATCTTGTCTCCCAGCTCATTGTCACAGATGATTTAAAGCATGGCTCAGCTCTGCAGCCTCCGTCGCCGCCCGTCCCGCTGTCCTGCTGGCAATCTTCTACATTCCATAGGCATGGCAGGAAGGGCTTTTTCTGCTTGTGCCAGGGAGCATTGTAGCAGGGTGGGATAAGTGGCAGCTTCTACACTTTTTTCAAATAGCAAGTGTATAAGAATGAGCACCGCCAATGTATTTCTGACATGTTCCTGAAAAATTCCTTGCCTCTCCCATAAAACTGAGACATAGATAAAGAATCTGTTTTCAGTCTTAAAGCTAAAGACAAGAATCAATTTTTGAAGTCTGTTTTTAAAGCAAATTGCATGGTAATTTATACCTTTAAACTGAAGCTCTCATCCTTGAAAAAAAAGAGACCATTTCATTTTTGGTGACTAATGATGAAGTGTTTTCTAAAGGTGACTAAGCACAGCACAAAGACTCCTAAATATGTTTATTAGCTTATTAAACATAATTAATTGAATCTAGTTGCTAATATTAGCTATGCCTTTGCAAGTGAAAAGCACTTTTGGTTAGCTAGACAGTTTCTTATCAAAGAACAAAAATGCAACATTAAAACATATGCAGCTTACTGAATAATCATGTTATTTGTCAGACAAGCAGAAGAATCATCACTAAAGTGCTCTCAAAGTGCCAAATTGGGTAATATACATAATTAGGCCCCATTTGATTAGATATGTGCCCATGGTAACAGCCACACTCATGATCCACGTATTAGTACAGCCTTGAAATAATCTTCAAGGGGGATGGCAACAGAGCACATCTGAAGCTTCACTGGGGAGACTTTTGGAACATAACCTACATGCCAATTTCCTCTGATCCTGTGGTTATTCTTTATTTTATCTTATTATCTTTTATTTTTAAAACTGCGTGCCTGGTTCTCAAAGGTGATATACTGCTTCCACGAAATGTCACTACACTTTTACCCCTAAAAGGAAGAACTCTTGATCATCTGCATCACATTTTAAAGCCTAAAACCTTCCTATATTTAGGGACACATCCCAGCAATTGGCAAGGCTGCTGCAAGCTGTTCCTAGGAGGTGGGAACAATCATCACCTGGAAGCCAGCCCATCTCAGATCCACTCTCCTCTCACGGCCCAGGACAGCCCGGTGATGGATAAGGCCATCTGGATGTTCTTTATGCTTTTGCACGAGCCTCGTGAACAGACTGCAAGGTCTCAGAAAAAAGATTGATTTTGCACCAGATCCAAGCCTCTGAGAGAGCCTGCAAGCGCTGAGCTACTGCCAGCCCACAGGGAATGAGTCTGGAGGGTACTGTTTGGGTAACAGCGGAACCCAAGAGGGTTTGTTTAGCTGTAGATGCAATATGAATTGTTCCTGCAGTTTATTTTTACGTTTAGAGGGTGAATGAGTTTGGAAGAGTTGGAAAGAATCAGAGAATTAGCAGAATGAATTCTTATTAAGGCTTATTTATACAAAATGAGAGAAATATATCTCCTGGTGCAACAGTGTGTGTCCAGGCTGATGAGAGTTGCTGCTTTTGCAGTAACGCCTACTGGGAAATATTTAAAAGAAGCTTTTTCCCCCCAGTAAGGAAGGGACCAAGATATGGAAAAGTTCTCCCACATGAAGGCACTAGAGAAAGACTGGTCTGTAGCAGGGAAACCTAGGCAACGGGTGCTGAGGGTCTGGCAGGAGAGGAATGTGGGGCCCCAGTCCTGGCCAGTCTGGTCCAGAGAGCTAAAGTGTACATGGCTGGTCTGCTCATGTCACCTATCCCACCAGTGCAATGGAGCCATAGTGTATGCACGCGCAGATACCTCGCCCTGTAGAAACAGGATAGGACCTGGCGTAAAGGGACCCTGATTGGAGATATACAATTGAGAGCAAATCAACACTGAAAGGCTGTGAAAAGTAAATGCACAGGGATGATTTAGGATGCCTTTTAGCTTGTGGGAAGAAGAGGGCTATCCCAAGCATGTGGGAAACACAGAACAGCTAAAAAGCTTTGGCAGGGGAGAGCACAGGGGAAGACTTTATTCCCTGGTTTGGCTGTTACCTGGCACAGAGATGGGGAGCAGTTTCTCCAAGGGGCCAGTAACGCAACCAGCCATGTTTACAGCCTTCAGCTGCAGAGCAAGAGCACTGTAAGTCATGTCTGCACAAAGTCATCGAACTGTTACTAGATGCAGTGTTAGGATTGCGCCTACTGAGGTGAAAACAGACCTGTGGATTCACCTCGGGCATACAGCGCCCGATTAGGAGTGTGTCACCTTTCTCCATATTAGCGTGCTCTTAACTGCGCTGGGGGGGCATGATCCATAATCCTCAGCAATATAAATTAAGATCACTGCTCAAATTATACTGAAGTTGGGAAATTCCTACACCCTTCTGACTTCTCTTTCAGTAAGTGCTGTTTTTATCATTGCTCCCCAAAGCAGGAGATTATTCAAACCAGTTTCTCGCTGTTGACATTGGCACCAAACTGAGGTGTGAAATGGGTCAGAACAAACCCTGTGTCTGCCCTGGCTGAGAGTGGCAGGACTTTAAAGGGAACTGGGTTGTGTGTGAATCCTGCAGTGATGGTAGTGATGGCTGTGCCAGCATTAAATACCCTGGTTTTAAGGTTCCATGTGGACAGCCATCACTTATGTTTGACAGTGCACTTCTACTGTGTATGCTCAGGCACTTGAGACCTCCTGCAGACTGAAGGGCATTCTCTGGTCGTGGAGCTAGAGGTCTGGCAGCTGTATGGGTGGTGAAACCGTCCGGCGAGAGGCCTGGCGGTGCCACTGAAAGGCACAGTGGATGTACTGTGTGTGCGAGTGAGTGCTCACGCACACATGCATGTACAGCCAGTATTGGTCCCTCCTGTGATAAATGGTTCTAAGTAGAGCTATGTGAAATTTTGAATTTCTGCTTCTGTTTTACAGAACAGAACAAACTAGGGCAAAAAAATAGGAAAAAATTGTTTGCTGGAATTAAAATAGTCATGTTCATAAATGTCTCTGTGTTCTGTTTTGACATTTTTTGGATCAAAGTGAAGCATTTTGACGTTTCTGAGGTAGGAATGTTTTGTTTCAATTTGTTGAACTGACATGAAATGTTTCGTTTCAAGTCTGCTTAACATTAAAGTAGGCAGCGCCTTTCCTTGGGTTTGGGTCCCATTCTCTCCTCTGGGCTGTGCTCCCTGGGAGCTCTGCCCAGCTCCCATAAAGCTTGGGCAAGGTCCACGTTGTTCTCAGCAAATGCAGCTGAGCCGCAAGCCCCACACACAGGAAAGAAGAGAGGCCTTTTGGGGAAAGTTTGTTTCAATGCTGAACAAGACTAAAATGAAAAATTTGGGGGCAGCTGAAGCAAAGCACTCCGTTCCGGTTCACCTCCAACAAAACATTTCTTGTCAGCAGCATCCCTGTCTTCCCATAGGCACTTTTTGTGTTGCAGAAGCTGTTTTCTGATCAAAAGAAGATCTCCCAGTGAGTGCCTGCATGGGTATTGATGCGATCTATACCAACAAGCTCCCCAAGGGCTGCAGACTGGTCCCCTGGACTTAGTAGTGAAGCTGTCCTTCAGTGTTGGTCAAGCAAATTTCCCAAAAAGCTGAAGACCCCTGCTCGCCTCCTTTGGGGGCTGGCTGCAGCCAGGGCAGCCTCTCGCTCGACTGTCCCCAAGGGGGCCGAGTGGGCTGCAGTAAGAACAGGAGCTTCTCCTAGGACCTTGGCAGACTCTGCTCTTTTCTGGAAGTGGCTGTATGGTCTTCCTGGGATTTCTGATGAATTTTACCTAAAAGTCGATCCAAAAGTTGCTTTGGTTCATTTCCAATAGCTCTCAACAGGACTAGGCAGGTCCTACTACTTACTGTGGGGGATAACTGAACCCCTCCCCCTCCCCCTTTCCTGGGCAACAGCTTCAAAAGATCTCTGATTTTGCTCACCAATCAAGCAATCTCATTTGCAAAACAACTGCAAGGGCCCTGCAAAAGCAGAAGGAGAGCTCCTTTGTTAAATAGTCCCTTTTGGTGACACAAAGGAACCATAAAGGTGATGGAGTTGCAGCCTGGACAGCCACATTTCCTGGACTGTGCAGGCTGGCCTCTGCCCCTCACCCCCTCCCCCGCTGTAATTTCAGACCCCGAGCCTAAGGATTATGCAGGGCTTGAGCCCAAGGAGAACAAGGTGCATTGCAACTATTCTTAGCTCCAAAAATTATTCCTGGCTTTGCTTTGAAATCTGAACCAGGGTTAATTTCTCTCCCCCTTCCCCCAGTCTGTTTCCTCTCCTCTTTCATGTACCTATTTGCATAGACTGTCATCATAAGAATCTCCATTAAAATTGAAAGCCTCCTTCCTGCATGTCACCTCTCGCAGCCCCCTTCCGCTTGCCCTGCGTGACTTTTGGAGGGCTGGAGAGCAAAGGTCCCGAGCTAGCATCGCCTCCCTGAGCCCTGCATTCCCCCTGCCATCAGTCCTGCTCCTCCGTTGCTATAGGAACGTCTATCAACTTGGGAGTGCCAGAGAAAAAGAACAGAGAATTATCTTAATTATTTAATGATTGATTAATATATGTTTATAGAGCACTTAAAAACTGTGCATCCTTTTGTAAATTGTTTATTAACTAGGCAAGTGGTATGATTTGCTGAACATCCTCCACTTTCATTGGTTTCAGTGGGAGGCAGCTTGCAGATTCTGTGGTAATTATATTCCTAGCAGTACCAGTAGTTCTGCTTCAGGAAAATAATTTAAATATGACTTTTCACTTCAAGTTTTTGTAGGCAGGGCTGCTCCCAACACCTGCCACTGAGATTGCTCAAACACCTCCATTATAAACACCTGTTTTCAGCTGTTCTTTGGCAGATTTTACCCACCTGGGAAGAAGGGTCAGGCTTGCTTCTCCTTGAGGCTGGATAAAGAAAGGAGGCCTGGGAGAGTGCTTGCAGCTGGTAATGCAGCATGGCTGGCTGGTATGGGGAGGCTTTTGGCTCAGCTGCTCATCTCCTGCTGAGTGATAGTGGATTTTTGTCAGGGGGTCATGGAGGCTGTTGCTAAAATTTGTGTGCTCTGTGCCTGTAGTACCAGTTGGAAGGGCTGCACAAGCAGCCTGTGTTGGCTGGGTGAGGAAGTGTGGAAGCAGGAGCATGGTTCTGGTGCTGTGCCTGCTGTCTTGCCCCCACATCCAGTTGAGGATGCCAGCTAGACCTGTGTTTGCTGCCCGTGCTGGCTGTGAATCCTGGTCTCTGCCCAGCCTGACCCACGGGACCTGCTGACCGTGGACTGCCTCTGCTCCCTCCAGCCTCCAGGATCTTCTTCAGGTGCTGTGAACTGTGAGGGCACAGAATCACCTAGTGCTTGTGCTGTGCCCTTTCCTGATGCCTGGCCTCCCTCTGGCTTCCTTCTGCTCATAAGCTGCAGCTATCCCAAAGCGGGGTGCAGGTAAATGCAGACTGATGACCTGAAGAGCTCCGCTTCCAGTAAGCGTAAGAGAGTCTGGGACATGCAACACACTGCCCTGCATGCTTGAGAAATGAACCTTGCAGTCTGAACGGCTTTGGTGTGTGCTGTCGCGTGCATTGGAGATCCATAGGGCTGGTATGACCTTGGTGTCAAGCCTGACTGTCCTTGTAGGTGCAGGGGGTGAGATGGGCTGATGCAATAGGACACAGGCAGCTGCTGAAAGCTCGTGTTCCCTGTCTGACTCGGGCAGGCTTCTTGCCTGAGTTTAGACCTGTAGAACCATGGCTGCTGTGATGAAGGATGATGGGGAGGGAAATAACTATAGCTGGTGCTCTTGGAGGGCCTGCTTTCCCCAGGTACTGCTCTTTGTGAAGCACTAAAGACTTGTGATGCCATGGATGAGCGTCGATCAGGTGTGTGATGTGCACGGCTCCCTAGTTTGTAAGTGGAAGCACATAATGAATAAGATGACTTGCAAAACAAGACAGATTAGCCCTGGAGTCTCCTTTGTGTTAAGGAGGTATTAAAACCTTACTCATGTTAAGGACTCTCAGGTTCTCGGTCCCTGTGAATCTATCTGCTGTAGAGCAGTCATTCTGTAAGGATGCCTACACACGTGGCAGCCACCTTCCTCGTTTGTTTATGGGTTTTAATCACGGATTGCTGCCCAAAAGTCTATAGTCCAGCTGAAGAAAGCAGTAGCAGGATTGGGTTGTTATTCTGTAGTAGTTCAGCACTAGAGGGGGATGTAGCACGTGCTTTCCAGCACATTTCATGTGTGCATGTAACAATATTTTACAGCAGTATTTACGAGGAGGCTGTTTTCTTAATTGCCGACATGAAGATTTTTCTCTTGCAGGGGCAATTTTTTTGCACAGGATAAAAATCAGAGAGGCTGCTATTCTCCTAGTCTTAAAAGACTGTGCTTGTAGCCAATGAATTTTGTATGTTTAATGTGTGTCTTGCATATTGGGGCCTCAGAACTTAAGGCAATTCTCAGGTCTTTTTTGTTAGGTTTTTTTTGGTGTTTTTGTTTTTGTTTTTTTTTTTTCTTTTTTTCTCCATCTGACATGAGCAAACAGCAAATAAAGGCTGCTCTTTAGCTTGGCTGTAGCTCCAGTCCAGGGTGCTGGCTGGAGGGGTCTGAGCTCTGCCCTTCTTGCCATGGGGACACTGTGTGCTGTGCTGGGGGGCTGCAGCCCCATTGTGGTAGTTAGTGCTGTGAGCAGCTGAATGAAGGCATAAAGCCAAATCCGCCCAACTCCACTTGCTCAGCGAGCTACACATTTCTGTTCTCAGCAGAAATGTCTCTGACTTTTCAGACATCCTAGTAATAAAAACCAGTTTTCTACTTCACACAGGGGCAAAACACATTGCAAAAAATGCTGCTGCCTTGTGGAGGTTTTGCAAAAGCTGGTTAAATTCCTGTCCTTTGCTCTTGTTTTCCTCCTCCTTTCCAGTGAGCAGTTCTCATTCCATGTTTTACTCCACAGCTTAGGAGTGTGTCAGTGTGGGGAGGTGACCTGCTAGCCCACTGGCCCAGGGAATTTCTCCTGGTGCATTTGGGTATGGTATCTTGGGATGCAAGCAGTCTGGCTGGCGTATGCCACATATATGCACAAACACAGCTGTAGCAGAAGGTGAGAATGCCACTTGCTGATGAAAACCCAGATTCAGGCCAGCAAGTACAGACTCTCACAGATACGAATTTTGCTGGTTTGCCCTGTCTATGGGAGACCTTTGTGTGCAACTCTGTGCCCTCCTCTCCTCATACCCTGGACATGGCATGGGGCTGTGGTTCCCACCTTGCACTGAGGGCAACATTGGCTAGCCAGAAAAGATGTTCCCATTCACGTTTCCACATAGAAACTTTTCTTCCCCTACTTTTAGTGCCTGTAATTACCTCTTTACTCCAGTGCCAGCAACCTTCCATCAGGCATAGTTATTAACGGAGAGAAAAGAGGAGGGGAGGGAGGGAGAGAGCGAGCGAGCCACAAAACTTAATTTAATCGCAGCACCCCATGCTCAATTTAACAGACACAACAGCTCAGAATGGGGTCCCTGTGCAACGGGAGGGCAGGCAGTGGAGCGTCCCTGGAAAGAATTAATTGTGGATGACAATGTGTAAACAGTGCAGATGAATAGGGCACGCAGGTGTGAGGCACCGGGGCCATCCCGGGGACTTTTTCACACGAATTTCAGCTCCTTCACTGCTGACCTGCTCCCAAAAACGTGATTAGTGTCGGCGTTGGGAAACCATTCAGGGTGTCAGGATTTGGCACATATTAACTAGCCCTAGGGGAGAGGGGAGGGAGCGCATGGGGGCTATGAAAGGAGGAAGTCTGGCGGACAAGGGGATCGTTAAAGGGCCAGAAAATCCTCATTGCTCCGAGGTGCCCTTGCTGCTTGGAGGAAAATGGAAGGGAGCCGAAGCAGAATAGAACTCTGAGGCATCCTAGCTTTAACTGAGCTGTGTGGAAAACAAGGCATTGCATCGTGGAGTATTTTTCTCTGGGTGTCCATCACACATATTGATGTTGTTTACATTACTTACTTTTTCTTGGCTGTGGCTTTCATGGTTCTAGACAGTTCAGCTCAAGAGATAAACAGTCAAAACAAGCAGGAAAATTAATGACACAGCAGCACCAAGAACAGGAAATATCTCCTGGGTAGCATATGGATGTTATTCCAAATTCCCCTTCATCAATACACACTCTATATGTAAGGTGATACAGACAAGGGGGTGCATAACAAGCCCAATTTACTAAGCACCAGGCTAGACACTCTTAAATTATGTTCCCTGTGTCAGCCTGGCCCTCTGCACCCAAATGGAGGATTTAAGTGCAGAGAGCAGATGAAGTTACTGATGGTTTTTTCTCCTCTCAGGAGAACGATGCGAGGGGAAGGACAGAACTTGATGAGGACTACTGTGAATACCAGTGTCTCTACTGGACTCCATTAGGTGCTTTCTTCCTTGCTGGGAAGCCTTTCCCTGCCTGCCTCGTGGCTTGGGCAACATGGCAGCAGTGTCATGCAGATGCCTGCTGAGACTCCCAGCTTTGTACTCCCCAGACCACTGCAACCCAAAGGGTTGGGCATTGTGTAATATATCAATAATAGAAGTTCTAACTGCAATCACACCTGTGGATGTGAAGGTGAGGCTGGGTTCTTGCTGGCCTCGTGAAGAAAAAGGGTATTGCCATCAGTACTGGTTTGGCAGTGCGGACGGTGTTGTGGGAGGCGGGGTGGACTGGTCCCTTGCTAGGCACTGTTGGCTTGGAGAGATGAAGTAGGTGGTGAGGAGGGGGCATGAAATATCAGCACAGAAACCATAAAGGCCAGTATACCCAGTAGAAACCTCACCTTAAATTCAAATTAGTTTAATTTGAACTTAGTTATTTGCTGTTGGAAAATGAGCTGTTTATTTTGCTTAGTAACCTACACATACGACTAGTTCAGCACCCTTTTGAGAAAAGTCTGGTGGTGGCTATTGCTGCCTTCAGGGGTTGTTGTGGGGCTGAGGTCTCACAGGGAGCTACTGCGCTCTGGCAGTGGAAGTTTTGCCTTTGGATCTGATTGTGGCAATTGTAGATGATTTATCTGGTAAATCACAGCAATGGCTATGTGGGAAAGGTACTCCGCAAGTACTAATGTGATCTGGCAATGCTTGTATGCTCGGCTAAATTATTGGCAGAAGAGCAAAACTTGTTTGTTATTAAGTCCAGTGATACCCAGATGCATATGAAGCAAGGAATAATGACATAGGCTTTATCCAGTGTATATCTGGGGCAGTCTATTCCTGCAGCTCTTGAGATGGGACCCTTCCTGCGTAAAAAAACTTCCCAAAAGCTGGATACACGGCTGAAGCCATTCATCTTGATTCTCTCTGGGATTCTAAAGGGGGTAGCACCCAATTTACCCAGGTGCCCTCAGCAGGGACAAACAGTTGTTGCACTGCAACCTGCTTGACTGTTGTTTCCAGAATTGATGATCAGTGATACTATTATTTCTTTTGCCGCTCTGCCCCTTTTCAACTCTTCCTGCCTTCCCCCACCAGGATATCTGTCCTTTTGGAGTGCAGCTACCCTTGGGAAAGCTGATGCTGAAAGGACTTTCTTCCTATGAACTGTAAATGGTAATGCTTTTAAAAACCATCACAAAAAAAGTTAGTTCTGCAATGACTGTTCATGCCAAGGTGAATGTGATGTTTTCCAGAAGAGTGAGTTAGCCTCGTTACCCCTGACAAACTCCAAGACACTCACTTTCTGCAGTTTTGGGGGAAGTGTGTTGCATTTGCTGCAATATGGCTGTTTTCCAGCATCCTGCATTCCATGCAGTGGTGCCTGTGTTTGGCCGACTGCTGCACATGCTTTTAAAGACCTTTTTTTTTTTTGTTTGGGTTTTTGTTTATTTTTTGTTGGTTTGGTTTTCCCCATCATTTACATGGAGTCATTTTTTTGAGAGACATTTGCTCATCTTTCCAATTTTGCTTTTCATTGAGGAAGAGCAATTGCTAGAAATCTCACCAGTTGGACAGCTGGTAATTTACCCACTGGAAGGGGGAGAGCTGCAAGAGGCAAGAAGATCAGCTCCCTAGACACTTGACTCAGGGACTATAGCAGGAGATGAAGGACTCTCTCCAGGCAGGCTCTGTGTATCCTACAGTGTGAGCTAACTGGACCTTAACTGATACACCAACAAAGACTGGTTTCTCAGGAAGGCTTTAATACTTCATCAGCTAGAGGACCCAACAACTGTTCTTCATTTGTACTTACAGTTGGATCACTGGATCTTCACTTGTACTATATTTAAGGTTCTACCTTTTATCCATGCCCCTGCCATAACTCCCCGTGGGAAGCTTTCCTTGGGACCACCCAATCACGACAGTGCTAAAGCCCTAAGGCACTCTGGTTCAGAGCTTCCTGGATAGCAGGACTGTGCTGGTTTGTTCCTGGACCTTGGTCCTAGCTGAGGGACCTGCTCTGCTGACATTTACCTGCTGAGGATTGAGCTAAAATGCTGATTTGTCATGACTTTCTACGTTTTTTTATGCAAGATCTTGCTTTACAGCCACTAGCTGCCATAGAACCAAGGAAGGCTATGTTGAGTTGCTTTAGTTCAAGAGTAAAGGAGATGGGGATAATGGAAGGTTGATAATTTGCAGGTAGTGAGAATGGGACAGCTGAAGAAAGTGAGGATGTGTCTTCCCAACCAGTTGTGTTAAGAGCATAGCTCTGGCTTGAATTTTTGCAGAGTCCTCACACCACTCTGAACTGATATTGCATATGAAATACACTCCTGTGGTGACAAGTTGTCCATTCTTGTAGGGTCTCCAGTGCAGATGTTCTCAGGCTTGCTGAGAAATCAGTACGAGGAGGGACTTTGGGAAGTTCAGAAGTCATACATGGATGTACCTCTTCTCCAGCCAGCTTGACTGATGTCTCTGGTACCTAGCGTGGGATTGGAGCCTGGTCAGAGTGGTGGAGAAGGGGCTGGGCTGCTGGGCACTGTGACCTTTGTGAAGGTGCTGATAAAGTTGTGGTGCAGGTGGGAAGATCTGCTGCCCTCCCAGGTTGCAGAAACCCTTGCATACAAGCTTGTTGTGGCTGTGGATTGAGTGATGGATTGACCTACAAAAATCTGAACGTTTACATCAGAATTCCTGATGGTATTCCTAAATTATTGTGCAGTTCATGTTGCTTTCTTCTCACTACTTTTTCCTGACATCAGCTGCCTTTTTTTTCCAAGCCTATCAGCTTGTTGACAGAGCCTAAACCCAGATGCCTCCTGAGCCATGTCTTCAGATCCATCCCACTGGTTAATGAGGGGAAGAGCTCTGCTCTGGAAGCAGATGTGACTGAAAATGAATTTGTCTGCCTGACATTTGTTTTATGTGAGAAGGAAGCTTGATATGACAAAAGGAGAAAACTACCCTTCCCCCAAACCAAGGCAACAATATTGAAAAACCTCCATAACAGTGGGGGAAAAAAAACCCTGGGGTGGCCAAAAGGGATGTTGCTTACAATTAAATAGAAAGGCAACTGAATAAGTATGGAATTCTTCATGGTGCTTCCCTTTGCCAGCTGTACTAAAGGTCCCTAGCTTTCTCTTGCTTTCTCACAAACATTTCTGCAGTGGCTATTGGTTATCATATCTGATGAATTTGATGATGTACTGAGTTTGGCTTTGCATATGTTTCTGTTCTGCAAGAGAGCATTCAGCAAAATACTTGGCTGCTTTCAGCCCCCTGCCAGTGTCTTGGCAACACTGGAGTTTTCCAAAGTGCTCTTAGATACAGAATCTGAGCAACTTATTTTCCTTGTAGTGAGGCTGCCTTCAGAAGAGGTTACAGCCGAGGGCAAGAAACAGGAGCTCTGGAGTGAGACAGAGCAGTCTGCCCTAGGATAGAAGAGCTGAGGCTTTGGGTGCTGAGGGCTACTGGTTTCCCTACACAAGGTCTAAGCTAGGACAAAGTCTGGATCTGCCAGAGGAAGGAGACCTGGGGAAACGGAGGAAAGGCAGTAAAGGGAAATTCACTGTTCAATATTTAGGCCAAGGAGAGATGTCTCACAGCCTAGTCTCCAGGGGGGTCGTTCATCACCATAGCTTAGCTGGTCTGCTTGCAAGTTGTGCTGGTCTGGCTGCAACACAGAAACGTGGTATGGCAAGAAACAATAGGGAGGAATTATGAAAAGCAAAGTCTCTGTTAGTTAATACATGATTTGAGGGACAGTGAATGAAATGTTGCGGAGCTTAAAGTCAAAATGTGTTTCTTTTAAGTTGGAGATGGGTTGACTAATTCTGGTAAACTAAGACACTATCAAACTTTCAGCCAAAACTCAGATTAAGTAAAATCTAAGTAACTTGCTTTTTTCCTGACATGTTTTTGAAGTCTGTTTTTATAGCTTCAGCTGGAAGTGCTTGCAGAACTGCTAAGTATCATTTCAGAGACAGGCTCATTGCATATTTTGTATTTCCTAATCAGTGCCTGTACTAAGGCAGAGGAGAGGCAATATTGATTTCTCAGTGCAAATTGTTTTCCTGGAAGACACTTTTCTTGGGTGTAGACCATGAGTTTGAAGGTAGACAAGGCACCTTCTTTAGTCTCAAGACTTTGTCTGTATTAACTGAGACCCCCAAATCCCCTAAATCTTACCTGTTACACAGTGGTGGGCAACTGCTAATGCCATCTGACCTGGAACAGGCACCATCGTGGCGATGCTGGGATGCTCAATCTGTCCACCCAGGTATTTACTTGCCAGCAAGTGAAAGCACCTGCCCTGCCCTGCCAGCCCATGTCCTCTGCCTGGGGTGGAAGCAGGTCTCACTCTGCCGCCGTGGCCAGAAACAGAGGGTCTGGTTTATTGTCTGTCTCCAGCTGCGGTGATCAAGCATAGGGCTGCTTGACAAATGCCCTCAGCCATGTCCATTGCATACCATACTGTCAATTCCTGTGTTTCTTGACCTCTCTTTTTGCCACGCCTGCATCTCGCTTTCTCTTCCTCCATCGAGAGAAGACAACCTGCACCTAACTGCTTTTTCTTTATTAGCCCTAGTTTTGCCATATCCATACCTGAATCTCTTATTTCTAATACTGCTAGCCAGGTTATCTTGGCCTTACATGCTATTACGGGTGCGGTTACAAGGCACACTGGCCTGGCAAGGTCCTATTTCCCAGAACGTCTCCAGTGCTCCACTCCAGCTACCTGTGTGGTTTGAGTGTCGCTCGTGCACCCGAGGGATCCAGCCAGCCCTCACATCACTGTGTATAGCTGTTGCCAGCCTCTCACCATATTCCCTCTCACATCCAGCTCTCCGTGAGCCACATCCACTCTCACATCTGTTAGCTTCCACACCCTCTCCAGGTAGCTCAATCTCGGGCCAGGGCCCAGCTGACAGCCTGGTGCTCACAGTGCTATCCCCATCCCCTTCCTTGAGGCCGCAGCATTATTATTCATGTGCAAGTGATCTATAGGAAGGCTATTAATATATTTATTTGTCAGTGTAAATCTAGGCAGTTACTGAAAAGGCTTGCCTTTTTGAGGGTATATGATAAGAAATTGATGGCAGAGGTTGCTTCTGAGCCGTTGTACATTCAGCTTTCCAACTAATGCCAAAATCCATGGTTGCTTAATAACAAAGCAGACTCAAAGAAGGTGGTCGTGAAATGTTTGTGGATGTCCTTGCCTGTTCCTTGGCAAGTCTACGGTATCACCTCTAGTACCCCAAGGGTGGTGAAACGATTCAGCTTGGTTGTTTCTTTCACACCTTCAAGAATGTGTGAGGTGTCATTTTGGATCTGCTAAGCAATGCTGGATGTCTGCCCAAACCAAAATGCTGGCTGTGGGAACAGTTGAAGTCCTTATGAGAGAGACTTGGGAGAGAGGAGGTGAAAGCAGCTGGTGGCATAAGGGGGAGGCCCTCATGAGACGCGCCCTGTGTCCCCTGGCACTCCGGTTTTGCATCTCTACTGAGCCCCAGTGGAACTGGTTCCTTCTGGCCAGGGACATGTCTTTTCCACTCAGGGGTGCTAGTCAAGGTGAAGCCACCTGCAGCTGTGCTGCTTACTCCCAAGAGGGCCATGTTGCTGGCAGGGGAGGGAGCCGTGGCCGGTGTAAAGCTCTGCCCCAGGCTGCTGTGGTTCAGCAGCTGCTGCAGCTCTGCTCTCGCCCTCCTGCCACCCGCCTGCTCAGCTCCAGCTCCCGCTGGCAACAGTGACCGCTGCCTGGCACTGCTCCGCTCCGTGTCCTGGAGGCTGGCTCACAGGCGGAAAGACCCTTTACCAGACTGGCTCTCATGGGTCTTGGGCATTAACACTGCAAAAAAAATGGTAACAAGGCAAAGAACTTGTTGCGAAGCCAGAGGTGTGACAAATGAGTAGGTAACCCACTCCTGAGGGGAAGGGGTCTAGTTCAGGCTACTGTTTTCTACCTTGAGCACTAACTGAGGCTATCCCAGCTGTGAGTGCCCCTTGGATTTGTATCCATGCATAGGCTACAGATGGATCGCAACAGCATCACTGGTTAATCACCACGTTGCAGACCAATCCTCTGCTGGTTTAGGCCTACAGAATATGAGCTCTTTGGGCACAAATCATCTGTTTGTCCTCTGTCTGCATGGCAAGATCTTGGCTTGTGGGTATTTCCCTGATATGTTGGGCTACTGTGTATCCTAAGTAAGAATAATATAACTTATATCACCTACTTTAAAAAGGCTAGAGAAATGGGATTTTTTTTTTTTTCGGAGGCAGATTATAATTAGAGAGAGAGTGAGACACTGAAATATCTGAAAACACCTACTAACAGAAATACACAAACCCCTCTGTTTAACCACACCAAAGAGTCCCATTCTCTCCATATTTTGGGCACTTTAGCATATATGAAAGGTGAAGTATTTGGCTAGTTCCCAACTGAGATTACACACCCAGGACTTTACCCAGCTTCTCCACTCCAGTCGTGCACACACTTTTACCTGCTTTGCCAACACAGGCACTGGTGGGGCGTGCAGCCTTGGCTGGTGCTAATGCTTGGCCTCAAAAATGTGAGTGGTTAATTGCTGGTGGCCACACTCTGGGATGGCTGCAGAAAGTCTGGCTGAAAATGTTTTCTGAAAGATATATGAGGATCAGTCCTCTGACAGTACATACATGCATGCTGTTCTCTTCTGCTCTACCAACTAGCTCAGCTTACTGAAGAATTAACTTTTTCTTTCATGTATGACATGGTGCCTGACAATGTATCTCCATCTTTGGGTCATGTTCAGGAGACATTACTATTGCAGACAATTAAAGATGACATTTTACAGTGGGTCTGCTGGCTTACACAGGTATTCAGGGGCCAGACCAAGAGACCAGTGCCAGCATCTGACTCAGCTGGTGCTGCCAGACCTGAGACAGGCAAGGTACTCCCGCTATTGATGCCCTGTCTGTATTTTGGAGGCCAAAAGGGACTTCTAGGTTCATTCAGCCATCAGAGGGTCACCCCACCATTAGTAAAAAGCAATGTGTTGCATATATAAGTGGGGAATAGCTGTCTCTTGCTGAGCATGGTGGAGGACAGCAAGGAACCACTGTGCCAAGGAGCTAACACATGAACAAACTTTCTGTAGCCTGAAGGTGCAGAGAGGCCCGTGGTTCTAATATAATACCCGACCAAAAGCTTGTTTTAGCAAATGGGGAGTACTTGGGAAGCTTTGTTCCAGGCCTGAAGCAAAAAAGCTTATGCTCTGGGGAGCCCAGAGGCAATGGACGCTCTTCACAGGAGTGAGGCAGGTCCTGTGCTGCCAGTCAGTCCCTGCACCCACATGGCTCTTGTCACCATCACCGACTTGCCCTTTCTACAACAAGCACCTAAGTGGAAGGGAAGCCTCTCTGACTCTGCTGGAGTGGCATGGGAGTGTATTCCCCCTGCAGCCCAGGAGCCATACCGCACACCTTCACAGACTGCGTGGGTCAGGAAAAGGCTGTGTAATGAGCACATTTCAGGAGACCTGCAAGTTCTGAGGAGACCACAGAAATACCCCCAGGAGGTCTTATCTTTAAGTTAAATTGCACGTGCTATGAGGACTCTTGCTTTCTCAGAAGAGGTGGGAGCAGCCTTTGGCAGAGTTGTCATATGCATGGGGCCCTGGCATCCACCTGCAGTGCAGTTAAGGCAGGTCTGTATATTTAGGACACATCTCCACACACACAGGAACGGTGCTTGTATGCATATATATATATATATATATATATACACACACACACATAATGTGGCTGTATTTCTTTGAACTGATCCAGTGTCCCACTGAAGTGAATGGGAGGTGGGTAAAGCCTACAAGCCTGCTCGTGGGAGTACCAGTTTGCATGAGCATGTCCTTGTTTTTGAAGCAGGCTACTGTTCTCAGCAGACTGCAGCCTTTTTCCCATCTCCTTTTGTACTTTTCAGTATGAAAACACTGCATATGCTTTGCCTGTCTGAAGTCTTTCCTTGTGATGCAAAAAACATATCTCTGTTGGTTCTTTATACAGCCTCAGCACCTGAGGAAGCAAATGGCAAGCAGTGAGGACTGATGGTGCTCAGCACTGCGCTGGTAAGTCTTCTGGATCAGTCCTGTAAGCTGTGGTCTCTTTTCCTGCTCTCCGCTTCATCCCCAGTGTGTATTACACTTGCCCCAGCTTTGCAGAGATAATTTGCACTCTCCTAGTTCATTAGCTGCTACCCCCTCCTGTCCGTGGGCAAAAAAAAGCCCTTACTGTTCAAAAGAACACATGCAGCAATCATTAATGCTGACCCTAATTGTGCCAATTCAAACCACTCAATAGCTCTAATTAAAACCTCTCTTGTGCAGGGCACTGAACAGTAACAAAACTGTCACCCCAAACAATCAAATCATGGAGCTAAGATTTTTTTTTCCCCCTGTTGTGTTCAAATGTTGTTGCTGCTGTCGGAAGGGTCATCTGAAGGGATTAAGTATGGGCTTTTGTAGGCTGTAAAGGGTTGGGGGGTGGGAAATATCTAAACCCAACCAGTATCTTTTAGTCACAGTTTGAAATCAGAAGACCCCAACTCTTTTCCAGGTCTCCTTTCATCCACTTTACCCACCCCCATGCAGCAAGCAACACCTGCAAAGTAGACAGGCTCTTGGTTATGAGACACATGGACACCACAAGTCAAGTTAAACATCTGCAAAGGAGGGGGTGAGGGGGGAAACCCAGGCGTTCCTATCCCTACAACCTTGTTTCTCAGGGTCCCTGACTACACTTTCCTGTGCGCCATAAATAACTCTGCAATTAGATTAATTGGTTGCATATTTGTTGACACAGAGGTGGACGAGAGGAGGTTATGATGGGAAGATTTTTGCTTTCAGTGCAATTTTATACTACTTTTTTCAAATGTCCCTTAATCCCCACTCTCCCCTCCCCCCCTTATTTAGGATTCGCCTGTCTTCCAGAATAACTTTATAAGCTGGGGGGTGGGGGGGAGCATTAAAATTCATTTGATGGTACCCATGCACACACATCTGTTCTGCTGTGTTTCTCTAGCAAAGCCTATCAATCAAAAGAAAAAGGTTGATATGTATCACAGTGGGATATTTAAAAAAGCTGGTTGCAGGCAATCGTGTGCTGGAAGGTTTATTTCTGCACCGAGTTTCTGGTCAGGGGTCAGAAGAAGGAAGCATTATGCATGTATACCTATATTTTTTTGTACATTTACCATTTTTTAATAAGGTAGCGGACTTAAAAGAAGAGTAACGTTAAGGACCAAAATTCTAGTCTTGGTATCTTTTCCTCTGTTTAGTGTCAAACATATTCTGAGACCCAAATCTGGATCAAATGTAAGAGCCTGAAAAAGCTGCAAGCACTTTTGTATCTGTGGTTCTAGTTTAGATCATTACAGGCAGAAATGCTAGCTACCATACGTGGCTTTGTGTTCAAACCACCATCTCAGAGTATTTGGTATGGGGTACTTGACTGCGTCTTTCTTTCCAGTGTCTCCTTGGCTTGCTTGCTTTTGCTAGCAGTAATCAGAGTTCCAGGAAGAAAGTTCATGGCATGTTGTGTTTCATCTTCCCTCCTTTCATCTCTCCTGAGCTGCTGTCCCAGCTGAGGACTAGGGAGTAGGATGATACCCGTAGAGCCCTGGCAGTCTGCCTCTTCAAACACCCTGAGTGCTTTCTGTTAGAAACCACCTTCGTTGTTTCTTGTTCCGACTGCTGGGTTGTGCCGTGTGCCGTTACAACATTGCCTTGTCTCAGCAGTGAAGCAGTTTCATTTAGCGATGGGTAAAATAGCCCACATTTAGAGTACAGCTTGACTCAGCCTTCAAGTATTTAGCCTTGGTTAGCAACTAAGCACAAAATCTTGATACATAAACACACATTCTTTATGTATAGAAGCAACGGGACAAAACTTAAGACTTTTTTTAAAATGCTTTGAGGTGAACAGTGTCTTTTTGTACAAACTCGTAGCAAACTCAGCCACCTCAGCAGATATGTTCAGGATAAGGTTGATTTCCACCAATTTGCCTTGGACCCCGTGAATCCTAGCCTAGGGGTCAGCCAGCAGAAGCGCCCTACTCTTTTCTAAAAGTGGGGGTGCTGCACCATGATGTGTGACGGTGCTGACTTGCTCCTGTCTTTGTGTCACCACTGAGTGGTATTGCAACACTCTAGTTTTTGACAGCAATGTGCTTTTAAAATGGGATGAAGAGGAACAGGTGACACTATTATATGGCATTCAAACGAGTGCTTTTCAGAGCAAGGTCCCTTCAGCAGCACCGGAGAGAAGAAATCAGAGCTCTTTGACAGTTGTGCTGTCTGTTGGGGCTTGACACTTGCTCAAAAGGGGTAAATGAGGCACAGAGAGGTTTTTTGACTGGCTCCAGGTCCTTTTAGCAAGCCAACAACCAAGCTGAGAACAAACTCTGGGACCCCAGTATCACCTCTAGCCTTTGGAAAGCACCATCTCCTTTTCTGAGCTGCTTCTTGCCTGTCTTCATATGGGAAGCTCTGCATCTCTGTTGATCTGTGACCTGAGGGTAGGGGATTTCTGTAAAATATGCTCCGGTGTAGATTCCCATCGCTTTCTGTATAGATCTCCCACGGTCTCTGTCTGCCCTTCCGTCCTCATTTCTTGCCCCCATTTTCTAGGCAGCAATGCTGGAGCCTATCCTCTTGACTAAGCTGTTGCACTTTAATTTTCAACAGGCCCCTGTTGCTCTTGCACCTTGTGTGTGGTCTTTGAACGTTATGTGGCTCGGCAGCTGGGAATAGTGAGTGGGTGGGCAATTTAAAACAGAAAAGACTCTGTATCAGCACAGGGCTGAGGTTTGAACTCTGCTCAGCTTTGGATACGTGTAGCTGGTTCTCAGGGCTGTGATTTAAGTGCAGTTTTGCTGGTGTCAGTGTGAAGCCTGAATCAGTGCTAAGAAATTGTTAGTAAAGAAAAAACAAACTTTGCATGTCTGATAATGAATGTTACTCTTGACCCTGATGAAAAATTGGAGGATCAAGGCATCTTAGAATTTGTATCCTGCTGTTCTGTCACCATTTTGCCTCCCCAACTCGGAAGAAAATAACTGTCTAATATGATGCCAGAGCTTCTTTGCTAGAGTATGTTTCTGAGCTGCTTTCGTGTCATTTAGGACACAATCCTGATTCTGAGTTTTCTGAGGATAAGGACTGCTGATGGGGGGAGGCAGATGAGGGGGGTGCCAACCTGTGACACAAAAGACTTCATTAATCTAAGCATCTCTCTGAGACAAGGTAAATGTGCTCAAGCAACAGAAAATGATCCCAATGTCATTACTTGTTGAGCTCACAGGGCCTGATCCTCAGCTGTTTCCTCCTCCTTTTTGCTGTTTGTGCTGGTGGAGGATCACATGGAGGGGAGGTCAAGCAAGAGACCTTCTACGTGCCCTGGCATGATCCCCACCTCTGCCCCCCATTTTTTGCTTTTGATGGTGAGCTCACTCTGCGCCGGCAGAGAATGCTAATGTATGGGAGATTCACCACCTGCGCTCCCTTCCATTTGCAGTCCAGAGTACCCAGTCCTCAAAATTCCGGTATGGAGGTATTTCTTTCCTCACCCACTTTCCATCTATCCCACCCAGGTAGACAGGATGAGCAGAAAGAGTCCTTCCCTTGATAAGATTGATAAATGAGGTTGGAACAGAACTCCTCTCTTCTGGAGTCCATATGGAGTCCAACCCAACTTCAATCTCATAGCTGACTCAAAAAAAAATATTTGGCAAGTATCTATAAAGGTTAAAGATATGGTCGATTGGCATACTTTTTAGAGCCTGGAGTGATATTTTTTCTGGAGTGATTATATTTACTCCACAAAATTAAAAAAGGTGCACAATGAACCTTAGAAATCTGTTAGATTATTGTAACATTAATTTTATTTTTCAGTGCCACATAAATACCCATTGTTCACCCCTACTGCACTGGGCCTCATACTGATTCTCAATGCTATACCCTGGAATTTGCAAAACATAAGAGTAAAAAGGTCAAAAAGGATAATAGCCTTGTTTTCAGGGAGCTGGCAGATTACAGACTAACATCAGCCAGGTCATTGTAGAGGCTCCATCCTTAAAAATAGGTATGTGCTTCAGCACCATGAAAAAACATACTGAAGCTCAGATGAACTTTACTACCTCTTTACTACATCCTGCACTTCTTCACTGCATTCCTTTTTTGGGTTTTGTTTTGTTTTCATAATAATACTAGTGAGTAGCCAACAGCCTCTTCCTGTGGTGGAATAACAAAAGGGCATGAAGGTATGGCTGGGTAGCAGGATCAGGTGGATGGGCATTGGTGAGAGTTGAGGGTTTGGCAGTGATGGGGAACTAACCAGAACTACTAGCAACTATTTGGGAAATTAAAGTGGTGAAGCCAGGACCCATACAATTTAATATACTTTCTAGATAAAAGGTCTGCACAGAATTTCTGTGTGAAGTATGACAAATGAAGTGGTGGACTGTAGATGGATTTAATGGAAAAAAACTTGCAATCCTGTCATATTTTAAAAAAGCTTTTTGTTCAAGTGAACATTCTGCAAAGAGCTTCCAGGATGAAAAGCCCAATAGGACACTTACTATTACTAAGAGGGTTTCTGTTTCATGCAGGCATATATATATTTAGCTTTCATAAGAAGTTGAGACTCCTTTTTGTTGATATAATCCAGCAAGTACACCCCAAGACATGCTAATAGCCATGTGTCTCTACATCTTCACAAGTGTGAATATTTTGCCCACAGCAGCAACTGTGCTGACAGTGGAATGACACTGAAGAATTGCCATGTGCTGCGATATGAATCCTTTCAAACCCAATGACTTTTGATTTCCAGCCTCATAACCACTATGAGTCAAACTTACTCCTCCCCACTACCCCTCTATTCAAACCCATGTCTGGGAAACTGGGGAAATTATATTCTACCTCATTTAAGGGTGACTGCACAGACCCTCTCATCCTGTGGCTGCTATTCCAACCTGTGTAGGGATGTGAGTGTGCTCAGTTGCGGCTTTTCAGTCTTTATTCTGGGCTGCCCTGAACTCACCTTTGGTTGGGGACTTGGGCGTGTCAGTGTAGAAAAGGCTCATCCACTGCTGCAGGTTCTCAGCAATTAAGGCTTGGCAGCAACGGCTAATTCTCTGATTAGAATTACCCAAGTGATTCAATAGGCACGATATTAAAAAAAAAAAAAAAGCTCTGAATTCTTCATCGTTACAACTTGAAAACAGAAAATCCCCCATATTCTTCTTTATTCCTTTTGTGACAAAGTGAACTAAACCTAGACCTGCTGCAGGAGCAATTGTAGCATCCACTGACTTAAAAAAGAACCACTGACACTGGTCCCTAAAAGCAATTAGCGCATATTTGGAGGCAGTAGATTATTCTTTATTGAAAGTGTGAGTAATAATTTCTGCTAAATGTGTGCAAGAGGGGATACGTTACCTGATGCAAACTATGGCAGGCAGATCCCATGATGGTTCTGGTGTGGGTGCCAATACTGTTCAGAAGAGGACAGTATCTTCTGAAACTTGTCTGAGGACAAGACAAGTAGATGCAGAGGCAAATAAAGCAAACAGTTTTCCTTGAATGGTTGTCAAGATCACCAATATATATATCCTGTGCCATGGGATTGCACCAGTGCACATGATATGTATGCACCATAGCAACAAGATAATAATCATCAACACTTACCAACAGGCACACATTGGGTAAGTCTTCAGAGATGCAAGTTGTAGGCTGTATCTGGTACAGACAACAAGACCTAATGGTACCAGTTTCAGTGCTACCTCCAGCAGCATCGCATAGCTGAATTCATTACAGCTGGGCTTACACCTTTCTCGGAAGGATCTGAACATCAGACCTGGCATACGAATGCCTGGACATGAAGAACAACTTCTCTCCTAGTTCCGTGCCCCTCTCTTTGTAGTTTTCAGTTAAACACCCTGGGCAAGTTCTTTGCTGGTGAGACACCACTGACTGAAGTGGCATCGTGCCAACGTAGCGTTTGGCACTGCACCCTCAGTGTGATGGCAGGGATTTGCGAAAGAGCTCAAGTGAGAAGGTTAGGCACCCGATTCCTCTTGTGTTTGGACACTAGCTTCCCCTCGGCTCATCAGCATGCCTGCAATGCCACCGATGCCCAAGGAAGGCACTTCCTGCTTGCCAGCAACCTGGAGCGAAATATCAGACAATTTAGTGCCACAATACTTTCTGTTTCAGCAGTTTGTTTTATTTTCTAGATTCTTCTTTGAAGATTACACACCAGTAAAGTGCACCTATACCAGCTGGAGTAGCAGGCCCAGTACGCGGAAGAGTTAGGCATGCATTTTCAATAGTGAAGGTGAATCACCACTGGAACAAAGACATGTATTCTCTCTCTCGCTGGTGTCTTTAAACTGGAGCTGGATCTCTTCCATCCACCTGGAGAGTGCTTTGCTAAGGTTTATGGGCTCAGAACAGCTCAGTGAAATTTAATGGTTGGGATACATAGGCCAGGCTAAGGACTCTCTTCTGGTCTGGTTGTTACACCAAGGCAGTTATTATCTGCAAAGGAGATATATGTCCCTACAGAGAAACACCTGGCTGTGGGAATACTGGTCAAGGCTGGAAGTACATGCTGCAAGGTTATGAATGGCTTTGACCATAAAGGAGTCAAAGGGCTCAGTTATTGGGAATTTCTGACCCTCTCTGGAACTTTTACTTGGTGTTAAGATGCTGCTGGTGTCAGGGCCTTGTAGGCACTGGAAGGTAAGCTTCCAGTGTAGCTGGTACTCTCTGTCAGGGAATAGGAAAACAATCATTTTTTTCATGCTGGTAATGAGCATTTATATAGCAGAAAGATCCTGGTATCCATGGGTTTGTCAGTGGAAAATACACCAAAGACATTCATGTTTAAAATGCAAGTGATAAAGAACACATGAAGGCATCACACAAAATAGGTCAGATGCAAAAAAACTCCCTATGAAATTGGAGAGGGGAATGTAGGCAAGTGGGATATTGTTATCTGGACTGGAATTTTATCAAGACTTAACTATGAGTTGATGTGGTACTTCAGTGGTGGGATCACTGCCTCAGCAAAACTGTACTAGATTCTGCCTGTCTGTTCACAGATGTCAGGTGTGCACTGGTATAACTTGTCCAACCTCAACAGAGCTGATCCTGATGTACACAAGGACACATATTCAGGTTTCCCAGCTCTCCCTCTCCTCTTCCCCTCAAGGTCTCTCTGCTCATGTCATGTGGAATGGCAGAAGTTCAGGTGTGGATCAGAGAGACTTTGAAATGGAAAATCAGAGGATACCGCAGGCCACATTGAAGAAGATCTGGCAAAGCTTAGGGTGAGGATGGCAGAGTAGTGAGGGTTAGGACTAAGGTACCTCGGTAGGCTTGTATGGGGTGCCGGGTTTGGAGCTCCAGAGAGATCTGCAAGCCAAGAATAATGAATACTGGCAGAGCTCCGCATGAGTAACAAACGGCTTATCCTGTCTAGGCTAATGACAAAATGTTACGTACTGGCATTTTTTAAGTAAATACTTTTCTTAAAAAAAAAAAAAAAGATTAAAGCAACCACTATAGCTAAACACCCTACTTTGCTCTGATAAGATGCCAGAATTATATGACTTCTGCTGTGTAACAAGGTTCTTTGTGTAGGCGTAGCAGCCCCTCCCCATACCTAGTGGATATACTCTAGGGAATTTTTATGCGAGTATTGCCTCTTGTAAGGTCACTGAGTAAAGAAAGTTAAAAATGTGTGAAGAAATTGCATGTCTTGTGTGTTTCCACAAGAGCACCGCCAAACTGTCCCATGAAAAGGTTATCACTATTATGTGCACAGTAATGACCTCCCACGGACATTATTTTGCAAACTGTCTAGTCTCTGCCGTGCCATGCTCTCCATCAAACTCATGCTAGTAATTTAAAAATGAAGGACTTTATGTAAACGCAAGTCAGCCTGGTTCACAAGATACCTCTGTCACTCAACCAGCAGGCAGAGAGAGGCTTGGCATTGCTCTCTGCCTCCAGTGCTCAGGGTCTACAGTTTACTGCCATTGCACTGTCACGGTATTGCTCCCTCTTGAGCTCCTCCACCAGACAGAGATGCCTGCAGAGACTGGGCCCTGCTGGTTGATGCATGTGCATTTTTCCCCTGCTCCTGCTCCACAGCTGCATCCACTTGCCTGTTGTGTGACACAACTCTGCTTTCTACCCAAGCTTCCCATTATCAGCTGCCTGGTTATGCTTGGACATGCTGGGACCCACATGCACCCTAGAAGAGCTTGCTGTCTCAAGAGATGTCAAACTTGACCTGGGGATGGTAGAACTTGTTGTCTTAAAAGATATCAAACTTGATCTTGGGTTGGCTTTCCAGGTGCAAGGTAAGCGTTAAGACCCCAAGCCCATCACCTCCACAACATCTCCAGGCCTTGCTGGACAGTGCAGGGCAATGGGCTGTGAGGCTGTGGTGGGGCTACCTTTGCATTTGGGAAAGCAGGGGAAGATCTTCACGGATGGGTAGCCTCTGTGGTGGTGGGTCAGCCATGCTTTGAGTCCTGGTATGGAGGTGACAAGAGGACCTACGCTCCTGGAGACACGGACTTGCTCCCACAGTGGTCTTGGCCCAAGCCCGCCAAACCAAAGGAAAACGGTACGCAGACCGCGAGAGAATTCCCTGTGCCAAATTTACTTGCTCCTTGGCCCGACCCGACCGCGCGTCTCAGCTGTCACCGCCAGGGCCAGCGGCGGGGCTGGGGCCGAGGCTGCCCCGCCGGGGTTTGGGACGGTCGGCGGAGGCCGGCAGCCCCCCAGCGAGCGGCCTGGCGCCCGCGCACCCCGTCAGCCGCTGAGGGCGCGGCGGCCGCTCCAGGGGCCGCGGCACGGGAAAGGTGCCGGCCCCTCGCCCGGCCGCCGGCAGCACCGCGCCGCCCGGGGCCAACCTGCACCGCCCGCCTCGAGCCCCGGAGCGGCGGCGGGGCGGGGCGGAAGGCCCTGCCTCCCTGCTATTGGCTGCGACCGGCGGCGGCCACTCTGCGATAGGCGAGTTCCGCAGTCAGTGGCGCCCGGCCCCGCCCCGCCGCGGCTTTATAACGGGCATCCCCATGGCTGAGGCGGGTAACCTGCTGCGGCGGGAGGGGGCAGAGCCGGCCCGGGGCACCGCGCACCGCCCGCCGACGGACCCGCCGCCGCCGGGCTGAGGGGCGGCCGCCCGGGAGAGCCGCCTCCGGTGGCCGCAGAGCCCCGCCGTCCCGCCGCCGCCCCCTTCCCCCCGCCGCCCCCCCCCCCGAGGGACGATGGTGCCGCGGGCCTGGCGCGGCGCGGGGGCTCGCCCGTTCCTGCTGGCGCTGCTGCTGGTGCATCTGCCTCAGGGTCGCGGCCACCGAGCCACGGGGCCCCGGGTAAGTGAGCCGCCGCCCCGGCGGCGGGGCAGCCCTTCTCCCGCCCGGCCCGCCGCGGCAGGTTGCCCTGTCCCCGGCCCGCCGCCCCCGCGCCCTGTCAGCGCCGCAGGTGAAGCCCCGGCGGGGGCCGCCGGGCAGCCCCGGCCCCCCCCGCCCCGCGGCGGGCACGCAGCGCCTCCGGGCCCGGCTCCCCGCGGGCGCGGACCCTCGCCGGGGCCTCCCCGCTCGTTAAAAGCCGGGTACCGGCTGAATGCGCCAAGTATATGCATCGGTATTAACTTGTTGGTATTTATTGCAGACAAAAAAGTGGGGCGGGGGGGGAGGTTGGCAGGCTGTAGTTTTATATTGCTCGTCTTGCATTTAATGTAGCTCCTGTTCCCAGCACATAGCTTTAGGACTTTTTCTCTTTTTATGTTCCCAAGTAGGGAATAAATGAATCCCTGCAATAAAGCTAGATGCCTTCAGCCCAGACTTCTCCCTGTAGGAGTCTAGCTCTGTTTTTTTAATCTGACAATGTCTGACTCTTACTGGGGCTGTTAATTTCACTTACCAAACTATTACACTGCTCTGGGGGAGAACCCAACATCTTTTCTAAATATGGTCCTCCCAGTGAGCTAATGTTACCACTGCAGCACCGCTACGGAGTAGCATGAGAGCTTTCAATTATAAAGCTGCAAAACAGTAGCCGTTTTTCAGCCAATGCTGCAATAAAAGCATGGCTCTGGGTAAGTGGAAAAACTTGATCTCTCTGCAGGCGTGTTGGATGCATTGCCCATGTGTGTTCTTGACCCATCAGTCTGCAAGGCTATGAAATGTGGTACCTAATTAACTTATGCCAAGGTTAGGCAAGACCAGGAGTCTTTGGAATCGCTGCTTGGCCAAAGTATAACAATAAGGTGCTTTAGTGCAATGTTCTAGTCTTTTAATAGAAGTGCCGCTTGACCATGATGGCTATTAAATGCTTCTCAGAGCTATGGAAAGTGTACTGGCTGTACTGGTGTCCTTGTGTTGAGCAGTGCTGTGTAGTCTCTTTTATGGCCAGATGTGTAATAGCAGCTGTTAGAATGTGGCAGATCAGAACTAGTGTGTGCCATAAATTCTTGGAGACATGTTTTAAAAGATGGGGAAACATAGGGGTGCTTATGTTTGTATCTGTATTACCTGATATCAAGCGTAAACCTCAAAATTGGAGTGGTGCCAAATGGAGAAGAGCTTTGAGGTGATAAGTAAGAGTCTGACTGGATGACTAGGGCCCTTCTTCAGCACTGGTATCTGAATACTTTAATGAAAAGCAATTGAAACAAAGAACAAAATAAAAAATACTGATTGCAGTGCATAATTGCACAATGACCCTGTCTGTCAAACAGTTTCCATATATGCCATTTTTATGTACTGTACTTTACAAGGCAGTTTAATTGCTCCCTGTGCTGTGTCGTCTTTGGAATGGGAGCTACTTCAGGAGAGTGGAAAACAAAATACAAAGGACTACTGATGTACTTTTTGCTTCAAGTAAGTGAGCTGACTTTGTTTCTCTGACTTTGCTATTTCTCCCTTTGTGACTGGGGCAGAATGTCAGCTGTGCGCACCAATGTCTACTTGTGAGCTCTTAAAGGGAAGGCTGTGAACTTCCAGGATGTTTAACTTCTGAGGCCTGTCTTATTACACTTCTAATTGTCATGCTTAAGTGCATGTGAAGGTAGAGAGTTTAATTTGCTCATTTGCAACCATGTTGACTGATCCAAGTCCCTGAGATTCATCTCTTCTTGTGGTTAGACATTGCCACTAAGGTTGTCACAGTACAAAGGTGCCATACTTTGGATTCCAATGTACACAAGGAAATTTTTTATTAACCATTTTTTGATGATGATTACCATCTTACACCAGCGTGTCTCATGCTGAGTTGTGATCAAGAACATATTCCTGTCAGGAACCCTCTCTGGATGGGGGGATCAGTGTTGCAGTTCTAGGGTCTGATCTTGTAGGTGTTCAGTTGCTAGGTGTGATATTTACCCTTTCCCACTTTTTCTTTTCTGTATGGTAAGCACTAGAATGATAATATTTGCAAGATGAAGTGCTTTTAAAGGTAAACAGCAGTCTTTAATCCTACTCAATGAGTTTAAATGTGCAGCAATAATGCTTGAAACAAGTTCCTGATCTTTCTCCTTGCATTTCCCTCTTACTACTGTAGTATTGCTGCTAAGCTAGGCAGCCAGCACTGTCACTGAATACAAAGGCAGAAGAGTATGGCTTACTATTGCTTGCTGAAAATGATGAAAAACTAAGGGTATTGGAGAGCAATAGGTGTATCTACATCTCTTGTGCCAATAAGGGATTAAACTTCCAAATGAGGGTAGTTAAAGATGATTACTTGAATACCAAAATCAATTACAAGTGCAGCTAGTATCTGCTGGCCTGCTGAGGTACTCCTTGCTCTCAAAAGATGTACAAAGTTTGCTGTTTCCTGTTACAGTGAAAGTATGAGCAGTGACATGAATCCCTTAGACTTGGGAAGTGTTAGTGACCTGTAGGAAACATCTGGCTTTTGTACGTATGCTGTGGCCCACTAACAGTTAATAACAACTGTCCAATTGAAGCTCCATGGTAAGTCTAGTATCTTTGGTGTCCTAGAAATAACTTGGAAATCCAAGGCTTTTGTGTGACTTGTTTCCTCACTTGACAGACTCTAGAAAAGCTTCTGCTGTGTTACATAATTGCATGGTCAATTTTGCTTCTGTAGGTCTGAAGAGCCCTGTGGAAGTGATCAGCTGGCTGTACTTAGAAAATTTCTGTCTGAAGGATGTTGGCTTCTGGAAAAAGATAATCAGGCTTTACTTTCTATTCATATTTTCTTCCTGTGTGCCTCTCTTTCTCTGCTGGTATGAGATCTGGGGTTGTGTGACAAGCCAGGTCTAGCTGTTTCTCCTCCTTGACCCCAAAGTGATAGATGGGGAGTTTGACTGGGCTGGCTCTTGCATCTCCTACTGTGTGGTGCTTTTGAACAGTACTCTTTCATAGCACATTAGATTGTGCCACTCTGTTTTTTTCCCATCTGGACAATAAATGTTGACCTTTGTCTTTCTAGTTTAGAAAGATAGATCTATATAGGTCCCCTGCTTTTTGATTATAATGCCCTGACCGTTAAGAACTTGCTCCATTTATGGCAGGGAGCTGTTGATGGCAGTAATGACAAATACTAGCACAAGAAGATGGTGGGTGCTTGCAGAAGGAGCAGAACGCGACTGCAGCAGTCAAAAGCTGTCCTAGGGATGGGCTTGGATTTATGGAAGGCTGGGGTTCTGTACCTCCCAGTGACTGCAGAGGACTAAAAAATGGGAGGGGAGGGCAGGACAGTCACTATAACTTTCTTTCTAGTTTCATGCATGGAAACATGCCATATCCCTCCTTGAAAGGCATGCTAGCTGGAGATGTGGGGGGCCTTCCAGTTCAGTGCTGTTGTAAAGGGAAGGCAGTAGATAGTAAAATTATGAAGCTACACACAGATTCTAGTGCATAAACAGGAGTGCTATAGAGCAATGGGAATTCCCTGCTGCAGCTGGCTGTTAGCTAGAACCCCAAATAAGAACCTTGATAAAAAATGCTGGAAAGGCTCCTGCAGCTTTGCCATTCTGTCAGGAGGAGCAAGAAGCATCGCAGCTTGTGCCAAGGAGCCTGTGTTCTCACTGGAGCCCCACTGGGAGCGTTCCACAAAGCAGGTATCTTTGCACATGCTCTACTAAAATTAGGGGGACTGTGTTCTTCATGGTGGGAAGAAACTGGAAAAGGGCATACTATAAAAATACAGGGCAGAGGGCTCCATATGAAGGAGATCCAGAACAGAAGAGTGAAACTTAGGGTAGGTTTTCAGTGGCTGAATTTTGTTTTTTGGTTTGAGCTTAATCATCACTCTGCATTGCAAAGGTCTACACTGATAAGTTACAGCTGAAGCACTCTAATGTTTTAGATTTCCTTACTGTTGGAAAGACTCATTTTAATGAAGGAATAAGTATCCAAAGACAAGTCTTCACAAAAGCATCCCCTGACATGACAGACTTGTTGCTCTATGGCAAAGAGCTTTTTGTTACAGGTGCTCTGTTTCGGTTGGCTGAGAGATGTTCTTGCCTAAGTGAAAACTCTAATTGTATGTAGAGCTATACTAATTGTTTCTCCCTCTCCTTGTTCATGCTTAGACCTTTAATGTTAGACAGCTGAATTCCTTGATGTGTACCACAGAAACTGATCTGATTTGCTTTTTATTCATTATGCAACTGTTAAGGAACAGGATTAATTCTTGTGTGGAGAAGTATTAAAACATTATGTTCCCATATATTAGTGTTGGAACAGTGGGCCCTGTTCTAAATGGGGAAACACTGTAGGATCTAGCTTGCTCTGTGTGCTCTTAGAGCTGGGAGTTTAACTGCCTGAGCTTCTGAGTTGGCTATGAGAATATTTCACTCATGTTAATGACCTCTGCTGCTAATGAAAGACTTCTGGCCACCAAAAGACTTGATATAAACGATGAAACTGCTTGTGTATTTCTTCTGGTGGTGACAGCCAGCTCCTGTAGCTGGTAGAACACCTACAATGGTAACCTCTTGGACTAGTTTTCAAGTTTCTAGCACTAGTCATGTGTTAAGGTAATCTTCACTGACATCACTGCAGAGCAGATGCTGTCTTGGCTTCTTTAATTTCCAAATGGCCTGAAGCAATTGGTAAGATGACTGTAAACCTCATTTCAGTGGTAGAGTAGCTCTGAAATATTAACACTGCTGTTTAAGTATCTTAGATGTTCTTATCCTGCCATCTCAAACTAATTGCGACATAACTATGTCAAAAAACCCCAAACAAACAAAACTCCTTTTGTCTCCTACTTGGCTGTTGAATCCCTGCTTCTTCTGGGGCTGGCACATCTGACAGTGTAGTTAAGCATTACACAATAAACTTCATGCTCTTAACAAAACCCAAACACAGAGGCAATACAGGTGAAACTGAAGCTCATCCCTGAAGACTGCTGTGCTGTCACGCTTAGCCTCCTGTTCGACAGTGTGATGGCTTCTTCTCAGAGCGCCCCAGCAGCTGCCACAAGGTCTTTGGTACTGACGCAACACCCAGGGACTTTGTGGCACAGCAGACCTTGAGCCCTAAGCTTGGTGTGCGCTGGTGATAGTTTACTGCTTTGTCATCAAGTGAAATTCTAGCAGAGAAGTGGATGTTAAACTTGTGACTTGAGCTATGAAGCCTACTTTTTTTGTTGTTACAAGCTTAACTACTGTTGTTGCTTTTGTAGGACTCCAAGCTTCCTGTGTTTGTTTGTGAGAAGCTCTTCCATTTGTGAAGTTCTTGCCCCAGCACTGAAAACTATCATTGCTATGGGTGAATCGCTTCAGCACTGGAGCTTTCAGAGTAAGGTGTGAGGTCAGTGTGAGACGTTTGCTTACATAGAGAAACTACCAGGATGTGATGAATGTGGTATGTAACTGTCTCCCTCTTACGACTAGCTCACATGAGCAGTTAAGATTTGTGTTTAGCAGCTTACATGTGAGCCCTGCGAAGCTTTTTGTGGTGGCTTTACTGCCTGTAGGTACGAGGAGGGGGTATTCTGGCACCGAAACCCTTCTGGTGATGACCGAGAATGCTTGCTGCTTTTTTTTTTTTTTTTTATTAGGCATTGTAGCTGTAGGAGAGTAACAAGAAAGTGTAGCTAGTCACACCAGAGTGTAATGCTTGCACTCAGGGCAGTGAAAACAACCACCCACCATACAAAGGAGCTCTTTGTATGTGTACTTACATAGGCTATCGGCGGCTCCTCAGCCTGAGAGCAGACAGCTCCCTCAGGATGAGGCCTTACCTTGAAATCAGGCTCCTGGCTTCCTGACCTGGATGGCTTTTCTCCTTATCACAGTAGCCTCCTGGTGCAACTTAGGCTCCTGTGGGATGCTGCACTAACACTGTAGGTGGTGTTAGTGATATTCATAAGCATTAGAGAAGAATCATCTGCTTGTTTGGTGAGGAAAAGGTAGCCTTGTATAGCGGGCCTGCCCACTCACAAATGCTATTCCTTGCAAAACTGAAGAGACAAATATGGTTGTTATTCACCCCTAGAAGAATTACTTTTGAGGGAAGCCTGTGCTACCTGTGTATGCTGGAGGTGCAGCCCCTACAGTGTGGGGCGGGGGTGATGGAAAAAATGGAAGCTTTGGCTTTTGAAGGGATTAATTCTACTGTGTGACCCTTCCAGGGGAGCCTTAAGACTGGCCTGGGCCTGACAGGATGATGTTAAGGTGCCAGTGACAGCCTGGAGTAACAGCCTTGGTGGAAGGCTATCCTGCCAGATGTTTCTCATACGGGCTTCTCTGGGGCAGTTGTGCTTCTGTCCTCAGAGCAGTAGCCTAGAAGCCCCCATAAGTGTCCAACTGCTTGCACTGTCAAATTCTTCCCTGGTGTCTCCCAGCTGTAGCCTGCCAGGGAGGACATGCATGCATGCATGTTGGATTTGTGCATTTTTGCCCCCCACTGGCTTGTGGCTAAGCTAGCTGTTTTTGAGAGCCCACCGACAGGTGTTCTCATGTGGAGTGGCATGTGGCTGTGCAGTGAGGAAGTGAGTGGTAGGTGTGAAATGAGAGCCAACTTAGGTGCTCCCTTTCAAGGCCTGTGCCCAGAGATGGGGAAATCCAGGAACAGGGGCTGCATCATTAAAGGTTGGAGCAGGGTTTTGTCAAGTAGAGTCCTGCAGCAAAGCTTAGACAAGCTACCCACTGGTGCTGCTGGCAGACTCTTCCATGCAGATGAAGTGGTACAGAAACTGGTGCATGTAGACAGTTAACTTGCTCTGCTATGGGCACCCAGACTCCTCTCCTGGGCTGGAGCTGGAGTTCCTAAGTAGCAGCTACTGCCTCTGGGTGAAGAACACGAATGAATGTGAGCAGGACAGTAAGTAAACGTGCCACGGAGTACCACACTGCTCAGTACTTGAGTACAGACCCGAACCATGTGCTGTGGCTCTGTAAATGGGGTTGCTTTGCCCACTTTGACTTGGGGTGGCTAAGGGGGAAAGAAGCAGACTTTCTGCATGCAACATCTTTCTGTGCAAGGCATAGATTGAATCTATTTGAGACTGGCTTAATAGGCTACACAGCAGTCCTTGTTGGCCTAAAGTTAAATTTGATCCACTGCTGGAAGAGCATGGGCTTAACATTTTTCTCCTGTTCTGAGTCCTATGGCGAAGTGCAAGAATGTACCTTCACCCTTTTCAGAGTGCAAAAAGCCTGCTGTTCTGTGCCACTAAGACATTTGATTAAAGCTGCAGTTGAGGGGGTGGGAAAGGTGAGGGCTTTCTCATGGGCGGGCTTTTCATAGAATTATAGGAAGTGGAAGGGAAGGTGCACTGGAATAAGGAAGATGGAGAAGTAGGACAGATGAAATAACTTGCTTTTCTGAGGTTTTTCTTGGCCACTGGTCCAGTTAATGATAGTTGGAATCATATCCAGAGGGAAGTGCTGATCCTCAAATAGGGAGGAGAGGTTCCAAACACTTAGTGGGCAGATTCTGTTTCAGAGTTTTTTTTGGCTACCACTCTTCTGTTACCATTAGCTGGGTCACAGACCAAAAGGAATGTGAAAGAATGTTCTCCATCCCTGTTCTGTGACTAAGATCAATCACTTAAGTTGCATGGGGAAGCCAGACTCTTACCTTCTGATTAAGTCCACTAGCTTAACTGCTATACTTAGACTTGTGATGCATGGAATAGTGCTTGTTCTACACTCCTGTGGAGTTCCAGAATATTGGGTTAAGAACTTTTTCTTTGGTTATACAAAATCTAAAATATGAGATAATCTGATCCTTCAGTTGTAATTCTAATACTTAAGGTTTTGACACTCCAGCATATTAAAACAATCCAATACAGTCTTAATGTAAAGGTGAAAATATTATGTTCTGTGGCTACCATGAAACTGAGTGGACTCATGGCTGCTCCTTGTGTTGCAGAAGCAGTAGTGTGGCTACCTCTGGTATAGAGGGGGAGTGAACCAGGCATCAAATAGATAAGGAAGCATTCTCAGGTGAAAATACCTGGTAAAAGTAGTGTTACCCTTTAACGTACAACAGGGGCACATGCCTAGGAAAGGTGTCCAGATGTACGCTATCTCTAGATCATGCTTCTGTGTGTACCAGATACACACTAGACAGAAGCAGATAAGATGATAATCTTTTGTTGCAGCATAATGAAGATTAAAGAGCTTACTCTAGCTGGTACATCAAACCATTTCCCTTCCCATTTCTTTGAAGCAGATTTACATGCAGTCTACGCTTAGACTTAAACAGATACTTGGTGGAATGAGGTGCAAGTTAAGAACTAAAACTCAAGAAGCTCTTGTGTGTAATTTCCAGGTGGAGGATATTAAATGAGTTGGAGTTTGTGGATACTGGCCAGATAAAGGGGTTTCCATCTGAGCCAAGTAACTACTTCTGATTTGACTCTAGTTACCATATAGAATGGTGGTAACTCTCGTTGGCTTCTACTTGGAGTTTTGCATTTGGCTTATTCTTCTGCTCTTAAAAGTGAGCAGGCAAGTGTTGCAAAAGTAGATAACCCTTTTGACTTAATACCTCCAATCTACCTCCAGTGCTTTGGAGTTCTGTCAGGCGAGGCATCTGATGTAAGGCACTAATACAGCACTGCTGCTGTATCTTCCTGCTGTTGTAGTAAACCATAGCCAATTGGATTCTCAGTGCTGCTGGTGGTGGTGTTATTTGTCCTCAATTAGATACAATGCATCTGATATCTTGCATAATTTTCAGGCATATGTGGAAATCTGTCCTGCTAGAGCCTTAAAGTAGCTTCTGAAAGTGGTTGCCATGGAATAGGATAAGTGCACTGCACATGTGTACAACTCCATGGATTTACTCCTTGACTGTAAGAGAATTGTGCTTCTGGTTGCTGTACCTGAAGGCCTCGGGTTATTCTAGAGATACTGTCCTGGTAAAATCTGAAGTGGTGGCGAAGTGACTACTGCTTATATGAATAAGTAATACCTAATGGTGGAAGAAGGTATTTCAGTGGTGACTGTGCTACCTAATGAGTAGCTCATGCTTTCCATAAGGGGGTACATATTGAAGGAATTTGCTATGAATTTTTATCAGGGTTGCTACCAGCATTTGTCTGATGTTATCAGTGTCTGAGCTGTCTTTCCTTCTTTATTATTACACAGGTACAGCCAGTATTTTTAGGAGCAGGAATCATGGACTTGAGTGCAGGATTGAAGTCAAAGCTGTGTTCTGTAGGCTTTAGCTTGTTAGGTGTTCTGTGGAACCAGAGATGTTCTACTGCACTGAGGCAGCATGTTTGTTCTCTGTGGCAGTAACTGGTCTTGCACTCACTTTACTCTTCCTAGTTTGAGCCTGAACTGTAGGAGTAGTAGCTGCAACTTCTACAGGTAATTACAAAATGGACATACACTATCACTAGCAAAGTATGTATATATATGATGGTTAAACAGATTATCTGGAAGTATGGGGGATTGTCAGCCCAAACTTTCTTTTTGGATGCTCATCTTCAGGAACTTCCAGGAGGCTGAACATTCTCTTCTCAGTGAACTCTGAAAGTGCTTTATGCTCCAACTTGGTGGTGGTTTTATTTAAGTCGAGGACTCTTACACTGAAGCAGGCCACTTGGCTCCAAAGTAGTCTGGATGTTAGTGGATGTAGCTGTTGAAGACTTGAGTTTTTCCAAGGCTGCTGGGTTTTTTCCTCCCTTCAGTTTCCCTGAAGTAACAAGTGTGTTGGCAAAAAAAAAATATTTGTATTCTGCTGGACTTGAGCTGTCACTTAAGCTACTAACTTAAAAATCAGCAACTCTGCTGAACTTCACAGCTCACCTACCAGTTAGGCATACCCTGAAAATTGTGATTACATTTAAGGTGGCTGATGGAGCTTTAAATATCTAGCCTAGTTCAACTTCTGCCATGTCACTAGTATAGGTACCTCTTGAGGGTGAATAGGGTGGGGAGTGAGAAGCAATCAGTGTGAAACTAGGGCCGCTGATGCTTTTCTTGTTTTCATCCTTAGTTGTCCATGAGACAATCTAAATGTCCAGATTTTTACTGTGAACAATAGGTACCTGAAGGAGTTGCAAACTAGTTGGATTGGGAACAGAAAGAAGTTGATCTATTTTTCACCACAAAAGAAAAAGTGCTTCTTTGCTTGAAGCACTTTGGCAGCGTTATTGGAACTGAAGCTAGCTGTTGCTCATCAACATACTCCAGTGTTATGTCTTGCAGATTTCTGCTCTGGATGTAAAAGCACCCATAGGACAAATCAGCTCAGCTCATCTGCTCTGTTTTGTAAAATCTGTTGGTGTATAAACGGCTATAATGTGTAGCTATGTTAGCTCTTACCCTAGGAGGATGAAGCTATCCTGGTTCATATGCATGGTTCTTGCATGAAAGTAATTAGAGAGTCCCAACTTCCAAATTGAGTTTTGACTGTAGAGTTAACTTCAGAAAAACTCAGTATGTTTTCTAGAACACTAGGGTTTTTTGGTGATGAAATTAGAACTGCGTGGGAGGGAAAAAAATCTGCCATACTTGAGTAAATCTGAGCATTCTTAAAACCTGCCCTTCAGTACCTCTGGAATTGACCCAGTTGTATGACAAGTAAATTTTCAGCCCAAAGATTTGAGGCTCTGATCTAGCTTGAATAGCTAGTGCATGTCAGAAGTAAATGAAGTTTTTTTTAAAGTTCCTGCTGGAACTCTAATAATTTACCTACAAGTCTCCAAGATACGCTTCTAGTTCTGCTGGCATGAAGACAAACTCAAACCAAAAAGTCTCCCACAATTGCTTCACATAACCCAGGGACTTCCCCCCACTGCCCCAGAATAGATGGGAAGAGTTTAGCAGGAAAATCCCGTGCAATTTGCAAAGAGAAGGATTTGATTTTAGTTGAAACTTTAAAAACCACAAGTAACACTTTTACTTCTGAGTAAACAACAGCCCCAAATCAAAAGTCCAACTTCAGCTGTCAGCAGGTTTTTCTCAGTAGCAAAGAATACAGAGTTCCAAAGGAATATCTCTTTTTCTTTATGTTAAAAAACCATAGGTATCTTATCACAGTAACTGTTCTTCCTGTTAAACTTGGTACCTTGTCAGGTGTCCCATGCAACTCTTAGTTCACTGTTCCTTTTCTGTAAGAAAATGTCCACATCTGACCTTAAGTGGGGAGCCTCCACTATAACTACTTCCAAGTTAACCTGCTCACTAATATTGTCACCTTCGGAACAGCTGTAGATTAAAAGCTTCTGACTAGCTTTTTCCTTATGTCTGGATTCCTGTCAAACTCTGCTCCACACCCTCCAAGACTTGTACTCTCTGTGTGTACCTCTTCAGGCAAGGCAAGGAGAGTGGGAGAAAAGTTTGAACTTGGTAGTTCTTGCTGAAGCCTTCTTCCTGGCAAAGGTGAGTCCAACTTCAGAAATTCATGTTTTTCTTTGGAAATCACTGGGGCAAGTAAATAAAGTTAAACAGAATAAATTTTCTACCTGACATGCTTTCCTTCAGTTTGTTCAGCTTTAATAAAGTCTTCTCAGGTTTAGAGATGTAACCAGCCTTTCAGTGCAATGAATAAGTGCAGCGTGTCAGAGCAAAAGCTAAATATGATTTTCACTTTTCTGAAACCATGGAGAATACAAGCATTTACATTCAGGAAGTGCCAGAGGGCTGATGATAGACATGGTGCAGTCACCTCAGATTAAGAGGACAAAATAGGGTGTTATCTTTGGCTTGACTCGGGTTAATATTTACTAGAAAGCAAACCTAGGGATTACCACAAATAACCTAAAACAAGCATGTCTACTCTTCACTGTATGGCAGACTAATGTTCTTGCATATCCATGTGTTTCCTAAGGCAACCAATTAGGATAAAGTGAGAAGAGGTAATCTTGTTAAATCTCATGCCAGCGTTCAGATGAGTAGAACCATACTTACTTAAAATTGCCTTAGTGAGACTTGCTAGTGGCTTTTGTTTCACTAGCAGATGCTGATGTAAAAATACAAGACTCTTGGCATCTGTTGTTGTGAGGCAATTGACACCAGTGCTAGGCATTGTTTACACAAAGCATCTAAATGAAGTCACTAGTGGATTCAACAAGATACTAACTGAAGACAGCATTTATAAATGCTGACATTGATGAAGTTTGCTTAGTTAATGCCCAGTACTAAATTGCAATCAGGATTTGATGGCTCTGAATAGAGTAAACCTCTTAAAATAGGCAGGGGACAGGGTCTGAGGAAGAATTTCTTTCCCGAAGAGTAGAGAGTACTTTCTTCTTCCTCATTCCCCAGCTCTGTCCTTATTGTTGCTGACAAAGCAGTTCCTGGGTTGCAATATCACCTCTAACTGAAACTCTTGTCAAGCTGCTGTTGCGCTGCTTATTCATCTTGAGCACTTGGCTTGGAGCTCCAGATCGCTGAAGTGAAGGGAAAGCACTAGGAAGTTTTCCCCTTGGTTTAGGGAGAGACATGCCTCTGTTTTAGGTATTTTTCTGGGGAGAAAGCTGATGGTACCCAGGGTCATCTTGTTCTCAGCTGATGGCTAGAATGCATAACTCTCTTGGGAATCTTTCTAGATGTATTGTAGGGCAACATCTATATGTTAAATCTAGTGCTGTATGTAGAGGCTGCTCAGCTTGAACTGTTTTAGCTGGACCTACTGCTTTCAGACAGTGAGCTTGACTTTGTAGGAAGCTTCCCTTTAAGTGTGATTTTTTTCCCTTTGGGGGAAGTCTTTGGAAATTGAGTAAGATTATAAAGTCATCCCACTTTAAAACTCAAATGGCAGTGATTCAACAAACACTACAAGCTGCTAAAGCGGTTGAACGAATAACTGGCAAGTGTCTGTCTTAGTTGAAGCTTGGAATCCACTCTGGTAATTGCAATATAAGCTCTTAGGCAAGAAAAGAAAAAAGGCAGATGTTTCTTTATCAGCCTCAAAGGTCAACAGGTCTCCTGTAAAGATGGGCAGGCTCAGAACCTCTGACTTGGTGTCAGTCAATGTGACAAGATTAAACAGAACTGTAATTAATCACTTGAGTTCACTTAATTCTCCATTCTTTCCCTTGGTTGATTTATTTGCTGGTTTCTTCATATGTTCCAGGGAAAGTTTCCTTTCTAGGTTCCAAATTATCCCTGTATTTCTTAGGTCTGACTTATGCAACAGTCGCCTCTAATGACACTAATACCCACAGGACCATATGGCATGGACAGTTCTTAGCTGAAGTGTGAGCATGTTGCCTAGAATCTGCAAACTGGAAATGTTTCTGCTTTTTTCCTGGCTGGTGTGGTTGCTTGACCTTGCCCAGCTTCCAGACCCCTCCTCGCTTCTTACCCTGCTCCAACATGGGTTCGTTCCATGGGCTGCAATCTTCCAGGAAAAAAATCTGCTCCATCATGGGCTTGTGGGCTGCAGCTTCCTTCAGGAAATGTCCAGCTGCTCTGGCTTCTCCTCCCCCCTGCCCCATTGTGTGGCCTTTTGTCTTTTAAGTATGTTTTCAGAGGCACTGTCAGCTTGGCTGATGGGCTCACTTTTGGTCTGCAGTGGCTATGTTGTGGAACCAGCTGTGTCCAGCATGGGGCAGGCCCTGACTGCCTCTCACAGAGGCCACCTCAGCACCATGCTGCTACCGGGACGTTGCAGTGTAAACCCAACACAGCTGGTCAGACCAGGCTGAAGAAGGAATGCTGCTTTGGCCTGGAAAGACTCCAGCAGAGTCAGCAATGGGTGTGCCCGTGCTTCTGGAAGTACCACCAACATGGAGCTCACACCTCAGTCAAACAGTTTGTGCCCTGAAATAAACTGCTTCAGTCCTTTTCAAGGTGGTGTGAGTTTCTTACAGAGGTTGAATATGGTTTTGCTGTGAAAGGTGCCAGTGCACCTAAAATTCAGAGATCTAATCTAACATACATTCTACTCAGTGTTTGGTTTTGTTTTTTTTTTTTAAGATGTAGCCTCAAATTGACTGAGCACTTTCAGGTTCTGTTCCCATGTGAATGTAGTTTCAGTATTGATTGTTCTACTCTTCCCCTTCTTCAAACCTAGGGATTGGCTTTTCATCTTACCCTTCTGGAAGGGGAAGAGAACACAAATTTAATACTTATAAGTGCTATTACTGGTACTGAATAATTCTGCAAGAGGAGTGTCAGATATTGTAACTCCTGACAAACTTCAACCTGGGAAAATTACAGGAGTGTCTCTGTAACATCTGGATCTGGTGTTCTGCATCCTTGGGTGTGGACAAGCCCCCATGCTTCAATTCTCTGATGAAAGTGTGTTTGGCCCTTAACAGCAAAAAGCGTATTTAGAGTTATATTACCATTATCCATTGAGACATAGGATCATGACGAAACTTTACAGCACTTTTAACTTGTAATTTTCTTCTCTTGGAGTCCAAGTTGTAGGTGCTGAAACTTGACATATAACAATGCTAGTGCTCTGTGCTTGATAGTGGAGAGGAATACGAAATACTTGAACAGAAGTAGCATCAGAGAAGCTACTGCCCGAATACTAGGTTATCTACTTAAATATCCTGTATGTCAAAGACCAAAATTTCACTTCTTATCTCTTAACAAGTTTTTTTACTGTTACTTGAAGCTAAAACCTTTTTCTGATAGTTGTCTTTAAATACTCTTTTTTTTTTGCTGGACAGCAAAAGTAGTTTTGTCACAATCAGTCTCCAAACAGGATAGAAATAAACCTTTAAGTTTCCAGAATCTGTCAACTTCTCTAACATTTTAATTAGAGGTTTTAGGCCTTTACCAAATAGTTTCTCAAAGCCTTATGAAGCCTATGCCACTGCAGTAATTCACAAGTACTTACTGACCTTACACTTTAAAGCAGCAATAACTGTACTTCCTTTCTTGCATTGCTTACTGCCTTTTGGCAGGATTTTGTGGAAAGTACTAGCTTTAAGTAATGTAAAGCAATTTATGAAAAAAATAATGGTCTGTCCTAGCTGTAGAAGCACCGCTGCTTAAGATGATTAGCAATTAAGGGCAACAGACAACAAGCTTAGTTGGGTACTCCTGAGCTGTATCAGCTTGTGTTTCCAGTTATTTATGCTGTCTCCATACTGTTGGCTTGTGTCTTCCAAGCTCATGTCTGAGCATGTTTTCTGATTCCCCAGCTATGTGTTGAACTTGCTGCTTTGGCCTGCTGTGAGCTACAGCCAGACAACTCGCTCCTGTGGCAGGACTGATGCTAAAATTTTGCCTCACAGTTATATGGCTGAAGCTGGGTTTAGTCACTTGCCTTGGTGGTCAAGTCTGGATGAAGGACAGTTACTGAAGCCAGTCTAGACAGCTCTAGCCTCCTCGATGAAGCACTAACATATCTTGGAAGTAGAGTAGCTTTTAAACTACAGGAGCCCTTGTGATACTGCAGTTCCTGACAGCCAGCCTGTGCAGGAATGCTTTGCTGGTGTCCTGTGCTAGCAAAGCTTTCTACCTATGCTATACCTAGTGTAGGTATAATTGAACAGCAGAGTTGTCTGGGCTTGCTTTAAACATCCACGTTGGCTATCTACAAGAACTTACCTGCTAAAAGAAAACTATACCTCTCTCCAGCAGAGATCTGATAACTTATAATGCCAAGGTTGGGACATACAATTGATTTTATCCTACCACTTGTCTGGAAGCTTTCCCTGCATAGCTGGTATAGTGATGACGGGTAGATCAAAAGTACATGTAAACAACCTGGAACTCTGCAAGGGTGCCCACCTTTGCCAATGACTGTAGAAAACATGCCTATGGTCTGATAAGAGTAATGCCTGGATTTCATGGGGCTGGATGGATGACCTGGAGATACTTTAAACTGGCACGCTTTGTCATGTTGTACTTCTACTTACTGAACTACATGAGGGCAAGACGCAACCCCTGCAATAATGTGGTTGTATCACACTAGTTATGCTGCTGCTGCTGCGTGATGCCCTGGGCAAGCTGTTTTCACACTGGATGTGGAGCAGCACTTGAGGGGATGATGTGGCTCCTCAGAACCTGGAAGGGTTATCTGTAGTGCACTAGAAACTGAATTTTGAAGAGGTTTTTAGTGGATGGGTTTGGCCCTAAGTATACCCTGAGAAGGGCCTTTGTCTGAATAGGGGAAGGAAACTCTGAGCCCTGAGGTATGGGTGTGATGAACTAAATTTAGCCTAGCTAGGGCACACTACTCTCTTAGGCTTTTAATGGTATACTCTCTTTGCTATTAAGCCCCATGGCCAACCTGTGCAAGGTTCTTGACAGGTGCTTTTTATTCTCCATGGTAAAATATTTTAAGTACTTGCTTGAAATAGAACAGTGAGATGATTCAGCTGAGTGCAGGGCTTCTCTGCTTGTCTGTTGCTTGTTAAAACTGAATGCAGGATTGTCAGTTGCCTTCAGTTCCCTGTGTTTAGGTTTGCAGCACATAAAAGTGAAAATCTGTTATGGGTTTATGTAAACACAGTATGTATGTTAAAGTATTCACCCTGCAACTGTGAACAAGGCATTTGATGGGAATGAGGAAAGTAGGTCTGGAACATGTAACAATGTTGAACTTAGCCTAGAAGAAAAGAAGACTGCTGTTGACAGATGAGGAAGAGAATACTCAGGGATACTTTCTGCCTTCCAAATTACAAAAAATTTTAATGAGAGGGCAAAAACTTGACCAACGTACCTAGTGGTATGCCAGGGTTGGAAGATACAAATTACATCAACCCTTAGCTTGATGAGGTGAATTTGCTGAGATAAGCTAAAGGCTCAAATCTTGCATTAAGACAGTTGTTATAAACATGACACGTCTTTCATGTGGTTCTAGGCATGAATATGCAAGTGGTGATGTGATCCCTGTGAACAGAGGAATTTGAGTAGAGAAAGCCAGTACCAAAGTCTCTGACTCCCCTATAAAGCATAGGGCAAGGCCTGTCTTAGACTGAATCCTATTTTCAGAATAGATTTCAATGCCCTCTAGTGGCTTTAACTGTACAAGGAATGGTTGGCTTATCTAGAACACCAACCTTGGGTGTTTTACTCAGCAGGAAGAGGTAGCTGGAGGTGTGTGTGTTGGGGATGCAGCTATGCTGTGGTTGTGTGAGGAGAAACAATGGAAAACATCTAGGAAATACTTCCTAACTTGAATTATTTAAATATTACTGAATGCCAAGCATTCCAAAAGTGAGATCTGGGGGTACTTTTGCCTTTTTAGGCTAGGAATAAACCTTCTCTGAGAAGCCCACTGCAGAATCATAGAATCATTTAGGTTTAAAAAGACCTTTGAGATTATAAAGTCCAACTGTTAACCCAGAACTGCCAAGTCCATCGCTAAACCATGTCCCTATGCCTTTTTTAAACACCTCCAGGGATGGTGATTCTACCACATCCATGGGCAGCCTGTTCCAATGCTTGATCACCTTTTCAGTGAGGAAATTTTTCCTAATATCCAATCTATGGATATTAGGATCCTAAAATCCATTTTATCCAAATGGCTCAACATGAGGCCATTTCTTCTTGTCCTGTTGCTTGTTATATGGGAGAAGAGACTGACGCCACCTGGCCATAGCCTCCTTTCAGGTAGCTGTAGAGCGCAATAAGTCTGAGTCTCATTTTGCCCTTCTCTGGACACGCTCCAGCACCTCAATGTCCCTCTTGCCGTGAGGGGCCCAAAACTCAACACAGTGTTCAAGGTGCAGCCCCACCAGTGCCCAGTACAAGGGGATGATCACTCCCTTGTCCTGCTGGCCACGCTGCTTTGGACACAAGCCAGGATGCTGTTGGGTTCTTGGCCACCTGGGCACACTGCTGGCCCACGTTCAGCCGGCCGTCAGCCAGCACCCCCAGGCCCTTTTCCCCCAGGCACTTTCCAGCCGCTCTGCCCCCAGCCCGTAGCGCTGTGTGGGGCTGCTGTGACCCACGTGCGGGACCCGGCACTGAGCCTTGTTGAACCTGGTACAACCGGCCTCGGCCCACGGGTCCAGCCTGCCCGGATGCCCCTGCAGAGCCTGCCTGCCCTCCAGCAGCTCAACACTCCCCCCAGCTCGGTGTCGCCTGCAAACTGGCTGAGGGTGCACTCGATCCCCTCGTCCAGATCGTCGATAAAGATACTAAACAGAGCTGGCCCCAGTACTGAGCCCTGGGGAACACCACTTGTGACCGGGCACCAGCTGGGTGTAACTCCATCCACCACCACTCCTTGGGCCCGGCCGTCCAGCAGCTTTTAACCCAGCGCAGGGTGCACCCGTCCAAGCCGTGAGCAGCCAGTGTCTCCAGGGAAAGCTGTGGGAGATGGTGCCAAAGGCTTTCCTAAGGTCCAGGCAGACAACACCCACAGCCTTTCCCTCATCCACTGGGCAGGTCATCTTGTCACAGAAGGAGATCAGGTTTGTTGAGCAGGACCTGCCTTTCCTAAACCCAGAAGAATTTCAGTATTCCCTTCTGTAAGAGTCTGGGTTTTAAGAAAAGAATCGGATACTCTGACACTAAAATGGGGAGCTAGCCAAGTCAGACTTCCAGAATTGCACAGTGCAGAAGTGCATCAGCAGTTTGAGGTAAAACAGGTTTTACCTCATGCCATGTAGATAAAATGCACAACACTTTACCTACAGTGCAAGAACCGTGGAAGACTGTACAGGGTTGAGGACTCAGAAGTTGGAGGTCTGCATGGGCAAATCAGGTACAGGTGTTAGTTAACCTGTTAGGTTAATCTCCTAAAGTAACTGCTTAGCTTTGAACACTGTTGTCTGTGTGCTCTCTAACACTGTTTCTTGTTCTTTTGAGGAGTAAAGCATGGGATGTTCAGTGTTTGTGTGGCTATAGAAGGTAAAAAGGTGTTTGATGGCATAATTGGCTGTCTGCACTTGCTTACTACCAAGAAGGAAAACTGGAATATGCCTTAAGGAGTTTTCAAGATCAAAACTGCTTGCAAGACTCTTGCCTTTAAATCTGATCTTTAAATTTACTGTGGCTTCTAATAATGATGTTAGTAGTTCAACTTTAATTCAGTATGTTGTTGGTGAAAGTTAATTAGATGCTTTAATTCCACTTGAATAGTCTGCCTGACCAATGATATAATTAATTGGCCGTTTGTGCCATTTGGATGCATATGCATTGGTGTGCAGCATACTGATAAGATGTCTCAGAGATGGCTTTCTTGCATGCTTAGTACAAAGTGCTTTGAACTGGAAATTGACCAATTACCTCTGGAAGCAACTAATAAAAGCAGTGGAAGTTGTAGTTAGTAGATTGTACTGAATGAACAAAGATTGGGTTATGCATCTGGCTTTCGAAGACTTTGTCTCATCTGAGTGTGCTTGTGGATTGGAGAACCTCTGTTCTGGTAATTTGTTTAGGTTGTGTTTTAAGTTAGAGAACTCCTAAATAGCTTCAACATGGTAAAAAAATGAGCCTGAAATGCAGTAAGACTTGTCTTTTCTCTTTAGATTGTGTTCTTTGAAGCAGTGCTCCCGCAGTGTGTTAAGTCTCTGTCCCAAGAATTGAAGGATTTCATTTCAGTAGGCTTAGGATCTCGAGTAACTCTTCATTGAAGTAAATCACAGGCTTGTTAAGAACGTTGTTTTAAGAGTATTTTGTACTGTACTACTACGGTGAATATATAGCTGCCAAAATATTTCCTTGATCCTTCTTTATTCTGTTCAGTGGTTTGTTTTCTTCAGTAGGAAGAGAATAAAGTTTCTGAACAAGCTCAGTGTGGTGTCTCTTTTCACCATCATGCCTACTGCAGCCTTCTATTTCCTAGTTCTAAAGTATCTAAAGTCACCTTGCCATGTAGTGCTCCTGCACAGGCATGACTAGATCTCTGGGCGGTTAAGCAGATGCTAACTGCTGCCTCTGCCTGCACAATGTGCACTTCTCCAATGAGAAATGGTTGCAGATGGAAGCTTGTCAGGCTTCTGCTCATGTCCAGAGACAGAATCATTATTTGGCAGGTGAGGAAATCCTTTAAGGCTCTCAACTATTGTTCCAACAGATCTGTACTCCATTGTTTAAGCACTGAATTGGACTCTTCAGCTTCTGGTTTTATCATGGATACTATACTTGATTACAGTTGTGTTGCTGAGTTTATCCAGTCAATCCTGTTTGATACTGAACTTGGTGGGCATTCCTGTGCTGGACAGGCAGGAGCAATACTGAAATGGCAAAACAGTTGCTAAAGCTGGCATGCAACTTCTGTAGCCTCTTTGAGCAGTTAGCTTGGGTGCATCTGCCAAAGCAGATTACAGCTTTTTGTCTGTAAAGAAAGAGTTGTTGCTCTCCCACAAAGGTACGTGCCTTGGATCTGTTATTTTTAACTCTGAGCTTGTCAGCAGCTGAGTGGGTTTTTCTGTGAAAGGAAATGATGTTAACAGCAGTCCTACTTGATCTTCTCATATCATAAGTATTCTAATCTGGATTGTCAGCAGCATGTATATCCTGGAAGTTTTCAGGAAGAATCTATGAGTCACCTTAAGAATTAAATGCCACATCAGATTGACTACTTTTTGTGTCTCCTTTCTTGTCTGCTGCTTGTAAATTAATAATTTGAAGGGGGTCTCTGCTTTTTTGCATGTGCTGCCCCACTGCTTGTTTTAGGATATCTTACCCTTTTCCCATTCTTAGTTAGGTGCATGAGCAATTATTTTTTCTTTTATAAAGGAGCTGCCTTGTGTTTCTAGATTGGCAGCTGAGAGGAAGTGCCAGCACTGGAACAGAAAACAAACTCATCCTTCACTGCCTCTCCCAATGCTTTCTATCCCGCAGGCCAGTTAGGTGACGGGAAGGGACGGTGCCTGGACCTCCTGTGTTGTGCTAACCTCTGAGGGCACAGGGTACTCCTTTGAGATCCTAAATGGTACTTGGCTCTGCTGTAGTTGGGTTGGTGCCATGTTTACACTTAGCTTGCCCCAAAGGTGGGGCAAGGGAAGGGAGGAATGTCAAGTATCTTCAGCTAGCCACAGGATGTGATTAGGTAACTTAAGAGGATTTTCAAGTCTTTCAAACGACAAGTAAACATGTCAAATGTGATGGAAAGCTCCAGAGTCTTATATGGACAATCTAAGTCTCTCTGTCAAACTTGGAGCATCAGGTTAGTGTTGAATTTCTACTCTGTTTTGACCCCTGTCTTTTGAAGGAGAAGGTACCAGCTGTTGCAGGAGGGGAAGCAGGCCTTTGCAGGCCAATAAAGGAATAACTTGCCGCTTCGCTACTGAGAGTTAGTATCCGATGGTTTTGGGTAAGCTACTAACAAAGTTATAACAGAGTTTTATACGAAAAACTGTGGCATGTTACTTCTACAGCTGTATGGGTCTGAGTCTCAAATTCCACTTAACTCTTGGACTTCGATTCGTATACATGTAACTTCCTTAAAAGCCCAAATAGGTTAAGTAACTCCACAAAAGCATGCCATGTGTTCACTCAATGGGACTGACTCTAGCTTTTGTACTGCCTTTTGTGTATTTCTACCTAACCTTTCCTTGACAGGTGAAAAGTCTCAGATAATCCATAGTGGTGTTCTGTCTTGTCCCCGGTGCAATACTCACGCAGCAGTATAAAAAAAACAGTGATGAGTTCTTGCTTAACTCTTCCCTATTCAAGGATGTTCGCTGTACTGGTTAGGTTAAAGCAGTAGCGCTGCTTCGTTCCCTTCTGTTCGATGTTATTCATCAATTTCCTCTGCTTCCAGGCTACACCAGCAAGTACATCCCTGTAGTTCAAACACTGCATGTAAGTTGACTACATACTGCATCTGACTATAGTGATGCATTATTGTACACTTTTTTTTTTTCTTTTTCCTTGAACGTGCTTTTGGTGAGTAACTATGAATGTGGTCGGAGGCGGGGGGAGAATAGCTTTCCAGGCATTAAATGCCTGGAGAATGGTGGTAACTTGTGCTCTCTTTTATCTTTTCTACTGGCTTGTTTTGTGAACTTGAGTGAGTTACCATCTCTAAAGCTTTTCACCTAGAGTGCGATAATGCCTGCCTTACAGGTATATGGAGCCTTTTTCCTAGTAAATATGCTGTAGCTGACAGATAAAAGAAGCCTTAGAAGTGCAAAACCTCTGAAGCTGCACAGCATGCTTATAATATATCCCCATTAAACAGCTGTTTGGCAATGTCTAATGCAATTTCCAGTTAATGAGGGATGTTTTCAGGCCCTGCCAAGAGAACAGGTGATGCTTTAAACTGATATTTTTAATAAGTCATCTTTATTTCAGAAGAGGCAGCCAAGTGTGTATCCTGTTGCATTTGATGAGATCCTGGCCGTTCTTGTTCTTAAACAGGACCCCAAATTATTCCTGTTTGTGTTGTACAGCACCTAAGAGAGTCCTTGCTTTAAAGCTCAAACAAGAGCAAGGAATATCTGGGATACTTTTGTGTCTTTATCAGTTTAGGAACTGCAGAGAAGAAACTCTTCCAATATCATTCCTGCAATATGGTAAAACTTGGAGTAAGATACACTAGAGGGTCTGGTATGTCCTGACTTAAATTTAAGAGCATGAATGTGCTATAATGGAAAAACTGTTCCTCCAAACAGTTCTCCTTGTCACTCATGTGGCAAGTGCTTATCTCGTGCTTTCTAATGTCTGAAAAAAAAATGGGGGGGGGGGGAAGTAGAGGGTTGTCATGCCCATTTGATTTAGGATAAAAAGTGAGCTTGGAGTTTAAGGAACTTGATAAAGATGCTAATGTAAGTACAGTCCTTTGCCTGTAATTCAGGGGACAAATAAGGAGTTTGGACTGGACAGACTGGAAACACATGGTGGTGGGGTGAAGGCCAGTGTCTGGGAGAGTACTATCTAGTGAACCACTGGCCATTAGGAAATGGAGAAAGGATTGAGGGTGGGGAGAATGAGGAGGGGAGCATATCTGGTGCATAAGGCTTTGCCTGCAGACAGTCCCACCCTGGTGCCTCGAGACTGGTTTGCAGCCTCTGAAATAGCAATGCCTTGGGGTAGAAGTGTAGATGTGTTCCTCCCCTTTGCTTTTGGGGTACTGGAGCTGTTACTGGGAACACTGTTTCCATTGCATCAGTGTACAGCAGTGCTTTTTCACTAAGAGGTGCTGATTACTCAAGGGACAAGCTAATATGGTGGAACTTACCCTTCCACTCAACACTATGCTCCTGCAGTCCAGAGCCCCAGTGCAAACAGTAGCTTGCTGTGTGGCAAGAGATTACTCTTGATTGAAGAGATTGCTGTCTTGGGGGCTGGATGCTGCCTGTAGGCTACCAGCTGATAACTTGTCTGGACTCTTCTAGGAATGCCTGAGATGGCAGTAATCTCTCACTGTTTTTTGTAATCCTCAGTTATTTTGGGTTGCTTATTTATAGGCCATAAGTGTCTGAAACAGAATTCATGCTGTTTTGGTTTGCTGCAGAAGCACGTTTGCTGTGTAAGAGTTCTTATGGAGTGGGAGGGAGGTAGGAGGTAGAAGACTGATACTATCTGTGAGCTGCCTTGGCACTAGATATGCTGTCCTCACTACTTCTAAAACATCTCAGAAGGAAAAAGGCTGATTTTTGGCATTGTTTCTTCTTTATTGTAAAGCGCAAGGAGCTAAATATCACAGAAGATTGTGGACAAGAGACTTGGACTGAAAGTGAGATCATTCTTGATAAACTATATTTGGGTTGGCTAGAGATGAGAGTAATTAAAACAACCTTTGTGATGGACGTTGTTTTGAAAACCTCATGCAGTCTTAAGAAAGATCTTCACAGTTAAGTGATCTGTGACTTTTGTACTAGGCTTTCATTTGACCCTCTCCTCTGCCATTCTGCCTGCTGTCCTTTAAAGCTCTGCCAGTATCTTCTCCTGATGCTCAGTTTGGTTTTGCTGCAGGTTTTCTTTGCAGGTATATCACACTCTTTCCTTAAATTCTGAGTTGAATCTTCTTGCTGATGCTTAGCCTCTGAGGCTAGAATACCAAGCTGGTGGCACCTATTATCACCATTTAAGTCAGTCAAAAGCTACAGTATTTCTCTGGTGTTCCCAGTTTATTAACAATATCACTTCATTAAGGCTAAATAACTTGCTTTTCTCGGGCAACGTCGCTCTGCTCTTCTTGAGAAGGAGAACTTAAGCTTGGCAAGCTGAAGAGGCCAGTGGACTTGAGAATCCCAATTCCTGGTGGTTAGGACACATATCTTTCCAGCACTTGAACCCAGTGTAGACAGTTTAACATGCAAGGAGGAAGTCTAGAGGTCAGTGAATGGTTCTGCTAATGTTGACCATACAAAAAAGTCTTCCCACAAGCAAGCTGTTGGAAAAACCTCAAACTGCTTCCCTTGTTAAATTTTCTTATTGCTGTATGCCTTCTTTTGGGTATTGCTTTCCGTGCAGCTACCTACTTTCATTTTTTGGTAGAGTCATAAACCAGTAGTCAGAAAACAGTAACTGCTGTGTTTGGATAAACATCCTGTGCGTACATGGACATTGCGTAAGGGTAATACAAATACATACCTCAGTAGTCAGAACATCCGTGAAGAAAGTTATTGTAGGAGTTTATGATCAATTTCTAATTAGGTGTCCTGAAACAGACCTTTAGTGATACTTCTGCAGCGCAAGTGTGGTATGTATTTTTGTTGGGACAGATTGCTTGTGGCTCTTGTGTTCTGTATTCCAGTTAGGGAAACTGGACTGTCTTGAATAGGAAAAGCAGTGTGTTCAGGATTGTGGTACTGCTGCTTCTGATGGGCTGGTCCTGATCAAGGGGGTGGAGGAATTTCTTATTCTTGGTGCTTAAGGGGGACAAGGATGACTGCTGTAAATCTAAAAGTGGCAAATTTTATCAGAAAATGGTCATGCTGAGGGAATGGTAAGTAGAAAATGGAGTGAGATGGCCAGGGACAAGGTGACAAATAGAAAGTCAACAAGCCGGCTAGAGTGAACCTGTCAGGTGGGACCCTGCTATGCATTGCCTGCATTAATCCATCTTGGTACAATTGCCTTTGGGTAGCTATTACTATGGATGTTGACTCCTTTTTTAAAAGTCCTGGCTAAACAAGTACTGAGATGAAGATAAACAGTTCCAGTATCATCTAGTTGTGAATCTATTGTGTGGTACCACCAGCAGAAGTAGAGCTACTCCAAACCAGTAATGGTCTCTGTCTAAACTATTTAGTACTACATAGGAAGAATTTTATCTGAAAGTAATTTTTGTCATGGGCTTCTGCTGTTAAAGACTATTTCTGCTTAAGTAGGAAAAAAAGAAGAAAAACAGAATCATAGAATGGTTTGGGTTGGAAGGGTGTTTAAAGCTTGTCTAGTTCCAATTCCCCCCCTGCTGTGGGCAGGGACACCTTCCACTAGACCAGGTTGCTCAAAGCCCCGTCCAGCCTGGCCTTGAACACTGCCAGGGATGGGGCATCCACAGCTGCTCTGGGCAACCTGTGCCATGTCTTGCCACCCTCAGAGTAAAAAGTGCTTCCTTACATCTAATCTAAATCTACCTTCTTTTAGTTTAAAGTCACTCCCCCATGCCCTGTCACATGTAAAAGGTCCCTCTCCAGCTTTCTTGTATGCCCTCTTTAGGTACTGGAAGGCTGCTATGGGGTCTTCTCAGAGCCTTCTCTTCTCCAGGCTGAACAACCCCAACTCTCTCAGCCTCTCTTCATAGGAGAGGGCTCCTCTGATCATCTTCATGGCCTTCCTCAGGGCTTGCTCCAACAGGTCTGTGTCTTTTTAATACTGGGAGCCTCAGAGCTGGACGCGGTACTCAAGATGGGGTTTCACAAGAGCTGAGCAGAGAGGGAGAATCCCCTCCCTTGATCTGCTGGTCATGCTCCTTTTGATGGAGCCCAGGATACAGTTGGTCTTCTGGTCTGCAAGCACATGTTGCCAGGTCATGTAGAGCTTCTTGTCTACCCGCACCACCAGGTCTTTCTCATCAGGGCTGCCTTCAACCTGTTCTCTGTCCAACCTGTATTTGTGCTTGGGATTGCCCTGACCCACGTGCAGGACCTTGCACTTGGCCTTGCTGAACTTCACGAGGTTTGCACAGGCCCAACTGTCAAGCCTGTTGAGGTCCCTCTGGATGGCATCCCTTCCTTCCAGCATGTTGACCACACCACACAGCTTTGTATCATTGGCAAACTTGCCGAGGGTGCACTTAATGCCACTGTCCATGTTGCCAATGAAGATGTTAAACAGCTCTGGTCCCAGCACTGACCCCTGAGGGATCTCCACTCATCACCGATCTCCACAACAGGATTAACTAGTCAGTGTTTTGATGGTTTAGGTTTTTTTTTTTTTCTTCTAGATATTATGTACCTAATGAATTTGACCAATGAATTTGAGTTTATTGCTATTTGTTGAACAATATGGTCTAGCCTATAAAATGTTGCAAAGGCTAGGTACTGATTTTTGCATCCTCCTATAAAAGCAGTCTCTTGGTTTTGAGCTAAAAAGGAGTTTTTTAGATTCTTTTCCTTGCAGGCTGCGTTCTGGAGAAGGTACACTATTTCTGCCTCTTTGAGTCGACCTGAGTACTGGACAAGAGCTCATTTCTGCTTAGAAATATTAAAATAGGAGATGCCATCGTTTCACAGAGTGTGAATTTTCCTGGAAAAGCAACAGTAAGACAACCATCTTCTAACAAAAAAATCTCATCTCTGAATTCACACTGTACTGAGTTTCTGTGAGGTTGGTGTGTTTCCATTCCTTGGCTTGATCTCTTCCCAGTTCAAGCTGAGTCTTTTTTGTAAGTACTTAATCACCTGAAGCATTACACACCTTCCGAGCTTGCCAGTTCAGAGAACTCACTTGAATAAAAATGTTTGGGGTAAGTGTGACTAGCACATGGCAACCTGTGATTTGGGGAGACTAGGCACTCCAGCTCAGTTTCCTGCTCTTCAGCAGTTCATTCAGTGATGGGTTTTTAAGGATCCGTACTTACATTTTGGCACTTGTGTAGAAACTTTTTTTCCATGCTAGAGATATAGGCAGGTCCTGCTTCAAGGCTTTTTCATGTAAGTTACCACATAGAAATAGTCCATTTGTTGAGTACAAACCTGGGGTTCTTCTGATTTAGGGCACTTTAAATGACTCCATTTTAAGACCAGTGCTCAGCTGAAGATCTCTGCTCCAAGGCAGTCCTCACTTTCTGTAATAGAATCCACTTCTGGGTATGAACGTGGAGAACGATGAAATAAGCAAAGGATATAAATCTGTGTATCGGAGCCAAATACTGCTGTCAACCTCTTTGCGTGCAAACTTCAGACCTTCCCTCCCTTAAACCTTGCTCACAGGTGTTCAAAAATCTGGCTCTGGTTTTACCTGCTGAAACTTTCCCTCCCTTTTACCTAGGGATTAATGATGACTAAATTACCCTGCAAACTTTTAAAAGAAGTTTGTGTTGGGCTCTGCTTACAAATGAGGAAATTCCAGTGGTGGGGTGAGAGGGAAGAACGAAGCTCCTTGGCAGAGACTTCACAGTCAGACTTGGGAATTGCAGTGAGTCCTAGTCCTGTTTGAGCCCTAACATACCTGTACCCTTAGCAGGCTCTGGGCACCCAGGGGGAAGGTGGCTGGATCTAGAGATGGATTCTCTGCAGGACAGCTTAGTATTGGTTTCAGATGGTTTGCATTTTCTTAAGGATAGTTTGAGTCTGAATTTTTTTTCTTGCTCTTAAGTAATGCTTTCTTGGCACTGTCTTGATACCCAAATGTAACTGTGGTGTGGTGCTTCTAAAAGATCTTTGCAAGAAACTGAACTACTGCTTCACTGCCTGTGGCCAACAGCTATGTGATATCCAGAGGCTTGTTAGCAGTAGGAAACTAGGCTATGTCACGGAAAGAGAAGAGGAATAAAATCAGCTTTTAAGATTTAAAATTTGTCATCTGGCTTGATGGAGCAAAACCAGGGCAACATGGAACTGACTTTTTTCTTTGTAGTCTGGAGTCAGAAGTCCTGTGAAAACAAAGGAATAAGCTGGTACTTGAGCTGTGACCAGTAACAGAGGATTTGGGCTTGAAATAGCATCTGGTGGTAGAGCTGATTACTGAGTATGATTAGGGTTTTTGAGGGTCTGGTTAATAACTCTTTCTTTCTACTTGAATTCTAAATGAGAAATTGGCTTCTAAATGAGAAATTGGTTAACGAAGTTGTATGGGTTTGTAACTGGTACTGGGAAGAGAGAAAAGTTCTAGGTACCTGGGCAAGTTGAGAATGGGAGGGAAGGAGTTGGAATAGTGATGAGGAATGGGAATGAACCAGCAGCCTGGCATGTGAATAAACCTGGAGAGATGGTGCTTGGTGCATGAGCTGGTAACAATATTTGTATGTGTAAGATGTTAATTGCTAAAGGAAAAAAGTCTTTCAAAGTCAGTTACAGGAGTGGCCTTTCTGTGTGCAAGAGCTGACAGACTTCAGCTGGGAGTAGCAGAGATGACTCTTCTTGGCTGTAATGTGTTCTCAAAGGTTTCGGTATTTTCCAAGTAGGTACTGGAAGAGAGCTGATTAAATATGTAGGACCTCTCTGAATCTTGAGAGGATTAGAATTAAAAAGGAGCAAAGACAGAGTGAGCATGTAAATGAGAAACTGGGACTGTAACTGGGGTTACAAGGAGACTTGACTGGAGGAACATGTGGAGCAAACAGTCATGGCAAAATCGGGATTGACAAGGATAAGCAAGCTGATTCAGATAGAATTAGGCTGGAATCTTTACGGGTGGGTATATTTTTAATTTTTAAAGGTCCATGAAATCTTACAGCTAGGCTGGCTACACAGCCATTTCTCATGTACCTGCAAAACCAGTTTTAATGTGATTGTCGGCCCAATTTCTTAAATCAAACCAGGTACTCCCTCTTGGGTCACAGTTGACCTAAACTAACTTAATATTTGCCTGGAGCCCTATAAAACAACATAAAATCTGTTTTTTCTAACCCTTCCCTTCCTATTTGTCAGGCTGAACTTCCCTGGATTTATTAAACTTGATTCCCCTTCCAGTTACCTCTTGCCTGCTGGTATGGACTAAAAAGCTTGTAAGAAGTGGGATGATACATGATTCAGCATGTCAAGGTGTGTGGGTTTTTTTTGTGTGGGGTTTTTTTTTGGTTTGTTTTTTTTTTTTTTAGATGAAACTAGGACTTAGCAATGTTTGCTAAGACAACTAGTGCCTGGGATAACTCTTCAGCTTGAAGAGGTTGCTGAGCTCAGGGGAGGGGAGGGAAGGGTCTTCTGCCTCAGAACAGGCTCCTCTTCATCCAGAAGCCCCCTGAGAGCTGGTTGCCCAGGGTGCTGATGGCACTAGTCCTGCTAATATTTAGATAGCACTGAGCTGCTTTTTGGGGAGTAGATGCCAACCGCCACTGTCTAGGCCTTTATTGTTATTATCTACTTACTTTTAAGCAAACCTCAACTGGGATCTGCAGCATTTCATAGCTATAGTGACTAGAGCTCTCCTGAGGTTTATATTTGAGCAGGGTGAGGGAGTGTGATCTGCTAGTGTCTTCGTGTTTGAGGAGAAATGCATGCTGTAATTCCTACATGGGTGGCTGCAGGTGGATGGGGAGAAGCGATTACTAATACTTCATCTCCCTTGTTGTTCCCTGCCAATGCATTTACTTGCTTGCTATCCCCTCAAGCAGTATAGTATCACATGAGCAGTAGGCAGCCTACCCTTCAGTTGTGCTATTCAGTGATTAAGTCCTATGTCTGTGGGCAATATCCTCCAGTGAAAAGAGGAACCCTGATTATTTGCAACCCCCTTCACATGGGATAAGGCTCAGCCGTCCCTTAGGTTGTAGAAGGTACAAAGAAAGAAAACTACTCAACCTTGTGTGGAAGCTCACTGTAATCTTCCAGATGTGATGATGGTATGAGTACTACTTACTCTTATTCAGTGTGAAGTGGTCACAAAAACCTGTTTGTGGTAGTTGGAATCACAGCCTGCTTTGAGTCTGTCAACTAAAAATGTCAGTTTGGTCATTGTCCACTGTGAGAAGTCTGACCATTGAGCCTGAGTATGTGTTTGTACCGATGCCAGGGCTTAGACCAGATGGAAAGAGATCCAGAAAATCTGAGGAATCCAGATAAAGCCACAGCTGTTTTGCCACAGCTTTCTCAATAACATGCCCCAAAAAGGAAGATGAGAGACTGCAATAATCTTGCCAATTATCTGTGTCAAAAATTTATTGCGCAAAGGTCTTATATTTGCTTATATTAAGACTGATATCTTGCTCCCTTCAGGGAGGCAGACAGCAAAAGTAGACCAATATGGATATTAGCTTTTTTTTAGCTTCCATTAGACAAGCATACAGATTGCAACACAGCTGAGCCCTTCCAGAACCCCAGTGAATACAACTGGAGGAAAGTTAGCCTGGGGAGTGCTTTGTGAATTTGGAGTAGAGGTGGCTACTTGTACAGAAAGCTTGTCAGCCCTGGACCAAACAGCTCATGTATGAAGATACCCCACTGGCTTGGATGGCCTTTAACTGCAAGGGTCTTGGTTGTGTTTGAGGTGAAAAATACTGTGTAACTAGAAATGCTCTAAAACTTATTTCCACAGAAAATAAGGAAAGCATGTCTGCCTCTAGCAACAAGGAATCAGCATGAGTATTCTGCAGCTCCTCACTGAAAGTGTGAAAAATAGTTCATCATAGCTGGAATCACCCTTTCCCCAAGCTGAAAACAAACATACTAAAATAAACAGTTTTATAGTACAAAATGTTGTGGAAAAACTGTCAACTTGAGAGAGTGAACAGCTTGTATGAAGATCAGTCACTGAGGTCTTTCTGCTTGGATGTAGGGATTATGTGTATGTATAACATGGGGGGCAGGGGGAAGGGAAGTGCTTTGAATGGAAAGAAATCTTACGTCTTGCTGCGGGGAAGCAATCATACCAACAACCTGGGACAGAATCAAGATATTTGTAAATGTTTCTTCTTTTGAAGACACCTCTGTCCTTGCTTCCCTTTCTACATATTAAAAACTGTAGACTGTATTAAAAACTTACAGCAGCAACCCTGACAACTTAGTGATGTTTGCCCTCACTACACAAAAGATGTTGAGGTGCTGGAGCATCTTCAGAGAAGAGCAACAAAGCTGCTGAAGGGTCTAGAGAGCAAGTCCTGTGAGGAGTGGCTGAGGGTTGGTTAGCCTGGAGAAAAGGAGTCTCAGGGGAGACCTTATCAGTCTCTACAACTACCTGCAGGGAGGTTGGAGTGAGGTGAGTGTTGGTCTCCTCTGTCAAGTAACAAGCAATAGGATGAGAGGAAACGGCCTCAAGTTGCACCAAGGGAGGTTTAGATTGGATATTAGGAAAAAATGTCTTCACTGGGTTGTCCAGCATTGGAATGGGCTGCCCAGGGGAGTGGTTGAGTCACCGTTCCTGGAGGTATTTAGAAGATGTGTAGATGCAGTGCTTAGTGGTGGTGGACATGGCAGTGCTAGATTAACAGTTGGACTTAGATCTTAAAGGTCTTTTCCAACCTAAATGGTTCTGTGCTTTTGTTCTATGATTCCTTGTAGATCTCAGCAGGAGGAGTTCTGCTGGGAACATCATACAAACAGTGTCTTTCACTTCAGTATGGAAAATATTCCTGACCTGTATAAACAGATTTTCATGCTAGTGTAATAGTAATATTTTTGGGTAGTTCGACAGTAGTGATAAAATGCAACATCTTAACTCCCAAGCTATTGAAGGCATGTGAACTCTACCTGAATAGGCTAGAAAACCTTGCACACTAACAATCTGCCGGTTTGAAGTGGCATTGGCTAGTTGGACTCTGAAGTAAATGGCAGGGCTGTAGCAAATCTTGACCTGTTTTTTATGTTTTTTGTTGGTTTGTGTTTTATTTTTTCAAGTCCAGCAGTCTGAGCCCAGCAGCAGCTGAGTTACTGCTGCAACTTTGAAGAGAGACACAGGTAACTACCGTAAAGGAATCCTGTCTGCAGAAATCAGAAAATGTATTTACTTTTCAGTGTATGCAGTAACATTTTTCTGAACGTTGTCTGTCTCTGGCAGCAGATGATGACATTAAAAGTAACCGTAGTGCAGCTGACAAGGATTCTTCATTCTTGCCTCGCACGAACATTTCGTCTTAGAACAGTCTCTCTGTAGCTCTTCCGGCTCTTCCTGAAGCAACCAGTACATACATCTTGTCTGTTATGGAAAGGTTTTTATCACATATTTATATAGTCATATTAAGTGACTTTTTCTGAGGTGGGAACAGGGAGCAAAGAGTTAGTTTCATACCAGCAGAACTGAAGTTCATATCCTGAACCTTCTGTGCACAGCAGGTTCTTCCATTTGTGATCCAAAAAAACTTTAGTAGTAGAGAAAGCTGCTCTGCTACTGCCTGTGCTGTCCCAGAAAGCTTTGACTGCTTGACAGTCTGAGGAAGCATTGTTCAGCACTTAATTCATACAAAGGGCTAAACTCTGCGGGTGGTTATCCCTACAAAACTGAGGGAAGCATTTGGTTTAAATGTAAGTAGAAAGATGAGAATTATTGTAAACACTGTGAAATACAATGCAAACAGAACTGCAGAACAAAGTAATGAAAGAATGACTCTTTCCTTTAGGGAGTTAGGGGGAAAATTTTATTCTGACTTTTTACAGAAGTTTCAGTTCTGTTTTGTACATAATTTCCTGATTCTTTCCCTCTTGCTCTAAATTCCTGGCTGGCATATTTATTTTCTTGGTTCTGAATTTAAACCTTGCCTTAGACTTAATGTGTCTGTTTGGATTGCTGTAGAATCCACCAAGGTGGGTTTGGCATTTGAAGCAGTGAATGTCAAGCAGTTGCGCTTGGGATCCTTATGGTGACAAAAGCATCCTACTGGAGGGCTGTTCTGAAGAGTATCTTCTGGCCTGCAAGCGTTAAGGTTTCTAAATGGTGTCTTTAAATGTTATCATTTGACTTTATATAAAGTTGAGTCTCTGTGAAACTACCTGTCTGCAGATCAGACACATGCCATCTTAATGTCAAACACATGCATGTATTGGTAGGTGGACATCGCTGCTGCAGCGTTTTATAGGGGGAGCAAAGAGTACCTCCTAGCTATTAACTGAACAGTTAATACTTCAGCTAATGAGAATGTGTCTTTATTGTTGCCTCTTAATCCATAGGCTAAAGTCCACACAACCTCTATGATATTAGAAAAACCCTTTCTTTTTAAGAGCGCTGGAATAATGTTGGCCACAGATGTGAAAAACTTGCTGCTTTCACAACAGTGGCAACATGAGCTACCCTGTATTTAATAGGGGAGTGTGAATGTATGAAATTCCTGTCTTTTTATTCTTCAGTTTCACTGTCTTTGACACTTGAGAGGAGTTATAGTGAATAGGAGTAACCTCCTTTATTACTCTGTATAGCTGATGGGGCCAGAACCCAACTCTGAATGTATCTCTGGAGATGGCACGGTGGGCTTATGGAAGGAGACACAGCAAGCATAGTTATGTCCCCAGACAGAAGCAGTAATAGAGTTTCAGAAGCTTTGACGCTGAAGTGTTGATGATAGTACATGTAAAGTCAAATGAAGTGGGGAGAAGCCCCTGATGCAGCAGTCTTTCCCTGAGAGTTACCTTTGGTTAATCATTCTTTAGATCATTTAGAGGTAAGAATATAGTTAAGAAAACCAAACCCTTTAATGTTCACAGTACCCCACATCGTCTCCTTTTTTTTTTTTAATACCCTTCCTGTGCAATGGAATTTCAGTCTTGGCATTCAGTTAGTATACCTCTACTGATGGGCAGCCAGCCCTTGCTGGGTTTTTGAGCTAATGAGCTCAGCTATTTCTAATATCTACTTCTTGGTTCTGCTGTTGGCAGCAGTAACAACCACCATAATGAAGGCTGGATGCCAGCTTCAATTTGAATGCCTCTTTCAACGTTTTAGAAGAATTGATTTAAGAAGGACTGAAACTTGTAGAGCTATGGAGTTTTAATGGGTGGCATTTTCCATCCTGGAAGATTGACAAGAACGAAACATTTGTGGTCTAAGGAGTGCCTTTGTACAGTTGTATTTCCATTGGAGCTCAACTTTGAAGATACGGTTGCCAAACTGTTTGTAAACTGTTTAATCATCATGTCTCCTCATGGGGTGATCTCCTAGAAGAGCAGTTCCAGAGATGGTAGTGCTCTTCATGCACCTGCCTTGTTTACAGCAATATTGTCTGATACACATGGCTGTGACTGAAGTGAGACGCTGGCTGTGCTGTAGACTAGACAGTGGAAAAGTGGATCTGGCTTGATTGTAAGCTCAGTTGTATCTGTTTTGCTGTGCGTGTGTGTTGTGTGCATGATAGAGGGGATTGACAGACTTGCCTAGGAGACAGTGTTCAAGAGGTTTCAAAACTGTCTTTGGTAAGACTTGATATCTACTGTTTGCAGTGGATAGTCTCAGGCATGTACAGAAGGTTTAGTCTTATTGGAGAGAATGAGTGACAGGAGGAGCAACTGTGGTTTTTACCTTCTTGTCAGTTTGGGATGTTTAGAAAGCTTATCATCTGACTTGGCGACTTCACTTAAAGTAGGTGCCCTGCTCTTCAGCAATAACACTGGTGTAAGGAAAGGGCCAAGTACTTTGAGTTCTTGAGAGAAAGGCAGCATGAGATGGTGCTTAAGAGAAGGGAGTTGGGATGAGTTGATGTCAGGTGATGAAACCAAATTTGAAGGGCTTTGGATTTCAAGGGAAGCCCTTTATAGCTATCAAGCTGCTGATGGAAGCTCCTCAGAGAATTTTTACTTCATCAAATCGATTATTTATTTAAGAATGCTTCAAAACTTGGTTTTAATCAGACATGCTTGCAGTTAGTATGTATCCCCTCATTACATAGCAAAGACTCATGTGATAAGCTTATTTGACATCAAGACTTTCCTGCCCTTTGAAACAAGAAGTGTTAAACTGTTCATTACAGTGTAGTGAAAGGTATTACTGTAATGTTGGCAAACTTGCATTAATAGAAACTTTGAGACAAATTAAAGGGAAGAGTCTTACACTGTTGTTCTTGAGCAGTGATAGGCACCAGAAAGGTTCTAGTGGAATTATTAGGAAGGAACTAAATACAGATGGAGGGGAAGGTCACTGCGGATTACACAGCTGGATCTAATGAGGTAAACTTCCATATTCTAACACTTCAAGAGCTCAGAACTGATGGCCTCACAGCTTTCCCATTCCATCTGCAGTACTTCTCTAAATGGGGAAGAAGCTTTCCTAGGCTGACCGCATAGCTAGTCCTACTGAAGGTAGTACGAAGGGGAAAACAGGCTCAAGGAAGTATTGTTTCATAGCCGCTTTCTTCTGTGGCTAAACTTCCCTTGCAAGTGCACAGAACTCTACAAACCCTAGAACTGACTTTTAGTGGTTAATACGCTGGAGCATAAGAAAGCATGTACTTCAGTCTCCTCTGTGACTAGAGTCGGGGCCCAAGAGAGTTTGCTCAAGGTCATGAAGAACACATGCGATGGCTTAAAGCCTTCAACATGATAGCATTTCTGTAAGGGTAGGGATCACTCTTCCTGGAAATCTTGCTTGAGATACTTTTGTTAAAGTATACAGCTGACATTACTTCAACTCTTCTGCTTTCCATAGAGCTGCTTCTGAGGAGAACATACCCCATTACAATGGAATAGCTGACTTCACATAACTTCTAGTGACAGCACAAAGTTGTAATCCTCCTATATTTGCTAGGGGAGAAGAACGGCCTCAACTATCACTGTGACAAACTGAAGTAGGGGATATGGTTATCAAATGAAACTAACTTGGCATAAATTCTACAGAGGATATTTTGAGTTTGTTTTTGAGTTTATTCAGCATAAACAGAGGACTCCCCAAACCAGAAAGACTGGATGAGGTTATTAAACTATACAATTTACTAAAGACAAGATTCCACCTTTTATGTCAATGGAAGTTTTGCTGTCACTTTCTTTGAGACAAGAAGTTCATTGCCTGACTATGCAAACATCTGGATTTTCTATCTGGTTCAACATGTATAGTAGCAGAGCTAAAGAGAAGAAATAGTCCAAGTTAAACATGCCTTCTCTTGTCAATGTGTTTGACATATTAAATTTAATCTCAAGTTTGTTCTAGGCTTACATGTAATCTTGGCTGCAAGAATGATCTGAGTAGGAGAGTGAGCTTTGACAGAAGCTGAAGTAATGTTATTTCAAAGGAATTAAATCAGTGTCTACCTTAATATTGCCAGACTTACTAGAAAGGTTTAGAAGTTGCATGTTAGAAATGTGAGACTTGAGCTGAAATTTCTATTTTGTGCTTTAGTTTTGGTTTCCTCTTGTTTTTCAGTTGATCAGCACACTGATTTGTGGTACAACTTACGAGATGCTTAGACTTGATGTTTTTAAAATTGAAGTCACCTTTTTATGAAGGTGGTAGAGGAATGTCAAAAATTCTCTGGGAGAAGGGGTTATTTTAATATCTGAAATTAACTTCTTGTCCTTGATGTCTCTGGCATTTTCCTTCCCAGAAGTCAACTGTAGTTATGCACTTGTATAAACTTGCACCTCAAAAGCAAAAAGAGATGATTTTAAGAGTTCACTCCCTAGCTGCTATGGATTTTTCTTTTTCTGTTAAAAACAAAAACACAACAGAAAACCCAGTAGAGCTTCTGTGGGATGTGGCCAGATTCTAAGGGTTTCTCCTGAACCTTAGGTGGAGTTTTCAAATATGCTGTTAGACAACCTTTGGGTCTAGTACCTAATCTCAAAGCAGAGCACAGCTGCTGCATCATGTTTGGGAATCAGTTTGTGAAGAATACTAAAGTATCCCTAGCTACAAGTGTTCTAGCAGATGAAACACAATACTTAAGCTCTCTGCTTCATTGTAGTGTCTTATACAAAATAAAGGTTGAGATGGCATGGTTGGAGGAAGGGAGAATCATTGCAGAAAAGAGGCTTCTAGCCTGTAAGGGCAGAAAACTGTCTTGAATTCAGCTCATAAGAACAAATCTAGAGTTTGCTGGTTTTATTGTGTGATCCATATGTTTGCCTCGCCATCACCATCCTCAAGCACAGGCTGTGTGCTTTGCATTCTTGTTTGCACAGCTGGGGGCCTGGGGTTGAAACAGAAGTGGTACTTTAACTTAGACTAGAGTCTTCATTTTGCAGGGATGAGTCAAGGAATAAAAGTATTACAATATCCTTCTTTTAAGTCCCTTCTGTCTGGGGAAAGTACTGTGCCCTTCTAAAATTTGTTGGGGAAAGCCTGAAGTCTTGGTATAAAACTGTAGGTTGCTAGAAAACACCCACATGAGGACTTTGGGAAACTTGGGTTTAAAAACAACTTCTTAAACCAAAGTCATCCAGATAAAAGTGAAATACAAACTTTGATATTCCTAAAAAGGGAATATCAAAATAAATAAATGCCTTCTTCCCCCCCTGCCCCAAAACATGATACTTCCAAGGAAGCTTGCTTCAAAAGTCTTTTTTCACTAGATATGTTCTGAGGCTGCATGGGCACTTTCAGGACAGATACTGGACACCCTGGTCAGCTGTTGGGAGTTGTAGTGGCTCTGGCCGGTTGCTGCCTTTCTGCATGTGGAAGACTGCAAGCCCTGATCTCTGCCAGAGTTTCTAAGCCTTTCAAATCTTCTCTTTGTATTTTTAGAAGCCAGGCATTTTGAGTCTTTGGTTTAGAGCAGGATCTTTGATACCTTTGAGGCCTGCTAGGCTTCTGGTTCCATGGCAGGAAACTTGGCTGAAGTCCCAAAACTGTGGTTGAAGGTGAAGTCCTTATGCCCTGTAGGCAGTCTGCCATGGGGTTGGGAGTCTAGCTGTGATTAAAACTGAGACTTGGCTCCAGCTCTTCCTCCAGTACGGCTGGTTGCACCAGTTTGGAGCCTGAAACCAAGGCATAAATCTGTGAGGTTAAAACTAGGAAATGTGAAATGATGCTTTCCAACAGCAACAAAAATGTCCAGAAGTTTATAGTCTCCTCTAATGTATAAAAGGGTATGGTTTTCCTGGGGAATTCTCCCCAGGAAGGACTCGCTCATTTGTACTTAGGTCAGGCTAGTCTGAGTGCTTAGACAAATGGGTGGGTGATCTGTGCCATGTGAACATACCTAAATCGATCACTTTTTCCAAAGATGTATTCTAAGAGTATTCAAACTTTAAGTCTGCCAAAACAGGGGTAGGGCATTGCATGTGCAGTTTTCTCAATTTCTCTACTCCTCAGCTTAGTTAGGCAGCAGCCTGCGGTACTCATCAGAACTGAAGCTGCTAAACAGCAGAGGCACCTCTGTTTTGAGCTGTAGTGGACTCTTGTCTTGTGGATGTTTCTTAACAGACTTCTACTTTCTCGTGTTTGTGTCACTTATGTCCCTTGCTCCCTTTCCCCTGAAGCCCTGCTAAAGCATGTTACTCTGGTACAGCAATGCCTTGGCCATTTCTCATTACCTCCATCACAAAGGGCTGTGCTGTTCTGTTGTGCTTATAAGGTACCCAGATGGTAAATAGTATGAGTGACCACCAAGCTCATTTTCACTTGTGGGGTCAGACCTTTCTCTGCTAAATAACACAAGTGTTCCCAGCTGCTGTGCAGCTGCAGGGAGTCTGCTTTCCTTCACAGGCATTAAAACCCCTTTAATCAGTGTTTGTTGTTTGTCAGCAGTGGTGTTGAGGTGTGGAGAAAAAGAACAGATATGCTTTGTTGGCAAAGTTAACTTCATTCTGACCTCTTATCTTTCCTTTTTCTTTTCAAGTCTGAAGAAGCAGAAAGTAGTTTGGGAAGTGGTTTCTGCAAGCACCTGTGTAAATGTATTTGCAAAAGGAGGAGGTTTGTGTCCTTACACAAATACAGCATTTGACAGAAAAAGATGCTGTGAGAGCTTCATTGTACTGGAAGCTCTCTAGGACAGGGACTCAAACTGACTGGTGTAGGAGCTCTGCAGGCTTTCTTAATGTAAGCAAATGCTATGGAAATATGAATACTGTTGTCTAATGCTAGTATTACTTATGCTTGTCTTAGTATGGAGTCTGCATTCAAGGGATCCCATTTGTAACCTAGTCAATTTTAACATTTCCCTGGAAAATAAACTCACAAAAACTAGCAGGAACAATTTTTTTTTTTTGGGTGGAGTTTCATGTCTGCACGTTGAGTTTTGTTTTGTTTAGTTCTGCTTTTAGTTGTTCTCTCATGGAGGAAAAGTGAGGATAGAAAGGAACTGATAAGCCAGTGACACAGTCTTCAGCCCCATCATCCAGTTTTGGATGTAGTCTGAAATAAGTGGGAACACAGAGACCAAAAGGAGTCATTGAGAAATCTCAGAGTTAAGATAATTATTTCCCTCTTCTTTCTAGATGAAGCTTGGACACCTGCCGGTGCTGCACGTGTGTGCAGGGTTACTTTTTCCCTGAGTCCAGATCTGTTTGCACTGTGTGTCTATGTGTACAGCACCAAGCACTGCTCTGTGAGTGTTGATTCTGTTCTTTGCAAAGCCTGTTTGTGTGGGTGTCCTGAAGCTGTTAGGACATCAAGTTTTGATTTGGGCTTCAAAGGTCATGGTAGGATACTTGGTGTTAAAGGCAGAATACTTTATCTTGCTATTCTTTCTGTGAAGGGACCAGAGAATCATGCTGTTGCCTTGGCTGTGTCTGGGGAGGGTTGGTAGCCAGGCATCAGTGCATCCTGTGCGTGTTGCTTACAGCCCTCTGCTTGGCTCAGTGGTATTACCTGCAGTGACCAAAGTGAACTTTTGGAGCAGGGCTGTGCTCCTTGCCTGCTTGCTCGAAGTGGGAATGGACTAGGAGTGAGTAGCTCTTGAATTATAGTCCGAGCTATAGATCAATTAAAACGATCGATTAAAGTGCTCTCTCCATTGGCAGACACACATTTCAGCATTCATCTAGTATTTTGCTTCAAGTGGCTGAGGCTGCTTACAAAGGAGAGCAGTTGTGGTCTCAGACAGGCAAAATGCTAGAAAGAAAACTCTAAGCTGGGTAGGAGGGGATGGACGTTCAAAACAGCTAGTATGTTAAATGTCTGTGGGTGGTCTGTGTTGATCAGTTCTGTAGCATGAATGCTTACCAGCTAGAAACAGGACAAAGAACGACCATTTTTACTATCTGAAAGCTGGCAGGGCTGCTGAGCAAAGACAAGGGCTCCGAGCTACAGTGGCGCAAGTGTCCTGCTGTAAGGGGGTGTTTTTGAAGCCGTTCAGTAATATCTCTGGGAGATCCAGCCTTTCTGGCAGTGCTGTCTGATGACATGAGAAGAACCCTGATCAGACAGGTATGATCCTGGATCCTTCTGGAAATTAATGCAGACTTTTACAATTATAATCTAGCCAAACAAAACAAGCACCATCTTGTGCAAATACGTAAACCATAAACTTTTTGGCAAGGCAGGTGTGGCATCTTCAGTATCTGGAAAGCACCTAACATGCTGTGTGGGCTCCCTACTGTATTCCAAATTATAAATGCTAAAAAAGCTTTGATTTATTTTATTTATTTTTTTTATAATGTGGTTCTTGGCTTAATTTGGGTAGGCAAGAACTTCATAGACTGCATTGGGGTGCTCTGCATGTTTCCTCAGGCCCTCATAATTAATCAATGCTGAGCTGTTCCTCCCTATCCCTCTGGAGGAGGCACTAGAGAAAAGCTGTTCCATAGCTTGTTTGTCAGCTCTGAGAAGGACTGTCTAATCTTCAGAGATACCCTTTCTGGAAGGAGGGGTGTTCCTGGCCCACAAAGCCCTTCTGTACTGTGCTTTGGTACGGGCTGCAGAAGGCTTAGGTGAGATTTCATGATATAAGCTCAGTTTCCAATTAGTTTGTAATATGGTTTGCTGGGAACCAGTATTCAAGCTTTTTTTAGTGTACCTCTGGATAACTGATCTGCGGAACTCTGCTTCTGACACAAGGAATTTTCAAAACATTTCATGCCAGTAGCTCAGGCCCTCAAGCTTGTGATAAATGGCAGATGCATGCGTTCCTTCTAAACCAGAATGGCTTCTGTGTTTAACTGAATGCTTAATTGCTGTATCTGCACCATACTGTGCTATCAGGCAGCTCTGCTTTTCAAGCCTGTTTATACAGACAGCTGAAAAGCTGTGCAAGTCTTTCAGGGTCTCTGACATCACGCGCTGGGAGGAGGCTTCAGCATCTTCAGTCTGATGCTTTTTGCTGTATGTTTACAGTCACTGGTGATCTTTGCACCTCAGGGGCTACAGAAAGACATTACTGTAGCCAGAGCAGTTCCAAGCTCAGTTGTGATAGTCCTAGCCCTGACAAGAACTGGGTAAAAATCTGGTCCAGCTTTACAGTGTTTTTATAGTCTAGTCCAGGTCTCTATAAACCACTTAAATTTGCCTTCAGATTTAAATTTTCCTATTTCCCATTTGGAACAGGTGTTTCCAGGTTATAGAAAGTGTTGCAGAAAGGGAACAAAAACATTTTAAAACCTCTGTGCTGTTACAAATTTTGGCAAGTCTCTGACAGATGAGATTTTTTAAAAGTTTGCCCCACCAAAAGTAAAACAAGTGCAGACCTTGCTTACTTTTCCCCAGCTGTCATGTTTAAATAGGGTATTCAGTAACGTATGAGTCTTCAAAATATCCAGCAGTACAGAGCTAATATGTTTTTATATGAAAATATGTAACTTCTCAATTGTTTTTAATCTTATTTAATTGGGGAAAGAAAAGGGGTAAAGAATTTTATTTTAAATGTCAAAAAACAAATTTCAGAGATGCATGTTCTTGGAGTGGTTAAAAACCAACCCAAACTAGGCTTCAGGCAATGTTTTTTCAACAGCTTTAACCTCAAAGCACAGAGCAGACAGCTTTGTAGGCAACTGTAACAGCAAGGTGATTATGGCAATGACTCACACTTCCCTGTAAGGCATCCAGCTATCAACACACTTGGAGAGCCGTGGCTTTGTGCATGCAGGCAGGGTGTTAGTGCCACTTGCCAGCCAGCTCCGAACTGCCTGAGCTTATAACTGCTTTGACAGCGAGCTGGGATATTGGTGCATTAGAGAGTGGCTCTGGTTCCCCCAGGCTTGTGAGAGGCTGAAGAGATGGGAGCTTGGGAAAGGGAAGTGCAAGGCAGGTTTAACTTCCCATTGCTTTACTTAATCCTCATGGGACTTGTTTCAAGAGCCCTCTGAAATCTTCTGGGTTTGGGTAATTGTTAAAGGTCTGACTGACTACCCACCAAGTGGGGTAGCATGGGAAGTGAAAAGGGCTATCATGTCCTGCTGAAATTATGCCAATGGTTTTGGAATGAGGACTGGTAGCTGGGGTCTTCCTGAGGAGAGACCTGGGTGTCCCTGTAGGCAGCTCAGAGTACAGCTGAAGGTACAACAGTAAACTACTGCCAGATGTTAGGATTGCAGGGAACAAATGGACAGAAAATGGGGACTCATTCATATGCATTGTGGGTTTCCCATATTGAAAAGTTAAGGCAGAAACCAAGCTGTCTTCAGAGATGGGAAGCAGCAGTGATCATGGTACAGAGGAATTCTTCTGAGCGAGGAGTTGGGAATCTGGGGTTGTTCACTTTGAGTGACTGACAAGAAAGGAGTGCCACTTTTATGCACAACAGGCTGCATCCAAACTGAATGCTTGGGAAGAAGAGGTATTCAGAAAGACGTAAAATTCAAACTTCTGAAAGGAAATAGCTTCTCACATAGTGTGCAATTAGATTGTGGGATGTATGTAATGCAGTTGCCAGCTGGGCAAGATGTCATCAGTAAGGAACAAAATGTGGCTTTGGGAGTGTGCAGGTTTGCTATTGCAGGTGGTATCTGCAGATGATGTAATGCTTTAAAAAACCCAAATAACTAGTGATACAAAGCTGGCCACATCCATGGTTCAGCTACCAAGGCCAATCTTGATAGGTTATTTGGGTTCCTCTGTCCTCAATAAGTTTCTTGCACTCTGATTAAAATAGTCTAGTACCAGATACTGTTTGCAGCACGGTGCTGGGCAAGCTGGGCTGTTGTGACTCAGTATTGCCCTTCCCGTGTGGGTTGTGTTTGGCTTTGCCTCACCTCTGAAAACATAAGATGTGCAGAGTGACTAATGTTTCCGTTCTGTTAAAGAAAATGGAATGGCAAAGACCTTAAATTATTATTTTTTTTAAAGATGTACGTGTTTCATTTTAAGTTTCCTTCAGGCAAAATCAGCTTTGGTAAGCAGCTTAAACTGTATTATAGACCATATAGCTATTGTCATAAAACCAAAATACACCATGCTCTGTTTTGGGAAACTGAACAAAACCAATATTTTTTTTTTTCTCCTTCCCTCCTTTTTTTCACTTCCTTCAGTTTTTAATAAGTGACCGTGACAGAGACCCTCAGTGTAACCTGCATTGCTCCAGGTCCCAGTCCAAACCCCTCTGTGCCTCTGACGGCAGAACATATGAGTCAATGTGCGACTACCAGAGAGCCAAATGCCGGGAGTCAAGTCTGAGTGTGACACATCGTGGCCGGTGCAAAGGTAGGTGGATTTCAGATGCCTTTGAGGGGAGGAATGGGAGTCCTACCTCATAAGAAGCTTATGGATTCTTAGACCCTTGAGTTTAGTACCATGCTTTGTAAGTAGTTTGATTGAAATTGTGCATTCCTGTGAGCATGGGTATCAGAGTCTGAGTTTAGGTGGCAAGGGTAAAAACCAACTGAATTATCAGTGAAAGAAGGTAAAGGAGCCAGAGACATCACTGAAAAGGGGCTGAAATATGTGTCTGCAGATCAGGCGCTGGCCTCATGGAAACATAAAATAAAATCCTGGAAGAAGAGATCTTCCTTGCTACCTGTGCTAGTGAGGAACTGAGATACCTTTGAGTAATAGGAATGTGCAGTGAGGAAGAACGTGTGGTGCACATTGGTGTCTAGTGCCTTTTCAGACATACAGTCTTTCTGCGCTGAGCTAATTAAGAAGACAAAGCATGCAAGGCTTTTACATGGCCTCTTTTTTGCCTGTTTGCTGTTACACATCTACTTAAAAGTGAGCATATTGGTTCTGTCTCAATTCAGCTCTTCTTCAGCATAGTCTAAAGATGAGGTTGAAACTTTTTTAAGGAGTATTGGTGTCTTGTCACACAAATGGTTTGCTTTTGTAGTGAAGTGAAAAATCAAGTTGAGTGCATTTGCTGAGAGCACAAGTGACTCAGAGGGCAAATGGCACAGATGTTTTTAGCAATTGGTTAAAGTGACAGGAGAAACTCATTAAAATTGCTGTGGAAGGAGAAATGGGCATATGTTTAAGCCTGGCTTTTGTTTATGAAGGCTTTTTTACTATTATGAATATGTATCTTTGTCAGAATAACTTGTTCTAAAATGGAAATCCCTTTTCAATGTATTGACAGGCTTTATACTTTAGGTGAATTATGAGCATGACCTCTAATATTGCTTTCTTTTAAACAGTCTCTCATTGGGGAAAAAAGCTTACTTGTATGATTGATATTTTTTTTTTTTCTCCTTCTTTTTTGTCTTACCACTGCTGGGTTGCTTTATGGCAACTTTTCTCAACTTTTCTCTCATAGCATAGAAAAAGGCCTTTGAGTCATGCTGATTTCTGAGTACTGGAAACCCAGAAACTTTCTTCCCAGGGCCAAAGAAGCAGTTGGACTGCTCTTGCATGTGATGCATTTTTGAGTATCACAATAAGAAGTGGTAGGGTGGGAGTCCCACTTTTGCTTTCATCACTTGAGCAGAGTGGCTTAGATAAGCAACTCCATGGCTGATGTTGCCATATAAACTGGCACTGTTCGGTTACTTAAAACATGGCATCTGAAATGTGGTACATCTGTATGTGGAAGTGTCTGTTTCTGGAATTGGAGAAAATACTGATCACTAGACTACACAGCCTGCTGTATGTCGTGATTGAAAAGAGTCCAAAGACGTTTTTATCTTAAGCACAGGTGAAGTATACCTTCCTTTCTGCTCTCAGACATAACTGAAACATTTAGCTGAAATTACTTGTGTTCTCCTTTCCTTTTTTCTTTTACCCTGTGGTCCTATATAGCACCTAATAACCTGGGAGAGGCTGACAACTACAAGTCTTGCTTTTAACCCACTAACACTCCCGTGAATCCCTGGGAAGTAGGAATATTCTTTTGACTATCACATTCAAATCTAACCTTGCTGGTAATTTCCATGTGTGCTGCTGTTGAAAGGTATTTTGTTTTTCTAGTGCATTAGAAATACTACCTCTAGTTGTGCATGAAGGCTAGTGTTCTTTGCAAATACAGACAGTTGTGAGACAGGTGTGCCTAACTACAGGTGGTGAGCCAGGTCTGTATCTTGTACTCACACAAACAAAAGTATCACCAGCAGTGTTTGGGTACCTTCTGTTGCGGTAGGGCACCAGTTTACCCTGAATAGCCTCCATTCCCTCTGTGTGACAGAGATCGTCTACAGGGGAACTCCCATAGAACTGGAAGGGATCCTGTGGGCCATTGAGCCCAGTCACATGCAATTGTGGTAAATACTGTATCCAAGAACTTATCCTTATGAAATGGGCAATTTAAACTTGTGTTTCCTTCTCTGAGGGGGAAAAAAACCAGGTAACTGAAATAAGGAAAAAAAGGATATTGTGGACAGCAAGGCATAGTTCTTCCCCCCAAATTACCGTAGGTTTCCAATTTCATATGCTGATATCTTGTACTGTACTGTGCTTTTGCCAAGGCAAGCAGCATGGCTTCCATAGTGAGGACAGAACGTTTTTGATTCAGCTTAGCTCTCTGCTCTCTCTCAAGAAGCTAAGGACCTTTAAAGATGAAATCTTGCTAGCCTTTTGGGAACTATAACTCTTACTCAGCTCTTGTTCCTTGCTAGCTTCCTCACATGCTTTTAAATGAAATTCCTTTGGTGCTAAATTATCTGAACTCTCTCCGAACCCTTGCTCAGACATCACAAAGGGTTAAAAGTCAGGAGTAGCTTAAAATGATGAAACTATGGCATCCATGACAAATGGAGCCTCATTGATGAGATTCCAGGGAATAGTTCCAGATGGCATAGCTGTGCGTAAAACACATAGCTAAGCACTCCTACCTGGATCTTTTGTCAGCAGGCATCTTAAGATCTGATGTCCAACAAGAGTTCTGCCTCAAAACTTTGCAGGGATGAAGGACAAATAATTGTTAAATGACTCTTGGCAAGCTGTCAAGACTATGCAGTGACCGTTAGGGTGGATCGGATATCAGTGGCTTAAAGCCTGTTTAAGTTCTGTGTTAATTGGTTGGTTTCTAGGAACTTGTTTGGCCTATTTAATTAAAAAAAAAAAAGAGTGGGGGGATGGGAGTGCTCTACAAACTTCCCTTTAGGTTTATAATGGTTGGCTTTGAAAATCTACTGGTACAGAGTTTGTTCTTGGATCACAAGTCACCATGTAGAATAAACCTATCTGTAAGATACTGGTGGGAATTGTAACAGGAGTCTTCAGCTCATCTCCTGGGACACCTGGATGAACCCAACTTTTTGCTAATGTGCAGGAAAGGAAGGTCACCTTCTGACTAGTAATAAGTTGTTTGAAGGTAATATTTCTCCTCTACCTACTGTCTGGTTAAAAACAGAGGATGATATTTTGAAATAATTCTTTTTGGCTTTTTTTTAGTCCACTTGCTAGATCAGTTTTGTCTTAACTTTCACGTTCCTAGTCAAGTGAGAATAAAATGGGTCCCTCCTTGGCATCAATTAGTCAGTAAAATCTGAAATGACATTTTCATTCACTTAGAAAATTTAAGCATGTTTTTAGGTATGCTCCAAATAAGTTGGGGAACTCTGGAGTAGAAATGGTACATGGGTATCAGAAGGAGCAAAGCACGTCAGCATGAAAGAGAAGAAGCTGGAGGGTCCATGTGTAGGACTTGTCAAAAATGAAGCGGAAAACAGTGGGGAAAGTGAAGGATGATTGACACCCTGTGGGAGAGATGGGTATGTTTTTGTAGTTTGCTCAGGTTCCATTTTTGCCTGTTTTATGCGAAGACACAGATCATCAGCTGGAGTAAATGTGTATGGATCTGCTGACTTCTCTGTAGCTGGACTGCTTTGTGCCTGGAGGGGACCTGGCCTGTGTGTGAGACAGTTACCTAATGAAACTAGAAATAGCTCAAAAGCTGCTTGGATCAATTTTTGTCCTTTTAGCTTTTGGTAAAAACAAAGTAGAATTAAAATTAAATAGCTAGATTTTTGTGGTTGCATCGTAAAGATTTGCTGCTAGTGTAATATGGATGCCTTAGGTCTTTATACCCTGATGTTGTGTGCCATCAAAACTGCCTCTGCCTATTGAAGAGAGGATGCTGGAATTCTTGGGGCCTATTCAGGAGTGGATTGTGTATATTATGAAGGACATAGTGGTCTCATTTGAATAAGCTGTTCACGGATAAGATCAACTGTGATATTTAGCCAACCTCATTGCAAAATCTGAAATTATGTGCAATACATTCTGCAGATTAGGCCACAGATGTCAAAAACATCATTTGTAGTTCACAATCTCCTAAATGCCAGCTACCAGCCTGAGAACAAATTTTCTTTAAAAGGCAGCTTTTTAAGCTGCAGTAAATCTGTGCTAAGTTTGAAGATGTTTAATAATTTGGCTTTAAATACTTCTGCTTTTAAAAAACTCATTCTGTTCTGGTTTTTCACCTTATGTAAGGGAGGGGAGAAAGTCCTGTTTAGTCTGTCTGGACCATGAAACTGGAATGCATTAATGCCATTCTGTTTTATAAGCTTGGTGCTTGATACTCCAGTGAACATTTTTAAGAGGGAAAGAAAAATGCTGAAGTACTCAGGTAAGCAATCAAAATGCAGAATAGGATATATGAATCTGCATCAAAGCATCAGGCTTTAGTAAAATTCGTAATGCATCTTATTTGGGGTGAGCTATTTGGCAGCTACTTTTTAACACTTGGCACTTAATGTTTTACATTTTCTAATTAAGAAAGCAAAAATAGCAAGGTGAAGTCATTCCACTGAAATGACATGTTGATGCAAACGTTAAAAAAATACCAGCCTGTGGAGTGAGGAAGAGAAGGATTGACGGTCCTTTTAAAAATAGACTGATAAATGTTGATATTAAAGGCACTGTTTTTACTGGAACTGAACGGTGAAATGACAGACAAAAAAGATAGTGGTATACACATATCTCTCCAGCCAGTGTGGTATATAGATGGCTGTTCCAAGTCAAGGCTGTAAAAGGACTGGCATGACCTTTGGAAATCAATGAGGGAAGATGGGAGAAATGATCAGGGCTAAGTGTTCATGAACAGGAGGAAAAATTGTCTGTCTTCTCTGCACTTCAGCAGCAATTTGTGAAGACACACCACTTGAGCCAAGAGTTGAATTGCAAAAGAGGGTGCTGCAACAGCGATGAGCTCTTAAATGCTGCGGTGCATCAGTGTAGTCTACTGGGTGGTAGTAGAGAGTTCAGTCTCTAAAGGCCAGTTAAAATTGTCAGGGACAGTCACCTTAAGAGTAACATGTTTACATTGTCTTCCCCTTATAGTAAGGGCTTGATTGTGTATGTGTTTGGTTGCTTATTAGACAAATTGGACAAAGATCAGAGTTAGTTTCCCTGCTGCCTGGGCTCCTAGTGTATTTGTACTACAGGAGATAACACAAAATGTTTGTTCCTACTGGCTCTGTAGTGAAGCATCTAGTTTTCAGTCATGTATGTGTGCCAGCACCAAAGTAGGTGATACGTGAAAATGCTTTACATGTCTGTTTTATGCTCAGGAGAGGAACCAGATATGCCTGCCTGCAGTCCTGTATCCTCAGGTGGAGAGACTAGAAAACACACTTTCATTTGTGAATCTGTGCTTTGATTGATATGTGAGAAATTCATAGCGCTCCTGTTTTTTATGTTCCTTATACATGCAGATCTGCATAATCTGCTGATTTTTTTTCCTACTTAGTTGCCCCCTGTGAAGCTGAACTTGAAGGTGTTTTTAGTCAAACAGCTAGCTATAAAAGGTGCAGCCACGCCATCTGGTTTTGAAATGTCCTTTGTCATGGCAAGCAAGATTAGACTCAAGTTTGAACAGGAGATCTGCAGGTGATAGATGTTCCAGTTAACAACATTGCCAGTGCTTCCTTTTCAGCTGAAAGAACAAGCATGTGTTGGAAGGGTTAGTACTGCTGGCAGGATCTTCCTCTGTGGGGAGGTGTGCCAACAAAGTCTAATCATCTGGTCACTGTGGCAAGCAGAAGGAAAAGAGGAAATTCCAGCTTAGAGGTTATATCATGGCTAATTAGAAAAACAAATACTGCTTCTCAAAATTCAGTATAAATTTTATTCAAGTCTTTTCATTCTGTAACAGTCTTGTTCTTTATACAAGCTTATAACAGGTCTACCTGAGGTCAAAGCTCCATGTGCTAAAGGTGTGGTGCAAGCAACCCACAAACAAATGAAAGTGTGAAGATGAGTGCCATAGGATCAGAAGGGACACCAGGTCACAGGGAGGTGAGGTGACCAACCTGTAGTCACTCAGTGGGTCAGTGGCAGAGCTGATGTAGGCACTCTTGCTTTGTAACCCCATGCCTAAGCTTAGAGGCACCTGTGCTGAATACTATTGCTATGAATAATGACTTTTTCCAAAGATTTCCATAATTTCAGAAGACTTGTGGAATCCTTCTTGGGGAGTAATGTGGTATGTTTAAAATGTGTTGGCAAGCTGGCAACTTGCTATCTTGAGTCATCAGTTGTGTAAATACTCTGCTTGAAAGCTTTGGTCTGTGCCTTTTTATCATAACTATTCACAGCGTTGTCATTGACTTCTGCATCTATATATGCTTAGATGAAAATGGCTTCTGTCACTGTGCAATGTGAAGTCAGTTGACCTGAGAACCCAGACTGGCTTTCTAATTCAGTGCTGGTATTAGTGATTCTGTTGTTGAAGTTCATGTGACCTGTGAAGCAGATATGGGATCTTTAGTGGAATTTTTTTGTTACCCAGTGTTATTTTTGTGCCTGATATAATGTGGATTCAACCTTGATCACTCTCTACAGTGCTGCTGAAAGATTCTGATGACCAGGTTTTGCAGTTTCTGCACTGAAAATCTTTCCATCAGTGGATTCATGAGGAAAGGAAGAAGGTGCTAGTTCCTGTGTCAGAGTCCCATAGAAACAGATATTTGCCTTTTTTCTTCTAGGCTGAACAGAAGTACTGTTAGACATCATGTTTTTAAATGTAAGCACTGAGTCAACTTGTATCTCTGCAGGGCAGAACTCTCCTCTTAAGCCCAACACTGATGACTGATGGGTTTATCTGGGTCTACACTCTATAATAGTGAGCTGGACCTGGAAAGAGTTAGTCATGAGATCTTAACCCCTTCAAACTCTGCTCTGCTTGCAGAGCAGTGTTTTTTCTTGGCAGCAAAGTTAGTTACTGATATGAGAAAGTATAATGCACACGTGGCTGTGAGCGCTGGGACTAGAGTTAGAAGCTGGTGGGTGTGGGGTGTGGTGGGTTGACCTTGCCTGGATGCTGCGTGCCCACCAAGCCGCTCTATTATTCCCCTTAGCAGAAGGTGGGGGGTGGTGTGGGGAGGGGGTGGTTTGAGAAAAATAAAGATGAAAAAAAACCCACTTGTGGGTCAAAGTAAAGGCAGTTTAATGAAGCAGTAGCAAAAGTCATTTGCACAGAAGCGAAGGGGAAACAAAAGATGTTATTCTCTACTTCCCATCAGCAGGCGATGTTCGGCCGCTTCCTGGGAAGCAGGGCTTCAGTACGTGTAGCAGTTGCTCTGGAAGACAAATGTTGTAAATAACGAGTGCCGCCCCCTTCTTGCTCCTTTCTCTTAGCTTTTATATCTGAGCAGGTGTCATATGTTTATATGACCTGTTGGTCTGTTTGGGTCAGCTGTCCTGGCTCTGTCCCCTCCCAAGACCCTGCCCACCCCCAGCCTGCTGGTGATGGGGGGATGTTGGAGAGCCAGCCTTGGTGCTGTGCGAGCGCTGCTCAGCAGCAGCCAAACGCTGGTGTGTTAGCAGCACCCTTCTGGCTACCAGTACAAGCACAGCACTGGGAGGGCTGCTGTGGGGCTCAGCCAGAGCCAGTACGCTGGGTTTCAGGAACACACAGGCATATCTACCTTATCTGAACCACACAAAGGTGGAAGTTCAGATGGGTCACTGGTTATTTTAGCACCTTATTGGGAGAGTTGCTTAGAGAAGAAGCTTTGCTAGGGCCATCACTTCTTCCACACTGCTTACTTCTAGGCCTGAATTACTTGGGTTATGCTCAGCCATCCAGTTTCAGGCTGTTAATATTAACACAGACACAACTCCCTCTAGAAAGGCCTTTCACTGCATGGGCATTATGCTCCAGCATTTGTTAGAAGAAGCTTCCAGCGCCCATGGATGACCATAAAAAATATCGCCTGGGAAATGAGGCAGCTCTTCATTAACTGGCTCATAGTTTGATTGTCTAGGTGCATTTTTGACTTTGGGATCATGAGTGCTAACTCCATAGCTAATGTTAATGTTGTTTGGGGTTTTTTTCCTGCTGCAGCAGTGTGGTGCATCTGACAGCTTGTGAAGAGGCCAAATGGTGTTTGCAATCTAAGTAGGTTTTGCTTTTCTCCTTATAGATGCTGGCCAAAGTAAGTGTCGATTAGAGAGAACTCAAGCACTGGAACAGGCAAAGAAGCCCCAGGAAGCAGTCTTCATCCCAGAATGCAATGAGGATGGATCATTCACACAGGTAAAACTTCTGTTGTCTTCCTTCAGCCAGGCTGCCAGTGGCTGTGGGAGATTCACTGTTATGGCGTGAACCAAATGATGATAGCAGGATGGGTGCAGTCTCAGCTACTCAGGTGAAGGTCTTGAAAGCTGGGGACTTGTTTTAACCAACTGGAAGCTCTGATTTGATCACCATACCTTAAAAAACAAATACACATGTAATGACATCCACCTCCAGTGCAGCACAGAAACAAATGGCATCAACCTCTAGCACAGCACAGAAACAAAAACAAGTTTCAGGGGAGGTCAGTTTTTCCCTGAAGGTGACCTGCAAAGATAGCTGTGGCTCAGACAGAACAGGGTGGTCTAAGCTTCTTCAGCTGTTACCTGTGCTTCATCTATCCTAGCAAAAAAAGTGGTTTGTTGAGCCGTTTTCCTCTGTAGGGTACTTGTTAGTGACAGGCTTCTCTTTTCTGTTCTATGCCCTGTTGTGGTTTGGGGGGTCTGGCAGAGAGGTGGTGAAAGTGTTTTCCTTGAGGTTTTGATTCTTCACTGTTCCCTTGCTGGAACTAAATGCGTGCTTGTGCTGGTTTCATAATGCTGTTTCTTTTGAGAAGCAGTTCTCAGGCAGGGTAGCGGAGGAGGCTTATGGTTGTGTTGGCCTTTAGTATCTGTGAAAAATGAATAGTCAGGCCTGGTCCCTGAGCATCCTTCAGAAATAGTTGGACTAGGAGAGGTCCAAGAGAATTCCAGAGAAGTTGAAGTAGTTATGGCAAAAACAAAGCCCTCATGAAGGAGATTTTGAGAGGAAGAGTACTTTGCAGAGGCAGGTTAGAAATGAAGAGTGATACTTGGTTCTTTTACCACTAGTATATTGAGTAGTGTTCCAGTGCTAACTGAACTGGGTGTTAAAAATGGCTCATGTGCGGTTCCCTAACAGGTAGGAGGAGTATGCTGTCTGCTTAGTTTGGCTTGCATCTCAAAAGCTAAAATCCTGCAGCCCTGATGACATCTACTTTGTGAATTTAGGTAGATCACACAACTCTTTTTGCCTTAGCTTCCCTATGTCTAGCACTGCTCTAGAGATCTTGTGCCTCAGAGAAATTTTAGGATTCATTAGTTGTTTGCAAAGTCTTTTGAAGGTAATATTTTCCAAAATACAATCAATATTGGGTTCAAAAAGATGAGAAAGACAAAAAAGCCTTGGGGTTGGTTCAAACACTTCGTGATGCCTGGGGGAAGAGGAGAGGAAAGATTTTTTTTTTGTGATAACCCACCAAAAATTTTTATTCCCCGCCCCTCAACCTTACCCTCCCATTATCTGGTGTGTGGGAGTGTTTTTATTTTGTTTTTGTTTTTTAGTGGTGAAGTGGGAAAAGTTTATCCATCCTGCCAACTTTGCATACTTATTTGGAGCAGGCATCATCATATTTGTGTACAGTGTGGACCATCTTGGGAAGATGGTGGGGGTAAGAGAATGGCTGCAGTTTCTTGGAGTCAGACTACACTCTGAATTGTTGAAATTTGATTCTGTGTAGAGCTGCTTAGGTTATGTTGGCAGTAGAGGGAAATAATTACAAAATCTAGCACAGTGGGCCAACTAAGTGCTCCATGTTAAACCTTTATAGTTCAAGAAAAAAAGGGGAAGGAAAGCTGACTTTCCAATGTCTCTGTCATCTGTCCATCAGCCTCTTGGAGAGTGAAGTAGGAGGTGCAGGCAAAATTTTCATCCTAATAAGCTGGACTGAGTGCAGTTGACAAAGCTTTGTTTCAGACAGGTTTATTTGGAAGGTCTGTTCCTTTCCTGTCCTGGAACCCTGGCCACTGTGGGTTGCCAGTGGAGGGGCAACATGAAACTGCTTACAAAAATTGTGTGTTTTCAGCTGGCAGCCAAGTGGTATTTCACATTCTTCCTCTGTTCAGTCCTATCTGTGAACACTAAAATGCTTTTGTTTTACCTGGCATGATGAAGGAAGCTTCTGATCCCTTTGTAGCTGGAATTAAATGAAATTCGTATCATTCCTTGGATCGTAACAGTATCCCACGTTCCACATACCTCAGGAACCAGCTTCATCATTTATACTGCAGCATCTAAGGTCATTGTCCCTGCATAAGATGTGAATGAAAAACAATGTCAGAGGAAGCTAACTGGTTTCAGCCTGCATTTGAGACAAATATTTCCTTAGCTTCTGGCTCAAATCAGTTAAACTTTGGTTTTAGAAGGATGCATAAAAATTAGAATTTTGGTGAACAGTCTAAATAGGTTTTGCTTCCAGCAACTTATGAATAGATCTCATCTGGTGGAGATGGTTTGGATACTGCATCTCTTGTGCAGAGAATTGGCACCCCTAGGTCCTACTCTGTGTGGAAGCTGTGTAGACCAGTTCTTGAAGTCCCTGAGGCCTTGATGAAGTCAGCTCTGAACTGTTGTTAGTTTTTTCCGGTTCAGTGCCCAGACTGTTGCTCCATCGAACCTCCAAAATCTCAGTTGAGGAGTCCAGAACAGAGCAGCATCTCTCAATTTAAGTTTCTAGGAGAAATACCCGCCATGCTCTTCAGCCTTGAAGCCCCGTCCCAACAAGATGCACATGCTTCAGGGTATACCCTGTATGTAGAGTTGGCTAGGGGAATGTTTTTCAACAACTTTCTGCCTTCTGTGCAACTGTTATTGGAGGAATATTTTGAGTAGAAGAAAAATTCTGATCAGAGGGGAAACGAAGATGCATGCATATATTTAGAATGTCAAATGTCTTAATTGTTACAGTACTCACTGAAGATGTGGATGACTTGCTTTCAGGTCTTGAGCCGAGCCTCTTTTTTGTAGATGTGTACACAGTAGGTGTTCAGGCCCACATCATCCTTGCCATCAAACTTCAGAAGATCTAGGTTTTTGTCTAATTAATTGTTGGAAATACTTGAAAGTTTTGCAGGAGTGAAAAACAAACAGCGCAGGTTTGGGAGCTGCATTTGGTGGTAGTAACTTTATGTTCACAAAACCTGTTTAGTCTTAACCGGATTGAACTGTTGCTTTTGTGGTTTATCATCATCCTCTTGATTAGAAACTAAATTGCAATCACTATGGGTAAACACTAACAGTAGCACTAACTGAAGTTGTTCCTCTGAAAGCCACCCAAGTCTGCCCTTTCCAGCTCCTGGAATTACATTCAGTATGAAACTGTGTAGATTTGGGGCTGGATCCACTGCAAATTGGGTGGGCCTGTAGGGTGGTAAAAAGAACATAGCTACTCTGCTGTTTTGTGACTGGCAGTATGTGCTGCATGGGACAGTGGCTGCAGAGGGGAGACCATGCTTGCCTTATCTCCTCCTGCTTCCCTGCAGGGCTGCTGGCTCTGAGATCAGAATGTTAGATGTGGTAACAAGGGTGAAAGGGAGGAGGGCCTGAAGGCAAAGACCTTGATTTGGCTTGCATTTAAACTCCACATTAGAGAGACATCCTGTGTGTCTTAAGCACTTGTATAATATGCCTGTTTTTTCATTGTCTGTAAAATACAGACCAAAAAGAAGTGTGACTACCAATTCTGTTGTCTGGATGGCCAGTTTTCCTAGGCATGACTAGTTATAACGGGTTTTGAGTACTGCATGAAGAGGAGCAGGCACCTGTCAATTCACTGGTTTTCATAACTGTTTCTATGCACTGTGAGTGCTGCTTCCCGTAGTCTGGGAGTTTGTGTATAGCAAAGATCTTATCAAATCCCTTTTAAGCACTGCTTACACATCTAAAAATGTGGTATGGACTTGCAGCATGGAGGAGGTGGTGGTGCTGCAGGCATGATGGGATGACTGTAAATGGGGAAGGACCTGATGAATTACTCTGGAATTGTTATTTCTTTATATTTCAGTTTGTGTGGAATATTACTTCCTATAACAAAAGCTCTCTGCACTTAGCCCACAGTAATGTAAACATGCAGATAAAATTTGAGTTATTCACAACATAAGAATATGTGTTTGGTATGAGTAATTTGATTAATTGTATAAATCTGAGGTCATGTACTGTTGTGCAAAATTAAACATGACTAAAACCAGTTTCTGTTCCCAAGATTTGTGCTCTCCTTTTTTCTGTTATGCTGTATTTTGCATAAATGCCATTCCCTTTCCATGCTGCACTTAACCTGCTGTGATCTGTTCTTCATAAACAACAGGCTCTATTGGGTAATCTGTGCACTTTCTTTTGCTGCCTAGTGCCATTGGGCTTGTTGCCATGGGCTGAGAGACTTGCATTCTTCATAGTTTTCCCCCCAAGTAGCTTTTTAGAAAAGGTTGCTGAGGTTTTAAATGGGATCTGCTTCAGACAGATTAATATGAACATGAATAATGCTAACCCTGCTTTGGGGGTATAGTCTTGCGGGGCTTTTTGTGGTGTGTCTTGCTGTTTGCTGCCACCTTCCACTGTCTAGCTGTGGTTTCTTTTCCTTGTAAGTCTGCATACAAGTGGCTAAGAGCAAGTCTCCTTGGAGAGTTTCTTTTGAGTTTAGGGCTCTCACAACTGCAGCTGTTGGTGCAGTTACGATGCAGTGCTGAGATTTCTCTTAGAGCAAGTGCATCAGTGAAACCTGTTGTCTTATGATGGGATCAGTGAGTGGGCTGACTGTCAGAGCAGTTTGCCATTATCAGATAGCTTCCAGAGCACTCCTACATCTGGTAATACAAGTCTGTTTAGAAAAAGCAATCTGTATTACAGTCCGTAGCAATAGTTTTGTTCTGTGCTATGCTAATGCGTGTACAAAGTACTGCATTCTCCTAAGTCCTACAAACAGACCCCTTTCTAAAGATGTCGAGAACCCTCTCAGCATTCAGTGTGACTTTGTGATCCAAGTCTGTTCCTCTGTGTTGACTAGTGTAGCGTGATGCTGAGCAGAATTACAAACTCATTTCTTAATGCAGCATGGTGTTTGGGGCACTGTGTAGACATATCCCGCATTCCCTGGATGCTGTCTATTATTCCATTATTCAGTGTTTATGCTGTAGCAATACTAAGCTCTCAAGGATTTAACTTCTCCTTTCAGAAGAAAAGAACACAGTCTGTCTTGCTAGATTAAAGGAACTCTTTCTTAATAAAGAATCTGGGCTTTAATTAGTAGATGGTTCTAGCTTTTTCTGGTAAAAGACATTCCTTCTATAAAAGACTGTAGCTGGAGCTCTCTGTGACTATTGCTCTGCAGATTAGTCTGCTACTTATGTGCTTCTTTACTTCCTGCAACTCTTACTGTGTTTCTCATTTGTATATTGAGCTGAAGATACCCATGGATGGGTAAGGAGGTAGCAACTTTGGTTATATATGGCACTTCTTCAAAGAACCACCAGTCAAGAGAGCAAAGGAGCAAGTTCTTAAAGCAAGAGTGGATGTCCTTAAGGAAAGCAGCAATGTAAGGTCACTTTTAACTTTAAAGGATCATGTTCTGTGTCAGAAGCAGTGAGCCTCTCTTGAGGATCCCTCTCCTGAGCTAAAAGTGGTATCTCTGGCAGAGTGTTAGCAATGCCCTTGATGGTGGCTAAGATTTTTTTTTTCCTGCCAGAAATTATTTCTTTCCCTGGTTATATGAATAGTGAAATTCCTGTGGAGCAAGCATTTCTTGAACGGTGCATAGACTCAAGGGGGGTGGTTGCTGCATAAAGCCCTGGTGGGAATATTTGTCTACACAACATCATTTGGGAAGAATTAAATGTGAGCAGGGAGCAGAAAAAGTGACAAAAATGATTTAAGGGTTTGTAGACTCAAAGAAGCTCAAAGTTAAGATGCAGACTGATTCATAGCTTCCTAAAATTGTCTGTAAAGGCAAGGCAGCCTTCTGACTATAGTCTGCTGACTCTTAATCTGGCAGAAAGTATGGCAAGATCCAGGGTCTAAGCAATAGAAGACATTTAAACCAGAACAGAGACATCACTTAAGATAAACAGCCATCAGGCCAGTGTGCCAATTGTGTACCACCAACTTGGGTTCAGAGAACTTTCTAGATGAGTCTCAATGGCTTGAACAAAGGAAAGGCTTGATTGAAAATTGATGTGTGACACTGTGGCTTCTGCTCCGTGGGTCATACCAGATGACCTACTGGCTTGGAACAATTTAGCTGTTTTTAGAGCAAAGGAGCACCTGGGTGCAAACAGAGTTCGGAGCCTTGCCTTGTGCTGTGTGGGCAGTAGTAACTCTGCTGTCTGCCCCCGCCCTCAGCAGTGCTATTCAAAAACTGGATGTCTTTTTTCTTCTTCCCTAGAAGTATTGCTTTGAATGCAGAAGGAATGTTTTTCTTCTATTCTTCTCTCTGCCCTGCATTATGGAAGGAGCCAAGAAATGTTTGTCTGATCTGCGATGGGATAGAAATTGGTTACCAACCTCTTGATCTGGACAGTAGTGAAAGGCTGGTCTGAGTGTTTAATGTTCCTGTGCTTGGCCTAGTGCTTGTCTAAGGCACTCTCAAGCCTCTTTTAGCAAGCTTCTTCCTATAAGTCTGTAAAGACTGGTTTCAGCCATCACAGAATTACTGCTTTGTCCTTGTTCTTTCCCATTTCCAGTTTATCTTTTTGAAACAGCCACTTGATCCTCCTTTGTCAAATGGCTGTAAAGGGATGATACTGCTCGCTTGTTGCGAGAAGGTTTGGTCTACTTGGGAATCTGATTCTGGCATTGCCAGTAAGATAATGAAGAAACCCATACAGCAGCTCCTTTCTCCCTCAAGAAATTAAGATGCAGAGTCATCTGCCAGTGACTATAATGTTTTCATACTTCATTTCATAATGGACTTGATTGAGAGCAGGTGGCCATTCATGTGGCCAGTGGCTAGTATGTTAGCTACTGTTTGATTTCATGCATCACAATGGCAGGGGGGAACAGAGGAGCTACTGCTACAGTCTTTATTTGGGCAGTGGTGGCAGAGCATTTGTTTTTGGGTTTGTCCCTCATGCTTTTCATTCATCAGTTGAGACACGGTTGAGATGGCATATCTCTCACTTATGAAAAATAGGAATGGTGTCCTCCTGCACAATCAGGGATTTGGGTGCTTGCAGCAGTTGGATTTTTTTTTTTTTTAAAGTGTAGATGTTACTGGGGAATCTGTTGGAAGACCTCAAGCGATTTGCAGGTTTTATTTCTCTGGTTTCCTATTATGTAACTTAAAATGTTCTGCTGTTGGGTAGGTGTATATTTGATATGTCAGACTCTGTCATGTGTCTTTCAAGCAGTAATCATACAATTATTTAGACTGAGAAAAAACCTTTTAAAATAACAGAGTCCAATTGTTAATCTAGCACTGTCAAGTTCACCACTAAACCATGTCCCTAAGCACTGCATCTACACGTCTTTTAAATACCTCCAGGAACGGTGACTCAACCACTCCCCTGGGCAGCCTGTTCCAATGCTGGACAACCCAGTGAAGACATTTTTTCCTAATATCCAATCTAAACCTCCCTTGGTGCAACTTGAGGCCGTTTCCTCTCATCCTATTGCTTGTTACTTGACAGAGGAGACCAACACTCACCTCACTCCAACCTCCCTGCAGGTAGTTGTAGAGACTGATAAGGTCTCCCCTGAGACTCCTTTTCTCCAGGCTAACCAACCCTCAGCTGCTCCTCACAGGACTTGCTCTCTAGACCCTTCAGCAGCTTTGCTGCTCTTCTTTGAAGATGCTCCAGCACCTTAATGTCTTTCTTGTAGCGAGGGGCCCAAAACTGACACAGTATTTGAGGTGTGGCCTCACCAGTGCTGAGCATTATGTGTCTGCAGATTGGTTAGCAATCAAGGTTTTTTGTATATAAAATTGGTAATGTATTTTCTCTGACACAATGCTTAGCTTTAGAAGACTGAGCGCCAAAAAAAGGCAAACACACTTTTTCTAACATGTATTTTGGTGGAGCCCAAATTAACTCAGTAACTGAAGATTAGGTCTGTACAGTAAACGAGTGTCACTTTTACAGTTACTCTTCTGATTATAACAGTATTTAAAAATCTTGCTACTGTGGGAGTAGGATTAGAATGAGGTTGAATTTTGGGTAGAAGATTTAAATGAAATTAAGCAACAAAAACTCAAACCTGAGGTAATTGGAAACTCATAGGAAAAATTTAAAGTAAACCCCATGATTTTCAAGATTCTTTACTACAGGTGCTCTAGAATAGTTGACAGAACACAAACTTTACAGAGTTTGTGTTTACATGCGGAGTGTAGGAATAGTACTGGATCAGCTATTGCTTCTACATTTTTTTTTTTCAATGTCGTACCAGTGCTGTGTAAGTGATGAAAAGTATACTGGGGTTTTTTTTCTCAGCCTGGCAAGCTGCGAACTCTAGGCTGTAGACCACTGTTGCTATGACACCTAAATATGCTGAGACCTGGTCACATAAAATGATGAAAGGTAGCATCTCTCAACGCAAAGATGTCCAGGAATGCCAACTGCAGTTGTTTTTGAGGCTTCTGAAGTGTCCATTCTTCTTGGGTAGTTGTCTGGCCTTTAGGATAAGGGCTGAGATTTGATTGCTGCTGTTATGCATAGTAGGAAAGCCCTTTGGTGCTGCAGAACATGCGGGTGTTGTGAAAGTGCTGTCAATCTGAGACTTTATTTTTTTTTGCAGGGGTAAGAAAGGGTCATGGCCTACCAGTCTAAGGAAGACCAGCATTCCTTAGCTTAGTTATTTACAAAATTACTTTGCTTTTAAAGTGCTTGGCTTGCATAAATGAGTGTATGTAATTGGTAGGTCTCAACTGAGATGAGTTGCATAACGTGCTCCTAGTTAATGCATCTATCCTAAATTTATGTCACTGTGTTTTTTGGACTCCTCTGCCTTGTACTTTGTTATTTTCTGAAGGCTTGGCTGAAGGAATATCAAGTCACTAGTACTTGCATTTTCTTAAATGTTGGGTATGCTGGATTTTTTCTCTAATGTAACATGGAATGGTTTTGCCCTATGAATTCAAGACCCTATCCTGCAATTTGTCTCTATCTCTGGGTAGGATTTTTATAATTAATGTTTAGATGTAAAGACAGTTTCTTGTACTGTTGGGAATGCAATAATGTGTGTGTGATCAGCAAGGATAAATGCTAAACACAGAAACCCAAGCAGTTCCATCACACTCATTTTGAATGTGCAATTGATTATATTGAGCAATAAGAAATACTTGCAATTTTATTATTGCTAATTATATTCACAGTGGTTTTGAGTAATTTGCAATTAATTTTGTGATATATTGAGAGAATAAAGATGGAAATGTGCAGATAGCAGCAACAGTGACTTTAGTAACATGAGTACATGAGAGTATTGTTGATTTTGGCTGCTAAAAGTGAATTTGCTCAAGGCAAAATGATTGATTTGCACTTTAGTGAAACCAAAGATAAACACGTGGTACCGCGTTATAATTGCTCTTAGATCATGTTTTATGTGGTACTCAAAGCCTTTTAAAAAGACTGTCGTTAAGTCTCTGAACAAACTCTGCTACCTTAGGGAATCGAAGCCAGCTGTCAGCAAGGGAGAATGGCTGGTTTAGGTCTGAAGGATCCCTAATGAAGGGAATGGTGCAAACATCCCATCATTCTTCTGTGTGGAGAGGACCGGAATGGGAAATTGGCTCCAGTGAACTTCTTTGGAAAAAGAGAGAATGAGCAGAATTCAATCTAGAAGTAAAAGACAGGTTCTGAAGTAATCTCATTTCGTGGCTTGTTTTTCAGAAATTTGAAGGACCCATCTCTAGCATATAGTAACGTATGCATTTCTGTACCATTCCACAGTGGGGGATCGTTCACTTTTTTTCTCAAGGGAAGTCAAAGGCATCCCAAATTCCATCCAAATACTGACCACTCTGTGAAGCTGAGTAACCAGATCTGTTAAGCTGGATGAAACTATAGTGCCACTGAACTAATGTCTGCATAGATGTTACCAAGACCAGTTTGCTAGGTTGAGATTTTTCTGTTCTGCCTTTAGAGGTCTTCATCTGAACTAGTTCATTCTGGTATCCTTCCATGGTGAAGGAATTGGGCACCTCTAGAAGTCCAGGTCAGAAGTAGAGCTTTAAAGTTAAACAAGATGAATCTTACGCTGTGTACCTTTTGGCTCATTAGAGTCTCCATCAAATGTTCTTAAGACCTTGTCAATATATGAAGAGCAAGCATGTTGGATCTCGCTCCTACTGCCTAGGTTGACATAGTAACAGGAGAGAGCTTAAATCTATCTGGAGAAGGTTTGTTAACATAACAAGTCAGTGTTGCATTTTTTCCAGCCTGTTTTAGTGAACAAAATGCTCTTGAAATGCCCACAGATGCTGTTTTCAAGCAGTGGCTGTGGAATTGGGCCAGGGTGGCATTTTCACATCCCAGCTGGGATGAAGTGGGACAGCTATTTAGTGGTAAATAGTAAATGGGATTTAGCAGAGGGTGGAACGAGCTGACACTTAACTGTTGCTTCCCCAAACTAAAGCGTTCTCAGCTGACGACTAGTAATTCTTTTGCCTCCTGAATTGCAGCTAAAGGAGTTGGAGTAGGAGAAATAACCTTTATTTGGGGAGGGAGGTGAGGTGAGAAAGAAAAGATAATGGTATCAGACACTCCTCTGTGTGACATCCTCGCTCTGAAGCATGTGTTTGTGATGCACCTGGACTGGAACTTCCACTAAGATGCTGGATTATAATAAAAGTGGTGGGTGATAGTGAGAAATGAAATGCCTGCTCTTTGTTTTATTAAACAGGTGCAGTGCCATACCTACACTGGATACTGCTGGTGTGTGACACCTGATGGCAAGCCTATTAGCGGCTCTTCTGTACAGAACAAAACTCCTGTATGTTCAGGTACTGTGGGAGTGGCTTTAACAAATACTAATTTAATAACCCAAGAGGGCTGGGAAGAATGTGTCCTGTTGAGAGTGCTTAATCTTTTCAGGTGACTTGGCCCATTTACCTGACTTAACAACTGTAGTTGTGCTTCTGTCTCCCTGTGTTCTTGCTGGCATTTTGGAAGCTGCAAGGGAGCTTGGACTGTGGCATGCCCATCCTGCAGTTAGGGTACAGGCATTCCCTGCAAGGCTCACGGAGAAAAAACAGCTGAGTAACAGCTGTGGTAGCCAAGGCAAGAGTCATAATGTTGCTGTGTACACCAAAGCCAGAGAAACTTGTAACAGATGGGACAACTTTTTTTCCATGGTATTTTAAAGAAGTGGTTCTTGGGCTGTATTTAGTGGGCCATGGAGTCATTTTGCCTTCAGAGTGACTTCAGTTAAAAGTTTGATATGGTGGTTCTGTGAGAAGCTGGTAGTTGTTGACTGCTTGCCTCCAAATCTGGAGTCCTGCTGTTATAAGGAATTTGGGTCTTCTGATCGTGGTGTTCAGTTCTAGGATCCCCGTGTTTATTTCAAGGGGCTGGACAGCACTGGGCTTGCACCACAGCTCACAAGGAGGCCCAGAGCCAGGCTGTTACTCATGCATTTATTAAGTGATGTGCTTCTGTGCACTCAGCCTGATGCTGCTCTGTCGCCTGGTGGTTTACTGGGCCCAAACCCATACTTTTCTGTACTTAAAACAGAGTGATGCTGTTTGTTTTTTGTCCCCACCATTCAATATGGCAGCTCATGGCTCAAATGAGATGAGGGTGGGCTCTAGACTTTCGTACGGCCCTGATCACCTGTGAACAGTTGAGCCTGGTCAGCGGCGGTGAACAGAGCTGCTCTGGCAGCAGCACGCTAAGCCCAGGGAAGAGTGGGAAGCTGTTCCGTGCTGTTCGGGAGAATTCAGGGGAAACATATGAATTGTGCTGCCTCCCATGCTACCCACCATGCCGCCCCTCCCCCCCCCCCCCCCCAAATAATAAGTAAGAAAAGACAGCAAGCATAGGAGTTTGTTTCTGTTTCTGATGTGCTCAGTGATACTATATAGGCACTGCTGCTGTCTCTGGCTTCATGCTCTGCAACCTGCACCCCGTGGCTGTTTAATGTATTTCTTCCTTCACACCTAGCAGTGTTTGCTCTTTAGGTGGGAGCGTGACAGCAGTCAAACCTTTGGGCTTTTTTAATCCTTCTCACCTTATTCAGCGTACTCTTGGCTGTAAGGTTTTTGTAGTAATAACTTGCATGAGGGTTTGAGTTGAGTGGGAGAACTTTCTGAGAAGCAGTGAGTCAGTGTAGCTTGAGGGAATGCTTGGTGTTTCACAGGTACATGTAAAGAAAATGAGACTAATACCCTTTTTTAGTGTAAGATGAAATGCTATGGTAATTTGGCTTAAATCTTAGAATATGGCTTTCTTCCACAGTTCCCAGTATATGATTTTGGTAGGGCTTGGTTTAGAGTTTTGCTGATGTGTTTGTTTAGTCTTGAGCTGTTCATAAAATCATGTTACCAGGAAAGTAAAGTCATGGTGCATTGTAGGACACACAGATGTTAGGCCTATGATGACTAATATTGAGTATGTGCTTCTTACTTGTAATTCAGTAGTAGATCTGTGATGAACTGATCTGTGAGTGAAAGTGTCTGGACGATAGAGTTTGTTTAGGGTTTTCTTCACAAGACTCTTGAGCCTGTTGGAGCTGCCTCCTTTGGAGCTGACTTTTGATCCATGTTTCCTGGAAGGATCAGTAATCACTGGATCTGTTCAGTAATGGTGCACAGAAGAATCAGTTTCTTGTGAATAAAGCTTTTCTGGAAAAAAAAGGTGTCTTGTCATAGATTTTTTTTTTTTTAATATGCACCTTAGTAATGGACTTGTTAAAAAACCCTTTTATTATCAGTTCAAGTTTCAGTGGAAAACTGTGTGATGATGCTCTAAAGTGAACTGCAGAAAGTGTAGAATCATATATATTATGTTAAGATCTAAGTTATATTAAAAAACCCAGGATGTGTTCTATTCAAGTACATGCTGGATCTTGTCAGTGTCCCTTTTCAAACAGCTGGGGATGTTCAGGGGTTGGTTGAAATACATTTTCTGCAAGTTGTCCCACTTAATCCCTTTCCTTTAAAATACTGCCCTTGCATTCCCACCTGTTTTTGATTTGTTCTTCCTGACATTTGCAAACAAAAGTGACTCTTACTGATCTTTCCTTTTTGCCCTTGGATTTATTCCAGGTTTCTTACTAGCACACTGCTCTACTGAGCTCTTTCAAATTGCTAGATCCAGCTACTAAAGATTTCTTGTCTACCCTCATCCTGATTTAACATCTTAACACATAAAACTTCCTTATGCTGGTTGAAGCCACAGCCCCTCTGAATCCTAAACTGAGCTGTTGGGAAGTGAAACAGACACTTTGTGGGTTGAGATATGGCTGTATTAATGTGATGTTATGTGTTCTGTGTGATCATGCAGCATCTAAATAGATGTCTTTTTTTTTTTTTTTTTAATTTATTTTTCCTCCCCTTTAGGTTCTGTAACTGATAAGCCATCAAGCCAGGGTAATTCGGGAAGGAAAGGTGAGTGGAGTCCTGTGCTTCAGCAACGTCTTTTGTAATAGCAGCTGCCCAGCCAAGTCCCTTGAGATAACTCAAACCTGGGTTCTTAACCAGCTTGGTGTGCAGGAGGCTTATGTACCTTTGGACCTCCCCCTGCAGCAGGAGGAATAAGATGACAGTCTGTTCATGTACCACCCTGTGGAGTACAAAATGGTGTGCTCTGTGCTTATCAGCTAAGATGTCATATGTGAAAGCAGAGCTTCCCAGAGGGGCGGCTGGCACAGAATAACCTCTGCTTGTTCACCTTGAAGTTAACTACTGAGTGTTTCTCAGTAAAATCCCTAGAGATTAGGAAGGCTGTCAATATGACTAGTACACTGGATGTCAGGAGTGCCAATGTCGTGGTTGTGACTTTATATGCGTTGAAAGGTGGTATTTTTAACAGAGCATAAAACCCTCTGGCCAGCTGGAGCAGTGCTGGATTAAACCCTAGCCATGCTTGGAAACCTCACTGTTTTGTGCATTTGGTGTATGTCCTCCTTTACACTCCTTTCTTTGGTCCTTGTCTTTCCTGAGCAAGGCACTAGATGTGTTGTTGTTCTTCTCCTGTGTGTATTCCTTACCTGTGTCCTCTGATTTGCATTCATTGAAATAGTCTTGGGAGGGGTGACCGCTGAAGTATACATCGAGGAGTAGTCAAATTTGTCTTCAGACCTTCTCCACACCCTGATTTTCAGTCATGCTCCCCTCTACCCCCACCTCCGGAGTCAACTTTTGAGTTTGACTCCTTACTACAGCACTGAATGCATCCTCAATTCCTGCCGGTGAGGATGAAGGCTGTTTCCTAGGAGAAATTCCTGTTTTGATAATCTGATGCAGGATTTTTACTGCTCTCTAAACCAATTATTCCTGACACTTCAAAATACAGGAAAATGCCTACCTTGACACCAACATTTAATTTGAAGATCATCTTCCATGCTGGGACTGCCAATTCAGTCCTGAAAACACTTAACAGGAATTAGAGATTGCTGCGTTCCAAGCAGTGATGCATTTTGAGTATATCTGCTCTCCAGCCTATCGCTTGTGTACAGTAGCTTAGGAAAACAACGATGCAAAGAAAACTGCTTAGTTAAAACTGAATGCTGAAGCCTACTTCTTATTTTAGACAAGGTTATGTCTCTGTAAACCTGTAATTGTGTTAATGTGTAATCGGCATCTGTATGCATTGTTATCTTTCTCTTAATGCAGTCATCGCTAGTCTAGCCTGAAGTGCAAGCAACTCCAGTTGCTCTTGAAATCTGCATTATTTGTGAGTGGGGGTTGTATGTAGGCTTCCTACCTGACTAGTCCTGGTTTGTTCTAGAATTGGAAACAGCTGACACTGGATTTCATAAGAAACAGGAGCAAAAGGGGTAAACATCTGAACTTGTTTTTCCCACTTCACTCCCTTTATTAACTCTAAGGTTGGAACATGCAAAAAAGGGAACTGTAAATGGGATGAATTAATCTAAAACTTGTAATATAAATTGATTCTCCTTGGAGGCTGCCTGTTTCAAGAACAGCGTACACTTGGTCACATGGCTGCAGAAACATCTATGGAGTACCTGTCAAGAAAAGGGAAATGTTTCCCTTTGGGCCAGCATGCTTTGAACAATCATGTCAGCTTGCTGTCCCCTCCAATTCTGAATGTGTTCATATCTGTTGGAAGCCCCTGCACAAGCCACTTCGACCTTTGTCCATCATGTTAGAAAGATACTTGTGAGCAATTGTTAAAGTCGTCTTTCAAAATCAAGAGGGTTTTTAGAAGCTGAAATAATTTGGTTTAAAATTTGGTGGTTTGGCTAGTGATGAATGCCTAATCTAAAAATGAATTTGTCTTTCTTACCAGTGTTTTTTCTTGACTTAAGTTACCCTGATTCAGAACTCCAGTATCAGCTCTTGTAAGCAAGTTGGAACCAAGAACAGCCTGGCTGCCTTGCAGGAAGGTGGCTGTTGGAGGTCTGGCTTCTCTGAAGACTGGTGGCTAGCCAGTGTGCATGTAACCATCCATTCTAGCTGAGTGTTCAGACTTTTTGCAAAGATTGCCCTTTGCAAGAAGACAAAAAGGGCAGGATGAGGAGGGGTCCAGCAGGAACTGAGTCAGTGTTGACCTTTCTGTTATAGAGGCACAGCTTTGAAACTTCTGACATCACTCTGGGCAGCTGTCACCTGACTTGGGAGCTTTTGGCTTTTTCCCACTGCAAAGCAGAGTCCTCTTTCCATCCCTGAATTAGGGTCTCTGAGTGAAAGAGTATTATCTGGCATGGAATAGGCACTTTCGGGAAGAAAAGGAAAAACTAAGACTCTCAAAAGTGATTTCTTTTCTCCCATTCATACAGGAATGTAAAATATGGAGCTAATAAAAGGCACCAGCATCACACAAAGTTTAAAGTCTTCAGGGCAAAATAGTTTTTTGGATGGAGGCTGCTCTGCCTTAGAAACAGTGCAGATGGGTAGGCTTAAGCTTTTGGGTAATAAATGAAGGCTTTATTAGCACGTTAGCTCTCCTTTAGAAGAGATGAATTAATGCTGGTAAGAGAAGAAGACTGGTTATTGGTAATAACTCTCCTCCAAATGTTTCCATCCTGTTTAGCCCTAATTTCTGGGGGTCAATAGGTACGATGGAGTCACCAGAAGATGTGAGGTAACGTGATTCCACTCACAGGTTCTGTCACTACTGTGGAAAAGAAAATGTAATGGCTTTATGGTCACATGGCTTGGCATGTAGCTCCGTAAGTGGTTCTGTGGAGCTTTATGCAGAGAACAGGCAAGAGTGCTGGCAAGAAATCCTTTTTATTTTTGAATCCCGTGCTCTGGTTGCCCATGTTTACATTGCTGCTATTGCTGTATGATGCAATGCCAGTTACTCATATGATTTGCCCTGTAAGGTAATTTAAATCAAATTAAATTGGCACTAAATGTAGAATTTTGAAATAGCTATAATGATTTGTTCTGTGTCTGAGAAGTGCTCTGTTGCTGGAAGGCCCAGCGAGATGGAGGCGTGTTCATCTGAGGTGGAATGGAAACCCAGGCTGTCCAGGACATACTCAGTGTGTGGACTTTGCAGCTCAGACATTTACCACTGTCCTTTCTATGCCAAATTCATCCTGTAAGTGAAGAGCAAGTTTCCAGGACCTTTGTTAGAGTATGCAGTTACTCTTGGTTGGGATTAGGATATCCAGAACCTGCCAATCTCTGTTGCTGTCTGTTCCTTATTCTGACATGTTCCTTGTACTATCCTTTCTTGTAAGGAGCTTCTTGCCCTAATTTACTGCAGTTGCTGCTTCATTTGAAAGGCCAGAGAGACTTGGAAGATTCATACTGTCCCCTAGAGAGCTGGATCTCCCCCCTCTCTCATACTGTGAGGCTGTTAATGTTTTAAGAAGCAGTGAAAGGCATCCTTGGAGCCAACATGACTGGATTTCTTCCCTGCCTAAAGAATGCAGAATGTTCCTTCCTAGCCAAAGGGAAATTGCGCCACACATTTGAAACAAAACAAGCAAACATGAAACAAAACAAAACCTTATTTTCTTTATCTGAGGAATGCTGGGGCTTAGGAGCTCAAAGCTACAGATTTGGCATATTGCAGCTATGAGTAGTGTCTTTCACAGTCACCAAGCAGGTTTTAAAAAGTGGGCTCACTGGGAGACAGAGGAATGTAAAAAGCAGCCGTGTCACTGCTTATCTCCATAAAGTCACTTGGTCTTCCTTCTTAAAACTAGAAACTGAGTGAATTAGAAGTGGAGAGATTGGGAGAGTGAAGAGGGAAAAAAAATATCTGGGAATAGTGGTTTGTTAGTGGTGGTTAACTATTCTGGGCGTTGTGTGTGTTGTTGATACAATTTTTAAATCATCTGAATAAAGGAAATGGGAAAGGAAGCTTGGCTCTATAATCTGGGATTAAATAATGATGCAAGTATATGGGGTAAATATGGGCTGGATAAACTGTCAGTGTCAGTCATGAAGAGTCTTGAGTGGTATGAACTTTTTCTTTTATAAAGTCTCTTGCACTGCGTAAAGTTCAAGACCTGCTTTGACTTGCCTTTTTCCCCTATTGCAAAAGGTGGCAATAACATCTGCAATTCGCTGAACCTGGGGCGGGTACAGTAATGTTGCTGAAATGAAAGTTTTGATGGCCCCACAGAAGGCAAAGCCTGGGCTGAGTTTGTTTTACACTTACTATGTTACATGTAGACATGACTCTTGTATGGTGTTGCGAAAAGTTTGCCCAATGAGTTTGTAGCCTACAAGAAAACACTGAAGTAATTTGAGGAACCCAAGATGAACAATTTAAAATTCCTGTCAATTAAACATCTAGAATTGGGTTCCTTTTTGTGGGTTTAACTGTGAGAAACAGGCTTAAAGGCAGGCTTCGTTGCAGGGAAGTTCTCTGCTGCAATCATGGGCAACTTGGCCCATTCTGTGGTGCTCTTTCTGCTGTTTCCATGGGTCTTACCTCTAGAAAATGTTAATGCAGCCAGTAGACTAAGCAATTTGAATCAGTAATGAGCCATTAGTCTGAGTCAGTAATTACACTAAGCAGTAAAGGATGAATGTTCTCCTCGGGCAAACCCAAGTGGAGGATGGCTTGTGCTGATATAGATAAATGGAACCGTTTGTACATGGAGACCTGGAAGCTTTGTCTGCTGGTGGTAAGAAGTCAGGTGCAGCTGGCACTAATTCACCTGCTGTCAGCTTGCAGGGAGGGGAGCATGCTGCCTCCACAGGTGTTAGTACATTAGCCTATGTCTCAGAATACAGATAATATCTTGACAAAATCATCAAGTTGAAGTGTGACCAAAACCTGAGACTGGGACTTTGGTTTTTGTCTTCTCTAGTTCTTTCTGGAGTTAACCGGATACTGATCAAATCTGAAACAGAGCTGTACTGTTACACAAACCAAGCCTCAAGTGCCCAGTTTTTCCTGCCTCTCCAGCCTTATAAATACTGAGAAAAAGCTCTGTCATATTCTTAGCAGCTTGTGGAGGGTACAGGAAAGATAGAGAAATATTGTTTGGCCTTTGTCAGTAAGGTGTAAGAAATATAAATTTACTGGGGCAGTATGTCTTCAAGTGATGGTTCTAGCTGGTGAGCATCATTTTATGATGAATTTCTTGCAGAACGTTAGGAGGTACTAAGCCCACAGTGCTACCCAAAAAATTCTTCTGCATCTGTTATGTACTTATTTTAAAATAAGTAATATACTAGTTTATAAGTCTGGATGAGGGAGTATTTCCATGCAAAAATTACTTTCTGAACTGTTTAACTTTGTCACGTAGTATTCCTAGACTAGCGCTGACAACTGTCTGTCAGGTCTTTTCGTGTACATGTGTATATTTTACCCAGAAGTGTGCACATACTCTTTGATGCTTCTGGACAGAGCTGTGTGTATAGTGTTGCTATGTGGAAAGTCAGACTGTGCTATGCATATATAATAAGTCTGCTTCCTGAAAGCAGCAGATTTGCTGTGCTCCAAGTCCTCTGGGTGTGCAAAAGCTTCGTTGTCCCACCACATGCTGATGGTGACAGCTTCGCAGTCTGTCCTGATAAAATTTAACAGGGGGCAGGAAATCATCTCTGGGAGAAACATGATTGTGTGCTGCTTTTCATGAAACGGGGATAAAACCTCAGGTGACTGAGAAGTAACTGGGAGAGATTAATGCAACAAAACCACTGTCCTGCAAAAGCCTGAGTGGTCTGTGAATTAAAAAAAATGCTGTTGATGGGATTTGTAGCACGTAGGATTTTGGTTAGCTCATATTTATATTTCCAAGCAAACTTAGTGGTGGAATTGAAGTTTGCTTCTGTACTATAAAAATATCATTACTTCAAACTGGAGAACCTACTGATTATAGATATTCAGAACTCTGGTTCCTATTGCTAATCCTATACTGTACATAATCTACAAAATTGTTTATTAAATTCCAGTTAAATGTAACTGTAGGAAGAAAGTGATTTTCACAGGTATGGCGGATTGTAGTTTGCCATTATTTACAGATTTTGTAAGACAGAGAGAACCCAGCTTTTAGTCAGGACTTGTGATCATTTTTTGTGAGAACAGAGGAATGTAATTTTACAAAACTGCGTATACCGAGTCACTTTCCAGAGTAGTGCAGTATTGTAAGAAACACTTAGAGATAGTCATAAATCAAACAGATTTTAGAAATATTAAGGTCTAGAAGAAAAATTCAACCCCAAATTTGCTACATAAACAGTACAATTAAGACCAATCCTTTTGGGTCCCCTCATCACTGACTTGTCTGAAATTGTTTAGTTTTCATTAAGACGTTTTTTTTGTGGGCCTCAGAACATATGTATCAAATTTGAGACTGAAGAAAGTTTCATTGGCAAGTTTCAGCAGAAGGCAAATTCTGTTTTAAGGTATATTTTGTTTGATATAATGCAAGAATTCTGCTTTCATCTATAAAGCAACAGTTCTAATCGGTAGGTTAGTCTATATAATATGACTTAATAAAATTGTAGTTTACAAGTGTTATTATAGCAATCTACAGACTACTCATGTCTGTAATGACTTAAGGACAGCTGTAAAGGTTTTTAAATGATTAAGTCATAGTATTGAGCAGCCTGGTGAGTAAATCTAATAAGCAGGCTAACAATTGATTAAGCCACATCTGTTAAGGTATTATTAACTGTTTATGTGCTATACACAGATTTCTGGTGTCTGACCAATTACAGCGTGCAGAGAAATGGAATTGTTCTGGGGGTCTGTAGGTTGTTTTTGTCATTTAAATACTTTGTAGCTATGTGGCCTCAACACCTTTTCTTTTTTAAAGAGTTGTTAAAATTCTTCCCATGCTCTTTCAGTGTCTAGATCAGCATGCCAAGACGTTACACTATTACACTATGTATTTCTTTAGATCTTTAAAAACAGCATCATTATAACTTTGAAATTAATAGTCCTAGTAGACTTCCTGTCTTCTGTAGCTGTTTCTTAAAAATAAACCCGAGGATGAATTGGAGAAATTGCTGGGTTTGCAGTTAAGTGAAGCTAGAAGTTGTTTTCTTGTAGCAGCCTAACATGACCCTATTTTGTTTATTTGCATCCTGCAGAAGAATCTAGGCATCTTAATGTTTTTGTGTCATTTTCTTTCAAATCAGCATAATGCACCAGGAAACATACTTTGTCCTGGGTGCAGGGGTTCAGCTGAGGGATTGGAAGTACTTTCCTTTCAAGTCCTTTGCTCTGTGAGCTCTGCCAGGATTTCTCTGTAAGAGAGAAACTGTAAAATTGTGATGGCAAAGCTTGAACGCATACAGAGCATGTGTGCTGGTAAGTAAGGTAGGGGGGAAGCTGAAGAGGCAACCACGATGTTTGTTTGAGTTCCTGAGACCACACCTATGGGAATCAAAGCTACTTTAGAACAGATCTATCTGGAATAATGGCTTCCCTCCATACAGTCATCTGGGTTTTTGTTTTATGTTGACAGCAAGGGACATGTATTGCAGAATGCTTTGATGAATGCTAGGGACTGGAGAAGTTTTCCTGACAGACTGAATTACTGTGCGCTATGTCTGTCTTTTATTAGATGTCGCTGTGCTCAGATTCTGATGAGACTTTTAGTGCTGCAGCAAAGCAGTTTGCAAGTGTAAGGACTTGACAAGTTTCATCTTGACTATTCAGCTGCTCACAAATATGCCTTTAAATGATGATAGTTCTTAAGATCAATTGTCTTGGGCTCGTTTTGAACAGTCAATCTGTAGATGTCTGGCAGTCTATAAGGCATCTTTGAGGAATGACCTTCCTCCTTTTAAAATAAAAATACTTTTATTTTGAGAATGTGGTGTCACTAGTACATTGTATATAATTTTGAGACGTGCTTTGTTTTATACATACAGATTTCTTTCTGAAGCACATTAGATCCTTTGGAGGTCCTTCCAGCGCTACTCTGTTACCCTGCCTATTCCTTCATGTAGGAAAACTATTCTTCAATTTCATAATCAAATACAAAAAAATCCTTTAGACTAAATCCAGATCCTGGGGTGAACTAGCTGGGGCAATATAGTTAGAGAGCAGAGTTGTGCTCACTCACTAAAGCCCTGAACCTCTACTCTGATTTGGGGGGGGTGGGTGGTGTGGTGGTGGAACCTACAGAAACAAGCAGTGAAAAAAATACAGGTTTTTTTTCCCCTTTCCCTCATTTGCACACATGCACTACAGACGTAGCAGCGAGGTATCCATTCTCTTTGCCTGTGAGGAAATGAAAAGGCGTATTGTAAGCCCAGGACTAGTCTGGTTGTCAGCCAGGAATTAGTCCTCTAAAGGAGAAAGGGAGAGGGGCTGGTGAGAGAAGAGGCTGGGCAGGAGGAGGGGGGAGCTGGAAGGGGAAAGTACACTTTGAGGTAGGTTCAATGCACGTGGCTTGGGGTGGAAGGGGTCTTATGCTTCCTCAGCATGCAGGTGTCGTAAGAAAGGAAGGGAGCTTGTGTTCTTATACATGGCCATGTGTCTGGGGGAGCAGGGTCAAAAATTTAGACTATTTACTTAATCCCTTGGAATGGCTTTTTTCTCTTCTGTTTTCTTTTTGTGTTTAACAGACTGCTTTACAGGGGACACGTGTGGTAATTAACACATGCAGCTGTAGGGCTTCAGCCATATGTCTGAATTTCAAATGGCCATTGATCTGGGAAATTTGCTGCCGTCTCCACCCCCCACTTACAGGCCATACTCCTTGAAGATGTGGGGGAGTTTATAGAGTCTTTACCTTGAAGAGACCAGAGCTGGAAGGAGAGGAGTGAAAGGGAAAGTGTGTGATGTTGCGGAGACAGGGAAGAGAGATGGTGAAATTCCAATCACACCCTTCATGCCCCTTGCCCCAGGCCACCATATATTTCAGGTAGCTTCTAAAACATTCCCAAAGCTAGGGATCTGATCATTACTCATATGAAGCTTGCATAACATAACAATTGCTAATTTTTTTCCTTGTTCAGCAAAGCAGTCTAATATCAGAATCAAATAACCTTGTGGGATTTTTCAGATGTGCTCCCCTTTCTACAGCTGCAAGTATCTGGCCTTTTACACAGCCTAGAAGCAACAAGGTGGAGTTGATTGTGGACTCTGAGCAGCCTTTTGGGAGAGGTAGTCAAGGATGGTGTATGTGTGTTGAGGGGGAAACAGGGAATACTTCACATCAAAGCAGAGGCTTCTGGAAGAAGATGACGTGATATTGTAGGTAGAATCAAATGAGAGAGGCTAAACTAAACAGTCCTACGGTGGTTGTTGCTTTTGCCAGCAGTGATCAGGCAGCTGTTGACAATGCTATAGAACTTCCTGCAAACTTCTCTCCAAGTCTGGGATGATGTCAGGTGCCAAAATCTTGCTATGAGATATGGTGTCTTAAGTGAAATATTTCTTTTGCGGAAACTTTTTTGCTCCCTGTTTTATTTCAAATGTCACTCAAGGCAGTGAGCCAAATGGAAGATGGTTCAAAATTAAGATACTGTGGTTTAAAATCCTGCAGTATCTATCATACTTCTAGTGCTTACAGGGTAAGATAAAAATGTATGTTTCCACCAAGTAGGAAGCTATAAAAAAAATAAGGCTCTCTTCCTCCACTTCTCCTTCGATCTATTTTTAAGCTTTCTCAGTGCTGGCTATTGCCGATTCCTTGATCTCATCACTCCAGAGTCTAAGTAACACTGACACTTTGAAGTTTGTTTCTGCTCTGGAAAAAAACCCCCAACAAACATTCCTAATAATGTGAACCCCAACTCTTGCTGAAGGGGGACTGTGATTTACCCAGCCCTTATAATATTGCTGCTGTGTTTTCCTGTGTTCTGCCTGTCCTCTCCCCTGGCACTAAGCTTCACAGGGGAAGCGTTGTCTGGAGCAGCCACGTACCACACTGCCTCTTCTGACTTGCCTCCCTTTTCTCCCTTTTTTACTATGGGCTCTGCTTCTTCTTGGGACAAGATGGCCTAACATCCCTTCTGTGGATTTGCATGACCTTTTCCAAATAATTTCATTGTAACCAATATTGATATGCACTTTAGATACAACTTTTGTTACACAGATGCAGGGCCTAATTCTTCTTTATTCACTGTTTATTACAGCTGTTTTATTTCCTTTCAATTGCTTATCTCCCTGAAGAATAAGGTTATTCCTATTCTTCCTCTACTTTTCATTACCTTGATTCTTTCCTCTAGAGCAAAAGGGAAGTGCTGGATTTACAGCCATATAGTTGCTGGCTTGCATTTACCACAGCACGGCTTTTCTACACCAGTTGACCTGTGAAGGTATCTGCTGGTCAAAATGAGCCTTGGAGGCTCCGTGTTGAAACTGAGTGCCATGCCCACAGCCAGCTGCCATTGTCCACTAGGAAATATGTCATGATTTTTCAGCAAGCATCAAGTAGTCACAATTTTTGGTAACAGGTAGTTTTTGATGCTATGTGTTATGTCCAATCCCAAAAGTCCCATCCAGAACCCCTTGGTTCCTTTAGCTACCCTCTGTTTCAAATTGAGTATGCGTGTCTGTATCAGTAGGGGGATATTTGACTTTTGAAGGACAACTACGCATGCAGCTGAATGAAAAATATTCTCTACTTCTATAGGGAGCCTCCTTCTGCAACCTATATGAGTTTTTTAGGTTTGAAGGTATTCCAATAGCCTTCCAGTGTATCGTTGTAGCTGAGTTTTTTTATGCCACTGAAATTACTGCTAATACATAAGGAAAATAGCCATGCTCAGTGGTGGTCACAGGTTCTCATCTTTAACTGTGCAGAACATTGCTAGAAGCTGTGAAACATTAGTCTGCTACAATATGCAGGTGGTGATCCTGCCTGAAAACTACCAGATGACCAAAGCAGAGCCTGGAAACTGAGCTGGGGCTCTGAGCTTTGCTTCACTTCTCATTCTTCAACAAGTAGTTCAATGAGTGTTTTGGTTTTTTAACCATGTTTGTGTGGCTGGTGAGGATGGGCTCACAGCTTGTGTGCTGTAAAATACTGTGTTCTGAAATTATCTGCTGTGAAATAAACAGGTTTATGTGTAAATGTATGGCGTTTGTGTAGTGTTTCTAGGCAAGCTGTACAGTGGGGCCAATGGACTTCAGGCCAAAGAGGGATTTTAGTGTTGTCCCTGCTGCTATCTGAACGATACAAAGGAGGATGGACTCTGACACTGTGGAATCTGGAATACGCTCATTTTTCTAGATAAAAGTATTGCATAGTTTATACAGAAATGACTTTTTGATTATTATCTCAGCAGGGTGGCAAGAACAGCAGCAGGATAGAAAGGATGCAGCAATACTAGAGTAATACTACCTTATTCCGAAGAATGATGACACTTTATCTATGGGGGGGGGGAGAAACTCTGTTCAAAGGGAGAAATGGTCAAACCTGGTATAGTGGAAATGGTAGATTAACAAAAATGTGTGACTTGCCATCTTAGAAGCTCCCTCAAGAGTCTTTTAAAGGATGATAAGCAGGTTCTTATAAGCTTTTTCCCTTTTTCTTTCTTTCTTTCTTTCTGTCTGTCTGTCTGTCTGTCTGTCTGTCTGTCTGTCTGTCTGTCTGTCTGTCTGTCTGTCTGTCTGTCTGTCTGTCTGTCTGTCTGTCTGTCTGTCTGTCTGTCTGTCTGTCTGTCTGTCTGTCTGTCTGTCTGTCTGTCTGTCTGTCTGTCTGTCTGTCTGTCTGTCTGTCTGTCTGTCTGTCTGTCTGTCTGTCTGTCTGTCTGTCTGTCTGTCTGTCTGTCTGTCTGTCTGTCTGTCTGTCTGTCTGTCTGTCTGTCTGTCTGTCTGTCTGTCTGTCTGTCTGTCTGTCTGTCTGTCTGTCTGTCTGTCTGTCTGTCTGTCTGTCTGTCTGTCTGTCTGTCTGTCTGTCTGTCTGTCTGTCTGTCTGTCTGTCTGTCTGTCTGTCTGTCTGTCTGTCTGTCTGTCTGTCTGTCTGTCTGTCTGTCTGTCTGTCTGTCTGTCTTTCTGTCTGTCTTTCTGTCTGTCTGTCTTTCTGTCTTTCTTCTCCTGGCAATTTGAGCCACTCTGGGAGTGAATTGAAGGTTTTGACTTAAGACGAATAAAACCATTGTCAAGCTAGTTGCCATTCTCTTTGGGGTAGGGACATAACTAAAGTTAGGTCAGGACTGATGACAACAGCATGTATTTCTAAGTCATACAGCACCGTGTGATTTCTGTCTGGCTTCACGAATGAAACTGCGGTGGGGATTGTTTGGGGAAGGTGGGAATAACAAGCCTCTGAAGATGGGGTGGGGGGGGATGGGGAGCGGACATGACAATGCCCTCAGCTTGAGAGTGATTCCACTTTGATGAAAATAAAGCTTTTTGTGCAACTTTAAACTGCAGATGATCTCAAACTAACCTGACCTTTACTACCTGCTTCTCCTTTTTAGCAAATAAAGTTCAAATCTGGCCTTGGGCATTTATTTTCCTATTACTTCCACATCTTTGAAGAGACCCGTCTTGCCTTTTGGTTAGGAATTTAACTGTGGAGCCTGAAAACTGTAAAACTGCATAAGGCAAACCTATGCGTAGTTACGGGTCTTCTCCATCCAACATCTTCCTTGCAATAGAGATGCTCTATTAACCAAACTGAAATCAAATCATCTGCTTCTGTGCCCATCTCTTATGGAAAAATTGCTTTGATAAAAAAAGATGATCTTTGTGTTGGACTTCAGCCCAAAAATGAACTGAAAAGTCTAGTTGAGTTCAAAACAGCAGAACTGTGTGCAGGTTCCCTGTTTGGAATTACTGCTGTATCCGGGCTACTTGGGAGATACTGCTGTTTCTTGTCCAAAACTCCAAGCCTGCAAAATTGGTTAAGAGTGCAGTTTACTGTTCACAATTTAGAGAGAAACTGGCTGAAAACCAAGAAATGTTATTTCGCAGGTTTCAAGGTTTTGAACCTCTCATTTATTACTTGCTAGAACAAAAGAGAGTTCTCATAAACTTGTGGCTCCCTGCTGCCCTCCCAAATTAGTTGATAGCACTATAGTTGGGAACTTAGCTTAAGAAAGGGGAGAGCAAAGGGTGAGTCTCAAGTTTGAATTAGGCGAGTGCTTTAATTATTTTAAGGTTCTCACTTTGTCTTCTGTTTGGAAACATGCCTGTATACCTGAGGAAAAATACTTGAAATGCTAGATTTCTATGAGTGGGTGAAAGCAACAACTTTTAACAAGTACTCAAGCAAATTTTTCGTCACTGGACAGTTCACAACCAGCTTAGCTTAATTCTCTGAACCTTCGAGCTTCTACTTGTCCCTAGAATAACATCTATGTCTCTGCATTAGCACCAAAATCTGTAAGAGTTTTGCCATCGAGGTGGTAAATCATAATGGTTTAATTTTCAGATGCGTTTTCTTCCATACTGCAGTACTAGGAAGACTTTTTTTTTCTTTTTTTTTTTTTTCTCTTCTTTTTTTTTTCCTCCCACAGAACAGTTTGCATAACTTACAGAAGTGAGTCAGGTATTTAAGCGGTAATTACCATAGGGCTTGGTTCAACCTGCAAAGTTCAAATCTGAATCTGGATCTGAACTTTCCCAGAGGCAGGGGGTGTGTTTGGACATTGTGTGGGTTTGACCTATTATAGTTTGCGCTCTGAAATGCAGGCCCAGATGTGGACTGGGCTTCTGTATCTTCCCAAGTATGAGACATTCAGGGCCACTTGTTTTGTTTAAACTGCCTCTTTTCAAATGATACATAATTGAAATAATATAAAACTGGATCTCATTTTGGGGAAGGTGTCTACAGCATTGTGTCTGAAGGGTAATATCTTGCTGTGCCTTTATTTTTGAAAAGGAGCTGTTTGAAAGCTACGAGGAATGAAAAGTTAGAGGGTAGGTTTGTTTTGGCTAATTGCTGTAGAAGTACCTTGAGAATATAAGCAGTAAATGAGGACTTTGGATTTTAGAGACAGCCTATCTGAAGCTTGGGATTCAACAGTTTTAAACCGCCAAATCCCAGAGACGAGAGCATTGCTATTAATACAGAGTGCTGCTCCAGACCCCTTTTGACACATTTGCTTTTGAAGGACCAAGCCCAGGAAGAGGGAGCTCTTTGTTTTCGGTCAGAATAAACTCATTGTACACCCAGACAATTAACTCTTCAATTGACTTGCCAGCCTCTGTAAGGCACTCCAGTCCCCTCTCTGTCTATCTCCAGTTCTATTCAAACATTTAAGCACACCAATGTTTTTTGTTTATTATTCTGAAAAAGTCCTTCCCAAGAATAGTTGGAGCGGATCAACATTGTCCTCCCAACAGCATTTATCTCCGCCTGGCAGTGAATGTGTCAATCAGGAATCAAAAAGCCAAACAGAGGAGGCTTTGAATTGTGTCACAGGGGTCAGAGTTACTTCCAGCTGTCTATGCGTGGGATAGGCTTTCTTGCAGGGCAAAGAATTGTGCTGCCATACAAATGCGCTGACTACATTGGACCACAAAGTCCTCAGGGCTTGAGTGTTTTTTTTTCATGTTGATGCACCTGCAAGGAGGAAGCAGGGGGATCTAATGCCTTCCAGAAGGCACAGGGGAAGGGTCCTCATCGTATCTGGATGATGCTTGAAATGCAGTGTTGAAGTAAACACTGCCTGCATCTGTATGGCGTACAGAATAGTTGATGTAGGAAGGAAAAAAGTTACTGCAATGACAATATGAGTCAGCCTTTGCAGTTAAGAGCTCCTTAAGCCATACGGAGCCCTTTCATGTTCAGCACTTAGGAACATTTTCACCTTTTTAAGCACAACTTTTCTGTATTTTGGTCCATGTCCAGGTGTTTGTGGGTTGTTATATCCAAAGGGAGCACATTGTTGCTGTTTCTTAAAATGAAGGTTATAAAGAATAAGAACTTGCTTTTGCTGATTTAATTTAAAAAGTTGGTCTTTTTCTTAACAGCTGTGGGATCTCCATGCATAAAGTGTTTGGACTCAATGATCTTAAAGGTCTTTTCCAGCCTAAACAATTCTGTGATTCTACGGAAAGGGGTGTGAAAACTTGGCAGGGAAGTGTATCTGCACTGGTGCATTTCCATTTCAGCTGCTTGGCAAGAAATGATCTTGATTTGGCTAAATTGTAAGAATAGGGTTTTTTTTTTGGCATGAGTGCTAACTTTCTGCATTTATATTGGCGATATATGTCTCTGCATAAAAGTTGCATAGACTGTTAAATTAATTATGACTTGCTGAAACTGTTTCACTTGATACAGGGAAGGATTGTGATTAAGGCAACAATTTGCTCCACCCCTACAATACCAGAAGGGACATGTATTTTTGTGTAAGACACCATGCAGTGCAAATACAAGTTTTGTTGTCATCTTTTAATACTTAAAACACCTCCAAGCGGGGGGGTAATACATAGAAATGTTGAAGTTGTAAAATTATACCTTCAGGATTCAGGAACTGCACAGATACAGGGAGCTTGAGGTGACCTGGCAGGTCTTTGTTGCATCTGACCAGAGTTACTTAAACCACAGAAAGGTGTATGTATGACTTAAGTCCTTCAGGAGTGCGCAAGCCTAGGAAAGCTCTTCTCCCTTCCTGTTGGTTTGACAGACTCACTAAAGGTGGGCTTTGCTGCATCAAACAGGACACACTAAGAATTAGCTTGTCCTTGCTATCTGTGCTCTAAGTTGCCTGTTTAGCTTCGGCTATGCTCTGTAATGGCTCACTCAAAATGAGATGATGGTAAGTGAAGGAACCACTTGACACTGGAAAAAGGCTGCCTCCTCCCGTGGCAGAGCTATGCACTTAAAATTGTCATGCTCTTTTTCTCCCAGGCTGACTCAGAGACTGGGAACCATAACATTCAGGCTGTGGACTTAAAAAAGACCAGATTTTGTACAAGACCTGGATGTTTGACTCCATAAACGCTAGTGCTCTTTAAATGGTAGAAATGTTTACAGAGTGTCTCATGGATTCCAGTGAGAACACAGAAATGATGTACTGAAGGTTGAAGTTGCTTAGGAAGTATATAGATCTTGGTCTGCTAATATGGTGATACAAGTATTCAGTTGGCTTTTGTAGCTTTTCTGGGTAGGAGATGCAATATAGGAAGTTAATTCACCTAACATTTCCCCTTTCTCCAGGTTCCATTAGGTGGCTTGAAGCAAGACAGTGATTCACAGCAGCAGGCAGTTGCTTCACATTTTTCCATAGTAATTTATGCTTTTTCTGTGTCAGGGAGTTTACATTTCTCCTGACATAACTGGAGTTGTTCATGGCCTCAGTGCCTATCATTCAGAGTAAAAAGATCACTTTAACAGTTGTCTTTTGCATGAAGTGAATCTCTTTGTCCCTCAATCCCAGTGTACTCTGCAGTCATTCCAGATGTGGATGCTTGCTAGATATTCTGCAAGGATGAGGCTAAGGGAGGGGAGTCCTAGTGGAAGCATAAAGAGTTCTTGCCCATCACTAGCGGTAGATCTGGGCACGTGAGTAATTATCCATGTTTTGAATTATTGTCAGGCTAACACAACAAAAACTGTTCTTAAGCTTATGAGCTTATGACAGTAGTAGCAAGTGGACTTCTGCCTTATAGCCATGGTACCTTAATGTGAAAATGGCTTAGGGAGATCTGTTTGGATCTGCCTGTTTCATGCATACCAGGGATAAGATAAAAATACCATTTTTAAGTTGACACCAATTGAACCAGAAAAATCAGTTCAACTTCCGCAAGTGTACCGTAGGCAAGTTTTATGGCTTTACAACGGTGTGCCATTGGGAAGTATTCCATTGAGTGATGCTGTATGTATTCACTATGGTCTTGGAAAAAGAAAGTGGGTATTCATCTTGGGTTGTAAACATGGAAGAGAAGCATACCAATGCACTCTTCATCAAAGCTCTGAGAATATTCTGCAACCAAAGGAAATCCTCTTCAGTTCTGCAGAACGTGAGTTCCTGATCTGAATGCATTGCCATCTAGAGGGATTAGGAAGCACTTAACTTGGCCTCTGATCCCTCCTTGTGACATGCTCTACATGAGGAACCATTGCAGTTACATGCCTTCTTTGAAAGTGTGGAATTTAATAGTGTTTTGAAGAGAGGAATAGATTGTACCTGATGAACATACTTCATTACCTTTGGTTCCAAAGTAACAATATTCCGTACATCACAGGAGACTCCAGATCTCTGAAATCGCTTGATTTTTCTGTTCTTTGTTAAAATGCTTCTTTAAGGAATACAAAGTGTTTGTTCAAAATTTTGGGGTATGTAAAATAGAACTTACTCCTTTTTTACCAGGAGCAAACAGGCCAGTGGAACAAATGTTCAGTGTGATGAACAGTGTATTGAGTGAGAGGAAAAATCAAATGAGAGTAGACAAGTATTAGGGTGGTTGTTCTGCCCAAAGGGAATGGAAGTGAAGCTTTTTGCCATAAGCTACATTGAAACACTCAGACCTCCTGAGAATTCTCCAGTTTAAGAAGTAGATTTGGTAGTTTCAGAGCAAGAAGCTGGCATCTGGGAAGTGAGCATGGTGTCTTTTATGTGACTATTTCATGACCTTTAATGAAATAACCAGAAATATCTCTGGCTTTTGATTTTTGAAATATGGTGAATTTAATTACAGGGCTCTTGCCTATTGCATTTTTTTCTTGTATGTGTGATGAAAGAACTAGATTTGCTTGAACAACAGGGGAATAATTACACTTCCCTCTATTTGCAAAACCCTTAATATTGTAGTGGGTGCTGCTACAATGTGGACTTAGTGACAATTTGGCCTTAGTAACCCAGTGAGGAAACGACTGTGTGGATCACAGAGCCATTTTACTGAGATTATCTTAAACAAGCCCCTCAGTTCAAAGGTCACTTTGGTATTTTAGTCCATTTGCCGCATTTATTCTGTCACTGTTTAATAAACTCCAGTAGCCTGATTGCTAACTTCATACAAAAACTGCTACCAAATTATCTTTCTTTAAGAAGAATGTATTTACCAAATTGTAATTGCTGCTCTCTCTGTTCTTCAAACACCACACACACGAGCCTAAGACAAACCCCTTGAACCTGAAATGTCCCGAGTTCTGCCAAAGTTCACATAATGGTTTGGATAAAGTGCTGTGGCTCAGATCCACTTCTAATTTTTGTCCGTTGTTGGCTTCTGGTTTGCTGCTTTAAATCTGAAAAGCAGTCCTGTAGTTACTCGGTGCAGAAGCATTCATGAGAATAATAGGAATAAACTTACTATCATACTGGTATTTTTTTCAATGCTAGATGTCTTCCTGTTTTATATAATTTAAGAATTATTCACTTTTCCAGTTGTTCTACCAGCATCTTCTGCAGTTTTGGGTTGGTTTCCCAATCTGTAAAGCCAGTCATGCTGTTTACATGCTGCTTGCTGCTTTGTTACAGTGTAAATTGTCATTCTAAATAAATAACAAGTCATAATTGTGGTTTCTGGGATCTTGCAGAAGCAGAGCAGCATATTCTGACACAAAGTGAAGATAACCATTTACTTCTATCCAAAGATTTCTTTAAAGGGCAAAATCTTCCTTCTTGTAAATTAAGCAAAGTTCAGGGAATTTTCCCAAGAAATTAGTTGCTCAAGTTTTTAAAGAATAATGCTGCTTATCCATGTTACTGGTAATACCCAATAACAGGAAAACTCACAACAAAAGTTGACTGAGAAATGGTGAGTAATTTTTTCTTCCAAATATTTTTTGCTATGCTTGCGGTTAAGCATAAAACCAAGTACAATGATAAAGAGGGAAAATGACAACAAGGTCTCTCTTGCTTATTTCTGTCAGCCTCCTTTTACTTCAGCGGATCTCTGAGGTTGAAATGGCATTGCCAGCAGATTTTTGCTTTCTGTGAATTAGATTACTTTATGTGGAAATGCATCAAATTAATGATCTGTGGAAGAGGTGTTCAGGATTTTGCTTACTTTATAAAACTGCACATACAGATAGGGGTGGAAAAATAGTTTGCAAGCCTCTGTTTTCCATCTCTGTCCTTCCTTTCCCCTTCCAATGGTCTCTTACTTTTGCAATTGAAACTAATATAAGGGAAAGCTGAGGGCAGTTATTGCTGTCTCTAGGATGGGCTGTCCCATGCACTTTTCTTCCAAATGTTGTCTGCCCTGTGCATCTGGTAATCATGGAGGTGGTGTCAAGCCTGGCTTTTCTGGCCTCCCCTCAATGGGTTTTCACTGTGTAAACTTTACATTTTACATTACTGCCCACTTTGCTGATGCCTAGTGTCATCTTTGCCTATAACACATGCAAAAGATAGTCGTTACATAATGTAGATTTTAAGTCACTGTATTTAAAAAAAAAATGGGGAAAAAAGCAATTCTAGCCTAATCTCATCTTAGTTTACAACCCAGCAATACTCTAATTATGCAATGTAACAAAAGACTTTCGTCTGCGGTTTAGCTTAGCTTGCCCACACTGAGTTTTGCATCACTTAATGCTATGCCACTGTTCTAGTGCTGTGTAAAGATGCACCAAGCTGGGGCTTGAAATGCAGATCCCTCTGAGTGCTGAGGAATTATACGCAGCCTGAATCCAAGCTGGGCCTGCAGGTGTGATGGATAGGCATACCAAGCCAAACAGAGTGTAAACTGAACACTCCCCTCTGCGGTCTGTCTCTAAATATTGAGATTTATATTTCCTGGGGAATCTTTTTTGGTTGAAGCTTTTAATTATGAAAGACTTGCGGTCAGAAGACATGGAGTGTTCTTGCACATGAAAAACCTAATGTAAGAGAAGTTCTTTTCCCACAATTTTGCAATTAGAAGAACGTTGCCACAGTGTTGCAATTAGAGAACACCTTGATGCAGACATTGTAAGAAAAAAGATTTTCTATTGACCATCCCTTTCTAACAGCTCTGCAGCGAATGCTCGTGCCAGGTTCTGCACAGGTAAGTTTCAGAAGAGATTTTATTTTGAACAAAAGGAATAAGGAGAAAGACACAGTGGGACAGCAATCTTCAGACCTCTGCTGTGTCAGGAAGCGACCTATGTGGGATATGTAGCCACCTGAAACTGAAAAGGTGATTGCTTGATCAGTGCAACAAGGGGAGACTACCAGGTGATGCACACCGATGGTTTGTGGAGGGAGAGGGGAGTGAAGGGTGGAGGCTTCTTTCAAGTCTAAGGATAGTGCTTGATGCATGCTTGCTATGTAAAATGTTACTGCTGTTAGCGTAAACTGTTTTTGTTCTGTCTGTCTTCTCTCTTTTCTGGACTTGGCCGGGCCATGTACAAATCCCAATCATTCAACAGTACTGGAGAGTAGATAGTATTTACCTCAATAATGGTAGTTTCTTTTCGATTCTTTTTAACTCTCAATTCAGATGACGGTTCAAAGCCAACGCCTACCATGGAAACCCAGCCTATTTTCGATGGAGAAGGTAAGAGCATCCCTTAAAATAACAACAAAAAAAGATACTTCCCTCTCCCTTTTCCCTAGGATTTATGACTCAAATGCTTGCTTTATCCTGCAAAGCAGAAAAGCCAGTGAATCTCATAAGTTATCCAAATTTCACAGTGCCCTTGGGACCTCAGGCATTTTCTCTAATCCCTTTATATCCTCCCCTCTTCCCTGGAATCCAACAATAACACCAGTTGACCAGATTCCTGGGGTAACCTTGGAGGAAAAGGTGTCATGGCAAGAAAAAATGTGCATTGAGTCAGAAGTGGCAACTGTCCTTACCCCCTCGCTCACTCCACCCTTATTATACCAATGCTGGTAGTTTCATAACCTCTGCAACGTGTTACAGCTTCACGAAAGGGAGGGTAGTGCTAAACCACAGCTTGTGAATGTTGACTTGGAAGAAAATTGCTGGGAGGTTTCTTTATTTAGCAATTATTTTCATTGACGCACATACTATTTAAGCAAATGAAGTCAGTGTCCTGGGCCCACTTAATTCTGGCCCACCAAGGCAGTTTCCTTCTGAAATGGGCTAATCTTGTGACTATTATTTTGGAGAGGGAATATCAGACTTTAGTCTATTGGAAGCTTTGAAACTACAGTAAAATGGCTGTCATCACAGAGTATTCAAGCCTTTCGCACATACAAACAGAAATACCAGTGGGTATAGTGGTCCTCGGATTGTGAATGAGCCTGTTAGCAGCTGCTTGTATCTTACATATTGCTTAGTGGTGCATGTTTTCTACAGATTTAAACCCACAACCATTACAGTCAGACTATGAGCTCAAGTCCGAACCACTCTGTGACCCACCTGAAACTGTGGACCGTAAGGCAGTGAGGGAAAGCCCATGCGTTTTCATGCTGAACTGCTGTACTTGACGCTTTCTTTAAACTGCATCAAAGGCAGAAATGGAGACTGGAGAGCAAGAGTAGGTGGTGCTGTTGATACCTCCTGCCTTCTTGTAAGAACAGTTGATGGGGTGGGGGATTTTTGGTGCTAAAATAAGCTTATTTAATGGCAAGATGCTGTAGTCCTGTTACTTCCATTTAGTGATCCTAGGCTTTTAAGAATCTTCTTGTGAGCTTTAAGAAACAAAGCAAGGCCCTCAGAGCAAAAAGCATTCTCAGATAAACAAAGGAGACTGAAGCCATGCTATCTCTTGTTTATATCAAAAGAAAGTTCCTCCTGGCAGCAAGCTGATGTGGTATTAAATTCCTGTTTGTAATCACAAACTTCTGGCCTTTAAGTTTTCCCCTGAGAAAGGTGCCCACAGATATTCAAAGGAATGAATGCAGTAGTAAAATGCGGGAGTGAGCTGATCTAGTTAATGCAGCCTGTTCAGGAACTCCTTCTAGGAGATGCTTAACATTTTGGTCATTCAGAGAGAACTGGCAAAGTTCTGGAAAAATGGTGTACTGAACAGATCTTTTCTGGTCCTTCTTTTTTTGAGAAGTCCTTCTTTATTTGAAAGGTCCTTCCTTTTTGAAAAAAAATAATCTTATTCTATCTTCTGTGAAAAACATTTTCAATCAAAAATGTTCGCATTGATTTGTATGTGAAATCAAGTCTGATAAATGGGTTTGGACAATGATGAAAGATTGCCTCTCACAAATCTTGCAATATATTGTGCAAGACCTTATCTCCTAGACTCCTAGAGAGAATGACTAATGCAATGACTTCCTGTTGTATTAGCGGTGTTCCTTATGACTTGGGAGAAGAGAATATGACAGGCAGGTTAATCAAGCTATGCATCAATGAATAACCTCTGCTAAGTTTGTCACTCTGTATTTTTGTCATCTCTGTTAGTAAAATCAGACTAACTAGATTTCAGTGGTGTTTGGTAGCAATAAGCAGAAGAAAATCAATTCTGGGTCTGACCAACACTTTGTGTAATCCATTACCTTTGAGCGTACTGTATCCGACAGTGGCTTAAAGTGGGTACCTCAGGAAGAGAATAAGAAGCGTTTGGCCTAGAGAAGAGAAGACTTAAAGGTAACATAATAGATGCATTCCAGTACCTACAGGGAAGTTTATCAAGAAGATGAAACCAGGCTTTTCACAGTAATGCATGATGAGAGACAACAGTCATAAATTGAAACAAAATGTTTGGACTGGGTATAAGGAAAATCTTCATCACCATGAGGGACAATGAGGCTGTGGAACAGATTGCTCAGAGAGGTGGTATTTTGCCTTTCCTTTCTGAGCCAGTTGGATAAAGCCGTGAGCAACCTGGTCTGTTTTTACAGCTGGCCCTGTCTGGAGCACAAGATTGAACTAGATATCTCAGGATGTCATCCTCAACCCCTTGGTTCTATCTGAACAAACATGTCGTGATAATTCATTAGAGTGCTCTCCCAGTGTCTTGGGTAGGTTTTCCTGAGGAATGGCTTGTATTTGGTGTCTGACACCAATGTCAGATGACAGAAAAAAGCAAAACAGTTATCCATTCACCTGTCAATCTGGACTCTTCGTAGATATCCAAAGGAGTTAAAGTCCAAATTCCATTTAATTTCAGTGGGTTTGAGATTTGCTGGGCTCCTGAAAACCTGTGCATTCAAAGTCAGGCAACCAGGGTGGAGCTGATAGCAACATGAATGGACAATAAAAATGTGGAATTTCTTTTCGTGCACTCAACTGCCTCTGAAATGTGTGATACCTCTTGGACCTCAACTTCTCTAAGATGAAGCTTCACCTTTCTCATGTTTTCACCTACATTAGAGGATAATGAAAACTCACATTTCAGGCATAATAACTTCCCTTCCCACTCTCTAACATTCTCCCTGAGGGCATAACAGAATAGTGCCAGAGATAATGTAGATCAGATAACTTAAACTCTCTTGTCCAAGGTTTGAATCATAAAGAAGCCATCTGTTTAGAAATTATTTCACTTCATTACAGTGCAGATCTCAGTGAAGTTTGTAGTGAATATCCTCTTAGGACAAGATTGTCCTCTGCAGAAGAGTATATTATTAATGGTCATTGCTATAGTTTTAAATTTAAAACCGTTTTATTCCCTTCTACACTTCTAGGTTCTGTTTTCTTTGCATTCACCCACTATTTAGTTTCAATGTACAAGTTGTATTAATTTCCAAAAGAATAACTTCTTTAAACATCATCTTCTTATGTCTTACATCTTCATGTCTTAACTCAGTGAGCATCTACTCTTCCCACAGATTTGTTCAGAGGAGTCTGTGTGGCTTACTTGTATTCCAAAAAATGTCCAGGTTAACAGGATGGAAAGTACATTTTTATGGTAGATCCCAAAGGATTAATTTCCTTTTCTTTTCCTTTCTACTGTTTTCGCACATTTTCTTTTCCTGCACCTTTCAACCTCACAAAGATATGCACCCTTGTGTCTCTAAAGGCCCTGACCTCTCCTTCGGCACCTATTGATTTTGGTTGTCCCTCCTTTTTCAGCTGTAGACATACCCAGTCCATACAGTGCAGAGTCAGAGCTAAATTTCATCTCAGATTTATGAGTCTGGATCTAGCACTTTGGTTTATGGATGACTTCTACTTTTTGCTTCTTCTCTTCCTATCTCTCACCCAGCATTTAATTTGAAGGAGTTTGGCCTGAAGTATATAGGTATATATATATTTATAGGAGCACATCATGACTGAGTGATGATAAAACAGTGTAGTAAAACCTGCAGATAAGGCAATCTTTGTAAGCAGACTTTTACTACTGCTGGAATATCAGTGTTCAACCTGTACTTCCGTATGAAAAAATGCTCTGAACCGGATTACAGTAATGCCTACCATCAATGCAGCTGAAAACATTTAGGAAGGAAAAATTCCCTTTCATTTTTCCTTCATGCTCTTATAACTTATGAACAGTATCTCTTCTAGTCAGCCAGCTTCTCTCTTGCTGAGCAGATCCATGTAAATGTCAACAACAGAGCAGGAAAACTCTTGTAAAAATTTCTTAGAGGAACTCAAGATAAATTTCAGGATCTAGTATTTAAGGAATGCTGTTGCGGAAACTGAAAATTTTTCAGAAAATATCAGTTCTGAAAACGTCACTGTTGGAGCTTTAGCCCATGGTATCAAGTACTGCTTTGCTCAGTTCTAACCACATACTGATGTTATGTCATTTCTGTGGCTTAGGGCAGATTCTGCTGTGTTTTGAAATTGAGTATAACACCTCAGAGGAGGTGCTCTAAGCACTTTTTTCCCACAAATTTATGTTTACATGTCTTGGTTGTAGTGCATCAGACTACTTTTCTAATGTGTTTCTTGAACAGACTTCCTTTCCAAGTCTTTCCAGAAAAATCTTCATTTATTTGCCTATTTATTTCAAATTTTGTTGCTGCTTGTTTTAGGGAACTGACTGTGGTCAGCTCTTCTTGGGCCGTTAAAACAATATTTAAAGTCTGGATTGACCTTTTTTTTTATTCTGGATTTTATACATAATTTACTGGAAAACAACATATACTATAGGATACAACATCTTTGAGATGTTTTGAGATCTTTTAATCTTGAGGAGAAAGGCTTTAAACTTGAGAATTTGGGAAGTGGGGGTAGAGGGAGGAAAAAAATGTTTTGCCAGCAGGGAGGTACTCTCTGGAATGGGAAAATAATGAGATAACCTTGTGGAAGATTTACAAATGATGGTTTGTAAGAGGTGGAAGACCTCACCGGTGGATGACCTGATCTCTACAAAGATAGTGGATCAGTTAAGGCATGATTGTAGCCAACGTCTTGTCTCCTGTGTCTCCTTGAAGACAGGCTGAGAGAGGAGAAAATTGGGGTTGTTCAGCCTCGGGAAGAGAAGGCTCCAGGGAGACCTTATAGCAGCCTTCCAGTACCTAAAGAGGGCCTACAAGAAAGGTGGAGAGGGACTTTTTACAAGGGCATGTACTGATAGGACAAGGGGGAATGGCTTTAAACTAAAAAAGCGTAGATTTAGTTTAAAAGTAAGGAAGAAATTCTTTACTGCAAGGGTGGCCAGACACTGGAACAGGCTGCCCAGAGCAGCTGTGGATGCCCCATCCCTGGAAGTGTTCAAGGCCAGGCTGGATGATACTTTGAGCAACCTGGTCTAGTGGAAGGTGCTCCTGCTCATGGCAGGGGGGTTGGAACCCAACCCGTTCTGTGACTGTGTGAGTAACAACTGTATATATTCACTAGTTGCTGTAGTTTAAATTAGTTATTTTTTCTCTTTCAGAAATCACAGCACCCACCCTTTGGATTAAGCACTTGGTCATCAAAGATTCCAAACTGAACAGCTCCAGTATAAGGAATTCAGGTAATGTTCCATCTAAGAAACCAAAAAGGTTTCTTTTAACTGGGCTGCAGTCCCTCACTGTCTGTTCTTGTTTCATTCTTTATTTGTTGTACCTATCCTGCTCCTTTTCAGTGTTGATGGACTTGAAGTGCAGGCTATAAAATAATTTCAGATAACATTCTTTTTTGTGTCCAAAAGGCCACAGTCGATGTGTGATGAGGGATGTTGCTGTTTTCCCAAACCATAACTGCACAACCTCTAATTTCTTCATCTGTTAATTCATCCCTGCCAGCTACCATCTTTATTCTGTTTGCTGTTCAGCAGTCTTTCACAGATGTACAAACTGATGCATTTGGCTCTGAGATCTGGGCTGTAGGTTTGGTCTAAGTAGTTGAGAAAATACAGAAAAGGGCTTCTTTTCTAGCAACTTCAAGATCCTATTCTGCAGGGGATATTTTTGATAGACAAATGATTGGTTTATATTACAACTGAAAGTTGGTTACCTATGTCTGGGCCTAAGTAAACATTGAGATTGTTTTTGTGGATAGTAGAGTGGATGAGGGAAGACACCAGTGTAAAAAAACAGCAAGGAAAAGATCATAAACATGAGTGGGAAAAGGAGGAGCAGGAAGATCTGAAGTTAGGTTGTAGAACTTGAGATTGGAGATGAGGGTGAAACTGCATGTAGTCACTGAAATCACAAGAAACTGGAAGAATCTGAAGAGGAAAGTTGGGAATTTTCAGTAAGAATAGTTTCTGTCAGATCTATTTGAACTGAAGTGGGAGAAGGGAATGAAGTAAAGGGAATATCAAAAGAGGAAAATTGCCTTAAGAACCCTTAAGAAGGTTTTCTTTAAGGTTTAAATAGGAACTGCTACGCTGCTACTATTGCATGTGTTTTATGAAACTATATATGCCTAGAAAAGCTGTTGGGTATAACTCCAGTCCCCAAAACAGATGAACTGTGATAGCTTGAAGTACCTCATCACCTGGTATTTCTGGATTAGCCAGGGAGCATTCATGCACTCAGCAGTTCCCTCAACCTTCCTGTGCCACTTACCAACTACAGGGTGAAATCAATGCTAGATTAGGTGAGATTGCCTTACTGCAGAGTGGAGAAGAACTTAGCAGGAGGACATGCCCAGACCCCAGTTTTAGCAACAGTCTCCTGTGCTTCAGCTCCTGACTGTTTTTGTGGCAGGGTGATCTGTGTAGGAACTGCCAGTGGGAATCATCCAGAAGCTTCAGATAATGTAGGAGGGTATCAGCATTCTTTAAGGGTGTCTTTCATGGGAGGGCAAATGCAGCTTGTGTTTTGTGAACTGCTGGAACAACCAGCAGCTCACAGTGCAGTTGAAGGTGACAGTTCAATATTAAAATCCTCTGCAATGGGCCCTACCTATCTTGGAGACCAATAATGCAGCAAATCTGGTAGCTGCAATGGAAATAAGAGTCCTAGACCTAGGTTCTGGGAGGCTACAAAGGGACTTGGGAGCAGGAGGATCTTGTACTTGAGACCCTGTCTCCCACCCTTTCTTAGCCTGACAGAGCCGAAGTAGGCTTTCATGTTGTAAAGGCTATGGGTTCGTTCAGTTGTTTAGTCAGGAAGCTGCCTGATGTAAACCAGAGTGTTGTTCATGGAATAATTCCTTTTGTGAATTTACTTTTGTAAAAAACCCTTTTTTTTTTCCCCAGTTGGTTCTGATATAATTTCTGTTGTTCAAACAAGATTATTGTGGGTGCATGCTACAAATAGAAAATAAAAGATCTGGAAAATTCAAGACTTCTGTAGGAGGTGGTTTCTATAGCAAGCTAAAAGGAGATGTGTGGTTCATCTGGCTCAGCTTTACTGATTGCCCTGACAGACCCTCGTTTGCTGTAGGATCTCATTAAGTGACTGGGTTGCCAATTTTTAGGCCCAGATTTCCTCATTAGGCGTTATAAATATACAGCCATTTCTGTTTCTTACACTGAATTATTGATACCAAGAAATGCTGCCTCTTCAAAACAGGGCTATGGTTTAGCTAATATTAGGTGAGGGCTACTTTAGTCTGTTTCTTTCAGCCAGTGAAGCCTAGTCCCCTGGTTTGGTACCTTTCATCCCTTGTCATACATGTTAAAAGGCAATGTAGGGCAGGTGGGATTGAACAACAGAGCTGGAGTGTATAAGTATCAGTTAAAATCAGATTCTCCAAATGTCCAAAACTCTGCCTTGGCTGAAGATTATGAAATAGCTGTCATGAGATAGGCATGCAGAATTAGGGGATTTTTTAATTGCTTTTGGCTCTTGTCACCTTAAAATATTAATGCTCAGCACATTTGTGATTTTTCATTTATTTCTAAAGGGTTAAGGTAAGTTTTACTAGTGCAAGATTGGATTTTTCATTTTGGTGTTTGCCTAGTTTTCTCTCTGAGCTTGCACTTACTGTCTTGAAACAGATACAGCCTGGTATCCTCTTGCAGCAATTTAATGGGATCACTGAAATCAGAGGTGAGAACAGATCTAGTAGGTCATCTAATCTATGGCCCTAGGGCTAGTGAATGTGTGAAAAGCAGCATTTTTCTAGTGTAGCATAAATGCCTTAGGCAATAAAGATTTCGTTTCTTCCCACAGGTACCTGCTCTGCTGTCTGAACTCAGTCTTAGGATTTTACTTTTTGTGATACTCAGCCTAACTCTTCTTTTATTTCTGTTCTTCTTCATTGGTCTTGAGTTCTTGAAAGCCTGCCCTACTCCTTGGGGTACTGAAACACTTAACCCTGATAACTCTTCTCCCTGTGGTGGTTATGTAGCCCTGTCCTTGGCAGTGAAGTCCAGTAGATACTATTGTCTGAGGGCATGTGCTGCTCTCTAATCAGCACTGACGTTGGACACCTTGGACAGCTAGCACCATTGCTATATCAACCATGAGGAGAATTTAAGAATCGCTATATGGAGACATATTTGCTGTCATTGTCTCTGGTCAATACTAGACTTCAGAATGAACCGACCACCAGGTAGCTGAGCATTGCAGAGCTGGTGAACACCCTGTGTTGCAGCCTGTATCTAATAAGGCTGCATGTGAAATCTGAGTGTTCCACCTTCCATTTAGGGCTGACAAACAGGAGAGGTCCTCCTGAAACAGTCCTCTCTTTTGGAGCATTTACATTTTGCTTGGCATATGTAAATACTAAGAAAGCTAAGGATCAGAGAAAGCAGAGTGACTCTAGCCTGGTGATTAGAGCACTTGACCCAGGCATTTTGCCAGTGAATTTTTCTAGGCTAAGTAAAACAGCATTTCTATGAGGGTTTGCTAGCGCTGTTACCCTAGCCTGCCTTAAAGAATTAAATGATGACAAAATCTGTTTCTCAGTAGGGTGAGATGAAGGTTCAAATCTTCTTGGCCAGAGGCAGGAACCAAAGTATGAACATGCTCTAACATCTGGACTGTAGAGTAGCAGAGAAGTTACTGTTTTCTACACTTACAAACTAAGTCCTCTGCCTTTATGAATCTTAAAAGCCCAAAAGTAATTTTCTCTTTCTGGGGCGATTGAAAGGTCTAGATCAACACAGTATTTTATTTGTTATGGCAAGATGACAAAAACATTTTTGATGTTTGTTTTGAATTGATTTTCACCTTACCCAAAGATGCACACCCACGGGTGCACACAGATGGCTACCCCAAACTATTTAGCACTGCCTTCTGTGACATGTCATTTATTTTTAACACACAGAGCAGGAGGTGATACAGATGAGACCTTTGCAATGGCTATTCTCTAATCAGCATGGGTGGGAAACATCTTTTCATTCTACTTCTACTGTTTTAGCCTCCTACTTTCCTACCTTCTCCCCCCGGCCTCTTCCAGCCTGCAACAGTCCAAATGATTATTTTTTTACAGTTCTTAATCTAGAGAAACACTTGATAATGTGTTCCACTTCCAAGAAAATAGATCTGATGGCTGCCTGTTTGGGAGCACCCCATCTCCACTGAGGAATCCATGGTTGTTCCTCATTTCCAGAGCTGGGTTATCTCCAGCTCCAGTTGTGCTAGTTAGTGATTTGGTTTTAGTTAGCAAGAGATTCCAGCCTGTATCCATCTTACCCTGACAACTTTTAAGAAAACCACAGAGTGATGTAATGAGCTCATGCATGGAAAAATAAACAGCTCTAGAGAAACCAGCAGTAGCAGCCTCAAGTAAATATTCTGCAGTCACTGGGGTTTTGAACATGACGTTATTTGAAAGGAAGAATGAGTAATATATTAAGGTTAGCAGCTGAAGACAGGTTTGTGTGTGCATAGTTTAAAAAAAAAAAAAACCAACCATTTTGTTTATTTCAAAATTTTGCTTGTTGAATGGGGGCCAACTCCATGTGACCTATACTGTTCAGCTCTGGCGCCCAAGTATCATGCCAGCATCTCATATGACAGTTTTCCAGTGATAGAGCTTTCTGCTGTCAGGAGATCTTAGTGGACAGAGTATAACTGTAAATGAGTTTTGAATACAAGAATGGTGGTGGTCACAGTTCTTTTTGTTAATTGAAATCACTTGGGGCCCAAACTTTAGGGCTTCTCAAAGGGAGAAGGAGCTTGAAAGGTACATGTCTGTATATACTTTTGCAAGAAGCAGAAACACATCCTGTCGTCCACCCCAAAGGGAGTCTGTGTACTCTTGGGTGCAGTTTGACTCCAGAGATCTGAACAGTGGGGTGGGATGTGATTATATCAGATGTACTACCAGGACATGCATTCTCTGATTTGTCTGTGTTCCTTCTTTAACTTTTTTCCCGCTTGCAGAAAAAAAAAAAAAAAGGCAATAAAACCCACATGACACCCCAAAATAGCTTCTCCTTTCTAGTACTTTGCCTAGGCAGTGATACCATTTTGCTGCATGCCTTTCTTAAGGATCAGGGAATAGTGATTGCTCCTAGGGGGAATGTACTCATGACATGTTGCCTTAGCCATGTGGAGTCTTTCTAGGATCCTATACATTAACAAGGAGCATGCTTTTAAGCCACCTATATTGAGAATCAGTGTAGTTCCTCTTGAGTCAGATTGTAAGGGCAGGGCCTGCTGCTTTGCCCTTAAAAAGGATTATGGCAGTTTTGGTGGGATACACCAAAAATAGCTAAGGCTAGACAAAAGTTTGATTTGTTATTAGGATGTTCCTTTTTAGCAGTGAGGACTAACCCCCAAGGAGCTTGAACACCTGTATTATTTTCCAGAGTGAGGAGACAGTGCACTTATTTGCATTGAATATGTAGTTATTTGGAGTTGGAACAAATTTCTTTATGCCTTGGAGATGTGGAACGCTGCAGAGACTAGGGAGCTACAGGTACATTTAGATGAGGCTTTTGAAAAGCAAAGCACTTTTTTGAATGGGGACAGTTTCTCACCTGTCTTAATCCTGTCTTCTCAGCCTTATTCATCAGCTGTCTTGTCCTACCCTCAGCACACAGCGTTCCCTCCCTTGTTATTTAAAGATATGTGAAGCCATGGGCTTCTGCTACTTTTCTCCTGCTTTCTGTTACTACTAAACTAGTTGTGCTCGTTCCAAACTGACTGGCTGCCTCTCCATGCCAGTTGTGTTAATGTTCTGTCTAAATGTCTGTTACAGGCTGTTCTCCAAAATCTGTGGCTGGTTAGTGGTAGTCAGGACACCAAGTAGAGGAGATGGGTGGAAGCAAAAGTTGGTCTCACTTCAGCAGGAAAGCAGGTTGAGAAGGAAGGAGTGTCAGCCAGGTGCAATTGTGCTTTAGTGGCATCTAAATAAGATGTGATGGTGGCATTGGAATTGGAGAATTTTGGTGCCTGGGAATGACATCCTAATGCTGACTGCATCCTCTTTGGTGGACATTTTGATGCTTCCATCTCTTCTGGGCATAATACTTGGGAGTAGTGGTTTTTGAACTTCCCCGTAGCTGAAGCAGAAAAAAGAAGAGTCAGTGATGATGTCAGGAATAACAGTTCATGGGAGGGAACCAATGAGTCAGAAAGCTTTTGCCTTTCCTACTATCTTCTATTATTCTGTTCTTCTTGGCTCTTGTCCTACATCTTGAGTCAGTGCCTCCCAACACGGTGCTCCTCTGATCTGTCAAAACCATTGGGCTAAAGTATGTCACTTTATTGTCCCATCTGCCAGAAATATTTACCTTCAGACCTTTGTATTAGTCCTCCCACCTCTTCTTTTTTGTGAGGATTTGTTTTGGTTTGGTTTTGAGTTCATTTTAATTTAGGTTCTGTCTTGATATCAAATGAAGCAATCTCAGGAGAAGTGCCTGATGAGTATGATATGAAAACTTACTAATTACATTGCATTTTCACAGCAGATCTCTAGATTCTTGCCTGCTAAGTTCCTGCTTCCTTGCAAGCCAAAATGTGATGTTTCACCCTTATTTTCTCTCCCTTCTTTCCCTCTGGCTCTATGTGGTTCACTCACACGTTCCTCTCTTGGCTGCTGTTTAGGAGGCCTCTGTCTCTTTCTCCTCCTGAAGGTTTGGGGAAGGTACAATATATGTGATGCTCAAGTGTGATTCTCCCACAGTCTCAGTGTGTGTGACAGGTGTGGTGAAGAAGGGAGTACGTAGGGGAGAGCAGAAGCAGGGAGGATGGAAGAATCTAGGACCAGGACCCTTCCCAGACAGCCAGCAAACAAAGTAATAAATAACATGCCACTGGGGACTAGTTAATCTGCTCTATGAAAAGGTGCAAAGTATACAAGTGGGAAAAATAACATTGTATAATAATCGGCATGCAACCATAGGTGTTAAACCGTATGCAGCTAGGCAAATAAATGAAGCTCCCCCTGAGTGCTGTGTGATAAATCATTCCCAAAGAATTCAGTCACTCCCCCCTCCTTATGCCGCAAAGAAAGAAAACAAATTACTCCAGACATGGAGTCATAACTCTTACTCTACAGTTGCCAGTTAAGGTGAGTGGACAGGGGGCGGGAGGAGAGGGGCAAAGATATAAGAAGCTGGGGTAAAAGGGGAAGAAAAACAACCCTAAATTTAAAATGACTGAGGATTTGGAGGGGAAAGGAAATAAGCTCCAGCAACAGACATTACCTGGATATATAGGGACAAATGGAGAGTGGAGAGGTCAACTTGATGCAGTTTGTTTTGCTTCTTAGCAGAAGCTGGTTCATATTGGAGAGGTTGCATTGATTAGCTGAAGTAATTCCTTAGCAGCAAAGTGCTCCCTTGCTGTATGCAACAGCAGCCTTCAGCACAGGCTTGTATGTGGATCTGCACTTCAGACGTCCATCTGAACGTATGTTGATGCTTGCAGATAGACTACATGTATTGACTCACCTTCTCGCCTCTCTTAAAATTTCACAAGAAAGATTATAACAGTTCTAAGGTGCCATAAATAAGGAAGGGCTGTTTCAAAGTAATGGCTTGACCTGTGCTCCCAGATTCCCCCTGGAAAATGTTTAGACTTCAGCTTCTCCTGAAACCAAAAGCCCTGCTGGAGTTTGCAAGTGATTCTCAAGGAGACAACTGATGAAAAAAAGGGTTCAGTGGTACACAGGTCAGTGTTATCCCTAAGAGTGTTTGCTGCCCCCAGCATTGTCCAAGGACACAAGGCTGTGAGGCAGCAGAGTTACATTCTGCAGCTGCTGGAAAACCCTACTCCTTCCATGGAGGCTTGCTGCTTCTGATGCCAGGCTTAGGGTGAGGAGGTTCTCTGCTTTGGTGGGTCTTGGAGATGGAGTAGATGATAAGAAGGGAAATGTGTAGGGCCCTACACGAATGTACAGTTTGTGGAGCAGCAGCATGGGACATTTGAGGAAAATGTCATAGAATCATTTAGTTGGAAAAGACCCTTAAGATCATTGACTCCAATCATTAGCCTAACACTGCCAAGTCCACCACTAAACTATGTCCCTAAGCATGATGTCTACACATCTTTTAAATGCCTCCAGGAATGGTGACTCAACACTTCCCTGGGCAACCTGTTCCAATGCTTGACCACCCTTTCAGTGAAGATATCTTTCCTAATATCCAGTCTAAACTTTGCCTGGTGCAACTTGAGGCTATTTCCTCTCATCCTATCACTTGTTACTTGAAAGAAGAGACTGACATTCACCTTGCTACAACCTGCTTGTGTGTCAGCTGTGTCCTCTTTACTTTCAAACTGATGTCAACAGTGTTGTGAAAGTCCTGTGTATATTTTGGAGTCGTGGGGGCACGAGTAAAAGCTACCATCCTCATGTTCCGTTTCTCTTCATGGGCATCTCATTTTTTGTATTTTGCCAGACCACTGAAATAAGAAAGTGGTCAATGGGAACCAGTGAGTACATTTTGTGGTGCGGTTCAGGGGTGGCTTAACTGTGTGCTTTTCAGGCTGTTGAAATGGTTTGTAAGTAGCTGGAAAGACTTCTTGGTAGAAGGTCCCAAGGGTTGCCTCTGAATAGTCAGGAAAGAAGGCTGAACCCAGCCTCAGATCCCAACAGATGGGAGTATGTTTAAAAAAGCAAGGCAGCGTTCATTCTCCTGGAACGTGTTAGGGAGGTAGATGTGTTAAACTGGCTACTCTCACTCTGGGTGAGTGCACGGCATTTTTCTGGTTTCACCACTTCATAATGCAGGGAGGTCTGTGATTCTGCTGGTGCCATCAGTCTCCCACCTCATCTTAGGCTTATTGAACAGCCTCTGATAGCACAAAGCTATCATTCTGTCTGGAAATGGTACCCTCAGAATGCATGGGGTGCTATAGCTGGAGGGCCTGTTGCCTATGTAAGTTCTCTGCAATTCAGAGAAATTCTACTGGGAAGAACAGTAACCTCATCTATAGTGTCACTCTGGAGTCCTTCCTTTGCCTTTCAGCCCAGTTTGTGGAAGGAGGGCTACCTCCATCTCGTGACACTGATGGAACAGAATCAGTTTCTCTGTCCTGTGACTGATGTCTGAATTCCATATGTTACATCGTTGAACTTCCAAAGCCTGAACATTCTGCACAGACAGCTGGCTCAAGCTAAATGTCCAAGAGTGAGTGCTAGCACTCCTGTCAGAGGCAATTCCCTCTGCCTCCTCATAAAGTGCTAAATATTACAGGAAAAAGCTGATCTGCCATAAGATTCATCACACTATAAACCTGTTCCTCTTCCTCCCTTTTACTCACTAGCAATAGCATAAAAAAAGAATGTTACTGTAGTTAGGAAGACCAGTTTGAAATACTTTTTACCTCCCTGTGACAGTTTTCAAAAGCTTTCTGTTTGGTGTCTGTAACTATACACTTACAATCCTGTAAAAATAGTGTGCTCGTATATTCCAGCCAGCAGAGGTAGGCAAGTCCTCCAACAATTGCTATGCTACTTGTTCCAAGCACATTAAAAACAGGTGTGGAAGTGAAAATAGTTTCCCAATAATTTTAAGGCTCCAGTGGAAACACCTATGGCTTCTCATTTTATTGAATAGCATTCCTCAGTGTGGAAAGAGTGCAGTGAGAAAGGAGTACAGGGAAAATGAATGAATGTGTTCAGAGACAGGTGGCTTATCTCAGAGCTAGATATGCCACGAGCTAGCAGTGCTTAGAAACTATGTGAAATGGAAAAGAGGAGTTGGAGAAGAAAAAATGCAGACTCTGTGAAAGTTCCACTCAAAATCACAAAGATAGCATCTAATGTTGAAAGCTGTTCTACTGCTGAGGAGCTGTCCTGATGTGAAGAACTGATGTAAAGAGGGCTACGTTTTGGTGCCAAACTTTCTCTGCTCAGATTGTGCAAACTGTCATTGTAATGGTACTGCACAGCTACAGCTGTCATATAGAATATGGAAGCCTTAGGAAAATCAGACCTCAAAATCTGGAAACTTAAACGAGATGAAATATCTTCAGGATTTTAGACTGTGTTTGCAAAGAGGTTGCCTTAGTCATCTAGGATCTGCTGGAGCTTCTCAGTCTGTGTGAGGCGAGTGGAAAAGACCTGAAGAGATCACATAGGGGTTTTTTCCTCCCCAACTTAACTCAGGGTCATATCCAGTTTACAGCAGCTCTGATGCATGTAACCTGTTATAAATGCAGCGACAGGGATCCCACTGCCTCTTCCAATGAATGAACAGTTAATCACCAGGAGTTTTTTGTATCAAACCTAAATCTCCTTTCTCCAAGTAAACTGACTGCTACTTGAACTACCCATGGTGAAGAAAAAAAAAAGATGTATGACCATCCTTTTTTTTTTTTGTATAACAGCTTTTATGTCTCAGAAGACTGAATGTCATCCCTAGACTAAACAAATGGAATTTTTTCAGCCTTTTCTCATAGATCAAGTTTCCTAGACCTCTGCCTGTTCCCTTTGCGCTCTCCTGCACTTTTGCCAAATGGTCCACCTCTCCGTCAAAGTGTGGTGCCTAGAGCTGGACACAGGGCTCATTTAAAGGCTCACCAGCCCTTAGTGTGTGTTTCTTGTGTGAGGCCCCTGTCACTATGTCCCACAGCTAGATTTACCTGTTTTGATTTTTTTTGTTGAATGTCATGAAGTTGCAGACTTTTCGTGGTCTACCTAAGCTCCTGACCATTTTTTTCCAAGTCTTGCTGTCTCGCCAGTAATTTCCTCTCCATGCACTGGATTTCTCCTTGCTGGTTGTTATGGTTTGTACTTGTAAGTTGTGATCATGCTGATTTAAAACCATTTGTCAAGATGACTTTGAATTCTTTCCTGAATTTCAGTCTGTAAATTGCATGCTATGTTCCACTAGCCAAACTGGTCATTTAATTTGGTACAAGACACAAGTCTTACGATCACTTTCAATACTGAAGATCTGTTTCACAGAGAACTTTTGAGACATCTCCTCTTGGAGCGTGTTTTTCTTAACCTGCAGTGTTAGGCAACTATCTCATACTGTACGTAGTCTATATTTTCCTCATTTTCTTATAAAAATGACATGACTTATACTCTAATGAACCAGAATTTAATCAGAGCTCTGTTAATGTGTTGTGTACAAGCAGGGAAATATTTGCATTTTTTTCTTCAGAATGACGTACTGTAGCCATAAAAGAAGTATTGTTCTCTTTCTGCTATCCTTATAGCTAGTCTGGCTACAGCTCTAGGAGGGCTGGGACTGTGTGACTGACTCCTTGAGAGATGTGGTGGTAGAAAGAGTCCAAAAGCTGCCTGAAGGGCAGCTGTGTTAGAATTGCAGGTACAGGTAACTTTCAACTGGTGGGTTTCAAGATGCCCAGGCATGGAGCTTTATTCCTCTGTGGTTTGGAAACCCTGTGGAGCAGACTTCTTTCCTTGCTGGGTAGCACCCAATGTCTACAGGTTCTGCAAAGTGAGCACAAGTTGTCCATCAAAAAGGCCTTTGGCAAGTTCACTGTAATCCCTGGGACAGTGCTTCCTTCAGCCATTCCTCCTTATTCCAAGCTAGAGGGTGGATACTGAATAGGCTTCTTAGCACGTAACACCGGTGGGAGTACAGTGCAGCTCTATTGCTTTGAGCAGAAGGAAAATGGCAGGGGAAGGATGAGTTCCTGGATAGCTGAAGTTTAATGAGCCACTTGGAACAATGCATTTTTTAAAATTGTAAGCCACCTGTTAAATCTTTGCATTGTACTTGTTCAGCACTGGAACGTGTAGTAACCTCTGCTTCCTTTGTAGCCTATGCCTTGAGAAATGAAATTGAGTGAGTACCAAGGTAAAGCAAGGACTGCTCAACTGGTACAGTGTGGGAGCACCTGCAAGGTTTGTTTTTCTCTTTACCTTTACATTAGCCAGAATACCATGGAAAGACCACGGTCCCAGACACAACAGGGTGGAGCGGGTAGCAGCACTGATGACTAACAGAGGTGCGGAGAGATTTATGCTATCCCCATGAGCCGTATTTGCTCAGCTGTTATTGTGCTCCTAGTAAACACAGAAGGGGTTGTTTCCCTCATTCCACCCACATCTCTGCTCGGGGGATAGGCAGTTAGTGCCTATTCACCACATTGCTTTGCTAGTCCTGCCAGCCCTTGTGCATGTGCGTACCCAAGGCTTTTCAAATTCTTTTTCCACTCTGAGGTGGAAGGGATGCAGATTTGGGCTGCTAATAGACCTGTGCTGAACTTTCTCTGTGGAATGAGGTTGCACTTTCTGCCCACAGCTTTTGTAAGCTCCATACTGGGGTGAGACACCTGTTCTCCCAGAGTAGACCTGAGTCCTGTTCACATTAGAGCTCCCTTGTGCAACATAAAAGCAACTCTAAACCAGTGTACATGCTATGATAAAATAACCAGTTCAAGGCTCCTCTTCTCTGCCAGAGCAGTGTAGAGACAGGCTAAATAAAAATGAGAAATCAACCCTGTTCTTGAATTAAGCTTCCTTGGGAGACAAGCAAATAGTTTCACTGAGAGGAAGACTGAGGCACAAAGACACAGCCCTCACTTTTGGGTTGGCACAGGATGTCTGTAGGAACTTGGCACTAAATGTCCATACTGTTGCCTTTCATTTGGTGCTGCGTTGGTTCCTTACAGAGGGGAAAGCTGGGAGTTGAACAAAAAAAAAAATTGGGAGAGGCATGTGTTTGGTTTTTTTGAAATGGTATTTTGAAGTCAGGTCCCTGTTGCAGCACTAACAATAGGGATTGGTCAAGAATTCTTCAGTAAAAGACTTTTTCCTACCCTTCTGATGAATGTTTGTTCATTAAAACTGAAGCTTTTTGTGGGAACTCCAAGGGAAAAGTTTCCCCAGTCCAGATAGAATTTCTGGTCAAAAGAAATGAGAGCAGAAAAGAGAAGAAAATCTGGCCTGTCTTGCATAGCCTGTAGCTCTGGAGTTAGGCTATTCACATAGGTTCATTGGGGCTGGCAGAAGCAGAGGGAGGTCTCTCCGGGGTGTAGAGATCTTTCCAAGGTGGTTGGTTTTGGTCACAGTCTCTCCCTTCCTTTAATAAGAAAAAAATTGGATGCAGAAGAGCAATACTAAAAAAAACCCTATCTAATGTGGTTGGATGGCAGATCTTCTTAAGTCCCACCCTAATCATCTACAGCATCCTTGCAGCCCTGGTGATTGATGCTTGGTCCTTCGGCTCAAGTTAGCAGTAAGAGTTGTTACGTGTCAGGAGGCAGCTGGGGGAGGCTGCCTTGTCCCCAGAGCAGCACGCTGGCTGCATCTAGCTCTGCAAGCTGAGCATGAGAACGGTTAAGCACAAGCCTTTGGTTAGATGCTGCTAGATACCCTCTCTTCTCAGCTTTGTAAGGTAAACAAACACCCCATCTCTTTAATAACCATCTAATTTATTAGACAGTTGGATGAGTACCTTACCTCATCCATCACTTTTATTTTTATTGTGCAAGCACTAGATGTATGTTTGAATGTGTGTACATAAGGGACCAGGGATGAGAGACCTTTTTATGAATCTGACCATGTATTTCTCCGAAGGCCATTACTAGGGGAAAATTGCTGCGTAAATAATGTACAACTGCAGATGTCCAAGCCTTGTTTTCCTGCAATAGCTCATGGCTTCAGAGACACTACTTCTAAAAATGTTTTAAGGAGTGGTAGAAGCAGTCAAGAGTAAGAAAGAACGAACAGCATTTTAGAGCTGAGCAGTTAAGGTAAAATGGATATTTCTGCCAGTGATTCCCTCCTTTGTGTGTGTATGCATTCCCTGTCGTTTTTTTTTTTTTTTTTTCCTGTCATTGGATTTGCTGTAATCTAGATTTGCTGTCTCCCGAAGGTTTCACTCCCCAGCAACAGTGAATTAACAAGTTTTACTCAGCTTCTTTGCTGATGGTTGTCTTAAGTCAAAACAGAGATGGCAGAAAACAGGGGAATGTGACAGTGCCTTTAAGAGAGGAAAAAAGGGTGTAATATTATGGTTGGTCCTAGGAGGGCTGTTTGTGTCCCACTGACTTGGTGCCTTAAATGTTCTTCTCTCTCTAAATGTTTAATACAGGGAAAGAAGGAAGATTTTTTTCTTTATCTTTCTGTGCCTGCAACCCCCATTAACTCAAACAGGGAATATGCTTTTAAGTACCTTGCACATATAATAAATATATGCTTCTTTCTTAGATGACAGCTTAATTTCATAGCTGGCATTAAACCTTCTAGCTTGGCTATAGGATTTCACTATCCTCCATAAACCTGGCCTTGGCAACAACAGCAAAGTTTCCAGTAAGCAGTCTGACTGGAACAGGCTGACTTCAGTGTCCTGGAGCTGGGATAGCATTTGATGGTCCCTTCATTACCCATGAGACCATCTTTCAGGGTGACAGTGTATGCAGTTCATGCCAAGTCCGGTACTAGGGGAGCCGATGGTATGAATTTCCCAGCTGATTTTTCTGGCTGTTGAAATACACCCCAACTGTTAACATTCACATTTATTTTTTTAAGGGAATTAAGTGCTGTTAGAGTGGTAGCCTGGAGGGGAGAGCCTTTCTGGGGGCTAGTGCTAGTCAATATGCTCTGCTTAGTAGCCAGATGTTGCTGAAGGAACTTTCCACAAGGCAGGTGTGAGAGCCTCCCCTTAGTTTCAATGTGTTTGCTGTTCTGATCCCCTCTAGCTCAGGGAAGGTATGTATGGTGGATCCAGAAAGGGTTCAGAGAAAGAACTGGGGCAGGTGAGACTCTTCAGCATGTAGGAGAGACAAAGCAGGAGTCTGTAAAGCTGTGAGAGGCAGGGAGGGAGATGGCTAACTGTTCACTGTTTCATCCTCCAGAACAACTAGGGTCAGCAAACAAAACTAGTTGGAGCCAGGTTTAGATTAAACCAAAAGATGTGCTTTGTTCCACATGCAACACGTAGTCAAGCCACAGAAGTAGCTGCAGGATGTTGTAATCAATAAAAGTTTATGAGGGGAGACATGGCAAACTGATGGAAGAGAAAAAACATTGCTACTCGCTAAATGCAGACTTCATGTTTGTGTCCACAAATTTCTGATCCGCAACTGGTTGAGACATGAAATACATGGGGGAAAGAAGTACATGCTTCTCGTTCCTCTGTTCTCTAAGCTGCTGCTTCTGGCCACAGCTGGAGGTGACCCAGACAAGTTGGGCCTTTGGTTTGCCCCAGTATGTCTGTTTTATGTTCTTCAGGATGTAATGGGATAGATGAGACTTTCATAGTGGCTACTTCTAGATGTATGCTAGAAATGAGAAAAATCTGATCTCCCTGCTCTTTCAGTTGTACTGCTGTCGTTGCTAATGGTGGGCCACTAAATACCGGTGTCAATAGCAGATTTTGCATCATTGCATCTGTTTGATATCAACGGAACAAAACCTGTAAGATTGGTTTCACTCAGCCATTAAACACCCTTCAAACAGGAGTGACTACCAATTAGTTCTGTATTCTGGTAGTAAATGCTGTAACTATTCGAGTCTCACAAATTTCTGTTAATATGTGCAAAGTATGTTTTGCCATTTTTTATAGCACAGTACAAATGTGTAAGTATGTACGTTTATTCTGTGTAATTGCATACCTAACTGCAGATGTATGTAAAATAAGATATTAAGTCATTGAAATACGTTTATTCTTTTTCTCCTTCTTGATTTCAATAAAGTCACATATTTTTTTGTTCTGACACACAAAAAAAATACCACTTCATTTTTTTCAGAGTAATTTTTAGTGCTAGTTTTGCAAGACTCAAAGGACTTGAGAGATCTTGGCACTCAGGAAGCTTTGGGGGTTTAGATAGAAAAATTCCTGGAATGTAGTTGTCTTCAGCAGAAGGGGTTTTTTCTTTTGCTTATTATATACAATGATGGTAGGGAATTCTGCCCCTGTTCTTGCTTCCCCAAGCTGCATGAAGGATCCTCCTCACCTGAGGGCCAAGGTGTGAATTGCTGTCAGCAGATGGCGGTTAACTGGGGGCCCCTCATGATGTAAGTGGTTTGTTAAGGAGCCTGCAGGCCCCTGGCTCAATGACTTCTCTGTCCACATACAGCTTGGGAACGGTCACAGGGCCGTTTTTTTAAATGTGAAATCTGTCAGCAAAGTGAAGTCAGCTTAAATATCAGCTGAGGCTTGAGCTCCCTTTCAGTTTTTGTTGACTTTATCCCCTCCTGCTCCTTCCTGATCAAGTTTCTCCCTGCTTGAGTCAGACTTGCCGACACTTAAAAGTTTTTATTCTGTGTGTTGGCTGTGTGGGTTTGTGTGTGGCAAATTCAGGTGCCATTCATATTCCCAACCTCAACAGCAATCTGAAATGCTGAAGAGAGACAGACCATTATGGGGCTATGGGGCTCTTTAGCTGCTACAGTTCAATTAGAAACCAGTAAAAGTGCTTCTGGTACCCAAAGCATGCTGTACTTGGGTGACACTGTGCAGACCTACTGGAGTTTTTTTTGTGCTGTACCTGCTGCTACCAAGCTGAGGAATTCTAGCTGTCAATCAGCACCCCTTCTGTTCCCCAAACACGGAACAAAAATTACTCTCTGTAGCAGAATTTATCACCAAAATGTAAGATGTAACTGATGGGGTACAGGCAGGCAGGCAGGCAAAATACACAGAAACAGTGAGCGTGTGTTAGTTGTGTGCTGAGCCTGTCCTGAGGGCAGGATGCTGTGGTCATGCTGTGTCTGCTGGCTGACTGTGCAAACATCTGCAGGTTTGGGATGAACCTGTGGTGTCATTGCCTGTCAGTGCTAAAGCATTTTATGTATTGAAAGCTTGAGGGGATTCTTGGCCATGGCAAGGAATTTCAGATGTTGTGGCTTATTTATAAAAAGAAAAGAAAAACCACAGTAAACTGCAAAGGAAAGGAAACCTAGGCAAGGAGAGAACAACTGTTTCTGCTTCTGTTTTTTGTCACTCTCCCAAGGATAAAATTTAGGAGTTATATTGCTGTCTTTTTTTACCCTACACTTAGACATGTTTTAAGTCCTGTGCTGAGCTGCCTTGACTGCTTTCTGTCCTACATGCACAGGTTTGGTTTTTTTCTATGTAATACCTTCAGTAGTTTCCAAAATTGAAATAATTTTCCTACTCCTCAAAGGGTCAGAATGTTTGGAGACTTGTAATAGAGAACTGTTGAGCCAAATACATCTTAATGTCCTGTGGGTACTCTGTGCATCTCTTCCCCCTTTAATGGCTGGTCCATGTAAGAGGCAGCGGGTCAGCACCCATCTGCAGGCAGTGGTTGAAGAGGCAGTGTTAGGGCCAAAGGTGCCAGGCTGGCTGCAGAAGCCACTTCTGGGCTTCTTTCTGTTCTTTGGTGTGTGCCACCTGTGTACACTGTTCTCTGGTTGATGACATCTTGAGAAATAACCTTTTCTGTGTAATAAGCTATTAAGGGACAGGGTCCTACCTACCCTGCAGTGGGGAGCACTGTTGGGTGCCCTCTGTTTTCCAGGTGAGGACAACAGAGTGTGCTAGAGAAGTGAAGGCAGTGAGGGTAGAATGGGATATCTCATTCTGTTGCCTGCAGGTGTGTGCAAGGTGCTGTCTGCACTGCATAAGGGTGTTAAAACATAACCTTCTGCTCCTCTTGTGATCGTGTCAGAGAGATGCTATTGAGAGGGAGGAGTGCGTTGCTGTCTGGAGAAAGAGACGGTGGGACAGGGCAGGGTGTTTGCCTCCTTTGTTTAACTGGAAAATACAAGTCATAATTTAGGGTCTCTCAGTATGGGAAAACATGATCTGGGAAATGCTTACCCCATGGCTGCAGTAATAGTGAATTATTGTTATCTGATAGTTCTGTTCCAAAACCCAGATGAATGGGAACAGTTTTTCCTGCTGCTCCTGGCTTGCTGGGCACTTGGCAGTCAATGTCTATAATCCATTGTAGGAGGAAGCTCTCAACCTGGAAGTCCCTGAGTCCCTAGGGATGTAGACGTGCTGGTGTTTGCTGAAAAGGAAACAGACACAAAGTTCTCCTCATGTGAAGGATACCCATATCCTGCTGAGCTGAGGAAGGTGATCTTGATTTGACTTCTTTTTCTCCACCCTTTCCAACCTCCTTCCCATCTTCCAGAGAAAGTTCACTCCTGTGACCAGGAAAGGCAGAGCGCCCTGGAGGAGGCCAGGCAGAACCCCCGTGAAGGCATCGTCATCCCCGAGTGCGCTCCTGGAGGGCTCTACAAACCAGTGCAATGCCACCAATCGACTGGGTACTGCTGGTGTGTCCTGGTGGACACAGGACGCCCCCTGCCTGGTACTTCCACTCGGTAAGAGCTGTAGGCCTGGTGAGATACCTGCCTGGAGAAGATGAGATATAAAAAAATTCTGTTGCTGTATCAGATAAGTTCTTACTTCTAGAGCAGTCAGCTCTGTACTGCCTTCCTTTGAGCTAGCAATGCCTTATGTGATGTTCCCTATTGTATGTTACTACGCAGGTCCCTCTATGTAGGGGTTGATGCCTAGTGACTACTGCCCTTACTTTCCCCTGTGTTAAGTATTCATGCAAAATAACCTGGTTTTTCTCTGGCTTGCAGCTTTTGGGTGGCAGCAGGAACCAGGGCTTTGTTTCAGGAATACAGATCAGGGGCATAAGCAGTGAAAAGACAAGTAGCTTTGTTGCATTATCCTCTGCTTTATACTACCATGCTGTAGCCACTTGGATCCTGACCAGTATGGACATAGAAGACTGTTTGGATGTGTGGTGTTAGATTTTAAGCCAGTGATAGATTTTTCTTTAAGTTCCTCTGTAACTTAAAACTACCTGGGGAATCTTTTCTCACTTGGGGTTTGGAAACAAATTGTAGGTTCTAAAAACAGGCCAGTAGGAGTTGGGACCTAAACTCTGCTAGATACAGTGGTTCTGCAGAGCATGGACAGCTTTGAAAAAATGCTCAGCATGTGCCCACAAGAGCTGGAAGAGAGCCTTGTGCTGTTTGTGGGTTTGGGCTGGTAGCTAGTACTAGACTTCAGAGTACGCTCTTCTATCTCCCTCCACTTCTGTTGCTGACTGTCCATAAGCAGATAGATGCTTGAGAATAATATTTCCTCTGCAGGTTTATTGGTTTCCCCTGCAGTAAGCAGATAAGACATGACCCTTTAGCAACCACCTGATGACACTAAAGCTGTATCACATAGTTTAGCATCTGCTGTTCTCCTTTTTCAGCTATGAGACCCCAGTGTGTGAAAGCGATGCCAGATCGAAGAGCACAGAGATTGATGATCCATTCAAGGACAGAGAACTTCCAGGTCAGAGAGGAACAAGATCCTGTCTCTGCCTTCTTCCCTTGTCTCAACTTGGGACTCTTAAGAGGCCGAGAATATTGTTGAGGAGATGGGGGATTTCCCTCACCGTGCATGTTTTATCGTGGGTTTTATTCTGTGTTATTTTGGATCACCTCCAGTTTCAGCAGTGAACTGGAAAAGGCTGGGAGTGTCCTGGGGGCCAGTTTATTGCCTGTTTGCCCTTTGGAAACATGTCTGGGATCAGAATTTTCAGGAAAGAAACCTGGATGCCTGTAGGTTCCCTGGGGGAAGAATGGGCTCAGCGTTAAAAGTTCTTCAAAGCCTGGCCAGGACAGGATCCTTTCCATTTAGTAGGGCTTTTGAGCAGCTTGGTGCTCCCCGAGCAGTGAAAGAAGACACAGCTGTAATTGTCAAGTGCATCAGATGGCTCCTTGACACTGCATGGACCAGGCAGAGTGGCGTTCCTGATGAACTAAGGTCCCTTAACTAATGCTGGCTCCTCAGCTGGACTTTATCCCTCATTTTCTGCCTGGGACCTGCTTTATCTCCCATTGCTGCTTGGTTTATATTCTGCTTTCCCTTCTTAACAGAGTGAAAAGCCATAATTTACTGTTTGCCTACTTTGCTTCTGCCAGGAAGATATGCTGGGCATAGGTGTCTGTGCAGCTGTTAAAAATGCTATCCTACCTGCCTGGGAGCTGTTTTTTCCTTCCCGCTGCCTTTCTAAAGAGCAGAGTGAGGGGCCTTCACTTTAGAGGTCAACCATTGCTCTCCTGGGTAGGGGCTGACTGCTGGAAAACAGAAGCTACAGTGGGTCCGTCTCTACCTTGAGGGAGTGGTAGAGATGGAGAAGTCTGTAGAAAGAGCTGGTAGCTCTGGATCTACTCCATTTTCTCCTGGCCCTTTCTAGGGCTAGCATAAAGTGAATTGTCCCTGAGCAGGTTAGCAAAATAAATGAGATTTGTTCCAGGTTTGCCTTCTGCGTCTCATAACTCTCCTCCTGCCAGCTTCTGATGTTGGGCCCCGTAGCTTTCTGCTTAGCAACTCTGCCCTCAGCAGAGCTCTACTCTGCGTAGCTCCTTATTTTCACAAGTCACATAGAAATTTCCTATCTGCCTCCCTTTCACATTTGAATGAAATTGGCCAATTGGTTCAAGTATTACTTTGGGGGGTAGAGGGAGGGAAACCAGCTAAATGATTGCATTAAGGCTCATTTCTGTAGGAAATCACGCTAAAATAGAATAATCTTACTTCCTTTCTTTCCATCCCCTTCTCCTCTTCCTTTACTGCCTCTCCCTGTACTTCATGCCTGCCTCTGCAGAACTCCTCTGTGAAAACCCTTTGCTCTTGGGTTTTTTCTTTGAGACTCTCTTTCTGATCTCAGGATGATAGAATGGTTTTGTTTCCCTTCTCCTTTCCCTTCTGCACTGCAGCTGGACAAGGGGATGAGAACTGCTTGATGCAGAATAGGACACATGATGCTCTGTAGCATAGTGGCCTGCTCCTAGCATCATAATCCAGGAGAGTTCCCCTCTCAGCTCAAGCCACATTTGTGTGCCTGAGTAAACTTTCATCTCTGTGCTTGGCTGCATTGGCTAGCATAATGGTTCCTGTCACTGAAGATATCCTTGTCTATGGAGAGACTTTATCCTGGTTTACCTGCCATGGTAGGTGCTGTGCTGCATGATCTTTTGGTGCAGACTTGAGGTTAGTCTGATTAGCTACTCTTGTATGCAGAAGTTCACTGGTGAGCCAGAACTGCAGGGGGTGAGAGAGGATTTTATTTTTTCTGCTCTTCTTAGCACAACTGAATTTTAAGAAAAAAACCCTGCTTTAACTTGAGACTGATCATTTGCACTCAGTTCTGTAAGGGGGACCCCATATGTTATTCCTCTTCTAGAGGTTTGCCCATTCTGTGCTGAAGGCAGTATGCTTCTTGGCTGGTGTGAAGAGACCCTGGCAGAGGCTGAGGTGGGGGAGACATAAGTCCAGATCCTTGCACACCTACACATACCCTCTTCACAAACTGTGTCATGGCTGTGGCCAGAAGAAAGAAAGAAGGAAGGAAAGTGTTGCTTGCACATAGCAAATGGCAAGCTGCTAATTCCTGCAGACGGTGAGATGCTGAGGCCCCAGGGACATGACTTCTAGCAAATGGTTTTTCAACCTTCTCATTACTGCAACAAAAAGCTCCTTTAAGTGAGTGGTCTACTCTGGCTGCCATAGCAGCTTACCCGTTACAATGCTGACATTTTCTGGACCATGTGCCAAACGAGTGCTGAGGGGTGTGCGTGTGTGTAATGCACATAATATGGAGACAGGCAAGGGACTCTTGGTTAGCTATTGCAGAGAACAGAGCCTGTAGTACTCCAAAGGAGGGAGTTTTGTCAGATCAATTTGCAAGCTTCTTTCAGCCATCAAGGGATTACAGTAAGTTTCTGGTGCTCTGTTTGGGCTACACGTGCTTCCCTGGTTGTCTGAGAAAAGCAGGAAGTGTTGACACTGCTATATGCTCCTGGGGGAGGCTTTCTGATGTCTGCTGCCTTAATCAGCTGATTAATTGGTTGTACATGGTGGTTTGGGGCAAGAGAAGACGTGAGGGATGTAGTGATGGCTTCTCTATCACGTCAAGAGAAGACAATAGGATGTGAGATGATGGGTTGAAGTTAAGTATGCTCATTCTGTGGTACGCTAGAGCCTACAGGATTAATATGGTAGTAAATGAAGCATGATTTTTCTCCTTTAAGAAGCAAGGAAACAGCATAGATTACCTCATAATGGTGAGGAGATGGAGAATTTCGTCTCAGCTGTGTCATAACAGGCTGGCACCGTTAAGGACAGGAGGCTCTGTCAGTCTGTGGTTATGATGGTGGCAAACTAGACAGCCTCAGCACTAAGTAATGGAAATGGTTACCAAGCTCATCCTCAGCCCGCTTTGGCCTGCTTAAGGCAGCAGTGACTGAGGGTGATTACCACGGGTTGACTTAGACTGACGTATTTCCCGTGCAGTGTGATCATGCAAAGAACTGAATTATTGTGGTAGCTGCTGGCAGGCAATGCTCTCCGTGCCTGAAGAGGAGAGTGCAAGCAGCAGTCCTCGCTTTGACCCATGCTTTGGGAAGCTTTAAACTGTCAGTTAGGACCTCAGAATAGCCACATTTGCAGAGGAAGATGACCCAGGAGGTAATGAGCTGTTTTGTAAACTTCTCTGCAAGTGTCACCATGGGAACTCCTGTCTACAGGGCACTTCCAGCACATCCCTGTGGTTATGCTGATGGAGAACTGGGAGAGGTCATAAAGCTAACCACACGGTATTCCTGCCAGATATTGTTGGTGATCCTGTTTGTGCCTGGACAAAAGCTGCAGGACAAACTGCCACACAGAGAAGCCTACTGAGGGATTCTTCTGCCTTTCCTTAGGGACTGTGATGATGGCTGCCATGTAACAAACAAAGGAGGTTCTGGCTGATCCTTGCTGAACTGGGGTGGCAGACCAATCCTATGTGTACTTGCACTAAACCTGGTCTTTTCTTTCTGCAGGCTGCCCAGAAGGGAAGAAAGCTGAATTTATTACCAGCTTACTTGATGCTCTGACTACAGACATGGTACAGGCTATTAACTCAGCAGCACCTACTGGGGCTGGGAGGTGAGTCCAGAAAGCACTCAGGCTGAATGCTGCCAAGGTGGCTGCAGAGCTGGAGTGCTCCTGAGGTGGGGCAGCAGGGAAAAGCGTTGCTCTGGGCTGATTTGGGTTCCTCTGGGTTGCTGGAAGAGGAGCTGAAGCTGCATCTTCAGAAGCTGCTCTGTCCTGTCATCCTAGCCTTGCCTCCCTCCTGCCCCTCCTCCCTGGCAGCTGCTGCGCCATAAAGGTTAGTATAGCCCATTTGAAGTGTGAAATGAGAGCTCACTGGGAGGAAGTGGCTTGTTCTTTTGTCCCCTGGTGCATTAAAAGACCTAATAAAATGCAAATGGATTGAAGGAGACCGTGTGGCCTAGTGGCTACCACAGGGAGTGAAGAATGCAAACCCGAATTCTTGGCAGTACTAGCGCTGTGGTTTTGCTGTGGGGCTGCAGCCAGCCTGCCGAGGAGGAGAGGAGCAGTTTTTCACGGCCCTCCCCTCTGACCAGCTGCCTGTTCATCCCTCTTGGAAAGAGCAGCAGGTCAGGACTGTTGGAAGAGGTGGGCAGAAGTTTGTGTTTCTGGGGGACTGGAGCAAAGCTGAGGTCTTGTCTCCCCCTTCTGCTTGATAACAGCAAATCCCCTTTAGCACTGCAGCTGCAATGCTGGACAGGCAGGACAGGCCATTGAGAACAGACTGTGATGGGTTTAGAAGAAGCGCTGTATTGCCTTTGCTAGTCGAGGCTTCTATGGTTCTGGATTCCCCCGACTATAAAAGGAGTCAGTGCTAGTTTAGCACACAGGGGTGCCACAATGACTAATGTGCTCATGTTCATAGAGGTGCAGAGATGAAGGAGGTGCCTCTGTGCATGTGTTACTTCCATAGGTATTGCTCCAATATGAGAGTAATGCTGATCTCCTGCTTTCCTCTTTCAAAACGTAGAAGAAAGCAGTGCCATCTTTAACTACTCATGGCAAAAAACTTTCTGGGTGGCACCTCTGTGCCCCTTGGTTTCAGTATGGATTGCTTGTGAACCCATATGGTTTTAACTTTACATTTGGATCTGACAAATCAGGCCAGCGGCTGAGTGCCTGCACGCTGAATATTCTGTAACCCATCAAATTAGCAGTATATGCCTAGCATGTCTGTATTCATATAAACAGGATGAAAAACGCCCCAAGGATGGGAAATACATCGTTCTCTCCCAGCCATAAGCATTCCAATGTCAATTCTATCTAATTTGCATGGTTCGAATGCAATAGGTAGGGGTGGCAGGAAGCCCTGAAGAGTATTTGATATTTATTTGGCATCTTTGGCACTGGGACTGAAACCCAGCCAATGTAATCATCACTCTTAAAATAAAGCTTAATATAAACCAATGTTGTAGAGACCAGAGATGTATGCCCCCACTGCACTTCTATAAACCAGCAGGCTTGCTTCCTAATGTTCCCCAAGCTTTGTGTATTTCTCAGCTTTCAATAGATGCCTTTCTAGTAGAAGTTTTCACTGGCCAGCTCTTCACACAGTCGTCATGATGATTTATTTTCAGCTCCAGTGTCGGCAGCCCAGTTGCAAGGGGAAAAAGAAATCTTTTAGCAGGCTGTCCTTTGTAAGGTGAAAGACTGCTACCACCCAAATACTCTGTCTGCCCAGAGCCACGATTAAATTCAGGAAACTGCTCTGGCATAAACTTCCATGTGCATCAGCTAGACTAAGCACATACCCCCAAAACCAGGCATCAAGCTTTTCCATCCCACCATGCCATGATGGGACCATTTATTTTTTTGGGGGAAAAAAAAGAAGGCATTTTAAGGAGTTTCTGGTACTTACATAAAAATGTAATCAGTACAGCTTTCATTTCGTAAGAGTTTGCAGGGCAGCTGTCTCTGCAATGAGTCCTGCTTTCCAAGTTTCTCAAGGGGAGGAATGTCCTCAGTCCTCTCTTCAGGAATATCTGAAACTGTCTGGGTGACCTAACTTGACTTTGGCACTGAAAATGAAAGCTCTTTTCCAAGACAAAGGAATATTTTACCTACAGGGTTAATCATAGGGCTAATTGATTTCCAACCTCAACAACTAACAAAATACTGGATTTATGACAGTGCTTATCCTTGTATCTCCCTGGCCCAGGTTTGCTGAGAAGGTCAGATTGAATAGGAAAGCTAGAGATCTGGCTATCTGATTTTTCTTAATGTCAGTCATGTCAGTTTTAATGTCTTAATGTCAGTTTTCTTATTTGGGAGACAAGCTTCACTTACTGCAGGCTCTTCTCCATCTTTGCCATAACGATGGCAGAAGGGATTCTCTATTTAAATACGCAATGGTTCCCTCTGTAGCCTCTTCCTGTTCTTTACAGTGTTCAGTATTTCATCCTCCCTGGCCTTTTTTAGAATTTAAACAAATGCATCCAACGATCCAAGGTAAATCGTTAACATACCACCAGCAAAGCTTATGCCTGTTGCAGGGGGCAGGCCAGGCAAACAGCAAGCCATGTCACTTGGCCCCGTATATTGTCTCATGTATTTTAATCGACAGGAGAAGCAGCAAGCAGGAGTTCTAGGGAAGGGGGGGGATGTATGCTTGTTTCTCCATGGCAGCAGAGAGATGGTACTGGCATACAATGTCCTTTATTATAAATATTAAAATACAGGACCAAACACAGAGAAGAGCCTTTCTAAGGTGCCGAGGACTGAAAAAGCCTAACAATGGGAGTCTTAAGGAGCTCAGCCTTCCTTACGGTATTAAAAGAACCAAAAAAAAAAAGGTTGAAAGATGATTTTGTCTAATCTGAGTATCTCCACAGGGACAAAAGCTCTGCAGGCTCTTTAGTGTAGCAGGGAAGAACATGATTAGCTGAATATAAACAAACTAGTGATCAAAATTTCTTTAAAGCAAGGGTAATTCTAAGGCAGAATGAAGTCATGAGGGAGGTGGCAGATTCCCTCCCTCTAAGGCTTTCATCTTAGGCCTGATGCCTTTCAGAAAGGCTTGCTTTAGTCAAACCTGAGTTACGGTCCTAAGAGTAATTTGATTCACATTCTGTCAGTATGGTATATAGGAAATCAGATTAGATTACCCTGCTGCCTTCAGTCTGAATCTGGATATGCAAGTGAAAACTTTTTGCATTTGCTGTGTGTCTTCATTTTCAAGATTTTACCTATTTATGCTGCAAAACTATCTGTGGCTTTGCAATTGATGTCAAGATTAGCTTTTTTTTTTTTTTTTTTTTTTTTTTTGCGTGGGGGGGAAGGAGCATGAGGAGAAATGACAAAGATCTGCATTTAAAATACTACATAGAGCTATGCTAAATTGCACACTTTATACTTGGCACACACAGAAACAATCTAGTAGCAGCAAAGTGAGGCTGTACAACTTGGATTGCTGCAGGCCATGTAAGTAAAACCTGATAAGACTTTTCTTTTTTTATTGGGCATGCTTAAAACAACCTTGTAATCCCTTATAGGTCTTGTCTCGTTTAAGCAAGTTCAAAGCTATTGACTTTAATTGAGTTACTCTTGCTTTACAATAATGTAAATGAGATGAGAACTTCCCTTCCTCGTGGCCCTGGTTTATATTACAGCAAAATAACCAAGTAGACTTCATTTAGACTTTTGAAACAGAAAATCTCTGGTAAAATTCATTCTTAATTTTAAGTTTATGTAATAACTCCAAGGCACATCTTGTTACTGTATGTTTTCAAAGTAATTAAGAGAGAGCTTGTAGGAAATTGCTTTATTAAACCAGTGTTTGGTATCCTTTTTGAAAAAAGTTGAGAATGTTCATGTATAAATCCTGTATAATAGGAGCAGCACTTTTTAAATTTTAGACTTCACTTTAGTGCTTTTTAGTCCACTTTCTAATTTGGACATATTCATATCACACAGGGCCTAAACCAAAATAGACCAAAGGGGATCCTGGCCTGTGTTTCCCTGATCCAAGAAAATCTCTTTGGTCCCTGCCAATTCCAAAATGAATTTTAGTTTCCAAAATGTGTGCACTATGGCTTGTAATGTTATCGGCAAAAGTATTACTGCCCGATGGAATTTAGGGTTAAAAGGGCAGCTTACAACAGCCACCCTTATCATGTAACACAGCAGCTGTGTCCTTCATTTTAAGTTGCCAATTATTCCCCATGTAATAGCCCTAAAAAGTACTTCAGAAGATTGCCCCCGAGGTTCCCTTTCATGCTCTAGTTGAGCAGTTTGAAGCAGGCAAGCACAGCTCAGCACATCTCCAGGGTGTTCTGAAGCCAAGCCATGTTTTAATAAAGATTGACACTTCCAAACAGTTCAGGGAAGTTTATGCCCAACTCCTGTTGCATTTCAATTGAAGTTGGATACCAACTTCTCTTTGTGCTCCTATGGAAATTCTAGCCTAATTAACCATACGGGAGAGTTCATGTAAGAGGAGGATTTTTGAACAGTCAATGAGGAGTGAAGTGAGGTGATTTTTAAACCTTCTAAATTATTTATCCCACAATCTTCAGAAAAGTTGTGTTCAGAATACTGTTTCATATGCAACTTATCCAGAGGAGAAGAAGAAACTGGATCTGTAATGGGAACCTAAGTTTCAACTGTAGAGGAATTATGCATTCCCTGTAATGAATTTGGAGTCTGTAGTACCCTTTGGTTTAGTCTGAGCACAGCTTAGGTTTTCTGCTGACTTCTTGATTCTTTGGCTGCAGGAAAGGGAGAATAATAAAACAAATACAGGATCCTTTTGCAATTCCGTTAGATTAATCCTCTTTGATTCAAGCCATGTTCCACCATTACAGCCTTTAAAATAGACAACTGCAAATAACAGCGAAAGGAAAGTAAGAAGTGGAAGCAGAGCAAGAACAATTGTGAATTTTACCTCAGTTTGTTAAACTCGTCGCTTTCCACCACTCCCTGTAGCCACCTTGGTGGACATCATCAATGCTGTCATGGGTGTTGACTGTCACAGGGCCAGTCCTGTCATTTCTTCAGCTTTGCTCTCATCCATTCATTCGTCAACAGCACCAAGCAAGGTATATACATCGTTGCAAAATATTTTTCAAGTCATAGAAACTTACAACTTTAACTCCTGTAGACATCCTGACCACAAACATACCTTGTGTGTTAGAGGTGGAAGCTGGACTCATTTTTTTTTTTTCTACACTGTTGCTTCTGCTAGCAGCTTCTTGTCCATCGGTGTGCTTTTATCCTGGAATAGCTCCCTCTGCTTTATAGTCTCTGTTTGCAGTCCAGTTAGGTGATGTTAGGCTGGTCTTGCTCCCATGCTTCTGCCTTAGCTGCTATTGTTACTGCATAATGTTTGTATTACAAAAGAATGAGTTTTCCACAGGTCTTCAAACAGGTGGTCACCTGCTGGGTACTTCAGAGATTGCAGTCTTGCTTTCTGTCAAAGCAGTATTTTGTATTAGGATTTTCTGTCACTGGAACAGTACTGTGGGTCCATGCAGCCTGTGCAGTGGAATGCAACTGTTCAGGGAGCAAAGGATCAGCTTTGGTAGGAAGGGACTTCAGTTCACTTAGTAAAATTTAGTGAGGCATATTACACTTTGACAGCAGAGTTCTATGGACCGTAATGTGATTGCACACTGTACATGGTTCTGTATGTGAGTAATGTCTGACATTTTGCTGCTTTTGTATACTTTACCCTATATACCTCCCCTTCTTCCCTGCTTCTTCCCACTGAGTTAACGCCTCCTTTCTTGCAAGGGGCCTCAAGGGCTGGAGAGCATTACAGACTGCATGCAGAGTGCATATTCAAGCTTTCTATTGATATTTTGGCATATTTTTCTCTCTGTGCTCCAGAATTCAGTGCAGCTGCAAAAGTGCATTTCTATGATTTTTCATAGCCTATTTGCTTTCTGCTTGTACCCCAGTTGCACCAGATGATGTGAAGGTGTTCTGTGGAAGTGCATCTTGACTGGAAAATAGTATTGTTGAAAGTAACAGTACCTTAACCCACATATCTCCAAGCAGAAGCCACCTAAAAATAATTCTTTTCCTCTTGTGAGGGAGCTGATGCACATTATATAGGAGGAGGAGCAAAAGCCTACTTAGAGAAGACTATATACTTGATGCCAACAAATTCATAAGGAAGCTGAGAAAGCAGGTTCCCTGTCCCAGGCTGTTAATGACAGACCATGCTTCTCTTCAGTGTTGGACTGTGGGTGGGTTTATGCTGCATAATGGTGCTGAACTTGCTGGTTTATATATGGAAGCAATCCAGCATAGCAGGTTAGATTTGGAAAATCAGCTTGCACAGAGCTCTTTGCTTCCCCAGCAATCATTCTTTAGGACTGATTGTTTTGCCATAGAGTGCTGAAGAGGAACAATTAGGAAGAAAAGTAAGTACAGCTGTAATGTAGTCAACACCAGAAGACTGAGCAGGCTGTCTGCATTTTGGTAATGTCTGTCTTTACTCAGCCTTACAAAACTGCTATAGCACTTCAGTGAGAGAATGGAATTCAGTGGATTTTTGTGTGACTGGTGTTAGAGCAAAATGTAGAGGGCAGCTTTGTTCTCCTTTGTTTTTTCCGATTCCTTTATAGTCTGAATGAGTACAGAGGCAGCCCAACAAATGACGTTTGCATCTGAGGGCTGATTTGTTTCTCTTGCAACAGCAATGGAGAGGTAATAGAGGGAAATACCTCTGCAAAGTCTGTGCTTGCAGGACAGTTAGGGCCCCCAGATTTATTGCAGCTGACGCAGCAGGTATGGTTGCTGTCATGGCACATCGTCAAAGCTAGGTGGCTTAGCAGTGCTGTGAAGTTGCATCAGTTCATGTTTCATGGACAGTGCATAAGTGTCTTGCATGGGCAGCCGTCAGAGTCAAGGTAGTTGGATACAGTATGGTAACCTCAGCCTTCTTCTCTGCATCATGTAATTTTATGAGTCAGGGAGAGATGGCTGCACTGAGATGATGTGGATCCTTCCTGCACTGGGATGCTTGATGATCATCAGAAAGGGCAGGCAGCTAACTCAGAAACTGCAATCCTGCTAAGCCAGCCACCAGGAAGTGGTAGAAACTAAGGAATGGCTGTATCTTCACTCCTCCGACAATCACAGCAGTTAACCTAATTCCCTTTAGCTCCATTAGCATGCTGCAGTTCTCAGCATGAGCTCTCAGCATGTTTGGAATGGCAAAGATTGATGTATCACCACCTCATGAGTCAATGTATTTGTATTAGCCTGTGGATTTCCCTGATTTTCTTTATGGAATTGCTGGAAAGAGCTATATTGCCTCTCTTGGTAACTCATGAGAGCTCCTTCTCGGTGTGCCTCTGTAAAATGGCACTTTTAACTCCTGCTTTCTGAGTGCCTCTTCAGCAGGTAGAGAGAAGCTTGTTTTCCTGTTGTCTTTCTGCTGTTGGTTCTGAGATGCTCTGCTATTTTCTCCGTTTCTGCCTCTCCAGTTGTGGGCCTTTAGGAAACAAAGGGCAGGCCAAGGTGTGGACAAGGGGAATCTCACATGCAAAAGCTCAGGTTTTATTGCTTTATCTCAGCAAAAGCAGAATATTGTCCCTTCTAATACAGAACTTCCCTGTGGCTCTTGGAAACATGCTACTCTTCCAATTACAGCCAGATCATTTCCGAAAGGGAGAGAGGCCAATGGCTGTGTTCGTAAATGCCATAAAAACAAGCCACAGGATGTGTTTTTATTCTCTCATGTCATCCTGGTCTTTGCATAATTTCAAGGCTGTAAAAAGTCTGGGCACTCCTTTAGCTTCCTGCAATTTCTGCTTGTCCATAGGTGGCTCCAGGGGCTTGCCTTGTGTTTTGGCTCCCAAAACTAAGCCAGACTTACTCCTAACCTCTTCTTTCTCCCCAACAACGTTTATCCCACTGTACATTGACCAGATGCTGTGACTGAACACCAGGCTGCTTCCCAACTAAGAACTAAATGATGGAGCTAGTTTCAAGTAAGACCTTGGGAAAAATGTTGTGCAGTTTATTTGCATCTCCCTACCATGTGTGTTTACTTGCTGTGAGGATCCAGATGCCTCTGGATAGGAACTACCTTTCTAAATTGTATCCTTTGTATACATTGTGTGTTAAAGCTATGAGAGAAGGTTAATGGGGATCTCTGTTCTCCACCTAAGCTCCAGTGCTTGCTTTCGGCATGTTTCAGACTCCTTCACTAGTAATGTAAATTACCATGGCGATAGGGTGGGGGCTTTATTTTTCAGGCTCTGTAGCTTCATTTTAGAGGCAAAACTGGTTCTATCAGAAGGTCAAAAGAATTTTCTGTAGTTCCCAACAAAGAAATTTTCAGTGACGATTTAACTATATATCCTACAAGTTTCTGAAACAAGGTTGGTGAGTCTTAAAGTGCATTTTATAAGGTACCTGGGCTTATATTTCCTCATCAGCTAGAATGCCCCAAACTCACACCAGAATTGGGCTGCTTGCAGCATGCAACTGTCTCTCTCTCCTTGCTGGGGAAGAAATGTAGGCAGCTGGAGATGTCTGCTGGAATAAGTCAGAGCAGCCAGTGCCAGTGTAGCATGTCTGACTACCTATCCACTAATCTCCATGCACTGAAACGCTTTATTCTTGGGAGGAAAAAGGCTCAAGTCTCAGCCTCATTTCAGCATCATTTCAGCTTTCTCTGTTGGCACACTCATCACATGAAGAAAAGACGAACTAACTAAGTGCAATTTTTAAACAATTCTTCTTTAGAAGGAATTTCCTCCTTGGTTCTCAGTATTGCTGAGGAATAACCCCTTTACCGCTGCTGCAGAGCACCAGACACCGTTTAAATGGTGTGACATAACAGTGCCTGTTCAGTGATGACTTGGCATTTGAATGGCAGCATTCTCTGTTCATGGATCTTCAGCTGTTGCTTTTCCTCCTCCTCCTCTTCTCCTCCTCTCTGATACTGTTTGTTGTTGTCCACAGAAAGAATATGTGAGCCAAATATCGTCAAAGTTCAAATATCACAATGAGTAAGAAATGGAACAAACTGAAGTTGCCAGTTCTGTAGTATTGCTTTTAATGGAATTGCAGTGCTTGTCTGCTGTGGAATTCTTGTGTGTATATCATCCCTGTGAAAAAGCATTAAATATGATGAAAATACAGCACAGGAGTTCAGATCGTAAAAATAGATACAGCAAGAACGTTGCATCTTGCCAAGGACATTTTCAAATAACAAATGTGTCTTGCATTAAATGAATTTGTTCCCTTTCTGAAGTCTAGATGTTGCTATCAGAAGTTACCATGGCAGCTGACACTCACAGCTCTCCTGCTAGTAACTTGAATGGGAGTCCAAGGGTCAAAAGGACCATGGAGATTGCCTCTTGCCCTCTGAAGGGGATCCTTCTGGGACTGGGCAGAGTTTCAGCAACTGGTGTGAGGAGAACCAGAGCTACTGAGGGTATCAGTCCCCAGCAATCTCTTGGCACCACTTGTTAATGGTAAAGGACATTTTTAGAAGAAGTTCATCTCTCTCAAAAGAGACTAGCTAAAAGGAAGAGATTGTTAGACCTGTGTATTTTACCTGCTTTAAATATGGCATGGCATGGTTTTGACTCGGTCAGGAGCTCTGGCTTCTCAGAAAGTTCCTGACAGTGTTGATGAGAGCACCCACTTGTTGGGGGCCTGTGCTTCCTCTGTTCCAGGTTCTCTGAGCCAGACCCCAGCCACACACTGGAGGAGCGAGTGGTACACTGGTACTTCAGCCAGCTGGACAACAACAGCAGCAATGACATTAACAAGCGGGAGCTGAAGCCTTTCAAGCGTTACGTAAAGAAGAAAGCCAAGCCCAAGAAATGTGCCCGACGTTTCACTGACTACTGTGACCTCAACAAGGACAAGTCGATCTCGCTTCAGGAGCTGAAAGGGTGCTTGGGAGTCAGCAAGGAAGGAGGTGAGTACCTTTCCTTCCCTGATGCATGAGAATAAAAGACTGACAGGGAGTTTAGTTACAGCAAACTCGGGAATCTGTTTCTCCCAGGTGATTCAAAAGGGCCACAGTTTGTCTGAGAAAATGAGTGGGATTAATACTCTGCCATGCAAATGTAGTTTGTTATGGCGCTGTCTTACATCCCCTATCATGGACCTTTGTGCTAAGCACTATACAGAAACAGAGCAAAAAGATGAGCCTTGCCCAGAACTCTGCTTGTACTGTAGAAGTTCTTGGAAACTGTAGTTCAGGTCCCTTCTGAGTAATACACTGCGAACAATATTCTGTTGTCTCAGTCATGTAGGCTGGATGATATATGAGCCAGCACAAACCCAGTCCTTCTCTAGAGACCCTGTTGACTAACAGAAATAATATTTATTTTCATTGCTATATCCAGCGTGAAGGAAAGTGGATGATGCAGAAGGCACAACTCAGAAAGACAGTGCAGGGCTGTACTGTTGCCCTTCTTCAGAGTTAAATTACACTTTAAAACTGGGGGAGAAGTAGGGCATATGAAGAATGTATTTTGCTTTGTTTAGTGCCTGAGCAACCAACCCACCTTCCTTCTTTTTCTTCCTCTTTCATCTTCACCTCATCTTCTGTTGGGACCTCAACCAAACTGATATTTTTGGAAATTTTATGAATTGAAACTGTTCAACCCAAATTCAATAATTATCAGTCATTCTTGACTGTGGGCAGACTTGCTTGGCAGGAGAAGGCAAAGAGGGACATTCCAGGGGGCTAATTTCCTGTGCAGGTGTTTTGGCTGTGCGGGCAGCTCTTGTTATAACCATCATGCCAGTTGGGAAGGGTGAGTAGCTTTCTTTCTCCAGGCTTAACCTTTCCTTAGTTCTTTCCTCAAGTTTAGCATGAAGAGGAAAGGGGTCAGTACATTTGACTGTTGGGAAGTTGCCTTTTCTTGGTGCTTTACAAACATCTCAGTTATCATAACAAGCCTGTTGCATTACTCGTTCAGCTGTGAGAAGCATTCAGCTTCCCTTGCTCAATGGAAGTTTTTTTCTTAGTCATCAGAACCTTACTGAGGAATGACTTACCAAAATAGCAACCCTGTTCCTTAATTTTATTACCTTCCCAATAAGATGAACATGCCAAATGAGTTTTATTGCTATTTGGCCTGGAATAAGACTCTCCAGAATCTGCTGCCTTGGCCAACTGACTATTCAAAACATAGTTTATGGAAGAGGGGGGGAAAAAAGGAGAGAAGGAAGAAAACGTGAATCTTTGAGCCTGTGTGAAGGAGAAAGAAAGCAGTGAGACATTCTTGTGAGTGCCTGATTGGGCAACGATCTACTGAGAACACAGCCTTGACCTTTTACAGTTTCTTCCATGGACAAGATTGTGAGCAAAAAGGGGCTTTGACCTTGTTTCATCATACAGCTCTACATACCTACCAAAGGCCTGATAGGCCTTGAGGATCAAAGATAAATGGATAAGTTATGTGGAAGGAGGACCAAGGGGGGCTAAAGGATGGTAAGGGCTAAAAAGCAGCAGAAGGGGCAGCGCAGGGAGCAGGTACTAACTGTAGGAAAGAACTGAGGGAGAATACTCTAGAGGTGCAGTAAGCAAGTTTGTGGTGGATCTTTTTTAAGAAGTCATGAATTTGTGATGTGGTAGATTACGTTTGCTCTGCTTTCTACTCACAAGAACTTCTAAATTAAGAAATAAGCGGTAGCTTACCCCTCCTCCAACTTTCCCTTATCCTGATCATAGGTACATGCAGTCAATGAACTAGTCCATGCGTCGCTCTCTGTTTCTTTGTCTGTACCATGGCTTCCAAACATCTGCTAGGGTTGAGGTCACTGTGGGTCCAAGCCAAGAGCTAGTTGGGAACCTTTTTGATGATGTAGTTTCAGTTGTAAACTGCCAGTCAGATGAAACCAAAACTTTTCAATGGAAATGTTTCTGTTTCAACAAAAGCTTTGTTGGAAAGGTTTTTCTGGTCTGGATTGATGAGGAAGGGTTGGACTTCATTACAAATGAACTTGTCTCAGATGTTCCAAATCCTGCTTGGGTATCCATCAGCATAAGGACTAAAAGGAAGTGGGTTATCATTCCAGGGGAGTGTGCCTTCTGTTAGGCAAACTGAACACCTGTCATTATTTTGAAAATAAAACCTAATACAAATCCTATAGAGTTTGGGATGCTGAGGGAAACAAATGCTAAGGCTTCTGCATTTTTGTCATTGTTTTGCTTTTGGGTTGGTTTTTTATTATTTTTGTGTGTTTGTGTGTGGCTGGTTCTATCCAAACATAGAAATAGTGTTGCTTGAAGGAAGCACAGGGCACAGATAAATCAGCAGTGTTATATGCCTCTTGGGCACTAGATAGTCTAAATAAATAAGATTTATGTGGGAGGATTCAGCTGGGATATTCATAAGGACAAACCTGAATCTGAGTTCTTTCCAGCTTAGGATCAAATCTGTCTGAGATGCATAGTTCTGTCTGTCTTTCCCTCCTCAACAGGCTTGCGATGCCTGTGATAACCTAATATGCGGTGCTGCCAGCCAGTGGTTCTTCGGTGAGGAAAATAGCTGTCCAGTCTGCCAGCAACCCTTCCACTTTTCCCTCCATATGATGACCCAGAAAGTTGCTGGGAAATCTGCTAGGTCTGGTGGCCACTTTGCACAACTCTTGCCCCTCTGCTTAAACCAGATGTGTTTCTGTCAGGGGCAGCTTGAATGGAAAAATGCTATTCCTGGATCTCAAGGTGGAGCAGCCACATAGAGCCAGCCTCTGAGGGCTTGCAGGAGCTTGCAAATGGTTTCTTAAACTGGGACAGAACAGGCAGGAAGGGCCTGTAGTTTGGAGTATGCCAGAAACAGTCTTTGCCATCATTTGGTCTAGGATTGTGTGTTTGAGGAATTGTGGAAGGAAAACAGGCTGATTTACAGCCTGTTAAAAGTTAGCATTCGTCAGTGCAGTCTGCACAGCCTGAGTTAAGGGGGGAACCATCTGTGATCGAAGAACTAATTTAGCGCTCTGCATTAGTCAGAAGGCAGGGTCCTTGAGAGGAGATAGACATGCATAGTGAAGCTTTGCTGGAAAGTTACTGGACCGAAGATTAATTGGGGTACAGAGAAGAGAACTGCAGAGCTGAGCGAGGCTTATACTAGTTGTTCTGGCTGCAAAATGCTGGAGTTGAGTTTTACCTCTATATTCTTCCAAATTCAGAAGACGAAGTCAGCATTTTGTGCCTGCCCAGAGAGGAGCTAAGGGATTAAGCAGAGAAGAAATGTCCCTTTGCCAGCTTACGGGAAGTTTCCTTCTGTCTGTTCAGATCCCGTGATTGCTTTGCCATCCAAGAGCTTGCCAGATGGTAGGTGTTGGGCGTGCTTCACAGGCCATGAGCGCTTCTGGGGTGGAACCCAGCCACTGTCTGTGCCAACAGCCAGCTACCGAGAGGACAGTCCGAGAAACAGGATCAAAATGTCTTAATTAAAAAGTGTGTGTGTGTAATTAAACAGCATGTCACTTTCTACTGGAGCTGAGCAAATATATCAGAAAGAAGGGAAAATAATGGACAAACTAAACAGCCGATTCAATTCTGTGATGTTTGGGACCCTTATTGGTATCACAGAAGTAACTGATTCTCTGCGTGCTTGGGAGGCTTCTGGGAATGAGGATGCTTTATATCAATGCTGTGCAAGCAGCTGTGTGGGAGCAGGTATCAAGGAGCAGTCATCTGGGAAAGGCCTCTGGACTGATGAGGGTAGGAAGCTGACAACAGTCTGAGAGGCTATGTGAAAACTGTAACCATGTAACAACTGAAGAAAAACGAAATTCAGAGTACATCTAGTTACAATTGGATTAGAATGTAAACGAGTACTGCTGGCGCAGTGCTTGTTTTTCTTTGCCTTGTTCAGATATTCCCCTTTGGAGCTCAGTAGAGGAGCTGTAGTTTGACAGCTTTAATCTTGAGGAAAGTTACTGATGGTTAGTATGAATCAGGACATCTGTATTGTGTTGAGAACACAAGATAAGGTTTGTGGTAGCATGTTCCTCCCCTGTCAAAGGTGAGAACTTTGCCACATAAGTCTGAAAGATCATTTTTGCCTATAAAAAGCTGCTGGGGTTTCCTTGGGGCTTTTCCTTTTGAAAGACACCTGGCCTAATCCAGTGTGGCTAGACTTGTTACCCAAAACAGCGTACTTGTAAGGCTGAGCAAATACTCTGCATTATGAAACTTACTGAATAATGGGATATTACCCTATAATACCCAGGTATATGTTAGTAACTCACTGTCACCATCTGCCATATTTCTTCCTCTCTTTCATGTCAACTTTGTGCTCAGTGAAGTGTTGTTTTGGCAGGGGTTTGTCTTCTGTAGGTATATGTGGCTGGCCTGTGTTTATACTAAAGGCAGCCAGCTGAAGGTAATACTCTCTACCTTTGGGGTGACAGGTGGTGAGCTTCAAGGTAGTTTCCCAGCATGGATGTATGGGAAGCACAGAGCCCTGCCAGGCTGCTGGAAAGGCATGCCCTGCCCAGCCTAGAGCATCCCTGCCATTTCAGAGGTGCTCTCTGCCTTTTGTATCACCTTACCTGGAGCTCCCTGCCTCTTTCCAAAGACAGACAGGTCTCATTCCCAGCAATGCACTGTAGGCTTCACTGCACTGGGTGCAAGAGGGGTTTTTTTCAGCTGCCTTCTGGCTTATCCCGGCTGTGCGCTCAGCTTCCATGGCTCCAGCTGGCCAGAGGATGCCGTGGCTCGTAAAGGCCCCGGCTTTTTATTGCCACCCCCCAGGAGAGTGCCAATTAGCTGTGGAGGAATCTGCCTCTTGGCAACGGAGCTCTGCTTTTTATACACGGGTGTAGAAATAACTGAACAACGGTTCCTCTGATCTTGCCAGGGCAGATGGCCGATACGAGGCTGGCGTTTGGGAGCCTTGAAATAACTTACCATGTTTATACCGTTTCTCTTATTAATGATCTCTAAAGCCACCGGGTTGTGCTTTGTGACCCATTTCAAACTCACCACTACCACCTTTCTTCCCCCTTCTATTTTCCTGCCCATGGGTTCTGCTTCTGTCCTGCAGCCCAGCCTTCTGTCCTCCGGGGCTTCCCCAGTCTCACCCCTGCTCTCTGAGCTCATCTTGCTCCTGCACAGAGCAAAGCGTGCTTTAGCTGCAGGTGTGCAAAGTACTTGAAGCACAAAGCAAGCTGTGCAATTGGGTCAGATGCATGCACAAATCAAAGATAAGTCGTAGGCTGGGCTGGAATGGAGGCTGTGGCAACGGGTTTACTGCTTCTGGCTGGGAGCAGGAGTTCCCATTTCCAGCTAATCCCTCATCTGAAATCAGACCAAGCAGCTAGCAGGAAATGTGACATACTTTCGAGGGCTTCTGTAATCCCTGAGCTGTCTGGATCCAGTGCATGGTAGGAACAGGTTTATTGTTGAGGTGAGAGCCCTTGTCATGAGCTCCATCTGGTGTAGGGTGCGTGTGCCTGTGTCTAATGATGCAGTCACAGCTCCGCAATCTGTCCCTGCCCTTCTGCCAGGTAAAAATTCAGGTCTTTGATTTTAGGTACCCGTTTGATTGGTCCAAGCTAAAGATTTAGTAAACTTGAGCTACCTGTATTGCCTACATCTTCACTCTTTCCTGGCTGCCCCCTTTCTACATGACATTATTTCACTTGCTGTTAGCAGAAAATGTTTTGGGAAACCTTGTGGCATGACTTGCATCCTTCCTGTCTTCTTCCTTCTTCCACAGTTTAGTTTAACCTTGTAATTGTTGCTTCTTCCCACACCAAACCTCTGGATTTCATGACGTTCCGCTACTACAGCACCAGGTATTTAACATCTTTCATCTCAAGCACATTAATCTGACTCTCGTGTGTGAATCTTAAGGAGTGCTGGCAGGACTTGCTGTGTGCATGCTCAGAGGAGCTCCTTTGAACCTGCCTCCTGGCAGCAGACAGTGGTGAGGCTCCTTTGTCGTGCCACGGCACTTACTGCATTTAACGTGGTTCTTGGATTTTACAGGTAGCCTGAGCAGTTTCCCCAGTGGAAAAAGACAAGGCCTTAACCCTTTCAGTGAGTATTTTGTCAAAATGTTTCCTTTTTTTCTGTGATAGCCATATGTCCCAAAATTCGTTCTCCCCTGCTCTCCTATGTTCACAAATAGCAATATAGAAACACCTGGAAACCAAAGTTGTTCATAAGAGGTTTGAATATAATAACATGCAGCTCTGCTGCATCATCTCAACATCCAGCACTGTGTCTTTAGCTGGGGCAGACATTACATTGTTAAGGAATTAGAATAGGATACATCAGCTATAGGAGGAACACCCTCCTATGCTATTCTCCCTGCTTCTAGCAAGCAATAATATAGGTAATTTGTTACGTTTACATTACATTACTCAATAGACAAGTTCCCGTGAAGACTCTTCTCTGTGGAGGTCTGCTCTCCTCTGTATTTTATGGCAGTGAATCACACCCTTTCATCAGGCATGAAGGACAACTTTTATTTGTTTTGCTTTTAGACCTGCTGCCTCATGGTTTCATTGGGTGCTTCTCATTTTAGACTCTGAGAAACTGAGCAGTTCTCCCCTGTCTATCTTCCTCTTGCCACTCATTGTTCTATAGACCTCCAACATATGTCTGGGTGGACTCCTTTCCATGTTGAAAAGACCTGGGTTATGTATTTGCTTAATGACAGAAGTCTTCCCACACTTCTTGCTATTCTTACCTTTCTGGGTACCTTATCTGGTCCTGATGAGATGGGCTGAACAGAGGACGGAAGATAAAGATCACTAAGCCTTATACCTTGATGTAGTGATGTTTCCTGATGTGTCCTCAGTTCTGACCATGTCTTTGATTTTTGTCTGCTTCTAAAAGCCGAATGGAGGCATTCAAATAATCGTGTACTGTGGCTTCAACCTCTTTTCCTAGTCACTCAGAGTGCTCAGTGTAGGACAGGTCATCCCCGCTCCCCACTTAGGCACTGCATTGCATGTATAGACATTTAAGTCAATCTGCTGTTCTGTGAGCGCCTCTTGCAGAGCTGTACGGTCACTTTCAAATATGACTGTCTGGAATGATTTTGCACTTGACACTATTCACCCCCTGTGGCAGGGCACAACGATTAGCAACAGTCCGAGTGAGGCCTGTCTGGTAACCTTTCTCCTTTCTGAAAACCAAATCCATATTTCTGCCTTCTCTTCCGTATGTTTTCACCTGTAATTAGCCCACAGAGCTGTCGCTCTGATCCCCTAAGGACTTTGATTCTTTAAGAACCTTTGATGAAGGACTTAACAAAAGCTCTCTGAAGAAACAAGCGTGGGTGTGTATCTATCTGAAACACCAGCAGTACCCTTGCACCATCCACTGGGACACTGTTAGCTCAGCAGGGTCCTGGGACCCGCAGCTCCAAGTGTGCTGTGTCTCTGCTGCAGATTCGGTAGCTTTGCAGTGCCTGGTGCAGGCAGGGCTCTAAGGTCTGCTGGGCAGGGAGACGGCTGGATTACGCTGTTGCAGAGGTGGCTTGCCCTTGCCCTGCACGCCTGCCTCCATCGAGGGCTGCTTGCCTTGATGCAAGGGGGGGAAGGCAGTGGCTCATGGGGGAGATGGTGGCAGGGCAGCCTGGCGGCAACGGACTTCTGCATCAGCTGTGGCAGGCGGAAGAGCAGAGGGAGACATGTCAGACCAGTTGTTTCCCCAGACTGCATGCCCATTTCCAAGGAGGAGGGGGGAGAGGAAAGTGGTGGTTTATGTTTAAAAATACGTCAATCCCTAGGGCTCTGTGTGACTCATGCAACGCTTTTTTCAGCAAGGCTGTCTCATTAGCCCCTGGTTGTTTTCAGCCTCACAGCTTACTCTAGGATCTCAGCCTTCTGGGCCCAAAGCTGCAGCAGAGGCTGTACTGTATCTTTATCAGTTAGGTGCCCTTTGGTTTTTAATTTGCCTGTTTTCCTCACTTTTCCTGCTTCTGTTTTGTTTTTTTTTTTTCTTCCTTGCCCACTCCACCCTTTCAGTAGGTCGCCTGGTGTAGCAGTAGAAGTCAGGAAGGAAAGGCAGGAGCCGACCCAAAGGAAAGAAAGATCCAGCGACAGACGGACAGACATCTTGCTGCTTGTGAGCAGTCCTGCAGCATCAGCAACATCCAACACAGCAGAAGTGGCACCCAGAATGTTTGCACTTTTAAATAATTGGGTTTGGGTTTGTTTTTAATTGCTTTTCAATGCCATTACCTAATACTTTGGAGAGTGGGTGGAAGCAAGACCGTGACTTTTTAAAATTGGAACAGCTACTGATGAACGTAAAATTGAGTTCACTGGGACTCAAAGAAAGAGAATTTTATATACTGTATATAAATATATATGTAAATTGTACAGTTGTCTTGTACAGGGGTTGGAGTCACTGTTCTGTTCCTTCCTTTGCTTTTGAAGGCTGTTAGGGTTAGAGGGACACTTTGCTTTTAATGGATTACAGTAATGCATTCATTTCTGCCACCAAACCATTCAGCTGCAAACCTTAACACCCCCCATGCAAAAAAGAAGTATATCAGCATGACTTTACCTGCAGATGTGTACAGAGTGCCCCAGATGCCAGCTGCTCCTTGAAAGCAGTTGTGCCCCTTCTTTTCTTACTGTAAAGCCCTGTGCAACTCACAGGCAGTTGGGCTTTTGAGAGAGCACAGATTTCACCAAAGTATTGGTACACTGCAAAGCTGCTTAAAGCGGGGATAGAAAAGGGTTGGATTAAGGACATATGAGAGTAGTTTCTGCACCTGTTGCAGGTTGGTCAGAAATGAATTGCAAATGCATTACTATTCAGGCTCAGAAGACGTGCTTAGCAAAAATGTGCCATGCCTTGGGAATCTAATGCTATAGGAAGGACATGGGAGCTGTAGGCCTAGTAGAGTCAGCAGAGTAAAGTCTTGCATCTTCCTCTCTGACAAAGTGTCCATCTAATATGTTGTACAACAATAAAAATAGAGAAGCCTGCTAAAAGCAGCATTAGCCTGCCTGTTGCTTTGCTGAGGAGCAAAGAACATATTTGTCAGTGCAGAAAGACACAATCATGCTGCTGGTCCCTAAGAGTCTGGTTTACTTATGTTTCAACACCACGGCTTGGGCTATGCTCACTGGTGAAGGTCTGTCTGCAGTGACTGTTCTTGTCTTTGGTGGCTGCTCTCCTGCACAGTGGTGTGCTGCCTAGCTTAGGGTATCCACCTCACTGTTGTCGGTACCTCCTCTGTTAATCACACTCCAGTGATACAGCGACGGTGAAGGCTTGGACTGGGGCGCCTGGTGTTCTTGGAAGCCACAGTAGCTGTTTCAACCACCAGCAGTTTTTCTGAAGTTGGTTTTTACTTAATCTCAGACACAATTGTAAAGTCAGCAGTAGGGCAGGGACACCCATACCAGCAATCCTAGATTTGGGTGGAGTGTGATGGGACACACACACTGTCTTGCTTTGGGCATTTCCAACCACTGACAGCACTTGCCTGTTCGCAGGAAATGCTCGGAGCAGCGTTCCAGCTCAGACCTGGCGATCCTTGTGCCACTTGTCTCCAGACCAAGAACCCGTAGTCAGAGATGATGACATGCCATGCTAATGTGACACCACACTTGCAATTGCTTGTAACAGCATTGCGTTACAGTAGAGACTGGGCTTGTCCCTTGAGGCTTTGTTGCTTTGGTAAGAGATGCTGCAACACAGCTCCTTCAATCTGTGGCATGTCATCATGACAACAGCCCAAGATACATCACAGCAGGAGTGACCTGATGCAGTCAGTCAGTGCCTTGTTGACAAAATGGGAAGTTTAAAAAAAAAAGAAAAACAAAAATTCCTTCTGTAAATAACTGTTCTAAGAGTAGTAATAACTCTTCCTCTGGGAAGTGGTTTGGAGCCAAATAAAGCATTTGGCATGGTTGAAAACACCTCTGGTAATCTCTGAAGTATACATCACACCACCATAATATAAAGAAATCATTTCTTTAGCAAGAGCAGATCCTACTGCTGCATCTTCCTGGTTTCCCACATACACTGTATGTGCTTTTTTGGCCTGCAAGCTGCCATCTTGATTGCATCTTCTCTTTTTAAATGCCCAGGGCACATCTTTTGTGTGTTGAAATGATTTGGGTTAGAATATAGTTAGAAATGTCCTGGTCACTCATTAATCCTATTGTAGGAATAAAGAATGAATCCAACTGTATAAAAAAAACCCCAACACCTTCTCTTTTTTTAATATGCTAGTTTTAGGAATTAAAAGCTCTGGCTGCTGAGTTGATGTTTGGTTTGGGGTTTTTGTTTTGTTTAAATGTATGGCTGCATCCAGCAAAAACAGCCAGTTGGATGCCTATAGGAGTTCTGTCAGCCAGCCACTGGAGCTAGGCAATGCCCAAGATTGTGGGGGTAGTGCAGAACTGCTAAAGTCACAGCATCTTTTCTTCTGGAAAGGTCAGTAAACCAGCCAGCCAACACTCCTGCCTGTCACATAAATCCTTCTGCAGACCTCCTTTTTCTCATCCTTGTGTCCTTCCCCTCCAAAAGGCCTGCATTCACACGTAGTTTGCAATTAAAATTGCATCAGTTCTTCAAGGAAGCCAAACAAAGGGTGGCTGTTGATGTTAACTTTGGTATTGGTTGGTGTTCACCTTCAGTGCTAGAGCTGACTATGGATGGATTGGGGTCTAAGCATTATATTGCTTTCTCCTTTACTTCCACAAGACAAGTCCAAATCCCCTTATCCTGATTTGCTGGGTTTGCACAGGCCTCTGAGCAGCTTGTGGCAACAGTTGTACATCAGCATGCACGACCCAACCAGCACAATCGTGTAACGGCTGGATAGGGGTTAGGTTAATTGTTCTGGGTTTGTGTGTTGGAGAATCATGCAGCTAGTACTGGTCCCGATTCATATAACCCATTCTATGAGCTGTCCAAACAGTCTACTCATCAGAAGAGAGCCGTGCTTCAGCTCCCCTCTTCCCTTGTTGCTTTTATTGCTAGATAACTGGCTAGTCCACCTGGCTGCTAGGCCAAATGTCCTTATCTGGTGGTGGTAAGCATTCTTCTGCTCTGCCTTGCATCAGTAGCATCCTACTGAAGCTGGGGCATGGGGAGTGTCAGCATTGTGCCTGGAAGCAGACCCTGGGCATGCCTCTCCTCATTCTTCAAATCCTCCTGGGCCACTCCAGCTCTACTTTGAATGACAGCTGAAAACAGCTGGGACAGAGAAGAGAGCCAGGGCTCCACAGTGCAAGTTATCTGCTCTTCCTGCCAGAAGCAAAAATCTTTCCTTTTTTGCTGATCCTCCAAGGGCATAGTGTGTTGAAGGGAACTGCGTTATGGTGGGATTCATCTGTGTGAAAGCACTGCTTTCCATGGCCTGAGTTAATGCTGAACTTACCCTGCCTCAGCACATTTCTGCCTGTGGCATTGTTCGTTAGACTGAAAGGCATCTGTTTGATTTTGGTTTTGTAATAAAATAGTTAACTTTTGCTCCAGTGTCTTGTGGTGTTTTTTTGTTGAATGTTGATTTCCAGAACTTACTCTCTTCCACATAGTATTCTGTTAGCTATGCAGCGCCGTAGGAGAGGGAAGGGGACTCTCCTGCTTGCAGAGTCACACGTCAGTCTCCAGTTGGGATCGGCAGTCCCTGGATGTTTCTTTCCTGTGTGTAATCCTACAGGCTGAATTAAAATATGCCCCAGAGTGCTTCTCTGTGGTTTTATGACAGCTGCCCGAATCTGCCCAGGCTGCTCAGAAAGGCTGTGTAACTTAGCAGGGGAGTAGAGGCGACTACAGAAGGTGGGACCCACAGCCAAGTGGGATCTCATAGCAGTCTCCCTAAACCAGGGATAGAAGACAGGCACTGCACCTCACACCCCCTCACCCCCTTTCACATGGCAGCCTTCATACTTCTGCAAGTCAGGCCTTGCTACATGGGAGCCTGAAATAATATCTTCTAGCTATCGTCCAAACCCTTTTAATCCTCAGAGATGACAAGTAACAAGCTATGCTGGGAAGCTGCTGCTATTGCAAAACATGCTTTCTCCTAGGCTACAGGGAGGTGGTGCTCATCAGAGGCCACACACCGTTCCAGTCAAGCAGATATGACCAGTTCTCTCATCACTATGTCATTTCACTCAATCACATGTAAATCTCTTGCAATTAATAAGGAGCCAGCTCATTTATTGTACAACAAAGGGGAGGCAATTGCAGTCCCAAAGGGAGGTTTTCTGCTTCTATAGTAGTCACAGGCTGGATTGTTTGTAGATGGGCAGAGCGGTCTGCTAAGGCTGTTGTCTTTAGATGCAAGCTCAGTGATGAAAGGAGAAAACGCAGGGACAAGTGACAGCCAATGTGGATTTGTCAAGAGTAAACTGGCAAACTGAGCTAATTTCCTTGTATTACCAAGGTAACCAGTTTTGGGGCTGAGGGAGAAGCAGTAGCTGTCATCTCTGGAGTTCTGCAAGACTTAATTAAAAATAGGAGAATAATATTTTTTTACAAAATTAGCAATTCTTTGGCCAAGCTTCCTGTTTCTGGGGTCAACATGAGGTACTGTGGGAGGCCTTCACCCTTCCCTGGCAGGGCAGTCATTCTGTAAGCAAGTCAGAAGAACTACAAAGAGCTTGCTTCTGCCTCTGCTTCCAACAGTGATCAGTGATACTGCCAGAAGACTTGTCCTCCTCCCCCACCTTCTTCCCTTTATCTTTGACATAACTAACAAAATCCCCATGCAGAATGCCAGCCTTCTGACTTCCCAGCAGCCAGCCTTTACAAGCCATTTCAGGCAAAATAAGTTGGCAGCCCTCCAGAAGCTGATGTTAAATTGGACAGCGGGATCTGCAGAAGCAGTGCTCCTTAGGTTGGGAAACACCTTAAAAACAAAGTGGGTTAAAAAACCACCAGTTCAGGAACTAGGAGTATAACGACAAGTTTTTTGTACAGAGTGTTTACCAGAAAATCTGGGGCTGGCTGCTTTGGGAAGCAAGGATGTTTACCACCACCCTGTATTCGAGGGCCTGCTTACTGATTTTCATGGTTCTGTTTTTCAAAGGTGCCTTGCCTGTGCACACCAGGAGGTGTCTAGCTGTCATTCAGGAGGCACCACCAGCTCTGTGCTATGTGTTTTAGCACAAACCTATATTCTCCACCTCCTGCAAAAGCATAAATGAACATTTATTCCACATTATGTTTTCTTTCAGCATGTTGGGACTGGGCTAAGGGTCTTCTGGCTCTCAGCCCAGGCAGAGGAGCCCTGACCCCACTGTGTACTGAGCCAGGCAGCATCCCCTTGCAGGCCAGGCACTGGCGTGGGTGGCTCTGCTCCCCAGCACGCTGCAGGCAGAGGGGTGCATGGGGTGGACATTGGGTGGTGAGGGAGGCAGCTGGCTGTAGCTCCTGCAGAGGCTGAGGTTTCCACACCTTGCCTCCTCTCTGATGCTAGCAGGAATAGCAGGCCCAGGTCTCCTGCATGCAATTCACAACTAGGTGGCCCTGGCTTGGAGCTCAGGGTAGCTCCTCGGTGCAAGAGCTGGGAGTCTGGAGTACGCAATTCAGCTCACCTTGCTAGCATAGAAAAATTCATTCCCAGTACAAAACTGATCCTTAACTCAATGCTTTTTGGTATGCGAATGAAGGACTCATTTTGGTGAAATGAGTTCTTCTGTAGCATCTCTGTGCTGTGCTTCAAGCAATTAGAACTGCAGCATTTGACTGTCCCATTATACAGTACAGCACCAAGTACCACTGCTATCTCCCTCAGTCATGATCTCGGCTGGGACTGGTGAATGAATCCCTGCTGACTTCCATGTCAGGAAAAGAGTTGACACAGCATTTGGCTGAAGAGATGAAGCTATTTCTGAAGTGACTTGGATGTTCTCGCTATGAGCTGGCAGGTTGTAGCAGGCAAAGCTGTATGAAGGTGGCTGAAGTTGGATCTGTTCACCTCAGCCCAACGTGAATGTGGGTTTGCATCTCTTGAGCTGTTACGATTTCAAGTGTTCAGATGTCTGCTGCAAACTTTTTTTCCTCAAAATGCAGTTGAATACCTTTATAAAATGAGTTAATCAAAAGTACTTAGATGTCAAAAAATAGAATACCCCTGAATTCATAAAACTGGTGGGCAGGATTTGTGAAAAGATGTCCTAAAGGATAAAACAGATCTGAGAACTGATAAGAGAGTTGGGTCAAAGTCCCAATAAGAAACTATCCTGCTCCAAAGAAAATGAAACAAGCATTAGTAGAGACCAAGAAAGGGCATCAGGAGCTCTTCAACATCCTGAAGCACAAAAAGGAAAAATATGAAACATGGGACGGGTGTTGGAGCGTTGTAGAGCATGTGAGCTTCCAAGGGGACTTAAGGACAACATGACCTAACTAGAGACGAGGAAAAATCTAGGGAATTATAGAACTGATGTGCTAATAGTTCTATGTGAAAGAGCGAGCTACTGACTGGTTATTCTCTAATCCCCTGGACAGATTTATAAATCTGTAAAAAGATGGCTGGAATGGGTTTGTTGATGTTTTGCTGAGGACAAATCGTATCAAACTAATTTGATTCCATTCTTTGACAGGGTAACTAGCTTCATGGCTAGGGGGGGTCAGCACTAGATGTGATATGTCTTGACTTTGGTAAGGCTTCTGGCACTGTCCCAGAAGACATTCTTGTAAGTGAGCTGAGGAAATGCAACCTATTTAGACTCACAATACACCGAGTTCCATGTCAAAGTCAGAGAACTTTCTGGGGAAATCTTTCTAGTGGCCATCCAGGGTCCAGGTCTATTCAGCATTTTCATCAGCAGCTTTAGGAAACTGCTTTACTACAAAATTTCCTGATCACAGGGAAGGGCTGGGCTGTGAGCACCTGTGAAGGGTAGGACTGGAATGCTTGACAGATTGAAGAAATGGTCCAAACCAACAGGATGAGTTTCAGCAGAGAAGCATGTGGTGACTGGCCATGAGGCAGCTGGGTGAATGTACAAACACAAAGCAAGACCCAGCAGAAAAGACTTCTTGGAAGGTGGAACAGGAGAAAGTGGAGAAGGGCTGAACGACATACAAAATGCTCTTACAACAAGGATAGTAATCAGTTGGTTTCCATGCCTTTGTAAATAAAAGAAAAAAATTGGCAGGGCCAAAAAAATCCCCACATTTGGGTTTACTGTTAGTTTCTACCCGAGATGCTCCTGAAGACGACGAGGTAATCTGACCTCTTTTGATAGCTTTTTCAACAGCTTATTGGACAACTATGTCCTTGACAGAGGCACAGAGACACCGTACAGTATGCCTTGGTGCCAAAGGTGTGCCTGGCAGACTTTGAGAGCATTGTTGTAGCTTTTGTGTTCAGATATTTCCCCCCCCCTGTAGCTTTCCAGTGCACCCAAGTTCTACACAATTCTCACAAAATGGGACCAATGTTTCTGTAATGCAAGCTTAATTTCTTAGCCAGCAGAAACATCTTTGGGGAGGTATTTATAACTTCACCCCCCCAAAAACACATAAAAATCTTTGAGTGGTTTATTTCTCTAAGTCACCTAGATTTCATACCAGTTTCAAAGTACTTACTAGACCTGTTATTTTTTATTGCATTCTTCAGACTGGGTCAATTTCTGAGTGCACACCCAGCAATGAGTAGTAGGCAAGTCACGATTTTTCCTTTAGCCATAGCTCCCACTCAACTTGCCACACACATGGCAATAGCAGTGGTACTGCCTGGGACACTGGTGAGTGCCGCATGTGCAGTAGGAGCATCTGATGAGCTCATCAGCCTCACATCATGGCTACAGGCTCCATGTCTAAGCTCAGATTGCCACCCAAGGTCAAGTGCGGGGAAGGGCCGGGTTTCCCACTGCAACGTGGAGAGGGGGCCAAGGGTTTCTGCTGCTGGCAGGGTGGGCAAGCATGAATGACCACCCAGCCACCTGCCAGGATGCCCTGTGGGCCTGGAGGTGGAGGGCTGGAGTGTGTGTAAATCTGCTCATGGTCTTAATTATCTACATATTCACAATATTTCATTTAAATGCCGGGAGATCCTTAATCCCCTCCCACTACAGAGGCAAGTTGGGAACACTGTCTTCTCTGCTGGGCAGTAAAGCAGCACTGACGGACACGGCTCTGTTATTAACAAGCTGGCTGCCAGTGGCACATGTACATGGATGACAACAGTCATTAAAAACATTTTTCCCCCCATGTAATACTCAAAAGGTTATTCTTGGTGACAAGTGCTTTCCAGCTTGTGGCCAGGGCTGAGCAACTGCTGCTCCCATTTGTGTAGGCTGGCTCCTGCACCAAGGTCAGGGCTGCAACCACTTCCTGGCAGAATTAACCCCAAAAAGCTTTTGTCTGTTTTTTTACCCCAGAAAAAAAAAAACACAACCCAAACACAATTCGAGGCAAATTGTATTAGGAATGACGTGCCACCACTTCACACCAAAGTGCAACTGAGAATGGGTTGAAATTTCATGGCTTTGAATGGTGACATGCTCAAGCATGACCAGACGTCCTGCATGCCTTTTTGTCTATCTATATCTGTCCTGTTAGGCTATTGAGAGGTGGATGATTGTCATTCCTCAAAGGTCTTCTTATCTACAGTTTATTTCACCAGTGTCCAGGTACGACAGTACTGGGTGCCCTCTAAAATGCTTTCCTGAAGTGCTGTGCTGCTGGAGACGTGCAGGTAAGGATCATCCCACCACAGCAGCAGGCCAGGGAAGCTGAAGCCCAAAGTGGCACGAGCAGCTGGTGCTCTCTACCTTCTCCTTGTAGATGGTGCTGTGAGGTGAGGTCATGTTGCTACTTGGAGGGTAGCTGTGGGGGCCTTCCATAACAGGGACAAGTGTCTTACAAACCCATGCAGCAGCCCAGCCACGGATTCAAATGTGCATAATAAGTATTTCTGTGTTTAAGCTGTGCTTGCCCAGAAGAGCCCTTATCACACCGACACCACAGTCACTGTCAAAAAGCTGACAGAGTCCAGTCCAAGAGCTGCAATTGCCTCCTTCCTAGCTTAAAACCTTTGCTCAACAAACACTTCGTTCCCAGCATACCACAACCTATTCCTCATACCTGCACACTCCTCTCAGCCTAGCTCACTCTGGGATGATGCCCTTCAGTCCTGGACCTAAGCCTCAGCTCACGCGGGGACCAGAATGTTTTTGTGCAGTGGGACAGTGTCACAGCACAAACAAACTAGCAAGCTACAACAAAGCCTTACCTGAGTCATATTCTACTGTCCATGATGTTTCTCCATCCTCCAGAGGCCAGGCAACACTGCTCCATGTCTCTGCTGTGTTGGCATTTTCCTCCTCTATGCTCTTCCCCCACCCAACCTCCTTCTCCCACCCTCCTCGGTGCTATTTAAGCACTTAGCAGGAACGAGCTACAGCAGCACATCGTCCATGTCAATCAACCCACTGCCTTCGAGGCGAGGCCACAGCTGCATGTTATCAATGTTAATCAACCCACTGCCTCCATTCCTCTGCCTTCATTCCTCTACAGGGCAGCGAGCCAGCCCCAAAGGGTTGCAACCCACTATGCGTGCACGCGCACACACACACACACACACACCCACCCACACCCCAGCCCGTTCACTGAAGTCAAAATAAATGGGTTATTTCCTAGAGCCAGAGCTGGAGCTCGTGTGCTTCCCCCCAGGCTGGGAGCAGGCACGCTTATCAGAGGTGCTGCTGGCTCACAGAGGGCATGGGGTGGGAAATGACCCCCGCAGGTCTGCAGGGAGCTGGGAGCATGCTGGACCCACTGGGGCAGTGCCCTTTCTGTGGCTTTGCCGAGTGCTGGCTGCCCTAAGGAGCGACGTGCAGCACAGCCTCCCCACGGCTGCCCTGCCAGGGCCACGTGCCCTGCAGCACAGGTGCCCACCCAGGGCTCCTTCCACCGCACCTGAGCATGCTGCGTTGCACCGCGAGGCGTCCAAGCCCCGCTCCCCCCAGCACCCCATAAGTAAGCCCTGTGCTGGCAGGCAAAGGTGGGAGCGCTGGGTGACAAACTGTACCAGCCACCCCTTTCTGGAGAAAGGCACGTGGGGACGGTGTATGTAATGGGGGGTTCAGGGGCTGTATTTGGGTCAAGTGGAAAAAAGCAGCCGGTGGCGATGTGAGGGGAGAAGGTGGCATGGTACCAGCCAAACCGCAGACACTTCCCAGCCAGTTTCAGGGGCACAGGCAAGTGACTCCTCTTTGCAAAACTCTCCTTTACCCAGTGCTGATTCGGCAAAACCCAAGGGGTGCCAGGGGTGCCCCATGGCAGCAGCAGTGGGAAGGCAGCCAAAGCTACCACTGCCCCCCCGTCACACATACCGTGCCTGTGTCACGACAGGTCCCAGGGACAAAGCAGCTCCTTTGATCACCTTGGCTTTTCCCTCCTGCTGTCGAGATGCATTATTTAACCTCAACAACAGGAGCAACGGGGCCTCCACGAGGAGCAAGGATGGAGGAGAGGAGGAGGCAGCAAGGTAAGTGTGTGCTACCCGAAGTATGAGAGCTGCCCAGCGTGGCCAGCAGCTGCTGTCGCAGGTTGCCACTGGAAGGTGACAGAGAACCAACGGGGAAGGAGCAGCGACAACAAGAACAGCAGCAAAATCTCCTTCCCGCCAGCCAGCCGGGGGCAGGCACTGCTGGGTTCCCCCCCCAGTGCTGAACCTCAGGGCTGGGGTGGAGGGGGCAGCAAACCAGCCAGAGCCCGTGTGACCAAGTCCAGGCACCTGCCCAAAGGAAAACAGGAGCAAGCAGATCACTAGACCCAAAACAAATAAAAGCCTCAGGAAAAAAAAAAAAATCCCCAAAGGCACTAAACCTGCTTTTTTTTAGCTTGCATATTTTTTAATGAAGTAAAAAATAAAAGAAAGAAACACTTCACAGATGTTGGCCTGGCACAGATTGCCCTTGTGCATGGAGGGCACCAGGGTCCCCATGCAGCTGGCACTGATGGCAGCCAGCCCTCCCCCGTGCCCCCTCCCCACAGTCAGCTGAAGGAAGCAGATGAGAAGCACATGGTGGGCACAGCACGAGCAACAGGACAGCACGGCAGCCCCCCAGGCCGGGCTCTACCCAGAGCTGGGGGCGCTGGCATGGGCAAAATAAAAGCTGGAGAGACTCTGTATGTCCAAACTAAACCCAGCAATGATAACCTCCCCTTGAGAGCTGCACTTTAAGCCCCCACAGAGAGCATCCGGGGGCTTTTGAATTTTTCTTTCCGTATCACACACGTGAGCGCTGGGTCCCCAGATGGCGGGCAGTGGTGGCGGTGGCCGGCAGCGGCAGCAGCTGCTCTTGGTGGCCGTTGGCACAGCCGGAGGCCAGAGGGACTGGCGAGCTTGGCAGAAGCCTGGCCTCAGGGTTTCTTGCCTGTCTTTTTCAGGCCTTTCCCCGAAGGCATGGTGAAGGGAGGGCAGGGAGGCAGGAGGTCAGATGCTTGTTGGCTTCAAACCGAACGGCTTTTGGGCTCCCCTGGCAAAGCTCCTGCTGCTCCTCTGAGAGGGATCCTTCTTCTCTGCCTTACATGTATACACACTTATGCAGAGATATAGATATCTGATAAACATTTTGTATGAAAATAAACACTTCATCTATGTGTTAAGGACCATAGTCACTCTCACCTAGTCACCTGCTCTAATGTTTACATCTCTCTTGTCCATGATAACCTTGCTCCCATCGCTTTTCTCCTACCCCGCGGACACCTCCTCCCTGCCTCCTGGGGCAGCAGAAAGTGCCATACCTTTCGGCAGCCCCTCGCTGACCTGCTGCCTCCCCAGGTTTGGCTTATTATAGGGAACTTTACAAAGAAAATGTTTCCTGTTACAGCACCTGTTTCTCAGTAGAAGAAATTATCTTCACCTTGAAAACACTTCACAAAGAGTAAGGTTTTAACATCTTCTTCCAGGGCTCCCAATTAAGAAATATGTTTCTAGATAGCACTGTTTATATAGATATAGGTATAGTTTTTATTTATTGTTATTACCAACCCAACATTTCAATTTGCAGCCATCGATGTAATTCTTGACATACTCTCGTGGTGGTTTGTTTTTGTGGTTTTTTTTTTTTTTTTTTCCTTAAAAAGAAATGCACTTCAAATGAAAAGGATGCATTTTTGTCTGTCTGGTTTTCCTAAAAGGTACTCAAGATGACACAGGAGTCCTGACGTGGGTGGCAGCTTTCAAACCCGTACCTTTCAATGGCCCAAAGACCACCAGCGAGATGGGGGTGCTGTGAAAACCAGGGTAGCAAACAAGTGAAAGGGCAGCCACGCCATGCCACGCCACAGCTTGGGGTGGGATGGCGCTGGGAACATGCGGGCATACTATCTGTGTTTTCCCGAATCCATTTCCACCCCCGAGCAGGAGTACCACACAGCAAACCCATCACCACCACCACCACCACGGAGCCGGTGCCGCTTTCCCTGGCCCCCTCGCTCCCCCCCCCCAGGGCAGGCTGCTCCTGGGTAGCCATTTATTTCTTTATCGGTTGTAAATTAACATAATTTTCTCTCCCGCAGTACCACAAGCTCGAAGTTAATTATACAAAGAGAAATGCCATAGTCAAAATATACATGATACGTATTATATTAGAGGGTAGGGGTTTTTTTTCCTTCTTTTCTTAGCCCAGGCGGGTGATTGAAATGCTACATGCTCCAGCCTTTGTCACTAAATGTGTGTGTCTGTGTGTGTCTGTGTTGCATTAAAAATATATCAGTCTTGTGATGTTCTTAAAAAAGAAAGAAATGGAAGGTGGCAGGGGAGGGAACAGGTAATAGTGAAAAAGTTCTTTGACTGTGTTACAGTCTTTTGTGGCTTCAGAAAATACACATGTTCAATTCCAGCACTGACGGCAGCTTGAAGCTTTAGAGTTTAGATTTTTAACATATTGTTTAAGTAGTAAAAAAAGAGAAAAAAAATAATCAAGCAACGTGCTCCCCCAAAACAAAAAAGCAACAAGCAAACAAAAAAAAAAGAAAGGAAACCCCACAAATTCCTGATCAGAGTTCTGCAATTCCCAACCAGTAAAAATAAGAAAATGGCTCCTTACAGTGGAGGGGTGCTTGGGAGGAGACAAGCCCCTGTGGGAGATGGCTGAAACTTCATAATCTCATTGAATGGGGTCAGCGGCTGGGTTTATTGTGTTTTGCTTGATTTCAACGCTTGCCATTGATGCTTTCTTTTCTTTTGTATCATTTTTGGGTGGGTTTTGTCTGTTCGTTTTTTTCACTCTGTGATGGTTATGCCCTTCTTGGTGCCCAGCCATCTGGCTGTCTGGGCAGTTGGCAGCTCCTGACAGCCAGCCATCCCCTCTGGTGAAACCGTGCTTCCAGAAGAGGTGTCCCGTGAGGTAACAGAGGAGGGAGTCCCTCCCCCCGGTGGCACCGTCTCTTCACCACCTAAAACCCCTTGATGTAGCAATAGGCCTCCAGGGTGGCAAAGAGGATGTACAGCAGCCAGAGGCTGACGAAGAGCAATGTCGTGGCCAGTTTGCAGCCCCGGGGGCCGCCCAGCTCACCCCCGAGGTGGGGCCGCCGGCGGTAGAGCAGGACGCTGATGCAGATGAAGGCGAAGATGGTGAAGAGGGTGACGGAGAAGGCCAGGGTGCCTGCCGACACCTGGAACTCCTGCCCCTGTGACGCCCAGTAGATCGCTGCCACCGACCACGCCAGCCCAATGCCCAGGAAGACGTTGACGGCGTTGCTGCCCGTGACATTGCTGATGGAGGCATCGGCATACACGTCCTGGATGGCCGCGGCTTTGCTGGCGAAGGTGTCTGGGGTTGGGAGTGGAGAGAAGGAGAAATCACCAGGGGTCTAATGGGAGAAATGGGCAACTCTTCATGTCTGGGGGACAAGGGAGGCTCAGGTGTGGCACTGACCAGGCTGGGACATGGAGCTCTCCTGGTGTATAACCCCCATCCCGGGTCCAGGTACCCCATGTTGCCACCATGTGGGGTGCAGACCTTGCCTGGGGACAGGGCTTTGTGGAGCCCCTTCCAGCCTGAGCTGTTCCCCTGGGGGCAAAAGAACCACCGGAGAACTTTTCTCCCACCCCATCCCCTCGCCACGGCCACCCTACCTGGTACAGAAGTGCCGAAGGCGACAAAGACGACAGCAGTCACGGAGTCCTTGAGGCCAATGGTGCAGCCAAAGTGGGAGGCAAGGTCACCAATGATGGCTGTGAGCATGCCGATGATGAGGATGGAGACGACGAAGCAGGCCCAGCCATTGCAGTACTCGGTGGGGGGCACGCAGGCAAAGAGCACCTTCCAGAAGACAGTCAGGAAGTGCATCACGTAGTCAAAGCAGGATGGCAAACGCTCTTCGCCAGACTCGTCCTCATCCTCATCACCCGCTGCAAATAATGTGGAAGGAGAAGTCCAGCACTCGTGATGGGGCAGGTCAAGATCACGGGGGTGGGCTGCAGCCTGTGCTTGGCTCCCCCCCAACCCCTGAGCTCCAGGGATGCTGCTCTCCTGGGACAAGGTGGCATGGTGCCGGCCACGACAGTGGGCTCAGGGTACACCAGGTCCCTCAGTGATGGGTGAGGCTTGGCAAGAGGGTGCCTCCCAGGACACCCCAGAGCCTGCCGGGCTGGGGAATGGCAAAGTGGTGTGTTGTACCCACAGAGGGGCAGCACTGTCCCCATCCACAGGCAGTCATGTAGGATGTAGTCAACCTGTAAAGATCACTGCTGAGGGGCACCATGAAGTTACACAAGCAAGCGACGTTTTGGGGCAAAACCCAGCAGAAAGTGATAGAATTGGGAAACTGAAGAGACCTCTCCATCCTCCTGCTCCACAGCACGGGATGGTCACCAGCAGTGCCCCAACAAGAAATTTCTCATCTGTATGAGGGTACCACCAGCAGCAGCACTGCAGGCCCTTTGAGGGATCCCCTCCTTTGCCTGGTGGGCCAGGCCACCCCTGAGGCTGGAAGCACTGCTGGTCTTTGTGTAAATAAACGACAATGGAAATACACTGGAGGAAAAGAAAGCAGGTAGGGAAAACAGGGCAGATGGAAAGGAAAGTAGAAAGACATAGGAAGAGAGAAGCAGGTCTGGGAAAAAACATTGCTTCAAGGATGGAGGTACTGTTTCCACAGAAGCAGTTTTTCCTAATTGCTAGAAAGAAGAAAACTGAACACCCCACAGCTCTTCCTTCATGTCAGAAGCAGCTCTTGTGGCCACTGGTGACAGCTCCCACCCAGCTGCCTGCCTGCCTGCACCACAGCTGGGTGGAGAACAGCCCTTTGGGGAAGATGCCAAACCACCAAGGAAAGGTTCAGAAAGGTGCCAGAGTGTCATTAACTCACGGACGTGTCTAAAATGTGTGCTCCACAGCTGCCCAGCTCTGGAAGTGGTGAGCTCTCTCAGGCTACCCGGGCAACAGCTGGTAGGTCTCTGGGCCTTTCCCTCCACCAGCTGCTGCCTTCTGGGGCAACATCTCCTGGCATGTGGTAACCCTCCCGAATCCCAAAGACTCTACTGGACATGGCATTTTCCAGCAGCAGGGGCTACCTGAACAGGACGGTACTGGGCACACCAGGAGCCAGCAGCCCAGCCAGGATGGGATTTTGCTGCCTGTATTCTGCTCATCAGACCACTAAAGCAGCAGAAGCACCGTCAGCAGACATGTCTTTGAAAACTGGCCTCCTGGATGGCTCTGCACCAAAAGATGGATCTCCTGGGCTCCTGGATAACGCATCTGCAAATGCCCAATATATTAGGAGCAGAAGCACTCTTTAGACTGGCTTTGCTGATGGCTACCATGCACGCAGCAGCTGAGCACCACTGCCCAGGCAGATGCCGTCTCCTGAGCCCAGACAGATCTCATCCCAAGGCTGCATGACTCCTGTGGGTGCTGGTGCGGGTTTTCTGATGTCCCCCTCACCTGCACTGACGGTAATGGCCTCCATGAACTGGTCCCTCCAGGAATGTGTCCCTACAACCAAAGCCAGGTTTGTCTTCTTAATCAGCTTGTCCACGGTGCTCTGTTGTGGGAATAAAGATGCACAGCAATTAAACTGGCTGCTAGCAGGCAAGGCTGATGTTGCAGTGCACTGTGGTCTCACAGACCCTTCCCAAACTGTGGAAGTGCCACAAGCATTCTCCTACCAGCCAGATGAGGCCATGACTGGAGTTGGGACCACCTTCTCCCTGGACAGGCTGACCCAAACCTCACCAGAACCAGCTTGTTTGCCACCCCTTAATCCTGATGAGGCTCCTTCCCTCACCCCTGCCTCAACAGAGACAGCTTTCCTCCTGCCCTCTCCTGCACACTGGCTTCCTCTGCTTCCAGCAAGGCTCCCTTGTCTTCCTCCCTCCACCTCCTCCTACCAGCAGCTACTTCCCCTGGCATTTCTTGTAGGCTGCCCCTACCCTTTACTGCACTGCATTCTCCTTTTCCTCTTCCACCAGCCCTTTCCCTGCACAGGCAGCCACCCCCTGCCTCCTCAGTCCTGCTCTCCATGGCTGCTTTTCAGTGTCACATGGCTTTTCCCTCCTGGAGGACCCCTAAGAAAACCGCTGACCTTGAACTCATAGGACTCCTCAATGATGACTTCCAGTTTGGGATGCTCGCCGAGTATTGGTTTGCCCATCTCTGCAATCCTCTTGGCTTCCTCCTCTTCAACTGTCAACTTCCTCTCAGGCACCTCTGTGAAAGCAAGGCCAACACCGAGCTGTAGGCAGCAGCCCTGGAACACCGAGGCACTGCAAGGGCTCGTCTGCATGGCCTGAGCACAGGCTTCTGCAGCCCCTTCACAGCTTGCTAATCTCACGCAACAAGGTGGGGGGCAGTGATGGGGTGCTGGACCACAGAAACAAAGGACCAAGATTTTTGAATATGTCAGTCATCAAGAACATACACAACACAGTTTTAATTTATCAAAAAATACCCAAACAACTCTTTCTTCAGCCTGCATTGGCATTCTTGGATGACATATGCCCTCCCATCATCCTTGCAGCAGCCACATCTTTGGGGAGACCAGGGTACCGACTACTTCTTCCGTTTGGCACAAGCATCCTTTAAGATGGCTTTAATGCCGTGGTGTGTTTCCCAGTTTGAATGAACAGGAGACACGATCTTTTCATTCCCCTTCAATCAGCAAATCACTGTTGGCACCATGTGCCACTCCCTGTTTGGTCTAATGCTCAGACAGACACACAGAGTCACAATGCACACATGAACATGTTCCTAGCAGCTGCAGAAACGACCAGGAAGGAGCAAGTCAGGAAGCAAATGTGTTTTTTTCTTTCATATTACTGGACATTTAGTTTCTGCTGGAGGAAACTAACCCAGGACCCCAGGTCAGCAGCATGCTGGGATGACCGTGTTGGGCTCATTTTGCTGATGCCCTAGCAAACCCAGTGAGATGTCTGGGGATGTTCTGTTTGCCTGGATGGGAAGGAGCACCCCAACCAGCAGGAGGGGTACCCTGGCAATGTCCCCAGCCCTGACCTAGGCCTCGTCCCCTCTCCCAACCACGCAAGTACAGGCATGTGCTGATGGGCTCTCTGAAAAGCCTTGACAGCTCAAGCAAGAAGCTGGTTTTCACCTGGCTTTCCTGTGCCTGACCAGTCGGGTCATACAAGCTGCATCACAGGGCCCAGCCAAGAGCATGGGGGTGGGAGCTCTGCAGAACCTGGCGGGGTATCACAAAGGCAGAGCATCTTGTTCTGGCTAAGCAGTGGGTCAGACATTACCCAAGGTTTCCTGAAAAGGTTACAAACACCCTATGTAATGCCTCAAATGTGATTAATCCCATGTGAGCTCCAGCAGATCTCATACTATGCACCAAAAATCACACAGAAATTACAAAGTCCCGGTGAAACCTAGTCATAAACTCTCTGCCTTTTCTTCATCAACCCAACTAGATTGATGGCAAAGACTGTAAGCCTTGCAAGACCTGCAGAGTTTATAAAATATATAGTAGCTCCTGTGGCAGGTGACATTATTAAAACCCATCACAGAAGCAGAAACGGTTGCGTCCATCATTTGAAATCAATGGTATACGTCAAACCCATCACTGCTTAGCTCAAAGAGAGCGTATTCTGGGTTTGGAAATCCCCAGAAGTTTAAAAAAAAAAGACAGACACATGGGAGCACAGCACCCGGAGAAGATGGGCAATGCAGGATGCCAGGGGACAGGGGGGCAACTGCAGCCAAAGACCAAGTGAGCACAGAGCAGAGGAGACAGCTGAGCTGGAGAAGTACAGAAACAGGGGTGAACCTGCATGATACGTACTGCTTGACACTACACTTGGAGGCATGAACTGATGAATATCAGGAACCAGATTCAAGTTACTTGTATTTACTTAAGCAGGGAATTAGATGATTAGATGAAATCTACATCTCTTTTTCTAAGACAGAGATCAAGAGAGCCCAGTCTCTGCCTCTGCCTGGAAGTGTATGAAGATGACAAGCTGCATCCATCACTGAAAACGCAGGTGCTTACACATCAGTTGCCGCACCATGTTTGTGGATCACTTCTGTCTGAGCTTCCCCATAACCTGAAGCTCAGGGGAGGAGGCACCTCCAGCTCTGCAAGGCCCAGCCTGGCAGCTGAGCTGAGCGCCTGCTGACGTGTGCTGACAGTACGGAGCTGAGCAAAAGCACAGCAGCCATCCCAGCAGGGTTGCAAAGCCCGGACTTGGTGACAGTCCAGCTCACTACAACCTTTGTGGGGAAGCAACTACATCAGAAAAGCTGCAGTTGCAGTTGGCGGCATGGTCCCTTGGGCTCCCGCCCACTGGCTGCAGTTGCACAGCACCAAAAGTAAATGTCTGGAATCAGAGGAGCTGCCCTGAAAATGGGGAGTAATGGGCAGAATTTCCTCAGCCTAACAACTCCAGGAGAAATGATGCAATGAAACCTCAGTCCCCACTTTAACCGACTTGACAAAAGCCTTTGGCATGGTACAACGGGAACCCCATGCAAATATTAACTACCTAGGCGAGGCTGGGCTGCAGGCAGTTCTGTAAGCAGACGCAGTGCAGAAAGATTCCCCTTTCCTGTAGGGAGTGGTATCCAAAACAGCTTTATCCCAGAATCTGGCGTCTTCCTCATGCTGGTTTATGTACCCGTGCCAGGCAGTGCAGTGCAAGACCCAAAGCCCTCCTCTGAGGAGGAAGATCTTCTGTGTCTCTTCTCACTGTGTACCAGGTCCCAGGCTGTTGGGCAGGCTGCATGGGAATGCCCGTGTCCATGCTCAGAGGCAGGACCTTTGGCTGCTAGCAGATGGCTTTGCTGTCTCTGCAAGAAACTTGCAGATCACCTACTGATTTGATGAGCACGACAATCACTTGCCAGGCAGCTCTTGGAGTAAATCAAGCGACACAACCATGTCCAAGAGCGGACAGCTTGCTCTGGCAGCCTGGGGGCTGGATGCAGCACAAGCATGGGAGCAGGCACTCCACCAAAGTGAAGGTGCTGGCACTCACCACAGCACTGAAGGGCTCTGGGACTCATGCTATTTCAGAGGGCACCTTGCCTTCAGAAGAAGTGCCACCAGAGGCACCTTCAAGTCCTAGGTAGGTCAGTCGTGGTGAAGGCACAAGCTGACCAGCGATGGAGACCTGATGACAGCATGTCCACTGAGACATGAATAATGGAGACCCTGCTGTCACCATGCAGCTCCTCTGCAGTGAATATGGTGAACTAGGGCACAGGGAAGAAACATGGCCACCCAAAGATGTCCTGTGGAGACACTGCCAGGCTGAGTCTTTCAATGTCAGCTGCAAGCAAAGCGCAGGAGAACAGGCATAGGCAGTATGTCCAAATGGTTACCTTGCAGACATGTCAATAGAGGAAGCTTGCAGATAAGGGAAAAAGGACGTAATTCCTTCGCACCTCATCAAAAAGCAGTCACATTTGTGAATGTGCAACAGGAAAGCAAAGCACAGAAACTGAACAAACTTCAAAGGTGTGTCTTAAAACATTTAACCTGCCCTTGTATTTTCGCTGAGCCTCTACCCTAATGTAAGAGACAAACATAGATTAAGAGTCACGGATCAGTACTGTCCTGGATCCCGCTCAATGCATTTGTGCAAGTGACCCATAGGTGCCAAGTAACAGGCTCCCGACTGTCCTCTGAAATCAAGGCAGTGCCATTTGTGGCAGGAAGGACAAGCTTAGAAGCCCAGTGGACATGTCTCTTGCCCCAGCCTATACTTGCCATACAGTTAAGGGGGAGAGCTAAGCACCTCCAAAGAGAGCTAAGCACCTCCAAAGCACCTACATGAATCCGCCACTTCTCCCCAACTACTGTTTAGGACACCTGAGCAAGCAATAGCAGGAATCAGTGCCAACCTCTGCAGAACACCAGACCCTGCTCCAGGCCTGCTGGGTCTACTTGTGCTGGTGGGATGCTGAGACTGTGTGTACAGACCCAGCAGCTGGGAGGGAATAAACTCTTGCAATGTCCTAGTGGCAGAGCACACTCCTGATGCTCCTGCCTTTCAGGGAAGCACTTCAGGCAGGAGCAGGGTGCACCAGCCTGCCTCCAGAGCTGCAAGAGGCCACTGTCTCTGCAGCAAGTGTGGGGCATGCTCCCACGTGGTCTATGGTAGCCACAGGCCCCCAGCTCCTGAGGGACCAGGTACAGAGCTGCGGTCTTGGAGGGCTCCTCCAGGAGGCAAGGGCAGGGCGTCAGTGAGGGGTGTCACACATCACCCCAGTGTGGTAGCCTGCAAAGAAGACTACCAAGGGCTGCGATGAATAAAACACAAGGGGGGGGAGGGGGCGGGTGAGACAGATTTTTAGTTTGAAAGGTCAAGTCTGTCAAGGTGAATGCTGCCAAGCTGCAGCTTAATTATTAACTAGCCTGATTTCTGTTTGTATCAGCATCAGTACCTGCTTTTCAATGCAATTGCACCCTGGACTCCCTGCTGTCAACCCCAATTAAGCCTGATAAGGTCTGGCTATGCCCAGCAAGAACATGAGCTTGCCAGGACCTCTTGGGCTGCCTCCACCTCCTCCCCAGGAAGGGGAAGGTGGCGAGAGAGGGGTCCCCTAAATCCTGCCTGCGCTGGAACACAGGTGTGTGTTACCATCAAGTGCTAGCAGCCTGTCTGGGCTGCAGGAGCATGGTAAGGTTAGGCAAGCTGGTTCTTTCTCTTCTTCTCTGCTTCATTCAGGGTCAGTTCAGACCCTTAAGGGCAGGACAGATGAGGGGGGCCAGCAGCTCCTAGTTAAGGTCATGCCACTGCTGGGCTCTGCAGTGCTTGGACACATCCCTGCCATGCTCACTCCTCAGCTCTCACCCGCATGAGAACCACTTACGTCCCACTTACACCCACAGGGCCATCCTGAGACCTCATCTGCAGCTATTTGCAAAGTTCCTTCAGACCTACATGATAGGCATTTTCCTGGGCTCAAAATACTATAAGCAGATCCTGTCCTCTTATTTCTTCCCGGAGAAAGGGGAGCACTAGAGCAGCATTCCCACATCGTGCATTGCTTCTGGGGGTACTACGCAGGTGCTTGCCTGCTCAACCTCCTTCAGACTCGGGGGACCAAATAGGAACTGGACATTGCCTGTGGCCTCCTGAACATATCATAAATCAAAGCTAGATAAAGCCCATTTCCACGGGGTAATCCAGCCGCCACACCTTTTGAGCTGAAACAGGCAACAGGAATGCCCGGTAGCACCACCAGAGAGGTAGATACCCATCACCTAGGCAATGCTGCAAGACTACCAAACAGACACGGGCCAACTTGTATTCCCTGTCACTTGCTGAATAAATTGGATTAAAACCAGCAATGTATTCATTAAAGATTGCTATGAAGGCCATTTCACACCCCTCAAGCTATCTCATCTCCATCCATTTCTAGAGCAGGCACGTATCTGCATGAAGGTCACCCCTTCTGGGGACTCCGCTGCTCGGAAGAAATTAAAATGACAATTAAAATGGGATTTTTTTTTGTTGTGGCTCAATAAATTATAATCCTGGCTAAACAAAGTAAACAGTGAGCACGAATGATTTCCTCTCTCCGGAGCGCTGTCAAGCCATCAGTCACAACCGGGGAAGACTGCTGGCTAAATGACACTCCGGCTTTTGAGGTTAGCATATGGGTATGCCCTTTACTGAAACACATGCACACGCTCAAGCACCGGCAGCCTGGTCTGCCTTCTAAAAAGGGAGGAATCTGCTTACTGAGCCCTGAAAGCTATTTTTGAGGCGTGATACGTCCCATATACATGCCCCAGCGTCCTTAACGCTAACTGGGAAACGCCGCACATTCATGAGATGGAGGCTAAAGCACAGGGCTGGGAACTGCGCATTGCTCCACTGCTGGCTCTGCCTTGAGATTGCTGCTGACATGACCGTCCCTGACAGGCCAGTCAACTGGTGACTCTGGTCCCCAGTCTTTCCCACTGCAAAGTGAACCCAGGAGTTTTAATGCATAAATAAACATACACATTTAGAAATATTTTCTTTGATCCGGTTGAGTATGTGGAAATGAAGGTAGAGAAGTATCTACCATTTAGATAACTCCCCATCCTTTTAAAGAACTGGACCTCCTGAGCCCAAGAACTTGCAACCAAAGGCTCTGTGCAGGTTTTCAGTGACTTTTTCAAAGGCTGGGAAGACCAGCCAAGCAGCTTGTCCACTGCTGGCAATGGCAGGAACAACTGGAGTTGGTATTGACCATTTCCCTGTATAAAGAGTATAAAGAGAGACTGTTGCCAGTGCCAGAACAAAAGGTTATGCATGAGAGAAGTTAAAAAATAAGCAGGTTTGACTCTCAAGTCACTGCACAGCCACCCCATACTACTGTGCTCTTCTGCAGCCCAAACAGCTGGCACTGGACACCTGGCCAGGCAAGGCTTTCAAAAGGTTTGCACAGCCTTGCAAGTCTGGCTCGGAGAGCCCATTAGGAGGAAACAAATGCTGAGCTGAACCTGTGCCAAAGGCTCTCCCCGGCCCAGTTACTTTGCCTTGTGTAAAATTCACAGCCCTGCTTTCCTGGGGAGGGCTCTGCAAGGCCAGGGGGATAAAGCCAGGACCTCCCATTTACCCCCAGGTAAGGGCTGCTGGGACAAGAGAGGCATTTTCACTTGGGTTTATCCATCAGGGCACCCCAGCGCTTCTGCAAAGAGATGGGGCCACTGCAGTGAGCAGGGGCTGTGATGCTGCTGGCCTTGCCAGGGCTGCTGAAGAAGTGCCACTGGAGGGCAAATGCCCCAGGGCTGCAGAGGAGAGCCAGGGCACCCAGCCATCCCAGGGACACAGCCCTGAGAAAAGAGGCACTGCCCAGGAAAGGCTGTGCGAGCTGCTCCGGGAGGGAGGGGACAAGGAGCGGGACCGACAGATTCCACTGAAACACTCAATAATGCAGTTTTTCACAAAGATTCCTGCACATCTGTGTAATCTAAATCTAACATGACACGGACTAAACGAGGACGTCACTTCTCTCCCTGCTGATTAGCCATGATTGCTGCTGAGTGACACTGCAGCACGTGCCTCTGCGCTTGCTGGCCGGCCGCTGCCTTGAAGCACGCACAGAGGCCGAGCACCGGGAGCTCAAACTGCGGGCCAAGCGCATGCCGCATGCATGGAGGGCACCTGGGGGCAGCCTACCAAGGGGGGCACCCGAGGGACCCTCCCCCTCCCAGACAGAGAGGAGGCTTTTCTTTATTAACTGGAAAGCAACTTTCCATAGCTGGTGACCAAGTTCTCCAATAATGGCTGCCAAAAGCAATCAGGCTGGATCACAACAGAGGGAGGAAAGTTATGTTATTTTAATACGAATTATTTGGTTCCCAGGGTTCTGATCAAATTAGACAGCTACTGAATTAAAGCAATGAAATTACTGGGAAGAAGGCTGTGCTCAACTGATTTCCAGTCCTCCCGGACCTGAAGAAGTAACAAAGGAAAATGTCCAAACCGCTCTAAGGAGTCTTCCGTAAACACCCTAAGCTGTTATTTGGGGAGCTGGGGATTTCTGCCTGCCACTAGCAATTTCCTAATTATCCCAATATCCAATGGGCACAGGCCATCCCCTGCGCAGCAGATTTGGCATCCTTCGAAAAGGAGCAGACTGAAGCTTGCATGGCAGATGCTGCTCCTTTGATTTGCAGCACAGCTCAGGCATGATGAATTTGGTTTTCAGCTCTGCTTGCAAACCTGTCAGACTCAAGCTCCTCTCTGCACCCTGCATGCCTGCCCTTATCTTTTGACAAATGTTTCTTTAGTCCAAATTCAACAGTAATCATATCTGGAATTGAAGGAATAAGAAAAACACAGGAGGGGTACACCACACCACAGTGGGATCAAGAGCGACTGGTGTAACAGGGATTTTGGGCAAGGAAGGCAGGGTTCAGTATCAATACACATAAAATCCCTCCACGGGGAGGGGGGATGAAGAGTGCAGAGCCAGAGCTGAGGGTGAGAAGGGAAACAGAGCTGGTGCTTACCATGCCCTGGTAGCACTGCCCTGGCACTGGTCTCACCCTTGGGATGCCCCACGACGGGAGGTGGAGAGCACCCTGGTGCATGCACTGAGGGGTGAAGCATGGCCTGATCCTCCATGGGAAGGGGACAGCTGCGCAGTCCTGCACCCTTGCCCACCCCAGGCGACAACATCCCACACCTCAGGAGCACCACCCCCTTGCAGAAAAGCCCCATGCTCCCTGGTGCATCAGCACAACCCAAGCCCAGAGCTGCCCCAAGAGAGGGGACTGAGTCATGGACCAGCCAGGGCTGCAAGTTCAGCTTTGCAACCCTGGCTGGCTCATTTCCCAAAACCACAGTGAAAAATCTGGAATATGGGGAATACTCTTAGATGTCAATCAATCACTGTCATGTTCTTAATGCATTGCTCTTAACTAGTTCCTGCTGGACACACCATGAGACAGGGTTGTCTACAACACAGCAATCACAAACACGGCAGAGACTGACCAAAGGGGACGAAAACAGAGCCAGAGCAGGAGAAAAAGGAGCCAGAAAGGCGAAAAAGCACTTACCTTGGGTGAGCAGTAGGGCTGTGGGGAGAGAAGAACATAAGAAAGACAGGGAAAGAGAAGAAAAGAGGGGAAAAAGTTAATATCCAAGGGGCAAAAGCTGTTTTGCAGATGATGGTTGTCAGTGAGCAATGGACGTGGTACGAGGCGGTACGTGAGCTCGCCAGGGCTGCGTGTCGGGCACAGGCTGGGGAGCAGGCACCAGGGCAGCGGGATGGAAAGGAGGCTGGCGAGCACCAGGGTGCTGGCTCCCCAAAGCCACCCCCCTCCCCAAGCAAAGGCAGAGGTATGGGATGCAGGTGGGGAGTAGCAAGGAGGGGAAGGGAAAAGTGGAGCCGGGGGGAGAGTTACGCTTGCCATCAGGGCCTGCCATGACCCAAACTGACCTGAAGTCATGGGAGGTGCCCCTGCTTCAGCCAGGAGTGTGTGGTTGTGGCAGGGCTCGGCACAACCAAGGCAGTGGCCAGGGGCGATAGGCAGCTCACTGAGAAGAGCATCATCAGAGGGAGGTGTTGATAGAATGGGTGCTGGCCTCCAGTGTGAAATGGGGCAGGGGGTAATGCAACCATGCGTCATCCCCTGGGATGCCCTGGCTTGCCTATGGCTATCCGAAGCTCTACAGGTACCGCTCCCAGAGGGTCAGGGTGCCGAGAGGGGCACAGGCACACATAACGCATCACCAGTTTGAGTCCTCCTGGCTCTCTTTGCTCCCCATTGCTGGTCTGCCTGACAGTCCTGTACAGGCACATGCTGTGCAATGCATTGCAGTGGGATGCAACTGCCTCCCAGGAAATGCGACTGCGTGGTCCTGTGAGATTAGAGGTGGGAGGAAGGCAGGAGAAGAGGGTGAAGGTCCTTGGAAGGGACAACCTTATCCTGACTTTCCATACAGGCACGGGCCAGTCCTCTTGCTGCCTTGGGGAGTGACCTCCTGGCCCTCCCCTGCCTTAATTTCCCCATTCTCCAGAGCTGTCTCAAAGGATCACCTTGCTGGATCCCTCCTAGGTGTTACCTGTCGAAAGCCACAGCCTGCATCTAAGTTTTCAACTAACTACAGGGAAGTCCGTATAGCAAAAAAATACCAAACCCTCTTTGAGTGGGGCCAAGCACCAGCTCTGTGCCTTAACTTTGTCAGAATTCTGACTTCTACCTATCCTTCAAACAGCAAACAGGTCCCTGAAGACATGGTTGCATCCGATGACAGTATTGTAATTACTAATAGTTATTATTATGCACTTTTAGCATCAGAAGCTTAAAACTTCAGTACAAAGACTGAGTCAGTATTAACAGCCCCATTTGACAGATGGTGAAGCAAGCACAGAGAGGCTAAAGGGAACATTTTGCAAACTCAGAAGTGGGCTGAAGTCCAAAAGCGCTAATTTACCCGGACCCGCCTGGGTGCTCCCTGATTCCCATCCATAAGCTGATTTGCTGACTGGAGACCCAAGGAGTGATCAGCAAGACTCTCTCACCCTTTAACAGTCCCATATGGCCAGTGTGAAAGTCTGACGGAGGGTGGAGGTTAACAGCAGCCTATCGCGCCCTGAATGAACTCACATCGCCACTTGGCTGCCATTAACTCCACTTCATACCGAAGTTCTAGCACGGCCGCACTCGGTGGCGGCATGCTGGGGACTTACTCGGTTCAGGCCTCTGAAAAGCAGGCACTTACACAGGTGCACCTAATTGAAAGTGATTTCCTAAGTAATTTGTCAAAGGTCGCAAAGCACATCAGTGGCAGACTCAGGGAAAGTAGTCCTGAGTCCTGGCTCTCAGTCACTTCCCTATTCCATCAGGCAGCACCCATGGGCACAGCTTTCCCGACAGCTTGTGGAGAGGCATTGGCCCAGTCAAGATCTTCATCCACCTATCCATCTCCCCCGCTGGAAACACCATGGGCACTCCAGGAGGTCTCCCTTGTCTGTGGGGGCAGGTAGATGTGCAGAGAACAGGGAAAGGTCAATGAAGAGGCTCCTTGCTGAGCATCCCTTGTGTTTCAGGGTCAATTCCTTTTGAGAGTCAAAAACCTTTGGGGGAAGCATTCATGAATATGTTTGGCAGCATGTACAATGCCCCAGAGCCACGAGAAGCAATGGGATGTTTGCTCTGCTCAAAGCACCTCCCATCCTCTGCAGAGCTCTGCCTGGAGGTCTCCAACAGGCTTGTCACTGCCCCTTGTAGTCTTGAGTCTCCTTGTAGCTCTGTCCTGCTGCAGCTCCATGCTACCCTGTGGCGTCCTTACTATTCCATGGTCTTCTGGTTCTCCAGACAATGTGGGGAAATTTAATTTGCCTTTTGCAATTACAAGCATTAGTACAATGGGTTGATTCAGTGTTCCTTTTTAATATAATGAAAAATTACTGGGCCCCTAAGCTACTGTGGTTATTAAAAAAAAAAAAATCATTGGTTCCTCATGTTTTTTAAAACTGTTATTCTAGTGCTCTGGGATTTGAGTTTATTTTTTTCCCCATTTTCTTCTGAGCAAAAGAACTATTTTTCTCCCTTTCACTTATGGTATGACACATGAATATTTGAAGAAGCCTATAAAGCTATGAATGAAACATCAAGAATACAGCATGCAGAAAGCCAAGGGATTATTTTATCTTTATATTTCCGAGTGAATGCTGTGCATGCAAGCAAGAAAGTGATTTCACGGACTAAAGCTTCCTTCCTGCACACGCATCTGCTGATGTGCCCTTAGACCTGACCTGTAATGTTTCCTGACAGTCCGTCTGGGGATGCTGTACCTGTACCAGCCTTGTTGATGGCCCCTGTACTGTTCCCATCCCACAAGCCTCCCTCTGCTTTCCCGCCTGGGCTGCATCCCTCCATCCCTCCCTAGGGCACCTCTCCCTGTCCTGCACTCTCCTGCTCTGCCTGTCATGCTCCTTGTGGGGCCAAGCCAGGCCACCTCATTGCTGTTGGCATCTCAGGTAGTCTTACAGGCCTGACACGTGTATTCTTACCGGGAGCTGCTAAAATTAGCTCCACGGTCAAATCCAAAATAGCAGTCCCAAGTATCCCTTACCTAACGCTTGCATGGCATGAATGCAGACAAGCACGCATGCCCACAGACAAGGTAGGTGACCCTGACTGTCTCAGAAGATCCAAGGCCTTCAGCTCTGGATCCCAGCTCCTACTTTACTGGGATTTCTCTGCCTTGCAGGCTTGGTTTTTACTGGCAAAGTCAAAGCTGTGTGCATGAACTCACTTCCCCTGCCACTGGACAACTCGGACCTGAATTTAGCTGCTAAAAATTGTGCTGTGACATACATGTTCTTGTGGGTTACAATCAGGAATTGAATTCCTTCTTGCTTTAACTGTACCGAAGCCAAAGAAGGTTAAGGAGGAACCAGGCTCAGGATGGGAGCAGACCTGCAATCGAGCAGTCCTGCAGCTTACAGCAACCTGATGTGCTAGACGTGTGTCCCAGTCTTTTTCTAAATGGTGCAATACCTTTTTCTGCTGTCTGCCTCACAGAGAGATCTGACCACGCTGCATGCTTTATTCTGGACTCATTCTTCATTAACACAGATCTTTCCTAATCAATATCCCTAAAGGCTCCAGGAAGTCACTGCGCAGGTGAAAGAACCCTTGTTAAGGGCCTGGGACTTAGAGGGTGAGCTGAAATGAGGGAGAGAAGGCTGGATTTTGAGGAGACCCTCAGTCACACAGCAGGGCAGCCACAGGCAGCCAAAGCAAGAGAACACATTGCCTGCACCCCATGCGCACCCGAAGGAGCTCAGTGACCAGGCAAACCACAGGCTCCGCTCTCAAAAGAGGTAAGGATTCCCCATCTTCCAGATGTAACTGTCCACAGGCTCTGTCTCCAAATTTACTCACCGAGGTAAGCAAACTGCTTCCCTAATGGACTGTGAAGAGCTATAAACATGATTTTTTTATAGGCTAAAGAAGGCAGAGATTTTGAAGCATTAACCTGAATGCTGTTATTATTGAAGTCAATAGCAAAGCTCTTGCAGACTCCAGGAGATTCCTCTCCATCAGGAGAACCAGCAGTGTTCAGCTTAATCACAGAGCTGCAAGCAAATTATTACACCTTTGTGGAAGAAGGTAACAGCAATCTAACATTTCTTTCCTATTCCCATCCGTAGCTGATGGAAGGAGGAGTTTCTTAGCATCTGCCCACACTTCAGAAAACCCCAGCACGTGTGGGGTGCACATTGATGCAGCTTATCTTATACAGGCACAGACCTCTGTATCAAGTCACATCATTTCGTCAATATTTTGACACAGATAACTTGCTGGATCAATCGAAGCTAGGAATCCTCCTTCACTCACAGTTTAATCCTTACTCTGCAACTCCCAGCCACATCCTCCCTCTGAGGCACGAAGCTTTCCTGGCAGGGGTGCTGACACTTGATTAAAAGATGTGGTATGAGATTTGTCCACACCAGTTGACTCTGTGCTGGAAGGGCTGAGAGGACTTCAGACCAAATCTTCCCAAGCCAGGTCATGACAGCAAGCTGCTTAGTAGTGCTCACCAGCCATCTGTGCTCCCATTTCCAGTGAAGCCATATCTTGTGAGAGACATGCTTTCTGAAGCAAAATTTTGCATGAAGGATATCAATCCCTTTTACAAAATGTAACCCTCAAGACATAGCCTTGATGTACCAGCCCTGAGGTTGAATCTTCCACTGCTGTGCCATGAGCTTAATTCACACAAGCAGACTCCCAATTACCCTCAAGAAACATAATTTCCAAAATGCTATTTTTATTATTATCTGCAATCAACAAATCTTTCAAAGCAGCCTCGCTTGTCATTCGGGCTCCATCAACACTAGGGTTAACCACCATTTAAGCAGAAGACTGACTTTATCCAGGGAAAGCAAAGCAAGTTTTTCCCCTGTAAGCCAGAACTGCGGAAAAAGTGTGAAAGCTGATGTGTGAAGAAAGTATTTCTCAAAAATCCTGCTGGGCTGACAGCAGCAAAATCCTTGTTTCAGTTGTGAGCTGACAGGACACCCGAGCTGCCATGAGAGCAAGAGTCAAACCAACAGACAGCATCTTGTCGTAAAGGAAAATACTTGTTTCACTGCAGGAACACTTTAAAAAAGTGCTGAAAAAAGGATGGCCAGAAAGGTGGCTCAGGGTGCTGGGAAGTTTCAAAGCCCTCCAGCGCTCAGTAGACAGGGATTCAGTTTATGTGAGTGCACATATGGAGGAAAGGTGAGACAAGAAAGATTCAGAGACTAATTTTTTAGAGATGGAGAAGATAAAAAAAAATTAGGAAACCTGGGAGATGCCCGGGAGGATAGAGAAAAGCAACATTTACTGCCTTTGCCAAGCAAAGAATTTATCTCTCTTTGATTCCTTTTTACTCACTTTGATAAAAGAAGCTTGCAGCAAGCACCATCTTTGCCAGAGCTCTTTGCATCTGATATCCACTACTAAGTCAGTACTGGTCTTCACCACAGACTGGGCTGGCAAGATACCCATCTCAGATCTATTCTCATCTATTTGAATTATTGGGGCACATCAACAAAAAGAGCTGCTGAAGTAAAACTACTTGATGTAATTTGTTTGGATCATCAGAAAAGCTTTGAAAAACTCCAGCTGCAGAAAGCAATTGGTGAAAAAGAATAAATGAGCTGCAAGACAAAGTCTGGTATTGTAGATGTAGCATTTATATTACCAGGAGTAAGTGGTCAGCTCTCCTTATGGTGAGGGTTAACAACTAAGCACCCCAAGGCTCAAAGCAGCGTGGTACTGATATAATTGGGGGTGAACAGTGAGGAGCATCATCTGCAGATGATGCAAAATGTTTCAGTCAAAAGACTGTATCTGTGGCTGTTATGCATTATGCAAGCCCTAAGCAACCTGAAGACAGGAATTTGTATTTGGACTACCACAGGTACCTCTGAGTAGAGATGGGTTTTTTTCCCCCAGTAAGGTGCTAGCAAGCGCAAGCAGCAAAAGCGATAGCATATATTTCCTGCTCAGCTCTGACCCTCACAGAGAAGATACAACCCCCTACCCCACAGCTCTGATCAGGGCCAAGGAGATGTTCCCTTGAGTGGAGGTAACTGCTTTGTATTGGCACGTACAGGACAGCACAGCCAGTAATGCAAATCGACCGTACAGTAGCAAATGCTGCTCCCGCCTGCTATCCTCCTCCACCCTCCACCAGAAATCACTGCCACCGCATCCAGCAGCAGTGTGGGTACCCCCAGGGACAGCACAGTGGACGTGAATAGCACCAAGTTCTGCACACCAAAACAAACAGTCCAAGCTCTGCCCCAAGCTGGTTTGAGAAGCACACATCTACTCATCCCTGATCCCTGCCACCAGCTCTGCCTTCCCTTCAGGGCACCACACATCATCACTGATTTCATCACTGCTACCTAGCTTGTACCCTTAAAGCAAGCTAGCAGCTACCCTCTGTGTGGGGAGGCCCTGCGGCGAGCGCCGGCCCTTGGCACGGAGCTTATGGTAGTGCCGGCACGACTGCCATGGACTGGCTGTCTCTGTGCAACCCAGACCGCTGATAACTTCCAAACACGACTGCCAGTCAGCTGAGGCGCCCAACACTGCCCTGCTCCCAGTGGGGCCAGAAGAGATGCTTTGAAGACACCACCCACTACCAAGAGCTGTCTGAGAACACCTTGAGAATACTCCTACAGCTCCCTAGGCACAGGCTCAGTGTGACACAGCTAAGTGGGGAGTAACAACAAAACAAGGACACATCGCCAAGAAAATTACATCTTTTGCAGTGCTGGAAACAAACGCGTGGGCAGCCGAAGCCCAGAGAGACTCTTCATCAAAAGCAACCCGTCCTGAACCTCCCAGGAGAGGCAGGAGCTGTGCTTTGCCCTCGCTGTATGAGTCGCATGGGGGCCCATTCGTCACCGCAGCACAACCAAGGTAGAGTCCCAGCTAGGGGGCTGTGCTTTGGGATTTGCTGGGGGGGGGGGGGGGGGGGGGCGATGGCAGCATCCGTGCAGCGCTGCGGGGGCCGTCTGCACCAAGGTGGCTGCAATGACATTGCAGCCTGTGGGGCTCTATCAGTCATGCATGTGCTTTGCAATAAATAAGCTATCCAAACTCTGCCCCTGAGACAGTGTGATGATGGCAGGAACACGTGTGGGAGTCACTGTGAGCATCCCTTCCCGACACTGTGTTTTGTGCCTCCTGAGCACATGCGAGCCCATGCGTGTCCTGGGACACCTCCTCCACCAAGAGCCAGCTCTTGTGTGTGCCCCGTGAAGCTGCTGGTGACAGCATCTGCTGTCAATCATTCCTGACGCCCTGCATGGGAAAGGTTTGCATAGCTCCTTATTCTTCATCGCAGGCACAAGGTACACTCGATGGAGATGTCAGCGTGCAGCACTATGGAGCTGGGGATCTTTCCAGATGCCCTGGAATTAGTGTAGCAACTGTGCCACCTTGTGCCAGCAACATTTACAAATGTATTTTATTCTCCAGTCTCTTAGACTTTGAAACTATGGTGTTCTCACTCTGACTTTTCTCTAACGAGGCCAACCAGGGCTCCCTGTCTCCTCTTTGGCATGGTCCTTTACTTCCTCCAGGTAAACAGAGTCTGTCCGAGGGTGTGCCCTCACCTCTGGTGAGGGAAGTGGCTGGTCTGCAGGCTCTGTGCTGCAGATCATTTAGCCTGGCTTTTATCTCCTCTCTGCCTGTTGCAAATCAGACAGTCCCACTGACTCCAACTGATGCTGGAGTAAATGAGACACGCACAGTACAGCAAACTGGCATCGCAGCCCTAACGATAATGAGGACATTTTACAACTGAACCACCTTAGGGCCTATTTGGATTTTTTTCAAATATGTGTTTTTACTCAGCCAGATGCAACATGGCCTATACAGGAAAAAGAAATGCAGAACTTAACAAAAACCAGCTCAATCCTGACTCTGTATCTCACTGAAGGTCACTGGTTTAGAAAAGGATGCAGGGCTCACAGAGAGCAGACAACTGAGCAGAAACTGCAGTGTGATGCTCCAAGTTGCCAAGTCCTAAGCAGGACAGAGCCAGAGACAGGTGATTTTCCTCCTGTACCTGCTGAGATGGAGGTGGGAGCCCCATGAGTAGGAGGGGAGACCCTACGGTGATGCTAGGGCTGAAGACTTTGAACTAGGGCTGAACGCTTTGCTGACACAAAGGGCTTAATCTCCTTAAACTCCCAAGAAGAAATCTGAGTGTACTATGGGTATATGAGCAGGTACCCACACAGAAGCTGTGGCACGCTATATAGTCCTTTCATCTGATAGAGAACAGTAGGAAAACAACTGGTGGCTACAAGCTGAGGCCAGGTGACTTCTACCTAGAAGCCATGCTCATGCCTTTACCCTGGAGGGCAATTAACTGCTGAGACATACCCCCACGGGATAGGGCAGGTTGGTCACTGCTTCCACTCAAGGGCAGTTGGACCTGGTGAAACCCAAGGGCCTGTGCTCAACACACAGAAATCTAATGTCCCTCACTGCCTATGGGCTGCTGGAGGTGGTCTAGCAACCTGAAACTACAAATCTGTTTTGGGTTTACGTTTTACAAATCCACGGATGCTATATGACATCGTCATACTATGCAAGCTGTGTCTATACCAAATGCCCTGCTGAGCTGTGCATGGGGAGCTCAAACTGGCCAGAAGGCAGCTGCTCCGCTGGCAAAATAAGAGATGGGAGGCGTTTTCAGCAAGGGAAAGCTGTGCAATGCACAGGCAACTGCCAGGTGTTCCCATCACCTGTAGCAGCACATGGGAGCAGAAAAAAGCCAATGGGCACACACATCTTTTTCTACTCCATCTCAGACACTCGGAAGCCGGATTTGAATTCCCTTGTGTAAAGTGCTTCTGTTTAAAGCTTGGCTCTCCTGGGCCACCTCAAAGCTGGTGAAGCCAATGGCAAGACTGGCTCAGTGAGAAAGAGGTCTAACAGGTATAGGACAAGGACAATGATACTTGTAGGCAAGGCACAACTGTAAGTCAAGGTTTATTCCCACTATAATCCTGCTCTGCTGCGAGATTCTGGGTCTCACTGCTGATGAAGTAGGACCTTAGCAGAGCTCCACACCCTCTGCATGACAGACTTTAATTGATTGTGACACACTAAGGAGGTTTTCAGATGACAGACAGGGAGAACCATTTTTTTACAAAACAAAGCAAAATGAGAAACCTCGCACTTTCCTTCTTCTCCCATGGGCTTTTCATCACACCTCACAGGCACCCAAGAGCACTAAGGCAATGCCACTGGCAGACAACAACAGAGGGAAAGATGAGGGGGGAGGGGCGCATATGGGGAGATCCAAGGGGGCAGCCATGCATTATGCCCTTCTCTTGCCTTTCACATTCCCTAAGGTCCTGGCAAAGGAGCAGGAGAGGGGAGAATAGCAAAGGTGTGCTCAGAACAAAAAATAGATCAAGACAAGGAAACCCATTCAAAATAATACAGCCTCTGAGGCTCAAGCATTGCACAAAAGGAGGATCAGAAGTAAGCTGAGCTCTAAAAGGCAGAGATGACACCGAAACGGGGTGAGAGCGAGGAGGGCAGAGAGTAAAAGTCGATCCATCTACAGGAGGAGGAGAAAAGGAGGGAGGGGAAGGAGGAGAAAGAGGGTTATATTTTCTGGATTTGGGGTTTGGAGACTTGATTCTGATTTTTTTTCTTTTTTTTTTTTTCATGTTTTTCATAAAGGATCTCACACCTGATATTCCTCGTTCCATCCATTTCGGTTCACCAAGGGCAATGAAGAAATTCTCCTGCCTTTCGTATTCCTCCTCATCTACTATCTTAACCCTTACGGTCTTCCTGTAGGGACAACAAAAGAGACAACTGTGTACAGCAGGTCAGCTGGCTGGAGGCGAGGCGGCAGCAGCAGCGGCAGCGGTGGCATGGGCTCCTGGCACACAGCCCCTTCCCCGGTGGGGTGGTGCACGTCGGCCTGCCTGTTCAACACGGGACATCCATCACAGCTGCTCCTTGGGGAGCGGGAGGGTGTTAAGAGGAGAGGGGGCTGGCAAGGGGGTGAGGAGGGAGGGAAAGAGGGAGGAGGACCTTGCTGATGATTAGTGGAAGGCAACTTCTGCAGCGCATTTTTTTCAGTGTCAGATGGTAATGGAAAGGGTATCGGCTGCCTGGAAATCAGCAGGGACTACCCTGGGGTACCCACTGTGTTTTAGCTGGAAGATCAATTGTTTCTGCTACCTTCACAATTAATAATAAATCTGCAGGGGCTCTGGGCTGGGAGCCTCAGGAGAAAACAGAGAGAGGGGTGCTCACAGACACACTCCCCAGTGGGGTGAGATGGGTCTCTGACAGCGGGCTACAGCTCTGTCAGCTCACCCGACTCCCTCCAGCATCCCTGCAATGCACACAGCTGCTGGGAGCCTTCAGGTGAACCAAAGTGGGGCCTCAGCTCCTCCCTGCCCTCATCTCCTGCTCCCAGAGCTGCTCCGCAGCAACTGGACTGGGGGCTGCAGAGCCTTTGCCGAGTCCTTCTCAGGGGTTATCAGAACTGCTTCTCTGACAGGCATTGATTCCTGTCTTTTTCTAACACAGGTTTGACTGGGACAACCCATAGTACCGGGGCTGGGTGATGATCTCCTGAGACGCTGGATGTGTTTCTAGCCAGCATCTTCCTGCTGACAATAGAAAATTTGCTTGGACCCTCCAGTGTCAATGGCAGAAGGTCCCTCTCAAGCCACCACAGAAATACGGACAAGTAGGACTGCCCTCCATCCTACTCTCTCTGCCCCCCTCACCACTTCGCTTCTCCCCGGCCCCAGCGTCACTCCCCATGCCACCCCATGGGTACCATGTGACACGGTGTGTGCGCACAGCAGTGTTTAGGGCATAGCAGTTGGAGACAGAAAGACATCAGAGGAAGAGGAGGAGAAGAGGAGGAAGGAGTTGGAAGAGAAGAGGAAAGAAGAACGTTAATGTTAGTCTGCAGGGCTAGTACTACACCTTTCTGTAAACTCATATCCACCATGCGGGGGCTCATCAGCTCAATGAAGAAATTCTTGTTTTTTTCATACTCCTCATCATCAATTACCTTGATGTGAACTGTTTTGCTGTGGACGGAAAAATAATAAGGGTCATAAAGGGGAGAAGGGAACAGAGAAGCAAAAGTGGAGGAAGGAAAGAGCTGAATGGGTACATTAGAGAGTCAAAGTTTTCTCACCCACTGAACGAGCTCAACGTGGCCCTTTCAAGAAAGGCTAATGCCCCACTCCTGCAAATGACACTGGCCAGTTTTCTGTTTAACCCAAGGCATGATGGCAGGCCATGCTGTGCAAAGCAAAGTTTGACAAAAAGAGCTCTGATCCCCCCACAAACTGGCAAGGGGCTCAGGAGCTGCCAGCCCAGTGGCTCGTGGCTCAGTGTGTGGGCAGTAAGGTCTGATGGCCAGCGGAGAAGCAGGTTTCCCTCACCCTGCTACCCAGGGCACACACACACACACACACACGCACACGTGCAGAAGCAGACGCACAAGCACAGACACCCCACAGGCATCACGCTGCTGCCTCCCTGCTGGCAACGGTCGCCTGCCAGGCAGACAGCCACCAGCTGCGTGGGCTGTGGGGAAACCCACAGCCTGCAGCTCTAAAATAATTCACACCAGAGGAAACCCTAGGTGATGCAGCTTCACGAGCCTGCTCTGAGAGGTGCTGGCTGCTGGAGCAGCTGGGCAGCACGTCCTACATCTCTCCTTCAGCAAATTTCTTACGAGTTCTTGAAGCATCCTGTAGGAAAAGGAGAGCAGAGCTCACTACGCTATGGTTCCTTTTACAGCAAATACATGCCTTATGCAGAGGTCACCGTCCCTTGGCTTTCATGCACAAAGAGAACAAGGGAAATGAGTCGCAGGCTCTGCCAACCTGCCGCCTCCTTCCAGCCTCCTTCAGCTGTTGTGAGCTGAAAATGCCCTGGCGCTCCCCTCACTTTGCTGGTGGCTGAAAGGCTTCGTGCAGTCTCATCCCTTGCCTGTGATGGAAGGGATTAGTGCTTTTATTCCAGGTTGATCTCACACCCTCTTAAATGTAACGTTGTCTGCACGTGCACTGATGAGAACATATAATCACCTGCTTGTATAAATGCAACCACTCTAAATCACGGAATAGTGAGGGTCAGAAGGGACCTCTGGAGATCATCTAGTCCAACCTCCCTACTAAAGCAGGTTCACCTAGAGCAGGTTGCACAGGATTGTGTCCAGGCGGGTTCTGAATGTCTCCAGAGCAGGAGACCACACAGCCTCTCTGGGCAGCCTGTCCCAGTGCTCTGTCACCCTCAAAGTAAAGAATTTCTTCCTCATATTGAGGAGGAACTTCTGTGTTGCGATTTGTGCCTGTTGCCCCTTGTCCTGTTGCTGGGCACCACTGGAAAGAGCCTGGCCCCATCCTCTTGGCACTCATCCTTAAGCTATTTGTAGCAACTGATAAGATCCTCTCTGTTTTCTCTTCTCCAGGCCACACAGGCCCAGCTCCCTCAGCCTTCCCTCATCAGGGAGATGCTTCACTCCCCTCATCGTCTTCATAGCCCTCCGCTGGACCCTCCCCAGCAGTTCCCTGTCTCTCTTGAACTGGGAGCCCAGCACTGGGCCCAGCACTCCAGATGTGGCCTCCCCAGAGCAGAGCAGCGGGGCAGGATCACCTCCCTCAGCCTGCTGGCCACGCTGCCCCTAATGCCCCCCAGGGTCCCACTGGCCATCTTGGCCACAGGGCACACTGCTGGCTCGTGGGCAACTTGCTGCCCACCCGAACTCCCAGGTCCTTCTCCGCAGAGCTGCCTCCCAGCAGGTCACCCCCAGCCTGTACTGGTGTGGGGGGTTGTTCCTCCCCAGGTGCAGGACCCTGCACTGGCCTTCGCTGAACTTGGTGAGGTCCCTCTCTGCCCAGCTCTCCAGCCTGCCCAGCTCTGGCTGGCTGGCAGCGCAGCCTGCTGGGGTATCGGCCGCTCCTCCCGGGTTGGTGCCATCAGCAAACTGGCTGAGGGTAGACTCCGTGCCTTCACATGCCCAGTCACTGATGAGTGAGTTGAACAGGACTGGACCCAGCACTGACCCCACGGGAACACCACTAGCTACAGGCCTCCAGCTAGAGTCTGTGCCATGGACGACAACCTTCTGAGCTCTGCCATCCGGCCAGTTCTCAATCCACCTCACTGACCACTCACCTAACCCACGATTCCTGAGCTTGCCTAAGAGGATGTTATGGGAGCAGCGTCAAAAGCCTAAATGGGCATGTGCTTGCCCTCTCGGCGCTCCTGGACTTCCAGTTGGCCCCAACCCCAAGCTGGAAGTGCATTTTTTAAACAAAATGTCAGTTTCATATACAAAGCATTTCCCTTACCCTAAAGCAACTGCCCCCTGAGAGCCACCAGGCCTGCTGCTCCTCCTGCCGCTGAATGACGCCCTGCTTCCCACAGCTCTGTACCCACACGTGGCCCTGTGGCTATGACCTCCCCACGCTCCCTACCCATCCTCAACATTCAGATCAGCCCCTGGTGCATTTTGTGCACAGCCAGCCTTGGCTGGGGATGGAAAGGAGGAGGAAAGCAGGACTGGCAATCATAAGAGTCTGGAAAACTAACCCTAAACTTCAAATCCCTATGTGCCTCAGCTGGTAGCCCTTGGCATTAAATATACCCGGTATCTTTGATCCTACAGCACTTCAGAGAATGAGCAATCCAGCCCTGCGTGCTGGGCATGCCGTCACTACCATTAGCCCCCTGAAAATCACCATTTCACAACAGAGAATAGAAGAGTTGATCAATTGTCAGTGCTGCAGCTTGCATTCCTGCTGGTATCATTAACAACCACAAAATTATTCAGCTATCTATAATTTGACCCTCAAGTCATAACTGCACCTGCACTCTGACTGTGGAAATCCCATTCCTTGTGCTGGCTCTTGTTTTGGTCTCAGTCCCAAACCTCATCTTTCAAATGAAGGCGTGCAGGATAGAGGAAAGAGTTTGGACAACCTCTGCTATATCCATCAGTGCAGGAATATGCAAGAAAAATCACCTCTAATTCTTCTTTCTAAGATAAATCAGCTTTATTTTTGCCAGTGCTTGCCCTACCCATACCCTGCACTAATGCCAGCAAGCCTCCTTTCCCTCCACTAGACCCTTTCTACCTCTGCTAATCCAGCCTGAAGGATGTAGAATTTTAAATGATACCTCTCTGGTGTAAATGTTGGTGCTCTGCTAAGAATTCATCTTCATCACGATGATTTTATGTTTTCATTGGAGAGGTTGACCGAATCTGGCTTTTGAATCAGATGTTGTTTGGGCCCTTGACACTTCACAAAGCTTGTTCAATTTGCTGAGTTAAACCTACAGCTGATTCATAGCTGTGATCTTTCCCTTGCTCATATACAACAAAACAGAAGATGGGATTCTCAAAAGAAGCCAATACTTCCTGAACACGGGTTGCTTTTTAAAATCCCTTTCATAATTACCATTGCTTATGGTTTTTCCATTGTAGGAGCTCCAAATTACTCAATATTGCTTGTCTGAAAGAATTTGGAAATAAAAACACAGACCCTGTTTCCCAGGGGCCAGCTTAGGTACCATGACAATAGCTATTCTAAGACTTTATGCAATGAATATTATGCATGCACACCATTTGAGTTTGCTTTCATACAGCAACTTGTTTTTCTTTTCTTTCTTTCTTTCTTTCTTTCCTTCTTGTGGCTCTCCCATCCCCACGAGTGGTACGGGCACATACCAGAGTGGCGGAGAAATGCTCATTCAGTGAGGACGCGTACCCAGCAGATGAGCTCCCTGGCAGTGTGCTGTGTGTGGGGAAAGCCTGATTTCAGGCGAGCCCCTGGTCAGTGCGATGAATACTCAACACACTGGACTGAAGGAATAATGACTCACTGCATGCGCTTTTTGCTAAGTACAGAGAGTTCTATATGGCCTACTAAGTAGTCCAACAGTAGTGGGATTTCCTTAGAGTAGTCTTTTTTTAATGTATTTAAAAAATAAGTCAACCAAGACAAAGAAAATGCAGTGAGGAATCATAGAGGGCCACACAGTAAGATGCTGGCTTTGCAAAAGCAAGTCCCTTTGGGTGAGGACACTGAGAGAGCAAACCTGCTGGGCTCCTACACCAGCTCAGCTCTGTTGCAGATTGGACCCTCACCACACACTCAAGCCTCAGGTGGCTTTTCAAAAAAGAGTGTCTGAATCTGGCAACCAATCTGGTAAATTCATGTTTTCCTCCTTCACTCTGAGCCACAGGGAGAAAAGGGCCTTTTACCCAGCTCTGAAACAACAGGTGAGGGGCAGAACTTCCACAGACCCGAGCTGCAGGTGCCCCACACGGACACAGGCAGGGCCCTGCACCCCTCACCCAATGTGACCGAATCCCAGAGGAGGAGGGGGTGCCAGACCGCACCTCCCCAGCTTTGCCGAGAGGCAGTGAGTGCTCGGAGGCTCCACCGCACCGTGAAAGCTCTGGGGACCCCGCGCAGGAGCCCGGCGGTGTGGGCTGTGTGGCAGGGGGACCCTCGCACCACCCGTGGGGTGGTGGGACAGAGGCTCCAGCCAAACCACAGCCACCACCTACTCTTGCTCCAGAGCCAGCATGTTGCCAGACCTCCTCATGCAAGGGCAGAAGGAGCACGGCAGAAGTTTGTAGGGAATGTGCAGTGGGACGGGGAAGTGGGTGAGGGTCCGCAGTCCCGGCACCACATCACCGAAGCAGTTAACCTTCTGCTGGGATTTTGTGGCAGAGGGAAGAGCAGCATCCCTGCTCCCGGGTCACTCTGCAGCCTGCGAGGATGAGGACGTGTGGCTGGGCTTGTTCCCCTGAGGGGAAGTGCCCTTCACCCAACCGGCTGGCTGCTCCACTAGCTGTCACCATGGAAAGGTCAGTGCTGATGGAGGGCAGTTGCAGTGGACCACCAGGCCACCCCTCCCTGCCCACTGTGGCTGTGGGGGCTGCCCCTTCCCGGGCTCTGCAGCTCCCCAGCCACTGTGAGCACCTCACTCCTCTCCAGTGCTATGAAAGCAACTGTAGCTACAGCTGCATCCTGAGCTGTCATAAATCATCTGGAGGCCAAAAACACAGATTGCTCCCATGTGATCTCATCTCTCACCTGTAGCCGCATTGAGAGCTACCTCCTTGGAGGCATGGAGAAAGGAGGAGATGGATGGGGAGAAGGGCTGGAGCATAACACTGCCCGGGGAAGACATCACATTAATGCGAGAGATGTGACAGGAGGACACCAAGAAGCAGAAAGTGCGCGAGAGCAAGAGGCTTGGGAACATTTTGCTGCAAGAACATCCTGACAGCTTCTTGAAATTAATGGAGGCAGGGCAGCGTAGCTGCCCTAATGGGCATGCTCACCGTCATGGGAAGCAAGGGATCTGAAGCCCACCTTGCTCAGCTGAGCAGCTTTCACTCCCCAGCCTCTGGTCACTCCGTACAGGGAAAGGAGGACACTTTTCAGCCTTCCCCTTTCTCTCTGACAGCTTGGCTGTGGCCAAGACGTACTTCAGACAGCTCAAAAGTAGAGAACAACAGAAACCATCCAAAAGCCTTTCCTAGCAGTAAGGAGCCACTGTGCAAACCACAAGCCCCACCACCAGCACAAAGTCACAGCATAGTCCAATCTCATTCCCTGCAGGTGTACATGGGTGGGAAGAGTTCTTTAATTCAGGCCTCAGTGGTGTTTTCAGCAGACTGAACGATGCTTTCGGTTTGGGCTGTGACACAGCAGGGCAAGCTGAAAGGCAGCATTCCTGGGGAGCACCTGGCCATACAGAAGTCAGGATAGCTGCCCACTCACTCTTTTTTCTCGGTGTCATGGCAAGCTGCCACCAACAGCCCTCAGATGATGGTGGTCTGGGCTTTCCTTTCAACATGCACTTAGAAACAATCTCTGGTTTTAAAAGCTAGGGATGGGAAAGCTCCTCTGGGGAACAACATTAAGTATGAGATTTCCTTGAGTAAGCAAAAGAAGATGAAATGAATAGACATTGATCTTCTCCTAAAGGACTTTGTGCACATGATGTTGCTAAATTCCCCATCTGGGTAGTACAGAAGATAATCTATAAAATCATTTCATTTGACAACACGTCCACTTCCAACACACAAGGCAACAACTGGATGGTTATTTGATTAATGTGCTAGAAAATATTGAGTATCTCTCTGTGTGCAGACTCTCATTTGCAGGAATTATTGCCGAGAAGGTTAAGAGGATGTGTCTGCGTGACTTTGGAATGTAAAATAAGGCTCAGCTCTAAAAACAGCGTAAGTCAGAACATATCACATAGTGTATACCATTGAAACAGGCAGGGCTGCACAAGGGCAGGATTTACAGTCCCTGGTGGGATGCTGTTAGCCAGGATGGAAAGCAGCCAGGACTGGAAGGTAAACATCTCTGGGACAGTAAGAAGTACCAGGAGATCTTTAGTAACTCATTGATGGGAATCATTAGCGCATATACCTTGGGTAAAGTCACAGCATTCTTGACACATCTTGATATACCCCAATCCTCATCTGATTTGCTATGGGTGCACATCCATGCATCCCATGGTCACATGGGGTTGTGCATCAAGTAACCCAGAGTGGGACAACCTGAGCCATTTTGAAGCAAAGGATTATGCTGTCACATAGCACAGACAATGAGAGGTGTTCAAGGGGGAGAATCGTTAGATCCCAAATCAGATCCACTAAACTCACCAAGGAGATGCTGAGTGATCTTAATTTCAACAGGAAACCCTGGTACTTTAGGAACCTAGCCAGAATATGACCAAGATAGACAGGTTACACATTGGGTTTAAGATCATGCCCATGAAAGAAGATTTTTTTTTACTCCCATGGGGATTACAGAGCAGGGGGAAACAAGTTTTGAAGTATCCAGCTGCAGCCACTGCTGATGGTCACAGTTTGTTCTGGCAGCCAGGTAAGAATTGAAGGTGCCTCTAAGGTCAGAGCAGACATTGGTACCAATTACCTAAGCAGATGCCAACAGAATAGACAAACTGTCAGGATAGAGTTTGAAGCAGATCATTGATGTGCAACTTGCTGATGTACGAGTTACAGAAGAACTGGTGCTAGTACAGAAGCTGGAGACAAGCCATTATGGGCCAGTTTCCAGGAACTGGCTCTGTCATTCATGAAGACCTTGGAAGAGCAGCTGTGCAAGAGCCACCCGACTTTGTGTAGCAAGCACATGGGGAACAGCCCAAACAGCTTCACTACCAGACTAGTCAGTTGTAAAGCATCCTAGACAGAAGTCTGCCCATCCCCAAACTGGTTTTTTTCTCTTCTGTCTTCAAGCTGGCCTATGGGATAACCAGTTATCATTTTATCATTAAAATAGGGTTCTCTGCAGTGCTAATCGCTATATGGCCTATATATTTTCTCCAGGCAGGCCTGAAGGCATCCACGCATGTCACTTGATACTTTTGTGCTTCAGTTTCTACATGCACGCTGTGGCTGTGATGCTTCTTTCTCGCAGTGATTTGATAGGGGACAGTCCCTACTTGCTTTGAACTCCTAATGTGGAAGATGTTACAGTGACACAGCCATAAGGAGGGTGATGGAAGAGAGCAGAGAGTGCTTGAACTAGTGGTGGAAGCATCACTTATTTATGTATCAACGTACTCTGCTTCATCTGATTTAGTTCTCATTTGCAGGGAGCTGTGCATTTCTCCAAGGCACCTCCTCTTCCTTGCTAAAGTTCCTTTATGCCATTAGGGAACCAAAAGACCTCAGAAAATCAGGCTGAAAAAGCAGCTGTTAGCAGTCAGCTATCACTCTGCCTCAGCAGAGCCACTCTCACCAAGCCATTCCTGACAGGTAGGTGTTTGCACAACTAGTTTGTAAAAGCTTCGCAGTAGAGATGTTTTTTTGGACCATCTTTCCCCATGGAAGTCCTTTGTAATGTCCACCCAGACTTCCAAGGTATAACGTGCTTGGGAAGGGAGGGGAAAGAAGCCTGCGGCACTGCCTGCTGGCTCACCTAGCAAGGAGGGCTCCCTATGCCCCGGCTGCCCCCCTCCACATAGGCAGGGGCTGGGACCTGCCCAGGCCACCTGGAGCCCTTCTGCAAGCCCCTATCCCTGCCCTGCGTACAGCACACAGGGAACCTCTGCTCCATTGCTGTGAGGGATGGGGCCAGAAACATCCACCTCTGCTACAGCAAGCCACAGGGAGGGAGAAGAAGATCCGCTGAGGAAGACACCATGCAAAAAGTGGCTGTACTCCAAGGCAGAGACAAGGACCCCAGTCAAAAACCCTGCGTGCCACTCCATGCCCACCTCTGCGGGACTGCGTGGGACTCTGCTCAGGACAGCCAGGAGCGTAGGGGCTCTGCCTGGCTGCTGGTGGTGCAGTTTGTTCACGTCACACCAGGTCTTTGTAAAGGATAAAGGAGGAAATATTGACACAGAAAGGCATTTTCCCTTTGTGTATTCCCCATGTAGTCTTGGCTAATTAGTAAATTGGCTCATGTTTCAATTAGAACTATTGAAAATGCTTTAGTAGCTGGCACATGCTAACTAAAGGGACATAGCCAAGACTAAAGCCGTATTTTTAGAAGTCTTTACTTGTATTAGAAATTTTTAAAGTGTTACCAGTAGAAGATTTATAGTGATATCTGGTAAAAATAAATCAATTTTCTTAAAAAAAATATATATTCACCTAAGCCTTATCCTTCCTCCATATTGGATGGCAAAACTAAAGGGGTCACTTTGAGTTTCTGGTCGTCTTCACTCTTCAGTTTGTGCTTGCTTCCAGCACAGCAGCTCAGACCTCAAGTCTCACTGCCACCCAACCCTGCAAAGGGACATGAAATGCTGCCAACTTCACAGGACAGTGTTTCACACCTACTTTGTACTAGTGCAAATAACCGTACTGGCAGTGAGATACCACAGCTGCTAAGTTGCAAGCAGGTGAACCCATTAAGCATTGTCACCCCTTGCAAAAAAAAATCCTTAAGTACCTGGTATGTTATTCAGGGCAACACAAGAGATACGTATATCCATATGTGTCAGCCATGGGGATCAGCACCAGAGCTGATAAGTGGCAAATGCCTTACACAACTCAGAAGCCCTGAAGAGCTGGGAAAGCCACGGTAAGGAAGCACCAAAAAATGCTCTGGGAGCTTCCTGAACGCAGTCACCCTGCCAGACAAGCAGATTTCCAAAGCAATCTGTATTTCACTTTGCTCAAGCATGATCAAATGCTCCAATATGCAGGGTTCTTCAAGGAAAGATGCCACAATTTGCTTTTAAGAATTTCTGCAAAGAGGGGAAAACCACAGTTTGTTAAACCCCCCTTCTCCCCTTCTCTCAGCTGGGTCTATGCTGCTGGTATTTACATTGGGTTGTACAAACATAATAGCCCAGCTCCACAGGTTTTTTTTCTTTATTCAGTTTAATAAAGGGTGGTTTTTTTTTCCTGTTAAATATCTTCATCTATACTCTTTTTTTAAGTTCCTCTTAAAAAAAAAAAAAAAAATCTAGGCTGATCTGTGCGTCACCTTGCAGACTGTTGGCTCCAAACACTGAAGCTGTGTGTACAGACACAAGCAGGTCAGCTTTTTCTTGCTGACCCTACAAAACTTGATGCTTCAGGGCCACGGGAAAGCAAAGTCTTGACAGACTGCGGAGCTACTTGTTGAGGTCTGTACAATAAACCCTTGTCTTGTACAAGTAATAATTCAACTTGGCAGCCCATAAAACCAGACAGTTCTGGTGGTTATCAGCCTGGCGTAGGTGCAAAGCAGTGCCAGGGCCCTGGGCATGGACATTCCTCTCCTCCCTACCTTGTGTAGGCTCCCAGGGGAACAGCTTCACTGAGAAGATGCTATGCCCTTTTACTCTCAGAAAGGATTTTTTAAAAGGCGCAAAAACCTCTGCCACAACTTCACTGTGGTCACAGTAGAAAATATCAGAAAAAGTAGAAGGCGGAGAAAGAAGGAAGATAATTTATTCCTTACTAAAGGTCTCAGAATTTTTCTGCTTCCAGCTTAGTCTAACGCACCACAACAAAAGCCTATGATGTCAAAACCCATCATGGATATTGATGGCCAAATGAAGTACTGGAGATGCTTTTGTTTGCTCTAGAGAATGGCTCCAAAACCTGACAGGGTGCAGGCATGGGAGTGTCCTGGACAGGAGAGAGTAGTCTGGTCTACCTCAAAGCCCCTTGAGATGTCCTGAGCAAACATGAAACTGGCATTCAGCTAGAAGTGACCCCCGTCCCACCACAGTGCTTCCAAATCCCACCTGCAAGACATTCGTCCCTGGCTGGTATTAGCAGACCAGTGCTTCAAGCTGTCGCCCCTGGTTTTAGACTTTTCGCTGAAGGCATGGAGATTTGGAAGCTATATTTAGATGTCTTCTCTATTCTTCAGCAACAGGGTTGCCATGGAGATGCTGGCGAGGACAAGAAGGTGGGGACTGAGGGGGGGGGGGGATGAAGTTGAGGAATGAGAAGTGCCAGATTCAAAACAACCCTCACCAGCCCAGGGAGGCTTTAAATTCCTCCCAGGGCAGTAATTGCTGAAGCTTGTTAGCTGAAATGAGCCCCCAGTGCTGCCCAGTGGCGTGGCCCTGCCACGCATTGCTCAGTGCTTTGTCACGCAGGTCTGAAGGGACCCAAACGGCTGGCACTGCTCCTTCGGGAGAACATACCCCATCAACCTGAGCTTGCTGCCCCAGGGCGTGTGCTGAGAACCGATCCCTGCCTCAGCTCATCACTCCTGTTAGTGCTGATAACCACCCGCACCCTCTGGTCATCCACACCCCCGACATCCAGAGGACAACCACCCACGTGATCTTCTCTGGGTGCAGCTCTGGAAGCCTGCATGCCAGCCACTGCTGGCTGTAGCTCAGCTGAGCTCTACACAGCTTCTTTCATCTGACTTCAAAATTCAGTTCTCTGAACTCCCAATGAATTTGCAAAAACCTTCTGATGTGGGATGCCCAAAGTCAAGTCTGCAGTGTTGCATGGCATCCCAGCAGAGATATGCTAGCCTTTGCTGCCCGAGTGCCAAAAGCAGCCCTCTGGGAGCTCCACTCCAGTTCTACTGCCATGCTGCTTCACAAGCTCATACTGACTCCGTACCCAGCTGGCTCCTGGCATAATTGGGGTGGCTTTCTCTCTGGCACTGACAGTGAAGGCAGAAAGGGGGCCACAGCTGGGGACAGAGTGACCCAAGGCTCCCCAGCAGTGCAGGGAGGGGCATGCTGGCACACTGGGGCCGGGCCACCCAGCACAGGAGGGGAGGCTGATGGCCACAGAGACCACAGCTTGCTGATCCTACTGCCACTGAAGCCAGGCTGTGGCTTTTGTGTGGGAGAGGAGGTGTATTACTGGTCCTTGATCTCCCCCATGCATATCCCTCTGGGCTGGCATCAGCCGCAGGCACAGCCCAGATGTGCAACTGCAATCAGAGATTCACACCTACTGCCCAAGCACTGCTCTTGCCAGCACAGACAACAAAGGGGGAGACCAAGGGCTCCTCTTAACACGGCTTCTCCCAAGACTCACTGTCCTACACTTACTACACTGGCAACGAAATTTGGCTTTCCAAGAAAGGTCAGAATAGTCTGCCCAATTCTCAGCATGGGAGCTGGCACACCTCAATCCCCCCAGCCTGCCTAGACCTCATTCCTGGCTCCTGTGCATGACAGCATCCTCAGACTGCAGCGCTCAAAGCACAGCAAAGATGGTAGGGAGTGAAGCAAACTTCCCCATTGCAAATCTCTCTGGACATCAGCCTTGCAAGTCCCTCTTTCCCCTCCCTGATCTGTTCTTCCCCCATCCTGGTGCAGACGGCACTTTCAGCTCAGCAGGGCAGTGCTCAGCCCAGCCACTGGAGTTGTGCTACATTCACCGGAATGGCAAGGCAGCAATCTGCAGGAAATTAATGAGCTGCAAACAGCGCTGCGCAGCTGCCAGCCTGAAACAAGCCCGCTCTGCATGCTGCAGATACAATTGTTATATATGAACAAAAGGAGCTGGAGCCAGAGCTGGGGTCCTTTGGCTCCAGTCACAGGCTTCTTGTGACCAAGATAAGGGACAGCACGTGGAATTGCCACAGCAACATCAAAGTTGTGTATCCAACCATTTACACAGAGCCATTGCCTCTTTATCCAAGGTCCTGTACATTTGACCAGGCTCACCATTTTCTTCTCTTCTGTAGCACTGAAAATAGGGTAGAGGACACTCAGTTACACCATTTCATCTCACTCTTTGGGGCTTTTTAAATTATATTTCTTACCAAATAAAAACACACTGGAAAAAAAAATATCAAACAGGGCCATTCGCTAGCTTCCAGAAGTTAATGCCTTGGGAGGAGCTGCAGGTTCCCAGAAGGAAGCCAGCCCCTGCTGGGCTCGTACTTCCAGAATCCAGAGCTTTGGACGGTAAAAAGGCCACCTCCTTATTTATAAACTGAACAAAAGTCATGCCATCAGCCAGTTTTGCAGTGAAGAAGGGTGTTTCAGAGGGGTTAAATCTAGGAGCAGGGCAACCTTCAAGCCTCGCCGAATTCTGCCAGTGACCAGGCTTCAACTCCCAAGGAGCCGGGACTCCCAAAGAGCCGAGCTGCCAGACATCCCCCTGCCTTTCCACAGCCAGTCCCCTCACGGGACAGCCCAGCTCAGCCAGAAACAGGGACAAGTGCCACATGCTGGCATGACCCCATCAGACAGACCAAACACACCACAGTCTGCACAGCCCCCAACCACCCAGGCGGGTCCTCTACCATCTTACTGCTATAATTTCCAACACTTTGGCCTTCACACGTGGACCCCACTTTGTGGGAAGTGCTTTTAGCAAAGCTTGCTGACCGATCCACATCGGAGACAGCTTGAACTCCTCCTGGGGTCCCTGGCTGACAGACAGGAGTCTCCCCCTGCCCTCTCTACCTCATGGCAAAAATCAGCACCAAGCCTCTTCACCCATGCTAAAAGTTTGCCCTACCCTCATCCCAACATGTTCTTTGACTCTTGTTCCCCTTCTCGCTGTCTAAGCCGTCCTATTACAACTCCCTCAACACCTCAGACCTTAATAAATGATGCTGTCCTCTCCCAAGTTCTGATAGCACCACCAAACAATTGTTTGCCTTGACCTGTTCTGACAAAGCCCAGCCACACTCCTGATGCACTTTAACATATATCCTATCAAACTCCCACTGAATGTTGGGTTTGCAGGCTGGTCTCACACACTTCTCTCCATCTAGTTAGAACCATAACAAAAAATAACCATTCTTGCAGCCCTGGTCTTCCACCCAGCTTGGTGGTGGGTGCAGTACTCTTCAACCCAGCATCAGTAAATACATCTTTGGGAGTTCAGTAACATGACGCAACTGCTCTGAAGGCTAAAACCTCATGCAAACCTCTAAAACAAATCTCTCATGGTTTCAGAGGAGGCACTGTGTTTAATTAGCTCACCCTTTACCCTCCTAGCCCTCTCACCTAAAAAAAAATATTAACTCCCTGACTCCATCAAGAGTCTTTCCCTTTATGGATCTGGGAGACTTTCTAGGACTTGAAACCCCAGATGAAGAGCTTCTGAAGAATAAGGAAAAGGTGCACTTGATTTTTTTCAAGCTGATTTTGACTTTTTCTGAAAGGAGGTCCCATCCCAGCTCTCTGCCCAGCTGGAATGTAATTGGGTGCAATGCATTGCTCCTCCCTGCTCCAGCCTCTGCTTCCTTCCAGCTCACTTCACATGTGCCCTGCAGTGAGTGTCAGCACTCTTACAAGGAAACTGCTATATGCTGGGAAGACTGTCAGGAGCGGGAGCCTTCTGCTCTGTCTGTCTGTTTACCACCATGTCTGTCTGTGTTTATCAGTGGCTCATTCTATTTTTCAGATGCTGTCCTTAGCTCTGCTCCCTGCCATCATACTCCCCACCCCCGGCTTCCTTAGCCACCTCAGAAAGGCACTGGAGTAAGATGTATGCTGAGAAACTTCTCTAAATGCTAAAAGCCCCCCAATCTGATGCTGAATACCCACAAACAGGATCTGAAAACATGCCTCGTTGGTCTAAGATTCTCCCTAGCTTCGTATCTGTGGGTAGGCTGCGCTTATCTCTGCTTTACAGAAGCTAAACTAAAGCAGAGCCGATATCAAAGACTTGCTTGACTTCACAAGCAGCAATCAGCTGGAGCAGCTGGGAATGAAACACACCAATGAGAGACACCCGCCCCGTGCTCCCCGGGCACCCACACAGCCTCCCTGCTGCCCGGGAGGCACCCCTCGCACTTGGGGCTGCTGCCGGAGCAGTGCGGTGCTGGCTCCACGCTGCAGCACAGCAGCCCATTTCTGTTGCGTGACCCATCTGCAGCAGCATGGCCGGTGCATAGAGGCTGCACCAGCACAAAAAGTGCCCTAGGCCTTCCAGGTCCCAACCCACATGCTCCCTCCTGGGTCGGCAGGTGCCACCAAGCAGGAGCTCACCAGCTTGTGTCTTTGATCCAGAGCCAGGACCTGAGCAGGAGTCAGAAGATGGCATTTAGGGCTTTCTGAAGTAGTCTGAAAAGCCCATCTTCCTTCCACTTAAGCCATGCAAGACTCATAATCGTGACACTGGATGAGGAGCAATGAGGCTGCCTGGGCAAAGCATCACTTGCCGTACTCTCATAGCAAGACTGAAGATGAGTTGCAGGTCCTACAGCTGTAGAGGAGAGCCCCTGCAAACCACAGGCATTGGTCCTCGTGTTGAGAAGGGTCTGCAGAGCCAGTCTTGAAGCTAGAAATAACCCATGGAGGACTTGGAGATGGTCTACAGCAGGGATAGCCTGCAGCTGCAAAAGTTGGCTCTGTCAGGCACACTCACCTACAGAGATCCAGGTCACATCCCACTTCCAGAAAATTAGACATAATCTTGGGTTGTTGGTTTTGTGTTTGTTTTTGTTTTTGTTTTTTTAATGTTTATTTACCAGTTGGTGCCTCCTACAGAGACAGACATTTGGAGATCGGTGACTGTGGAAAAAGGAGAAAAAACCCCTGCTTCTAATGATATTGCCATCTCTTTAAAAAGCCATGATAGTAACAGTCCTTACTAGCCCTTGCAGCTTCACATAGGACTCCGCTTTGACGGAGGGTGACTGTACAGGATGGCAGCATTGGGCTCTATTTAATTTTAGCCCAACTGCTCCACATCAAATTTTCACAGCCTCCAAAGAAAGAGATGACTTTTATTAAAGACAAGAATCATTAGTTTACAGTCAACCTGGACTCTTTCCTCCTCATGCCTCAGCACAAATAATAACAGTTTTGCAGGCTAGACGAGGCTTTCCTGGCCATCTGTGAGACCCACTGAAGACTGAAAGATTGCCCATGTGTAATTCAGGATAAAAATCTGGGTTTTGGAGCATTTAGCACTGCTGGGATTCAGTGCTGAGAGAGAAGAGGGCCCAGCGCCATGTTTTAAGCCAAGAAATCCTGACAGTGCTGAGACACACTAAAACCTCCTCTTTTTTCATCTTCCACCGCCAGCAAATCTGATTTGAAATGACCAAGAGCGAACATGTGTGGTGTTTTTTAGGTTGGTTGTTTTTGTTTTGTTTTTTTTTAATAGTAAGTGCAGATTTCAGATTCTTCAGTGCCTTGTGTTCCTCAAACAGGGAGATAGGCTCAAATCCAGTCCTTCCAAAAATTAATTTAGGCAAGACTGCACCCAAGACTGGATTCACCCTGAGCATCTATAACACCATCTAGCTCCATTTCCTTCTTTTGGGGGCTATGTGCTTATATGTGGCATCACTTCCCCAAAAATATTCATGGCTCAGAGCACAGCAATGTTCTTCAGCTGCGCTCAGATGAGCTTCTTCCTACCCCTCCAGGTGTTAAGATCTTGCTCAAGTCAAGAGAGATTTGTTATGTTCAGTCTAACCTAAAGAGACCCCAGTTCTTTGGACCCCCTGGCACTGCACAGAACTATGCCACCACCCAAAAGCTTGCTTGGCCATTAAGACCTGCTTTGCATCTTGCATCTTCCCCCCTGCTCTGCTCTAGCAGCACCAGGGGCTGCCAAGGGCTGCCTGGCCCACGAGAGCTTTCCTGAGCAGGACATGTCTTTTGGCCAGTGGTAGTTCCTGGCTGGCCTCCATCAAGGCGAGATGTAAGGCACATCCCAGTCCCATTCCCACCCCGCCTTTACGCAACCACTGCCGGCTAAAAATACAGCCGCAGCCCCAGCCAGGCGAGATGCAGATTTAATGAGGCTTCCATGGCAACGGGCTTCACTTCGGCAGGGACCCGGGATGCAGGGGACAGGGATGCTTGGGGGGAGAGGTGCTCCTCAGGCAGGGGAGAGCTGCATGGTTAAAAGCTTGCGGCAATCGGGTTTGAGGTTGTTTTCCTCACTGGTATTAATAAAATTGCCAAGCATTTGGTTCAGTTAGCTGAAGCCAAAGAGGCAAGCTGTGTAGCATTTTTAACAGACAAACCTGGACCTATTTCTGTCATGAGAATAAATATTTACTAGTCAGCCTTAATTAAACTCAATCACCCACAGGAAGAAATGTTAAAATAGGGATAAATCAAGGAGCCTGTTTCAGTCTACCAATACTATAAACAACCTTTTTCAGTAAAAACAGGCTTCTGCCAGAGTTTACAAAATACAGTGGTAGAACTGGCAGATACAGAGCCAGGAGACCTGAGGACAGCTAAGGTCATGGAGGAAGTGGCATTGGTTTATGTTTCATGGATAACGTCCTCTGTGCCAGTGCAGGGGGTTGGTGGAAACACACAGAAAAAACCCACTGTTGATGAAAAATCTGGGATAAAAAAAATATTGTAAGCCTGAGTCTCAAAGAATAAAAACCCAAAGACTATTGCCTCCTATCCTCCATACTGATCCTGCACTGTGTGGAAGAGTAAGGATACATGCAGGCCAAAATCCTACTTTGGTGTACATAGCTCTAGGTATTAGATCAGCAGGGGCTGTCCTGTGGCTTGTGGCTTTTTAGGGATTCATGGATTATTTCTGTGAAATGCGGAAAGTATCTTGGAAAAGCTAGCCTATTGCTAGTCAGTTAAATTTGCTATTCAGAGGGTGGTACCTGTGCTGGAAAATGCTTATGGGCTCACAGATCAAATCTCTGTTTCCATTATAAATGTACAGTATTTTTCCAGAATGCAGACTTTTTCAGGAATTTCTTCTTATTTCCTTCACAGAGTAATACACCACCTTGTACCGGGACATACTTCCTATCAAAGGACCCAAAATAATAAAAGTAACTCAAAAAATAAAGCTCACTATTAACATTTTCATTTCAGTCATGAGAAACTGAGGCATGGAAATGTATCACAGGGTAAGGGAATGCCCAGCATCCACCCAAATCTACATATTTGGTACTGGGAACAAATAAATCAAGGCCCTCTGAAATGCAGCTTGTTATTGAAAATTCTGGCAAAAATCTGGTGCCTCTGAAATAAAGCACCCCAGCCAGGTGCCCAAACCTGATCAAACCCCATGTATTTGAATGTTAAAACAAATAAATCACTGTTTTCTGTTTCTTTTGGTTCAGGTCTTTGTATTCAGGTCTCCTTCTACCCACAGCAATCTGCCCAGTACCCTTCTCTCCAGAACGAGCCATTCCCGTTGATCTGAAGAGTCATCACTTGGAGGCACTGAACCCTTACATAAGCTGATTTTGTACACATTACCTCCCATCAGCTACATCTCTCCTGCTAAACCAGGTTCATGTCCTGTTACAAGCCTACTGAAACACAACACGAAGCATTTCACGAACTATAATAGCAGATCATCTCCCCACCCCGCAGTACAGTCCTGCTGCTAGGATGAAGTGTCACAAGTGTTAAAACTATACACAGCACCAAAGCTGGTACCACAAATTAAGATACCAAAGCAACCAGGGAAGTTTAGGGATCTGTGCAGAAAACTGGCCACTGCCACCTCGCTAATGCAGTGATGTCTCCAGCATTGCAGTAGCCCTGGTCCTGACCATCTGTGGTCATCAAGCTGGGAAGAAAATGCTGCCTGTTTGTGTATCCCACTTCCTTTCTTCCCGCTTCTCGTGTCACAAGGCTGCTTGGCTATAGCCTCCCCATCAATCTCCCCCAGGCTGCACACAGAGGGGTCAATGGCAACTCCCTGCCTCTACGGCACTGGGGCTCATACTGATGCACTAAAGCCAGTCTCTGGAGCTCGCTCTGGTCTGTGTGCCGTCTCCTCTTTGGAAGGGTGATGGATGTACAGCTTATCCCATACAGACCTGCTTTCTCAGAAAACTGCAGTCTCAACCACAGTGGTCACATGTCCTCCAGATTTTTCTCCTTTTCCCCTCAAGAGCTCTATTAAAAATAACTTTTGACATGAAATAGGCCTGGGCGGTCATTTTGCATTGTACAGTGATGCAATTCAAAACTCAAATCGTTACCCCACTGAGTTCTGAAATAAGTGAGCAGACATCAAAGTTTTGTATGCACTCCTCCGGGATAATGGATGACAGTGCAAGGGAAGAGCTAGTGCAGCACATCCTCGATCAAAGGAGGCGCCTGGACTGTGGTAGCTCAGCACTGGTGGGGAACGGAGCAGTTGGCCACGTCCACACCTTCACTTAGATGAAGGCCAAATTCGGTTTAAAATTACAGCACAACTCAATACCATTCCCCGTAACATGGAGTTAAATTATGAATGTCACATAGTGACAGCACAGGCCTCTTCCATTTCAAGCTCCTTAGGTTAACGTACATTTCCTAATCAGAGGAACTGCCGTAACAGAGATGTCATCACATGGGCCTTGCTCTGCCAGCGTCCTCCTTTGCAGCTCCAAGAAAGTTCACTTCTGTCCCTGCTTGTAAAAGGGGAACAAGTGCTCCTTTGCCTCTGAAGCACAGCGTAAGCATGAATGCGTTAATATTTCATGACACTTTGAAATTATGGGGGAGAGAACGTTTGAAATGCATAAATAAATAGAAGCAAGGTTTTTAAGGAGAAGTAATATGCTTTACTACCTCAACTAGTATTGCTGTATGAGCTTCTGAGAATAAGGGATTTGTGCCCAAAACTTACTCAGTTTCAAACTTGGGATTTCTGTTTAAGTCTGTAAAAAGGTTTGCATTGCCTCAAATTGCCTTTTCCTGGGAACTCATACAAATCAGCTAGGCTCATACTTCCTCTCCCTAGAGACTCTGCTGCTCTCATACCCTTAGGCCATCATAGTTTACAACAATATAAATAGCTAACTAACTTTTCATTTAAAAGAAACCAACCCAGCCAGCATCCTCATCAGCTTCTGGAAACACTTCAGCTCTCCACCACAGCTCTGCCTTCAGATAGCCTAAGATGCAACCTAAAATATTTGCTGCAACAATATATTCCACCATAATTGTAGCTCTAGTCATAGGGAAGGCAGTAGAGAGATAATTTGTCCTATAATCACCTGCCTTGCTACAGAAGGTCATACAACCTGGTGAAACAAACACTAACTTATAGGAAATGGCAAGATGTAGAACTTAATATTAATAGGCCAAACCCTTAAGACTGTTCTTGAACATCTGTTCAGTCCTCGCCAGGACCAAGGAGAGCCTGCCTGAGAAAAGCTCCTGTAAAAACTGACCTCAGTTTCACAGCGAAGGGTAGGTGATAGCTTCTAAGAAACATGAAGGTGCTCCTGGTCTTTTTAAAAGAGCAAGAGCCCAGGCAAGCCAACCAGGAACATCAGAAAAGCACAGTATGTTTGGAGACAAGCAGTCACGCTGCAGGAACTGGGACCATGTAAGCCATCAGACTCACCTGCAGAACCCAGGGCCCTGCCCTGGAGAATGGGAGCAGAGAAGATGCCATCAGAGGGGACATCCCAAAGCACCACACCCCTCCTGCCTGCCCCGCTCCAGCCAGGCTGCTGAGCGCTGTCATTCCCAAACTCAAAATCTCGCTTTACTATATATACAAAATAAGGCAATGGCTTTTTGGCCCCAAAGCAACTCTGACAGGCCCTGCACAGGGGTTGTTTTCACACCTCACAGTGAGGTGGAGAACTGTGGCACGTTTCTGCCTCAGGCAGCTCAGCCACCTGGCCTCAGACATCCTCCATGGTTTTTTGTGTTCTGTCCCTTTTCAGGATTTCTCCTTAAGGATGTTTAGCAGGGCATTCTTCCAGGACGTTGGTCCCATCTTCCTCCTCTTCCCACCTTTCCTGGCTCCACTCCCAGCAGCTCCTGTGTGAGATTCTGGATCCCCAGGAGGACAAATGTGGGACCAGCCAACAGTGCAGAGGCAGGCAGAGCTGCCTGTAAGGGGGATGAAGCTGTCAAGAGGGGACAAGCTTAGCTTCCACGGACCTTCTCTGTCTGCTGGCAGGAGGGTGTCCAGCAGCATGACACCAAGGCAGGGACATGTGGCACGTAACCCAAATGAAGACTGGGGTCAGCTCAGCTCCTTACTCCATTCAGGAGCCCTGCTGTGTCCCCAGCTCTCACAAACCAAAAAGTCAGCAGATCTGTCAAGAATGATAAAACCTAGCCATGGGCCCTTAGACCTCTACTTGTTATCAGTTATGAGGCTTGCTGGCAGAGCTTACAGGCTTGCTGTGAACAGGAAGGCCACAGCCATTTCTAGCAATCTGGCCTCTTACAGGACCCTTAACGTCCTAATGTCTCAGACACTTCCACGTGTTTACCCTTGCAGCTTGCCAATGAGAGGGGAACCAAAGGAAGAACAAAGGCAGGAGCTGTGGCTTTCATCCGCAGTGCCCAGCGGGCACCAAAGAGCTCCTTGCCACCAGCTCCTATGCAGGGAGAAGACCCTCCCTTAGACAAGGGTTGCTGTAGATGGCAGCTAGGGATGGAAAAGGATGCCTGAACACTGCCAGGATCCGATGCCTTCAACTAGAGTGTCCAGAGAAACATAAGCAGCTGAAGCTCCAGCCACATAAAGCAGACGTGTGCATAGCTCCCCATGGCTGCACCAGGCCAGCTGGAATGAAACCCTCTGAGGGGGGGCCACATCGGCTCCTGGACAGAAACCCAGCGTAGCCAGGACTACCACAGCTGGAGCTGTACTTATTGCACGGGCATGTCTTTAAACGTACCAGCTAAGAACTAGGCAGCTTGCTTCTTGTCTGGAGCACTTAAAGCTGGGCCCAAGGCTTGGATAACGTATTATGATTTCAAACCACTTGCAAATGTATCTCTACTACTTTACTGCTCTTCAAACACTAATAACACATGGAAAAGGAGGAGTCAAGCTTTGCCTTGTATTTGGCTTGATTTTTGAGAGCCAAGATTTTGAAGACAAGAGTACACCCAAAGAAGTCTTTTGTTTGTTATTTTTTCTTATGAATAGGCAGACAATCTGGTGTGCTGGCTGCAAAGTGAAGTCTGTAGTAGATTACACCCTCCTTGCAGGCTGCTGTTGCATTTAAATCAGACAACAGGAGAGGAAAGAGCGATAATAAGATCGCTGCTCCATTATTTTTTTTTTTGCCCCCTCCCCATACCCTGGATTTTAGAGAACAAGCTAGAGATGAAGGCTGTGTTAAAGCACACATAACAAGCAACTCTGGTCTGCACCTCATGTGTAAGTGATTCTCTCATCTGAGTCCTGACCATCTCTGGAGAACAACCTGCCAGATGTACCAAAGGTGACAGATTTGTAGTGCATGTCTTGGATAAAACCCCATCTTCTGCATAAGGTAGCTAAGAGATGATGCCTAGGCTGAGCCTTAGTACCCTACATGAAGACATTTATAGGCAGAAGAGCCCTGTTACCTATTGTTTTGTGAAAGGGAAAGAAAAATAACCTCTGTGGTGGAAGAGGAGGAAGTATCAGACAAAGACTAAAGCAGCAACAGCAGAAAACCTACAGGCTGGGTGAGAAACAGGATTTGGTCTGTGCAAGTATCTGGCTCTCACCATGTTCTCTTACCTCAGCCAGGCCAATCCTGGGGCTAGGGACTGAGGAGGGGAAGGTGTGCTTTTGTCCTTTCGGGTTTTGTTTTTCAACCTAACTGCTCAGGTTAAAAGGGGCACCATACATCTAAATTGTTAAAAGGAAAATTATTGAAGCCCTAAAGACGACACTCCCAAGTACTCACACCAGATCCCACATTACTGCTAGTATGCCATGCTCACTTCCCCCCCCCCCGCCCCCACATTAGAAATGTAGCCCCATTTTCTGAAGAAGCTGAGCACAAAATCATCAAAGAGACCCTGTCTGTTAAGCTCAATGGGAAGAAAAAAAACCCTTACATAAATGCAGTGAAGTTGTGTCCACTCCTACATACACCCAAGGAGCCTGCCATGCTCCCTAAGAATAACTTCTGTTTGTCGCAAGGTGGATCTGCAGTCTCTTTTCTCCCAAGCCCCAACAAGACAGGTGCAAGGCTGAGTTTATTGCTCTGTCTGGTATCTTCTCATTTGGCTCTAATCCCCTCCAATATATATGCAATATTTCAAATGCTCTTGCAGAGATGGGGCTCTTGTGAAGACCTGACATTTTTATAGCCCTGGCAAGCCATCCATTTCTATTTAATTTAGTTCTTGACACAAATAAATATATGCACCAAGATTTACATATGGGTAGACTGGCCAATATTTTCAGACTTGCATGCTGAGGGCTGCATCTGTACTGCAATCACTGCCATAACTATAGGTGGTGTCAGGCTACTCATGTTTGCTATCACCAGCTAAATTGGAGGCTGCTAAGCAACATAGCCACAGCAGTGAGGAACTCCTCACAAGCTAAAAGCTACCTACAAATCTGAGGAAAAATGAATTGACTGCATTGCTCTCCAAGCTACCACAACTGTTTTAAAACTCTTGGGTCTCCTTCTACAAGCTGCACTCACAGCACAGACATATCCAGAATTAGAAGCCTAAAACACAGGCTTCATCCTCTTCTGCACCCCAACCACACCCCAAGACACTGCAGAGACACACAGCTCCTGCTTCCTCTTCACATTTACAGTCTTCTTACCTCTGACAGTTTTGGCTGTAGCTCCTCCAGACTGCTTGCTAGAGTACACAGAATCTCTACCAGCCCTGGATGGAGGATCTCCTTAATGTCAGGAGATAGCTGGTGCCTATGCTATCACAGCTGCCTCTGTTATCACTGCAGCAGGGGAAGGGAGGGCTGGTGCAGGCAGCACTTGATCTCTCCCCAGCTGGTACCAATTAGGGCAGCCCCCACCTGGGCTATCAGGTGAAAATCAGCCTTCAGAGAAGTGGTAGGAGTGTTTATGCAACCTATCCTCACCCCAAAGAGCTGTGCTTGAACTCTTAGTGGGTGCTCTGTGGGTTGGTATTTTCATTTCCTATCTAGATATAAGATTGTTTCTTCACAGAGCTGTGTTGTGGTCCCAACTGCAGAGCTCCAGGGCTACAGGCTGGAGTTGACTTCCCTTGTTAGCAGCACTGAAACGGAAAGGGACAAAAGCAAAAAGAGAGAGCAGGTTCAGGAGGCTCATAGCTACAGGGAAGATGGGTACCTAAGTGGTTTCCGAGGAAAAGCGCCATACCGGCTTTGAGAAAACCAAGGAAATAGAGCTCAAAGCTGTGAAAGCAGAAGTTTGATCAACACACTGCCTCCTTCACCTGCCCTGTGCCCCCATCTGCTAAGCCTAGGACTCTGGATGTAATTCCAAAGCCATGCCAGCGTGATTCAGAGCCGCCCTCCTCCCACAGCTCCTGGGCAGCAGCCTTGCCTGGGATGCTGGGCACTGGCATGCCTGACTATTAGCAACTGTTTCTTTGCTTTGTGACCTTTACTGAGCACAACAGTGTGGTGGAGGGTGGCCACCTGACAGATACTTATTTGTTACAGAATGTTTTTACCCTGGCGTAGATGAATGTAGTGAATGAGACTGAAACTGTACCTGGGAAGGAACAACCGCAGGCACCAGTACATGCTGGGGGCTGCCTGGCTGGAAAGCAGCTTGCCAGAAGGAGACCTGGTGGTCCTGGTGGTCCCAAAGTTGACCACAACCCAGCAATGTGCCCTTGTGGCAAAAAAGGCCAACGGTATCCTGGACCGTATTAGGAGGCATATTGCCAGCAGGTCAGAGGAGGTGATCCTTCCCTTCTCCTCAGCACTGCTGAGGCCACACCTAGAGTACTGCATCCAGTTCTGGGCTCCCCAGCACAAGAAAGATACAGACGTAGAATCATAGAATATCTCAAGTTGGAAGGGACTCATAAGGATCATCAAGTACAACTCCCTGCTCCTTGCAGGACATACTGGAAAGAATCCAACAAAGGGCCACAAGGATGATTATGGGACTGAAACATCAATCCTATGTGGAAAGGTTGAGAGAGCTGAGACTGTTCAGCCTGGAGAAGAGAAGATGCAGGGAGATCAATGTATATAAATACCTGAAGGGAGGGTGCAAAGAGGACAGAGCCAAGCTCTTTTCAGTGATGCCCAGTGACAGCAGCAGAGGGAACGGGCACACACTGAAACACAGGAGGTTCCCTCTGAACATCAGGAAACAATTTTTTACTATGAGGGTGACCAAGCACTGGCAAGGTTGCCTGGAGAGGTTGTAGAACCTCCATCCTTGGAGACAGTTAAAAGCCATCTGGACAACTGTCTGGGTAACTGGCTCTAGATGGCCTTACTTGAGCAGGGGGCTTGGACCAAATGACCTCCAGAGGTCCCTTCCAGCCTCAGCCACTCTGTGATTCTGTGATTCCATGAATAAGCAGGATGCTAAAATGTTAAATGTTCTAGTAATAAGCAGTGTGAGACTCCTCCCTCCAATGGAATAACCATTCCCCAAAGAGCACAACAAACCAGAAATGACCCAGCAATGGTAGCATATGCTGGGAATACCGTGAGAAAACTATTACAAGCAGAGTACGTGCAAGCTGATGCTGTGTCTGGAACTCATGCAATGGCCTGTAAGACTCAAGCTGATGAAAGCAGTAACGTCTCTGGGCTGTGAGCTTGGTTGCACTGGCCCGCATGTGTTTGTTTAATCAACACATTAGTACCTATCTCCTTCAGTCCTAAAAATGCCTGCTATCCTACTGGATAAACACAGGGAATGGCCTCCCTCCTGCTCACTTGATTCAATGACGTGTCCACAGGGGAAAAAGGATTGGTGACCCCTGTTCTGAGACCGATTAAACTACTGGCTAGAATTCCATGAGCAGGTTAAAGGAAATTACAGCCTATCCCTCTCTTCTGAAAGGAAAAAATACACCCTGCTTGTTATGAAGGCTGAAAATTGTTCGAGAGAAAAGTCAAACCTTGCACTCCTGGGACCTTGAACTAGAACGGCCAATGCAGAGTGGTAAAAGGATGCTAAATATTTCAGTGACTGAAAGAACACGAAGGCCAAGTTATTAAAAATCCATATGGCAGACAGTGGCTCTTAGACCACGGTCTGTGGGGCACTGGTGGCCTGCAGAGCATCCCTACGTGGTTGCCAGACTGGCTGCTGTCACAATGGCAAAGCATCTGTCACTTTTTAAACAGTGACCTGTCCTGCTCTTTCTACTCCTGTCTAAGATTCACAGAGTTTCCCAAGACTATTTTTGACCAGCTGGGCTAAAAGAGAGCCTGAGCCTGCCTGTCTGCACCAGGCTCTCCTGCGGCTCCTTTTGATGGCTGATTTGAAATGTGGAAAGGGAGCAACAAAAAATGCCAGGCAGAGGACTACAGAACATACAAGGAGCATTGCAACTCATCTGTCAAATGGTCTGTAAAGAACGTGAGCCAGCAGTATAAGCGTCGTGTTGGGCAGGGTGCTCTAACCAGGCAGCTGTGCCCACTGTTCAGAGAAGATTTTCACCTCATACTCTTCCTATGACGTTTGCTAGTATTTCCTTCCTGGATAATTAGCCCTGGCATTGTATTTACCTCAGGGAAAGAACAGGGTCAAGAACTGAGAGACTGGAAGAGGAAAGGAAGATGATGGGGAAGCTAAAAATGTCAAGAACATCAGCTCAAGGAAATTCCCAGTTGCCATCTTGGTGGATGATTTTCAAAAGCAAAAGAGGAATTCCCCAACCCCCTTCATTTTCAGCTCACTTTGAAGAGCTCCCTTACACAGTTATCTTGAATAGATGCATCTCCGATAGAAAAACCTGACCTGAAATCTTGTAAGAACAAGGTCTCTTATGTTTCTTTAACTTCAGGGCCAGAAAATCCACATGAGCAGCCTTCATCTATTCAGGGCCTGCGAGTGCCTTCTAGCCCTTCATTAAGCAACGTGACTAACGCTTGCCACGTGTGCTCTGTTATCACTCCCGTCCTCCCTCTGGGCTCTGGATGCAGCACAGAGTTTTGTCTTGGTAGGGTTCAGTGGTTTTCTTTTTCCAAGGCGCTTGCTGCTGTGTGGTCCTGTCAGCCGCAGCAAGCCGCAGGAAGGCACCCTGCACTTAGAGAGGAAGGGGGCCGTGTCCGGGGAGGTCCCCTGCTCCAGGGTGAAGTCACTCCACCGCCTGGCACAGGCTGCGCCTGGAAGAGCTGATGTCACAGCACCCTGGCATTTACAGCTCAAGCCTGGGGAGAAATAACTGCAAGCACCGTAACATGTTATTGATCCCGAGCATGGGATTAGTGGGATGTGCCTCTTGCTGGAAGAGAGGACACCTATGCCTGACGAACCAGATGATGTTCCAGGACACTGTGCCAAACGCCCCATGTGCCCAAGCACAACCGGCAATGGGTTAATCTCACCTGGCACATCGGAACAGTCCAGCTTAAAGCTAATTAATTCTTGAATCTCCTTTCTGATGCATGTAGTTTTAAATCAGGCACCTAAATGAAGTCAGGGCTGTTAAGAAGGGGATCTATCTGCAGGTAGCATGTAAAGGGGTTTGTTTCTTTCTTCTCCGCATGGGCAAACAACATTATGAAAACCCCAGCTACTCTGATTCGGTGACCGGAGGCACTAGGTGACCTTATCTCTCAACCAATCTTTGCAGTGGCTCTGTCTCCCTCCCACTCTGTGCTAGGGATGGCAGAGCAGTGCCGCTGGCACGCACAGTGAGTCAGCAGACCCGCAACTCCCCTATCGTGGAAATGCTCCTGCTCCCATGGCCTCACTGCTTACAGTTTTGCAACTAAGATGGGGCACCCCAGATTTGACAAAAAAATGGCCTCACAAGGAGGCAGGTCCTCTAATGCAGCCAACATGCCAGTCGAATCTGCACTGGCTGGGCCAGGGTGTGCGTAGAGAGTTGGTCCCGACTGCAGGCAGCCTGCGGGAGCATCACTGCGGGCGCCCCTCTGCAGCCTCCAGAGAGATGAAGGTGGGATGGTCACGCAGCATTTCTGGGAAGCTGAAATTGGTCAGTGAATGAATGGTGGCTTTTGCGTTTCTCAGCCCGTGCTCCTGGGAGTAAAATGTTATTATAGCAAGGAAAAAAACGCCACTCTCTGAACTTCTGTTGCTAGCATCTGAACTGAACCCTACTCCTGAGATTTCAAAGGAGCTTCTTGAGCTTTTTAACTTTTCACTGCTCTTTGCATTTCCACGCCTGGACAGTGAAAAGGCTAAGCAGACTAACACTGTTTTCACAGTGTGCAGATTGTGATCGGCATCATCCCAGCAATGCCAGGCCTCTTGAACTTCCAGCCTCAGCCTCTCTGAAGAGGCCTGAACTCGTTTAAACACTCCAATTCTGGCTACTTTTAATCAAAACCTTTGAGATCACCTTTAAGGCTCGCTGCCTTTGTTCCACAGCCAGGAGCAGGTCCCACGCCTTTATGCCTCTCTGACTTCAGCCATAAGCAGCGGCTCTTTTCAGACTGAGCAGCACTACCCAGGAAGGACCAAACCCAAGGCCTCGGTATGTGCTTTGTAAGGTACCAGCTAGTCCTGCAATAATGAGGCCTCCACTGCATTTCCATCACAGCTCACCCACTGTGCATCACTGGTCCTCTAATGAGGATGTTTCTGAGAGAAGGTGGGCTGAACTCTGCCCTGTCACTGATGGTGGTGGTGTGGCTCTTTGCCTACATCTCTTGACATCCCCTATGAGGTCTGGATGCCCCTCAATGGAGTTAACTCCCCTGATGGACTTCTGTCATTTCACCTCCTCTCCACGCTGGCAACCAGTGTTCTTTACTGGCCACTTACCTTCTCACCAACAAAGACGTCACCAGGGAAGCACACTCCTTTGTATCTTGCATAGGAGGTGCCGAGAGTCTCATAACACCAATTCACGGAAATATTCACCACAGAATTACATTTACTACTTCCAAGTAGTTTGTACTTGTTCTTAATGACTTTGCCCACGCAAGGAAATGTAGTGGTTTAATTAAAATGGGGTTAAAGTCCAATAGGCTTAAACTGGTGCGAACCACAGTAGAGACACAAAGTAGAACCCCAGCCTACATATATGTTTAAAGAAAGAACATAATCAGTTAAAAATTTGTTCCTTGGTGTACAAACAAGCTACACGGCTAATCTAGTATTAACATCCAGATTGCAAAAAGCGATAACCTGCGTAAGGGCTACCTGTGCTACATCTGACTGTGGATCACCCTCTTAAATTTGAACAGCATATTATGATCACTGTTAGTGGAAATGGCTCCATAAAACATAAAAATATTAAAATAGTGCCATCAGTCTTTAAAGATCCTGATTATACTTTTGAAATTCATATTGGTCTCAGAATTTGACCCTACATATCCATCCCCTGCTGTAAATTCACTCCTGAAATCAAATCTGTCAGTGGCATGGACTTTAATTTGATCTTGTGACTCCAGTATTTGCTACTATGCTAACACATTACATTCTGGACAACATATTAAGCCGTGATATAACATTAGGGTCACACAGACATGAGTAAGAAGTAATGTGAGAGTCAATGATTGCCCCGATCCTTTGCTGCTGCCTGTGATTTGAGTTATTCATGTTCTGCAAGGGCAGAAAGATGATACGGATTTCTGCTTAGAAGCCTGAACCGTGGTGTGATAATCAGATGCCAAAGGTTAGTTTTAGTCCAACACAGAGGTGACTCCTGAGAAATCACCCAGAAAACCCCAGTCCAGAGGGTTAGGGTGGAAAAGAGAGAGAGATGCAGCTGGTGTTCAAGTACAAGCACCCCAGCAAGTTGCACGTACGAACCTCTGGCAGCTCATAAAAAGCAGTCATCTGCACATACGCCTACTCATCCCTGTGGTACAGACTTCCACATAAGAGGTAGTGCTTCTTTATAGTACAAATGATAGGTGTGGAGATACACACAGCAACGCATGCTAACAGAGTGTACCAACATTGATACCTACATGCTTAAACATCATCCTCACCAGGAGACACAGGATCTCCTGCCTGCCCACACTGTTTCCTCCAGGAGAGGATGTGTCAGCATGCCAGCCTGCAGTGCCTCTGGTGGCAGTATCACCCACTGATAGGTGAAAGATGGGACCAGCCTGGGTCGGGGGTGGGTGGGGTTAACATTAGGCAGAATATCTTCTTTCCTCCTTGTTGATGCCCAGGAGGCCAGGATGAAGAGGAAAGGAAGGGAGGAAGAGGCAGGAAGTAGAAGGACCCTGGATCCATCATACCAGGTGGCCTCTGCAGACTTGGCCTTGGACAAGATGGTGGGAAACTTGTGTATTCAGGAAACCATCCATTTGACCTAAGGTCTGAGGATTGAAACCAACAGCAGGGGAGAAAAATGGAGTCTGTGAGGTCTTTATGGTATAGACCCATCCATGCTGCAGTTACACTCAGATGGAAGGGCTGAAAGACAACAGCTTGGTACCACTGTACTGATGGTAAACTGTCTTTATCTCAACCTACAAGTTTCCTCACTTCTGCCCTTCCGATTCTGTCCCCCATCCCACCTGGGGGAGTGAGTGAGCAGCTGAGTGGGGCTTAGCTGGCTGGGGTTAAACCACAACAACCTCACAAGGGGAACAGCATTTGATTCCCACAAACAAAAAAAAAAAGATAGCTAAGAGGAAGCCTTGTCCCCAGCATCTACACCAGACAAGTTTGGGCAAAGCTGGGTTATTAATAATTCCAAGAAAAGGCTTTCAGAGGGCTCCTTCCATAAACTTTCATCTGGGATACCTGCCCAGGAACAGACAGCACTCATGCATATTCTTCCCCCATCACCATTTATTTTGGACTCCTCTTTGAACAACCTATCCTCAGTCACCCAGACAGCAGAGCACTCACAGAGATAACCATGGTGATTTTTCCAGATGCAGAGCCAAACCTACTAGAAACTCAAAGAGACTGCAGATCTCATGCTTTGATTCCTTATTTCAGAGCAAGGGTGCTCAGATCTGGATCTAGAGTGGACAGAAATGCAGGGCTGTTGATCTGTGGGTTGCTCTTGTTGGGTCAGCATGTGACTACATCGGGTCACTGCAGAGTGAAGCAACCCTGGCTTGCATGGCACTGGACACAGTGACTGCTGGAGATCTGGGCCAGGCACTGAGGGACAAACCTGAGAGCATTCTCTGGAGCATTTGGCATCTGGAAAACTGAAAAAAAAAAATCTCTTAACAAGCTTCTTGCTAGCTGCTCCCTCCCAGACATTTTTGGCTCTCATAAATGTGAAATAAGACTTTTCTATAAAGATGCAGAAGATGCAGCTGGCAAAATCCTTCCTTGAACATGGTCAGGGAAAACTAAGGAAAGGGAAAGAAAAGCCATTCCATGGGATGCTCTGGTCCTCGTTGCATCACCTACCACACAGGTCCTGGAGAAAGCTGCCCCACCTCCCTGTGCTCCAGACTGGCTGGCCAGTGAGACCTGCTGTGAAGGAGCAAGCTAGAAGCAGCCTCAGCAGAGCCTCCCAAAACCAGCTTCAGCGGGAGCCTTCATCGGGGAGCTGCTTTTCAGCTGAGACTCTTGGCCCCAGCCTCTGCCTGAGCTACACCGCAGGCATGTGCATATCACGGCTGTGCCTGGCTGCACACACCCCACCAATGCAGCCTGGACCTTGATCTGCTCACTACCCACCCCCATCCCTGTCTCACCACCATGGACCTCTCTCTCCTCCTGCACAACACAGATTTTCCATTGCCAGGCTGTGCTCAACCTGAGCAGCTGATGTTCACCACTGACATTACACACCACCAAGCCCTCTGAGTCCAGGCACATGCAGGCAGCTTGCTCTGCCTTCTGGGCATCAGAAAGCAGGACACTAAAACGTATATGGACACATGTGCTTTCTGCTGCATCCTCCTCCCACACGCCCTGAACAGATGACCACCCACAGCGCTGAGCCAGTCCTCGCAGCTTCAGTTTGATATTATTCGTCCTGGTTTCCAAAGGTGATGTCCCATCTGGGAGCAGGCAAGTCTAACAGGTCAGTAAGGCATCCCATGGTGCCTTCAGGAAAGTAGAACATTCATAAAACTAACTGTGGAATATTGGCTGTACTGCACATCATCGCTCTAACTGCTGCTTGCTCACACCCAGGTAAACAAAGAAGCCAAGAGTGCGCAGCCATTTCATTTTATTAATTAAAGTGACTGGCATTTATACAGCACCCAAGCACTTTGCAAATCTTAATTAAGCTTCACAGCAGCCCTGAGAGGTGAAACGTGTTCCCGTTTACAAACAGTAAAAATGAGACACAGCGAAGTAAGTGACCTGCCAGTGCACTCAGGAGCTCAGCGGAAAAAATGGCAAAGGATCCAAGATCTTGATGCCTTCCCACCCCTCTCCCTAGCTGCTGCTCTACATGCCAAGTGCTACCCCACAGCTCTAACCCTCACCGGACACCACAGGGACCTCTAGCTCAAGCAGACAAATGCGAGTGGAAGTAACACCAGCACAAAAACCTGAAATATTCTCCCATGCCTAAGAGATGCCTCAGGGATCTATAAAAATTTTATTATTTTTCATATATTGAAACATGTGGAGAATCTACAGCCAAGGCTTCAGTACGCCTCCAAAGTTCATTTCACACTGCCCAGGGCCACTGATTTTTATTGTGCTAACGCTGGAGAAGAGTAATACTGGGTGTCTGGGCACAGAGTTATTCCTGCTGAGAAATGTCCCCAGCAGCCAGGGGAGAAAAAGGGAGACCCTGTCCTCACCAGCTTGCCTGCCCTGTCCCCGGGGAAAGCCCCCCCCCCGTGCTCCCCACAGTCACACCAGTGCTGGGGCAGCACCAGACCTGGGGGCTGCCTGCAGTGGCCTTCCCCGGGCACCACAGCCACCGGCGCTGAGGAACAGATGGCAAGAGGGTGGCTGAGGTGTGGAGGGATGCAGAGGAAAGGGGGAAGGCCACCACCCAGCATTGGTGGGGAGAGTATCTTTGGTCTGGGAGGAGGACGAATGGACAGCCTGACACTCCACGGCTGTGGCAGGGATCTGTTCCCATCTCTCTTTGGGTGGGACCTCACGCTGCAAGAGCAGCGCTTTGGCAGAGAACGCCTGCCTGAGGGAAACAAGCCTGACAGATATTTTGCACAAATAATTGAATTATTTTTAGATGCTCAACACATCCATTCGCAAGACAGCTAGCCACGCAGAGATGAACAGATTTTGCAGCCCCCTACTAATCCACTGAAACAGCTAATCTCCTTAACCCTTGTAGCTCATGAATAACGGCAGACACATGAAAAGGCATTGCACCTCGTTACTTCTGCCCCAGACACTGTCCCCAAAGGAAGGACAGGACTTGCAGCAGGGCTTTTTTTGTCTGTATTATTATTACTATTACTAAAGAGAAAGGCAGGTTCAGATAGGATGCCAGCAGAAAGGGACCAGGACCAACCAAGCAAGGAAGTGCTCCTACAACAGAGAGACCTTTCCTTACTTCCCTCCTTTGCTGTTTCTTGCAGCTCGACATATGCACAGGCATGATTCATCCCTGCTAAAGCAAAAAAGGGTCATCAGCAGCCATCCCAAAAGCATGATAGCTGGGTCGAGGGAGGAGAGGTTATTGTCCAAGTGTCTCTAAAAGCCCCAAGCTTAAAGGCCAAAGGCTTGGTTTGATTGAGCATGGAAAAGAAACCCCTGCAGTCACCTTCTGTTTTAATTTGACTTTTCATTACTTTCGCTAGAACAATCTGAAGCATCTTATTTTGAAAGACAGCTCTGTCTCAGCGCTCTGCGTACACTGTTTACGCTCAGTTCTGCCCTCAGTCCTCACAAGAGTGAGGCTAGGATCCTTCACAAGAGCAAAGGTAGGGTCTGATTCCCAAAGGCTGCATCATCATGGTTTTGTCTACAATGCATGCTTTAAACAACAGGTCTCTAAAATCTTATCAGTTGCAGCAAAACCTGTGAGATAAACAGCATACAGAGAAAAGATCCCTAAATACATGCATAAACACACCCAAACAAAGCTCAGGGGAGACAGAGGCTGTGTCTTGGGCTTTCTACTCTCCACATAGCCAGGACACAAAGTAATATCCTGGTATTTCAGTGCTGCTGAGGAAATAACCCAGCAAATATGTTTGGTTGTATTTCAACTAGGTCTATCAGCAAATCTGCAAAATTCCTGGAACTGTGACAAAAAGGATCACACAACACACTCACAGTGGCAAACAGACATTGCTGCATCCAGAAGAGATGCAGGAATTGCCCATCCACAGGTGTTAGTATGGCTGTATCAGTTCTTGCTGCTAAATGCTTTGGAAAAACCTCTCAACTGCTGCGAAACAGAGGGACCTGTGCTTTTCTAAAGCTGTCACTGCATACTTCCACATAATTACATATACCTGGGTGAATTTCTAGCACAGTTAAGGTGCAGAGGCACAAGGGGCAGAAATATTTCTACATCTCATGAAATTCACATAAAGGATCCACAAAAGGTTATGATTTATTTTATCAGCATTCCCTAACCTGAGCATACCCACGCTCTGCTGCTGGGAGAACCTGTGCTAAGTTTGGCCAACGCAGCCCCACAGCGGACCAGCAAAACTAGTAACGAGCCCTGTCAGTGCACACGAGTGTACAGCAGTGCACACCAGTGCAGAGGAGAAGGCCCGGCCCTTCCCAATATCTGGCCACAGCACTACAATCCTGCATTATCAAGAAATATGCACCAAAAAGTCTCAAAGTTATCCCAATCCAAGCTCAGGCCAAGGTGCACTGAAGGAAATGCCAAAGTTAGCTCTGACTTCTGCAGAGACAGCATAAGTCCCATAGCTGGCAGTGGGTCTGCAGCAACAAATCTAATTTATAGATTACTTTTCCAAATTCAGCAATATTTTCAACATAATTACAGCAGTACAAGGCTGAGTGTTCATGTCTTGGAAGATCCTTAGGGATCCTAGTATCTGTGTATGTCTACTGTTATCCCTGCTGCTATGGAAAGTGTTCTTTATGGAGAGCCTGTTTGCCAACAAGTGATTTTACCTGCTCTGGAAACCTGAACTTGAAGAAAATTCTCTGAGATTCTCTACCGACAAATTTAACTGTTCCTTCTGAAATGTCTACAGCTTTTTTCTTAACCTGGAGAAAAAGAAAAACCAAAAAGCCAGCGCTACAAGACAGTGGTGGTGGATTTTTTTCAGAAGTTTTTCCATACTATTCAGAGAATCATCAAAATGGGCCAACAAATGAACTACAGATTTTCCACCACTCTGTAGAAGTGCACAGCAAAGCATCCGCTCTGTCCTTCCCACCTCAGTTCTGTGAGACTAAAGCATCTAAGATTTCAACTTGTTAGGAATGTCACAGTAGTACCTCTCACCAGCAACAAAGTCAAAATTAATGTTAAATTAGCATTAATATTTAAAATAAGTTATTCTATTCCATGCTGCTTTGTTTGTGAGGAGATCGGGGTAGTCTCTGAGGCTTTCCAGTTGGCTTCCCTGCCAGGGCATCTGCTAGCTGAAAACTGATACATTCCAGCATTTTAACTTGTTCAATACTACAGCATCTGAAACATGGTCGAGATGGATGGTTTCTTCAAAGCAGTTCTTGCTTGGGACTTCTGAGTGGGGAGCCCAGTTGGATTATAGTTAAAATTTACAGATTTTGGAGTACGGAAAGGTCCTTTTTCCTGTTTGCCCTTTCCATCAGCCTGCTCTGTCTGGGGGTGTCCTGATGTCAGTCCTGCTCCCCCATCTGACTGCACGTCCTGGCTCCCCATTTCTCCCCATCCTGCTCTGCCCAAGCTGAAACAACACGAGCAAAGACCCCCTCCCCACTGCCCTGCTCCCTGCACAGGGCTGTTCACCAGGAGCCTGGGCTTCTCCCCACACCTCCCACTAACCAGGGCACCACTAACACCTTCTCACCTTGCCTGCAGCCAAAGGAAGCTGAAATGTAGAAGCTGTGACTCACGGGGAGAGCAAAATGCAATGCTGCTTGCAGCTCACTGCTTCTCCAGCCTTGACGCATGGATGGAATCACTGGGGACTATCTAGACAGTTCCCTGCCAGACCTTGCCTCTTTTATAATCAGGTGTCCCTGCTGTGAGACTGCAGTGTTTCCCCACTGGGAACATTTCCCCCCACAGCGAGGGGGAATAATGCCAGTGCACACCAGCCACTCTAGAAAAGACTCTGGGAATGGTCTGGCAAAGGGAGAAATAGTCCTAGGCAAAATCAACGTTTGGCTGAAGCCATGCAAACACCTGTTCAAACACTGCTCAGCAGCATCCCTAAAAGCAAACCTCCCCTACATGCTGAGTCCCCTCAGATGGTGCCCCAGAGACAATCCCACATCTCCCCTACCCAATCGTGTTAGCACGCTATCTCTGGAGGCACGGGGTGCTTGGCCACTTCCCAGGAAGGACCCTCTCGCCAGTGCCAACAGAAGACCCTCTGCCCAGGACAGCTGGACCCCCACATCTCCAGGCACAGCCCCAGCCCTGTCCTGTCCCCAGGCCCAGCAGCCCGCTGGGGTGTCTGGCACACAGTGATTGCTCTGCAATAATCAGCTTGTAGTCAGAAATTAAGCAATAGCTTTTGACCGGAGGCACTGTGGGCCAGCTGCTCGAGCTGTGCGAGCGTACTGCTGCACACTGACCCTCTTCCCTGGTCCGGCGGCTGTGTCCTCCGAGTGCCCAGCTCCACACAGGTGAGGCTTGCAGAGACACCAGACCAGGAGGGGAAGGAGACAGGCTTGCATAGAGGATGCAGCAGGTACACAGCCACAAGTGGTGGCAGAATGTCCCCTCCCGCTGGTCTGGGCACCAGCATCTGATGGCTACTGCTGCTGCACTGGAGACAGCTAAGGAGGAGGCATGCATCTGCTGACAGACACCATGGCACATTGCAACAATCACCATCCCAAATGGCACCGGGAGCAGGACACAAGCCTCTCGCAGCACCTGGTGTGCCAGGGAGAGACAGCTCTCCAGAGGCCTCCTCCCACTCACACCCTTTCTCTCAAGCCAACGTATGAGCTCAGGTGTCCGGAGAGGAAGGTGCAAGGCCCAGGGTATCACCACACATTGCAGCGGTATTAATGAAATCCTTCTCACATTGTACTGGAAATGCAAAGCCTCCTTCCCCAGAAGCCAGCACTTCCAGCAAGATGCCTGCTGTCTTCACATCCCAGGTGTTCCCCATGAAAAACCCCACCACATCATCAAGGTTAAGCAGCACTAGACCACCAAAGGGTTAAAGCCAGAGAGGCAATTTGAGATATGACTGAGCTGAGCCTCAATACATTGGAGGGTAAAAACCTCAGGGAGGCTTTTGCTGAGAATCTTAACAGGATCAGCCTATGGGATTCATTTTCATCCAGAGGTCAGTGCCCACGTATCAGCGAGCAAAGGGGCCAGGTGCCCTCCTTGCACCAGGTTGGCTACAAGGAGATGCCCCCTACAGCCCTGGGGAGCCCACAGCTTCACCCCTCCGCAACCTGCTCTTGCTCAGCAGGACCTAGGTCGCTGCTCCCAGGCTCCTGGCTTTCCCTGCTCCGCAGGCTGGCTGGAGGCCCAGATCTCACCTTCACACTGCCCAGTGTACTAGCTGGCCCTCATACAGGGCACAGGTGAAATTTCAATAATTGCAATGGCTGTTAAACAAGATCCAACAAAGCCACTGTCCTTGCACTTCTTTGACTCCCTTCTCACATCTAGCCTTATTTTCTTCCATGGAAATGAGCCTGCAGGGATCACTTCATTTATGCTGCTCAGCACTACCAACTCCAGTAACCTGATTCCTCATTTGCATCACCAAGGGTGTAAATTTGCCCCGAAGAACCATGATCCACCCACAAAATTCTCCCCTGAGCCAGACAGAGGAGGAGCAGAGGGAAAAAGATAATGGCTGGGACAATCTAGAGTAACGGAAAAATCCAGGAGAAGAACCGTAAAGAAAGGGAACAGGAGTAATCTGCAATGCTACCTTATGGATTCTTCAAGTAAAGCTGAAAAATGCCACATTTCAAAAATTCCCCCTGACTTGGGCACACCTCTAGCCACTGCATTTTGCCCCTGGATGCCTGCTGCATTCACAGTGAAACGTGAAGAAAAGCACGGAGAAATGGCCTGTGGAGCTGGGATGCTGGAGTGTCACAACTCATCACAGGGTGGAGAAAAAAACACCCCAGAGCTCTGACAGCTCAGCCCTGCATGTCACATCAGTGTCCATTGAGGAAAGCAGGCACAGGAGCTGTCTTGGTACAAAAAACACTCTGCACAAAAACAGCTGTGTCTGTGGGAGGAGGATGGAGCTCAAGGGGCCAGTGGAGGTATCTCAGAGAGAAATGAAACATTCAGTTTCAAGCTAGCTAGAAGACTAAAGTTTAAAAGACCATGTCTAGCTGTACAGCTTCCTAACAAAGACCTAAACTCCTTTTCCACCACATTTTCCATAGTGTTGATAGCAAAGTATCACATATGATATTTGTGTTGTGGTTAACACTCTTGCAGGAGGTGGGGAAGCACTCAGGTTTGGAGCAGCAGGTCAATGCATACATCTGAACAGTGACACCAAATTTTTTGTGACTCAAGCCTACTTTCCCAAGGGAGAAAAGGGCATTCCATGGGCTCAGGTTCACACAGAGCTTGCTCCTGGCTAGGAACCACTAATATGGTGAGCGGTATCAGCATCCTTCTTTTGCACAAAACAGATGAAAGGCAACGGACCCAAAATCCAGCTTGCAGGGCCTGATGAGGGAATGAAAGGAGAAAACCTGGGACTATTCCTCACCACTTGCAATTTGGGGAGCACGTAGTTACAGACCCCTGACAGCATCTTCCCCTCCTGCCTGCAGCTTCTGGTCTGACTGGTGCCATCACAACCACTATACAACGTTATTTCCTTTGAATTTCAGGCATTCACCATGTAAGAGCTCACCATGAGAACTGAGACAAGGTGAATGTTTTCAGAATGGTTTCCAGGGCCTGGGTAATTCAGTTTCATCCTGAAGTTACTGGTTCCCACACAGCCTCACTAGGAAGGCAGACTGATAGCTAATGGCCAACTTGGGGTCCATCTTACATATGATAAATGACTATGACATCCCAGAAAAAAAGAGCAAACGCCAAAGAAGCAATAGTCATGCTGAGCATGGCAAAGATATGTAGTTAAAAATAACTAATGCTAGAAACGCTGTGTAAAGCAAACATTACACCAATCTCCCAAGAGTGACATTTTAGAAGATACTCATGGAAGCAGTCCTGTGTATAGCCAGAGTGAAGTTTTGTGCACTTCACTATGTCTCAGAGGGGCAGAAACAATTTTGAGATCTCTGCCTGATATTTGCTGTTGAGTTTACGTCTCCTAGAAGTGCCTCCTGTGAACTTAAAAAAGGCAGAGTAAAGGAATCCCAGGCAACCACTTTTCCAGCAGGAAAAGCCACCTGGTATTCCTTAGTTCCCAGAAGGTGCTAGACAGGCCCTGTCCTTACCCTGCCTCCCACAACAAAATAGCAGATGCCTGCCACACTGAGCAGGTGACCGGTTCAATCCCCCTCGGCATCCTGGCAGTGCCCAACTCCAGCTGGTTTGGGCATGGTGCCTGCAGCACATCACCTGTGTTAGAGGTCTCTAAACAGGGCTGGCATTCAGCTCCTATCTTGAAGCTTGAGGACTCCTTTCATCCCAATTTGTACAACAAGTGATGCTATTCTTATTCAGAGAAATGTCTCATTCATAGAAATGTTCTTCACAGATGGGAACAAAAAGCCTTGTGCACTGGAGAAGCTCTTAGCAAATACTGGGTGGCAGCAGAGCTCACCCTCCTTTCCTGCTGCAGCCCCATCTGTATGGCTTTGCTACCCTAATGCCATTATCTGACAGACCATACTCACCTATTCCCTCTTCCCCACCCTTTTTCACTAGCCTCTTTCCTCGGTCTGTCTCCAGTCCCCGGGCAGATCCACAGACCGATCTAACCCACTTGGTTTGAGAAAGAAAATCTCTTTGCCCCAACTCCTCTCTCAAAAACCCCAATGCACTCTCCAGTCTCTTCCCAACTATCTCAGTGTCTCTTCAACTGTCTGATTATTAATGCTGCATAATACTGAACTCAGATGTGGCACTAAAAACCTCCTCCAGGAAATACCCAGCCCCACCACCTCACTCAGGTGACCCCAGGAAAAAAACAGAAATTCATGCTCCTTTCCTTGTGGGATCTCTGGGGAATTGTATACACATCCCTTGCTCACCCAGTAGTGACTCTTGGCAGCTCAGAGGATTTTTGGAACAGATTAGTCATACCCAATGCCTCAGGTACTCTGCCTGCACCCAGCTTTTTGGGAATGGAGGACGTGGTTAAGGGACGGCATCCCCACTTGAGTTCTCAGAAGACAGCCTGGAATTAGCTGTGTAGGTGTCAGTAGCACAGCTAAACCAGAGGCAGCATTTCAGCCACCTTCTCCAAGCTACTTCTAAAACTTTCAAGGACACAGACGAGCAAGGGTGAGACAGACAGTGAGAGGAAAAATAGGAGAAGGGAATAAGGAGGGGTGAGATGCTTGAGAATGTAGAGATTTGCCTCGTGCTGTTCCCTGAAGGAAGCACCACACTCATCCAGGCTTATGTTACACTGGGAGGCAAGACAGAGAAAAAGAAAATAGGCGATGCTGGCCTGGTGACACAGGCACTCACCTTCATGGAGTACCACTGGTATGGGGACAAACTCCTTTGATTGCATGAGCTGCTGACTCAGGCATAAGCCCATCTTATACAGATGGATGAGATCCCACAGCAAGGGGAGGCATGAGGAGGGGGGACACTCTGCCAACCCCTGTAAGCGTGGCTGCGTAAGGTACCAGCATCACCGCTACACAGGGAGCCACCAACAGCTCTGCAGACAGGGCACCACAGCGCCTCCCATCCCTGCTGCTTGCCGCTGGGGAGAAGCACATGGTGAAGGTGCAAATCCCACCCCAAGGTCTCCTGGGTCTGTAAGTGGACCATTGCCAAGACAGCGCATGTGACAGCAGTGGAGGGCATGTCCTGTTTGATAATCTCCCTCTTGTCCTCCATCCAAGGAGCAGCATACCTCTCTCCTTCCTCCATCTTCAAACCAAGGCTCAGTAGGAATACAAAGTCACCTCAGACACACCAGGAGGTTTCCTAATTAGTCAAACAATCTTCCAAAAATATGATTAAGATGTCTGCTCCAGACCAGTAGTATATTTCAGAATATTATCTGGGTATGAAAAAGGGTATTTTTAGCATGCTACAGATTTCACAGTTCTTCAATAAATTTAGAGAGCTCAACAGGCATTAGGGAAGTCCTTCATCCTGCAGCCACAGGGGTTACAAAGACAACTCAGATGTAACAGGAAGGTGTGCCGGCTTTGGCTGCGATACAGTTAATTTACTTCATAGTAGTTCGTATGGGCTATGTTTTGGGTTTGTGCTGAAAACAGTGTTGATAGTACAGGGATGTTTTAGTTACTGCTGAGCAGTGCTTACGCAGAGCCAAGGCCTTTTCTGCTCCTCTCCTCACCCCACCAGCGAGTGGGCTTGGGGGGCACAAGGACCTGGGAGGGGGTACAGCCGGGACAGCTGGCCCCAGCTGACCAGAGGGATATTCCATACCATATGGCGTCATGCCCAGCATATAAGGATGGGGGAAGAAGAAGATGACATTCAGAGTGATGATGTTTGTCTTCCCAAGTAGACATTACGCATGATGGAGCCCGGCTTTCCTGGAAGTGGCTGAACACCTGCCTGCCCATGGGAAGTGGTGAATTAATTCCTTGTTTTGCTTTGCTTGTGTGTGCAGCTTTTGCTTTACCTGTTACACTGTCTTTACCTCAACCTACAAGTTTTCTCACTTCTCCCTTCTGATTCTCTCCCCTGCCCTGCCAGGGGGGAGTGAGCGAGCAGCTGTGTGGGGCTTAGTTGCCAGCTGGGGTTAAACCACAACAGTCCGTTTTGACGCCCGACAGGGGGCTCAAGGGTTTGAGATAATGACAGATTTGATTGGATTGTGCTAGATCAGATTTATAGCTGTTATTGATGTTTAGCTATTAATTGGCAGGCTTCTGTGCTTGCCATGGGGTTTGCTTTCTTTACTGTAAATTAGAGTCTAGTGCTCATTAGTGGCTGCTTTTTGCTTTCGCCGCTTGCTGTACTGCTTGTCATCTTACTGTGCTGTGCCCGGGAACATTCTGCTAACAGCAATGGTGATGCGCCGGGGCTGGCAGATGGCCAGGGCATGGCTGCCATTTCTGTGCTGCTGTACTGGACAGGCTGGGACTCCAGTGTGAACTCAAGTCAAAGGGACTGTGACCTGCGGTTAAGTCACACGGGAGCAGGACACACTGAAGTGTATGTGGCCATGGATAAGCCCGTGCCAGAACAGGTACATCTCAAAGCGTCTGTGGCTGTGGTTATGTCTGTGCCGCAGCAGGTATGCCTCTGAAGGAATTGTGGCCCAAGGGTAAATCCATGCTGGAGAAGGTACACCTCAAAGCACTGCGGCTATGGATAAGACCACGCTGCAACAGGCACAGCTTGAAGCATCAGTGGCTGTGCATAAGGTCATGCTGGAGCACCTCAAAGCATGTGGCCATGGATACGATACAGCAGGTATATCATGGAGGGACTGCAACCATGGGTAAGGCCATGCTGGAGCAGGTTTCCTTCTGAAGGGACTGTGGCTGTGGGTAAGGCTATGCTAGAGCATGTATATCTCAAAGGCATTGTGGTTCATGGAGAAGGACTGTTGATGGTAAACTACAACAGCACAGCAGTAACATTCTCCTCTATAAATACCAAAGCCAACAGAGGGTAAGTAACAAGGCAATTTGAGAGGGGGCTAATTGGAAGAAGAAAAAGCCCTTTGCCTACCTGGCTTGACCTCAAAAAGCCAGAGCACTACCCTGCATGCACAGAGATGCTGCCAGTCTGCTGCTGTCGAGACATTGGGCCCCACTATTCAGGTGAGACAGACTATGAATTAAGTATGTGAGAGCCGGTTTCACAGAGCTGAACTCCACGTCCATTTTTGTAGCATCACCAGTTTTAGAACATCATTAAGAAACTGACATTTTTTACATTTCCCCCCATTTCTTTTCATTTTCTCTTGCCAACAAACTGCCAGATCCCAGCCAGAAATGCAGACAGTGTGCTGAAACCTAATTTGAAAAGATAGTCTTGCTTCTAGCTGAATTACTACAAGTATCCAAATTTCACAAGAGACAGGAATGTCCCTTCTAGGTGTGGAGCCTCCATAAAGGTTTTATAGTCCAGCATTTACCTATAGAGGAGAAGAAATGAGAGCAGCATCGGGAGGGAATTTTTGGTCTCTCCTGTCCAAGGACAGGGGTGTCAGACTGCAACAATGCTTCGTTATGGGTGCAGAACTACATTCTGGAGGGTTTCTTAATATGGCAACAATGGCATATTAAAGCCAGAGGATGAGATACATGCCACATCAATACCTTTCACAAGTTATAAAAGCTGGGCTTTCTAGCTTGAGTAATAGAGAGTCCCTTTGCTAGAGTTACATTTTGCCTCTACTGCTCATTTGAACAACACCAGAGAAAGAAGTGACTGTCATTGCTAGAGGGGCTCCAACCACTTCTGTCATCACACTGAGCTGGGATTCATGATGCCTTTAAAAGAGAGCAGGGAAGAGCTCACGGAGGCAGAGAGATGGAGATTCTCATCTAACCTGCTGGACTTACAGGAGTGGGATGGGTGGGAAATTACATTCATTGAAAAATCCAAGAAAGGGATCTCTTATAGGCAGACCTCTCTATTATCGGTCTGACCTGGACTGCAGGCTAGAGGTTTTATGATCTACTAGCAACATAGGGTAAGGCTCAAGTGCTGTCCTAACAGCAGGATGTTGCTAGCTAGTAAGGATCCCTGGACTTCACCCGTTTGACACAGTTCTGATGGGTTATGGCAAAAATAAGAGAGATTAGATGTTGCCATTCTTCCCAGCCTGGAAGAATCCAGGTGACACACATCCCCTATCATGTTCTTACTGAGGACTCTGAGAAAGCATCTCTGAAGGAAAATCAGTGGAGGATACAGTTATGTATACATGTGGTACACGTTACACTGCAGCCTCATGTTTAAATGTGACAGAGTGAGAAGATCTGCATATAGAACCTCGGTAGATTTACTGCCCAATAACTTTTTTTTGAGAAAAGGTATTAACAAGTATTTCAAATATTATTTACAATGTTTTGGTGGGTATTAAAATACTTCTGTACTACAGAGTCATACAGTGTGCTCTCTCTGAAGGCTGCTGGGAAGGACTGTTAACACCTGCACTCAGAGCAGACATCCATGTGATGACCCTGAGGTCTGACTGCATTAATGCTCTCTGAAAAGATATCCAGGGCCCGTGCTCCAGCTGCGGTGCAGGAGGAGAGGCAAGGTGCAGCACTGTGCCTAACACCCAGCTGCCCAGGCTGGACCCTGCAATGCTCTCAGAGCCACAGCGCCATCCTTCCAGGACACACGACCTGGATGATGGCCACCTGATGCTGCCGACTTTGCTCCAGCTGTGATAGTCCTCCACCAAGCTGCAGGAAGCACTGGTGCCAAAGAGCAGGAATCTCACCGAGGAAGTTTGGGAGAGCCCCTCGACAGCACTGGCAGCCGCCTCCTCCAGGCAACATGAATTTTACCTGTGCCACTCCTTGATACACAGCCATTTAATCTTTTTCTTTCTTTCTTTTTTTTTTTTTTTTTTTTTTTTTTTAATCCTCCAGAGACTGCACAAGCCCCACAGGCTATCTACTCTGGAGTTTGAACATCCCAACAGAAGCAGAGGAAGAACAGGGTTTTCATTGTTATCACAGCGCTGCCACCACCTCTAATTAGACACCACCATGTGCTGTGGCACTGGGGGCTGCCAGAGCCAGCCCCGCTAGGCTGCAGGGAAATGTGCTACACACCAGCTCCAGTGATTACATACACTGCTTTTGAGAAACAGAGAAGAGGTTTTTAACAGGAAAAAAATCGTAAGCCTAAAACCAAAGATAGTTTGGGCTTGGGGGCTGTAGACTTAAAAAAAAAAATAAAAGTGGCTACAATGACACAGCTAGCTGGTAACCCCCTGGAAGCCAGGCAGCCGATCATCACATCAGTGCCAGCCAGGACATTTCAGGGTAGGTTTTTCTTTTGGCAGATTTGTATCACTCCCAGATGGCTGAAGATCTGCAAAGACACACTGACCCGAGCCCTGGAGAAGCAAATGACCCGTCTCACTCGGCTGCACCAAGGCTGTAAGCCCAGCTCAGTCTTGAAGCTGAACCCTGTCTGCTGGTGGGTCTGTAGAGTAGCAGTGATCCCCCAGGGACCGGGCTGGATCCCCACAGGGGGCTCTGTGCTCTGCTGATGCCAGCCCACCTCCTGCTTCAGATTTACTGCTACTTCTGGCAGTCAATAAAAGCCTGCAATGCACTAGGCAGGAAACCTCCCCTCTCCATCCCTCCCATCCTTCCAGCTAGAGAGATCTGGGAAGATATATTACAGCAATAAAAACAAAAGAGATGGAAAGATCTGGGGGAGTTTCCAAGGTAGGCAGTGCTTCAATAAAGCCCAAGCAGGCTCTTGGGGGGGGTGCTGATCTCTGGGAGAGACCGCACCAAACAGCGGCAAGTAATTCATCTGCTGGAAGGGGAAACATCAACCCATGCTCATGTGATACCTCAGTGGGAAGGCAGGAGAGATAATTCAAACAGCAGGCAGTATCGGGCTCTGGGTTTTTAAAGCCCCTGAGTGGAAAAGCAGCCAGATGGGAAGGGAGATCTTCAAGCAGGAGAGCCAAGAAGCAGCCACACAAGAGCACTTCCACCCCCCTACTCCTATCACTACATCTCGGGCCCAGACCACAGTGATAACCATTGCTCTAGTCCCAAAACTTCAACCCACTCCTGCCAAGGCACTTCACCCACAGCACAGCTCTGCCCACCCTCCTGAGGCAGGGTGGCTCTGCGGGGCTGAACGGTCCCTAGATCACCATGTGCCTTACACTGCTGCAGGCAGAGCTAACATGGAAACTGTATGGGAGCCTTTTGATCACCTCTGCTCCTACTTGGCAGCAGGGACAGTCAATAAAACCGAATTCCAGTCCCTCTTTCTTAGCCCCCAGGGTCCTTTACTGAGGCCCTCAGGTAGATGGGACATGAGATCACATCTCCCTGGCTCAGTGCAGGCACTGTGCAGGGCTTGCTTGCAGCTCCTTGCCTCCCTTCACAAAGCCCCTGCTCCCAGACTAGGACCTACCCACAGGCAGGCTGGAATTCCCTGGGGAATGCACTCTCCACACAGATCTCCATCACCCTCAGCACCCAGACTGGCTCCTCATGGCCAGGCTAGCACCCAACCTTCTCCCTGGACAGATACCATGTGTGGTGTAACACCACAGCAAAGGCTGTGCTTTTGCATCTAAGGAGAAGGGAGAGAAACATTTAAGCCTAAGAAAGGAAGAAGGAAAGAGAAAACGTGTTCCTTCAGAAGGAAGAAAGAGGGAGGGTTTTGTAGCAGAGGAAAGCCCTGGTGACCCTGGAGGCTTCAGTCCCGTTCTTCCCCTCCACAGTTTCATGGTTTAATCTCACAAAACTGCCTCTTTGTCTTAGCTTCATCTGCAAAACAGGGTGTTAGATCTGTAAGGGATGCTAGAAGGTGCCACTGAAGAGCAAGTTGCTGCCCTTATGTCAGCTGTAAGGCAGGTGCCCTCGCTGCCTGCAGTAGGGTCCCTGCCCTGCTGCCTCCCAACCCAAAGCGGGCATCACACTGGAACACTTTAAGAGTCCTGCTACTGCTTGGGATTTTCATGCCCACAAAAACAGATGTTCCCTGAGGTTAGTCACCAGTTACCCAGAAATTACTTTCAACTCAAGCCTGGATTTCCACACAGTAAGGCAACACACAAATCTCCATTAAAACCTATTCTGTACCCCGTATCTTGCCCCGGATACGGATGTACATTCACATCTGTATTTTCTGACAACACAGAAACATGTAACCAACTTGTGCCTCCTGAGTGGCTCTAAATGAAGCAAGTCTAAGGGTCTACACTGGGGTTGTGTTGACCAGCCCACTGCCCTACCTCAAAGATCTCAAGATAGAACAGCAACTTCACTCTAGGACCATTGCACTTCAGGAGCACAGGAGGGAACAGACAGCACAGCACACTAAAATACAGCAACCCCTTCCAACACTGATCTACTTGGTACTGTTGACCAGAAAAAAAAAAAATCAACTACCAAAAATCAGGTAGAGAATAAATGAGAAAGTGATTTTCAGCCCTCATTTTCAATAAGTAAATGTATCTCTGCTCAGATCTTACTGTGCTCTTAAATAATTGGTTAATTCTTTCCCCCATGCAAAGCTCTTCAGTTCACCTTTAAAAGAAAGAGATGGATGATTAGAGTTCAGCATCCCAAAAGCAAATCTCTGCTCCCCACGCAAGAGGCAATAATTCAGCAGAGCTACACTGCCATCAGTCATGCTTCTCATCTTCCCAGTGCACCTTTCCTGTCACTACCTGGCAGGGGGAAATGGATGGTAGATGCTCCCGGCTATGTCAGTTTTGGGGATGGAAAAGATAGGAAAGGGGTGACCTTGCAAACACTGCCAGCAAGTCACATGTGTCTAGCTCTGAGATGGCTGGTGGTCTCTTTGTGTCTGCCTGGCTTTGCTAATTAGATGCTTTAAATGGTAGAGGGGAAATAGACTTAGTTCCCCAGAGTGTGGTTAGTATTACTGTGACTGTTGTCTTTTGGGTTTTTTTAGCGGTTGCTGGGTTCTTTGGTTTGGGGATTTTTCCCCTGCAACAGTTCCCATATGAAATAGGCTCAGTTTTCAAGTAAGAAGATTACTATTCTTATTTATTTATTTTTAACTGCCACTTCTGCAAGTCCAGCCTAGGTCTGACAGTCAGACAAGGTCTTGTCTGCTTTCCCCAGTAACAAAGGCCTTGTATTTACACAGGAAAGCCTGCTGCTGACAGACAAGCCAGGAGGTATCCCCATCCATTTTTCTATAGCTATCCTGTTTGTGGAAGACTGAGAACAGCTTACCCGTGCTGCCTGCACGAACAGAAGTGATTCACACAGAGAGATCAGCTCTTGGATAACATTAAAGCTGAGCAGCTGGTGGAGAAGGGAATGGACAATTATTTTTTTAAGACCTGCACTCATCCCGTCCCCCGTGTCTCTCTGTACAGCACAGCTAGGGAAGCACACAATGCCAGGTAGCCAACATCGTGTTGACAGCTCTCCCACAGCCATCAAGCCCCCCTCTAATGGAAGAAGCCCACCGCCACAATGCAAAAGCCAGCCACCAAGCCTGGAGGGGCCAGGGCACCATTCCCCACTGCTCCTCCAGTGCTGGTCCCTCACTGGGAAGCGGCAGATCTCAGGGGCTGTGCACTCTCCCGCAGGCTGGAACAGAACCCCTCTCTACTGGGGGAGAATTCATAGCAAACCCTACAGGGATCTTCACAAGGCTTCAAGTTGCCATGTTACTGTACAGCTGTCTATTTTAAACCAAGCACAAAAGTGGTCCATCATCAAAGAAATGTTCCTATTGATCAAGCCTCCATCTGAAGAAAAGACTATTCTTCTCCCCTTACCTCTTCAAACAAGCCCATTAACTTTACCCCAGTTATCAAGGGACATCTCACAGCTGTGGACACATCTAAGCTAGGCAGTATCTACGCCAGGGGAGTGGGGAAAGTACACATCCTCACAGTAGCTCTGACCTCATGCACACAATGAGAATTAACTCAGATTTCAAAATTTATCCCTTTTAATTACACAGTGAGATTTGTAACATTGGTAGGAACATTTAGATAGTTGTTCAAACACTTCTTTAGGAAATACAGTAGCGAGATTGCAAAGCTGGCAATATCCTGAATTTTAAAAGATCTTTCTTTCCATTTGAAAGAAAATGTTCTTCTACGCTTAACATATAAATAAATACATTAGACCCAGGGGTGTAATGCAGCAGGTGATTTGACTCCATTCAGCCCAGTGCCAAGTGATAGTTTTCTGCATTACTACTGAAAGATGCTAAATTGTGAGGTAACATATAGTTCAATGAATGTACTTGAAAAACCTATTTGGCCCCCAGAAGGAAGTGATGCTCAGTCACTGAAGATGCCCTGCCTTACATGGGCTTTGCATTCTCATTCCCCTGATCTCAGCCCATGCCATTGGATACATGTAAGGGCCTGATCCTACACAAAGCTCTGCTGAAGCCAATGCCCTGCCATACTGACACCCAATGCAGGACAGATACCTTCAGCTTCATCCCTACCTGCAGCTGGGCAGGCTGCTACGGCAGCTGCCCCTTCTAACTTGGTTCCAGTCTTCCTCAAAAATCACTGACCCCTGAAACTACACGTCCCCTGTTAGTGTAGGGATGCTCAGTCCTGGGCCTCCCTGGAGCAGAATGGTGCAAGAAGCAATGAACAAGAACAAGACCCAGGGCAAGACACCTTCCATGATTATTTCCATGAGCATTAGGGAAGGTAATGGCTGCTACATCACCCCCATTTTGCATGTGAAGGCACAGAGCTGTGATGGAGTTTCCCCACAGCTGCACAGCAAACCAGAGGCAGGTCCAGGAGAAGCCAGCTTCCCTCATCCTAGTACTACAAAGGAAGAGCTGGAAAAAGGAACCAGCCAGGCAGGTCTACAGTGGCCACAGACATTTTAGCAACATGTTGAAACAGATTTTCCTGCTTGCAGCTGCCTCAGCTGCCCTGTGAGTGCTTCCAGCTCACCAAGTCTGGCCAGTCAAACCGCCATTGCACAGCCTTCATGATAATCCAGGAACCTTAGTCGTGGGCTGGACTAGGTGTCCCCTCACCCATCCTTTCACCACTGTTTTGCTACAAGGACTGCTAGTAACCAAGTAGAGACAGTTCTTAAATCATTCCCCTTAGAGCTGCATTGTACAAGGCTGTTAAGGATGGCCAAGATGGGAAAAGATGCTCAACTGTATCACCACTGGGAAAAAATCCCAACAGAAGTTCTATCTAACCTAATCCTAGCCAACTCAGTTAGGGCAAATGGAGCTGTAATAAAGGTGCAATTTCTCTTTTTGCCAGTAAAGGTAGATTTTGCCCCAGCAGCTGCTGGGAGCGCAGCACACCAGACCTGCGTTAGGATGAAATCCAAGCTGTGCCTGTACTGGGTGCTCCACAGCTGGCCCTGCCAAGGAGCGACACTGTTGCCAGAGCTTGGGGGTGCTCCTGGGTGCCCTGTTACGATGATATAGTCCCAGACAGCAGTTCCAAGTGACCTTTGCCAGTTTCTTTCAGGACTGTAGACTTACCACAGCCTGTCTGCTCCCCCCATTTTCTAGGTTTAGCAGGAGGAAGGACACATGCTTCAGACACCACGTAAGAAAATGGCAATCCAGCAACACTGGGAAGGATTCATCTGCCTGGGGATGCTCCAGAAAATTAAGCTGGATTAATTAGGAGTGGGAAGTTAAGGCATGAGAAAACCCTGCGTGGACACTCATGCTCTGAAGTAACTTGACCTCAGTTCAGTTTAGCTTAAATCTCCCTGTAAAGGCAATTAGGCTAGAGTAAGGTCCTGGGAATGAGCTCATCCGCACAAGGATTTAACAGACTTTAACTAACATCTGCAGACAAACCCTCAGTCAATAAAACTAAAACTGGTCCAGGCTGGTTTTGAGAGACTTGAGTCCGATTGCACTCTGTGCATGGCCATCAACCTAGACACCAGCAGCACTGTGCTCCAGTTTTGCACCTTTTCCAAGTTTTCCACAGTTCCTGAACGTACCTTCATCTCTACACTGAGAACCAGATATTGTAACAACTACCAGAAACTTAATATCCATCATCACAGCAGAAGCCAGACCCACCACAAGCTTCCAGGAGAGCAGCATGGCCATAACTTGGACTCAACCACTCCAAACATACAGTTGCTACCGATACAGCTACAGGGTGCTTAAACCGCTAGTAGCCACTGCGGTCATGTTCTACCCCACCAGCTCTGGTCAGCACAGAACATTTCTAGATGTCAGCCTATCACTGTCATTTGGATGTTATTTTATCTTTTTGTTGTGCTAAGATAAGTGCCTGTTTCTTGGTTAACTAGTAAATCAAGGGAAAGATGTCTGCACTCAGCCATTAAAAAAAAATAAGAAGATCCACCCCAAAAAAGCATTATTTGATTTTGCTACAGAAAGGGATGCTTGAGACTGTGGTCTTAGCTCAGCAGTGTTCTGGCACATGTACTACATCAACAACCTATCAAGGCAATATCAAGGAAAACACTAGGATGGCAAAATTAATTTTGCCCCATGGCATAACAGAGATGCCTCCCCAAATCCCAAATGTAATTATTTCTCTTCACACATGGTGCAGACATCAACAACATAACCACATCTCTTTATTTAAATACCACAAAGCCATATTATATTGGTAAGTGCAATACCTCTCGGTACAGCAAATCTCTATGTATTACAGACAAAATTTCTCAGTCATTCACGAGAAAATAGTTTAGTACACTGCTCTTACACAACATACTAGAAATTAAATATAACGGCACATAAGAGCAAATTGCTGCAGGCATATTTAGGCCACCTAAGTTTTGCAGCTAAAATAACTCCGAAGTTAACTATTTCACCCTCCAAAGCAGAGTGCTAATGGACAGTGAACGGCATAATACACAGCCATTGACTTGGAAGGGAATTTTTGCCTAAAAGGCTTAAAGCAGTGGCTTTCAGCCTGCCATTTTGATGGCAGACTGCAGGCTGCTCCTGAGGGATTCACAAAAGGTTACTGCAAAAAACAAGATCACTATACACTATAAAACACCGTCAGATGTTTCTAAAGGGGCTCACATATTCCCCTAGAATATTCTGAAGGTGTGAAAAATTGAGAAGAGCTGCTAACCTCTGTATGAGGGGCAAACCTCTTATTTTTGGCCTGGTTTACACCAGTGTAACTCTCCCAATGTGAAGGGAGCATCTTCTGATGTATACCAGTGGCTTGCCAAAAATTAAGAAAGAATTAGGCATAGGTCAATTCAGCTGCACATGGCAGGATCAGGATAATTAAACTGGTGAGTGTACAGCAGACTGCACATATCTGATGAGATGTTTCACATATGAAGCTCTGCATGTAGAAGACACAGAGTACATTTGATTATCAGATAAACAGTTTGTAATAGTGTAATTCAATATTTTATCACTATATGCACTGGGGGCAGAATTAATGTTCTGCTTGGCATTATTAACTTCTAGGACTTAATCATGCAAATGGAACATTCTCTTAATGCATTTTTTTAAAATAGCCTCTCTTGGGTTTAAATGGAGAATGCAAGTGAGGAAAGGTGGCTCTTCATCCCAGGCAAGGATTTCACACAAAAACACCCATCGTTGGACATGCCACATGCTGTGCTCAGGAGGCTGTGGGACAGAGGAGCACCCCTGCAGACCCCCTTGGTGAGCACCCTGCCCCAGCTCCCACTTCAGGCAGCCTGCTCAGCCATGGGCTACCGGGGCACGGCATAAGCAAGCTCAGCTCCACGCTGTTTACTACAGAACAAAAGTCATCCTAACAGTGGAAAGGAAGGCTAAGGAGAAGCAAAGCAGGAACAATTGCAACACACGGTGTTTGTGAACATCTATAACAGAAACTTAGCTGTGTCCAAAGTCTGTGTTTCACATGGTCCCCTATGGATGAACACAGTTCAGCAATCACTAGTGCAGAACAAAGCTACATTCCCTACCTGATGCCAAAAATGCCATCAAATGTCTGTCCTGCTTACACATACTGAACATTAAACACCATTTAGCCAGGCCTAGCAATGTCCCGGATTGCCACTAATGTGTTCCTGTGTCAGGGTGCAGCGCTCCTGCTCTGCACGGCTAACTAGCGACGGCAGGATGAAGCTTGGCCCTCTGCAGTATCAAGCCTAATTCAGGAACAAGCAGAAGGGAATGCAAGGGTCTCCCCTCTTCGTTCTGGCTCCTAGTTACCAGGAACTTAGGGACCATCTGCACCCCAGTCTGTATCGACTGCATTGTGCTGAACACAAGGAGGGGGTTGTGCGAGCCTATCTAATCTCAAAACTCACTGGAGGTGACACCAGCATTATGTATGATGTTCCTCAGCTTTTCTCATATTTGCATTACTTGCCAATCCTGGCTCCTTTCTCCAAGGACTTTTAAAGCATATGAAGCAGAGGTGCACTTGGAAGCGAAAACACAAGTGAACTGAGAAATGGAGAGCTAGAGAAGGAGAGGAGATAAAAGATGCATATAGGAATATAAACAGAGAAAAAAAAATACAAAACTCCACCTGGTTTCTTTCAAGAAAAATGGAGGCTCGGTCCCATTCCCAGCTGCACAGGTCCCTATTGTTTAATGTAGAATCAGTATTCAAACAGTGAGCACAGCCAGCCCCACTGTACAATACCCAGTTGTTCTCCATCCTCCCAGGGCATGTTTGATGAATTCTGTCAATGCTGCTAACCTTCGGCTGGAGTGTGGGTGGCTCTGTCACCGGATGGCACAGCTTACACAGGGCCACTGCCAAAAGCACCAATTTCAAGACTGATCTCTTATAGCACTGATCTGATAGCACAACACGCTGCCATGCCGGTACCCAGCACCCAGAGCATCCCCTCTGGGATGTGCAGGCTGCAATTAGCAGGTGAATGTGCCACCTTCCCTGGGGCTGATGAAAGCACCTCAGCCCCTATCGACTGACAATCAATAGCCACTTCCCATCTCTCCCTCTCAGTTTCTGCAGTAGCAAGTGTTAGTAATCAAATAAGAGTGGCAGGTTGATAAGATCCTGTTATCAGTCCACCAGCAAAATGGGATTCTAGATCTAATCTCCTATGTCACATTTCTAACCCTGATCACTGAGATTTAACCCCTCCGATGACTGAAGTACGTAGCCACATTTGCTTGAGAGAAACAACCTCCATCCAGTCCAAGACAGCCAAAGAAGAGCCAAATTCTTGCTCCCAGTGAAACACAGGGAGAGCAGGAACGATTGCAGGAAAGGCCCCAAGTGGTAGAGATTACTGTTTGCTGCATCTTCTCATTGCTTCCTATTGCACTTCCAAGTCACAGCAAGAAACAAAAATGCCATGCAGCCAAAAGGGTCTGAACTGCCCTTTTATTCCATTTTTCACAAAAAAACTACCAAAAAAAAAAGAGGTTCTCAAAGAGTATTTCACAGACTCTCCTTCTGGGCCTGTGAAATCTCCACAGCCCCTTAGCTAGGAAAAGAAAATCCTTCTAGTCCATAGGGGACTTAAATATTTTAGTGCTTACTTGCACTCCAGACCTGGCAGACCTTAGTTAAAATCTCATGTAAATAGCCCAATTTCATGGCTATTTACTGACATGTCCTCATGGCACATGGCCATCTACAGACACCTGGACTGCCTGAGAAGGGAAGCTTTAAATAAACTGTCAAAACTGCATGGCTTCTGCTCTCCCAACCGATCGGGTCCAAGTGACATGGAAGTAACTTTGCCAACAGAACAGCAAATACCAGCAGAGAGATGGTTAACGCAGCTCCCTCCACCCACTCTAACTGCTGGAGTCTTTCTATCACATGTAAGAGGCTTCAGCTCAGGCTCTCAGAGGACTACTCTATTTAAAATTGAATGTTAACCGAAAAAAGAAGAAATTCAGAGTCAGGGCTGAAAGACAGCCAGACTGGCTGTTGTGTTACTCCACAGGAAATACATGATATCTGAGTTCTCAAGAAGGTGGTGCTTCCCCCCTCCTTATCATTAGCACTTTTAAAACTGTAACTTCTGGACCCTTTCTCCTTCTTTTTCTCCCTTTCTGCCAAATGTGCTACAACACCGGTGTCTGGAAGAGAAACCTGCTCTTGGGTCACCACTGCTGGGCCCCAGCTAGTTTCACACAACAGCATAGCCTGGGGGTGCTTGCTTTTGCCCTCGCAACCTCAGGGTGAGCTGAACTCTTAAAATTTAGAAATACTACCTGAAGGTCAAAGCAATAGATCATCAGGACAGTATGCTACTGCATGTCTTCAGCCATTTTCAACAGCCAACAACATCTGTGTACAGCTGTGCAGATGGAAAACCAACAACAGGTGGTGAGTACATATCACATGCAGCCATCATGCTAAGAGACATCCTCTAACGCTGCCCAGAGGGGGTTCAGCAAGCAGAACACTGGCCAGACTGGGATATAAGCTGCTACCACAGGGCTGCACACTCTTCCCAGGAGCTCTGCTATATGGCCTGTGACCAACACCTCAGCTGGTAAGCATCTACAAGCACACACCTATTTCAGATGGGAAAGCCATAAAAACAGACATTGAGTGGGAAATTCTAGCTCACCAGCTTTGCCTGGACATTCCCTGGCACAGCAGAGAAGGTGGGCAGCCCAAGGAGACCCTCCCTTGATATCCCAGTGAGGGCCAGAGCCGCTTCCACCTTTTACAGGGAATAAACCTCTGCAACTACCTGCAAAAATCCCAAGTCAGTAGCAGTGACTTACTGGGCTAACAGCTAATATTTAAGACATGCTATGATGCTGACTCATGTCCACAGGGACCTCCAGGTCCACGGGGTCTCACAGGGCCCATCCTGGGCAGCAACAGCTATTGAGACAGGAACACCATGGGGACATATAACTGTGTGCATCAGCATAACTTCTGGGGATCAGTTACAGAAGGGCGCTTAGAACTTTAGTTGAACATCAGCATTGGATAGGTGTCCAGCGCTGTGGTTTCTCCACTGTGTTGCTGATATTGATCCTCCTTATATAGTTCACTGATTACCAATTAATTATACACCGCTGATAAATCAATGCACTGCTTCAATCTTGATTTGGTTTAAGCTGCACAAACTGAACAGTTTTGCCCCACAGCACAGCTCCTTCCCCACAGAGCTGCTCCCAACCAGCTGGTCCGCAGCCTGCACCAGGGCATCAGCTGACCCCATCCCAGGCACCGGACCTGCATTTCTCTTGCCCAGCTTCCCAAGACCCCTCTTGGCCCGTTTCCACTGCTCACCAAGGCCCCTCCAGCCAGCAACCCACACTCCAGCATACCAATCTTCCTCTTGGACCATGGTCCCCATGGGCTCACCAGGGCAGGCCTGCACATCTCCTCATCATCCCTGGTGTGGATGAAGATGCTGAACTATTCAGGCCTTATGTTGACTCCTGAAGGTTGTGACTAGGAACTGGCTACCTGTTAAGTCTCAAAGCACCAACCACTACCTTTTCAGCTGGACAGACCATACAGCTTTTTCATCCATCTTGTAGTCCCCTATCAAGGCCGCATCTCCCCAGTCTGGCTATAAAGATGCTCTGGGAGAAGACATCAAAAACCGAAAGCCAAGGTAAATGACACGCACTGCTCTCTTCATGGCCACCAACTCAGGTGTCTCATCACAGAAAGCAATCAGGTTAGTCAGGCATGATCTGCTATGGTAAATTCATGCTGACTGTTCCCAGTAATTTCCTGCACCTAGAAATAGCACAATCTAACATATATCCCCTCCAAGTTGGTTGACCTTCACTGTAAAAAAGCCTCTTCTCGTAGGTTCTCAGGCTAGTCAAGGCTAAAAGCAATTTAAAGTTGCTACCCTAATAGCCTCTGGAGAGGTTTGGGTGAGTAAGGACTTATTGCACAAGTTGAGATGGGCACATACCCATGACACACGCCCTGACACCAGCTAACGAGCAGAGTAGGTTGTGAGCAAGACCCTGTCACCTTTATGGATGGGTCTTCAGTCTCCACAATTCACAGAGGTACTCAGCAGGGTCTGGGAGCAGGTCCTTATTGGGGGCAGTACAGGCAGCATGAGTGGAGGAGACAGTGGCACCACCTTCTGCCCACAACACATGTGGTGTGCATGTGACAGAGAGAGTGGATGGTGTGCTCCGTTGTTGCAAAGAGGTAAAAACAGATCAGGACTTCCACAGCTGCCAAGGGGTTAGCAAGAGGTTGATGCTTTAAATGGCAGGGCACTGGTGAGACACCACATCCCTGCAGGAGCCTTGCAGCAATAGCTGACATTCAGATCCAAGCAGGCTCCTCAGGGAGGGCTGAAGGAGCCCGGGGTGGCAAGAGCAGCAGTGCCACAGCATGACACAAAGCCCACCAACCTACCTCTATTCCCAAAGAGAACTGAGATGCCCCATCTGGGCACAGTAACTGAAGCATCTCAGAGGCAACCTTGGACAGGCCATCCCAGGGAGGCTCTGTTGTTAGCACCTGGTGCTGCTCGGCGGCCGTGCGGGAAGGCAGGCTGTGATTTCTGCAGCAGCTGTGCTCTTGCTGAAGAAAAGCATCCATTTCGAGTTGCTGCATCCCAACCATACCAGCCACGCTGCTCTCCGGAGCCTGTGTTTTCAACCGAACACCATGCAAACTCTCTGATCACCCTTCCAGCACTTACAGCTCACTGCCCCGTCACTCATACCTCGCTCACTGCACGTTCCCCAGGAGCAGCACAACCCTCCTCATGGAACAGGCACACTGCTGCCAACCACAGCAGCCCCAAACCTGCCCCAGATGGGCATCCCCTCACCCTGATCCCCTCTGCCCTATGGCATATCACAGGACTATAGGCTGCCAAACACAGTGTGCCTATAGGCCCTTGCTTTTGTTTGGTAGATAAAATGATCCTCCTGCTCCATTTGTTGAGCAATTTGGGATCCCTTCATATGAAAGGATAAATATAAATGCAAAATACCTTTAGTTGCTATGAGAAACTGCCTGAGGTATCCAAATCATATTACCCCAATATTCCTCAGGCACTCTCCGTGCTCTGCCTACACCCTTGTTACAGAAAAACCTTGTAACTAAGCCAAGTGAAGAACAAGCCAGCTGGTAAAAGGGGCTTCCCTAGGAACAGAAGACCAAGGTGTTACTCCACAATTTCTGTGCAAATGCAGGTGAGCAGTGAGAGTTACTTCAGAGCTGTGGTGAAACCACAACCCTAATGCAGCCAGGGAAGAGCTTGCCACAACTGTGTGCTTAAGTCTCTCTCCTGTTCTGGACAAGGATGTGGTGCTCAAGAGCCACCAGGTTTTACACAATGGTTCAACTTTTTTTTTTTTCCCCCATGCCAAATCTCTTGCTTTGCTGCAATGTTTGGAGCTGGAGATTGTCATTACAGATACTTAGATGCCAAGCAGCAAGAAGACACACACAGGGAAGAACGCTGCTTCTCTCCTCACTCCAAGCCATACTCTGTTAAAAGCAGTGCTGCCTGAAAAAGATCAGATGGCTTCCCAGCGTGACCTGAGGCATTCACTGGCAACAGGTATTGGGAGGAGGCAGGTTCCAAGGTGCCACATTTCTTTGTTTTTTTGGGGTGAGGGGAAGAGTAGAGACAGCAGCAGGGAAAAAGCACGAAGCAGAAAACAACTCCTCCTTCCCATGGCTTGTCTCAACAAGGTTGAAAGTTTCTTTTCCTAGGAGTTACTGGAGGAGGAACTAGGAGATAAGTTTCAATCTACCTCCAAGACATCCCCACTGACTGAGAAGTCCCGGTTGAAGTACTGGCCCTACAGCAAGAAACCAAACCCCAGCTCCTCATTAGGCAAGACCACCAAGGCCCTGTGGTTCTCAGCAAGTCACTCTCATCCATTTCTTTTTCTCATGCCAACCATGTTGCTTTCTATCTGCCTTTCTCCAGATTACTTAGCAATTCACAGCTAAGCTCCTTCAAGCCCTGGGCATATCCCCACCAGGGCTGGGCTGGCCAGTGATTCCCAGTGTAATTGTCCCCAAGGAGATACCAACACCACCTAAATACACCTCTGCTGCACCTTTGGTGATTCAGCTCCCAAAATGCCAGTCAAGGACACTCACTGGGATTCAGAACCCTTGCCTTCAAGGTCAGCACAACGTTCTCCTGCCTCCTGATGCGAGCAAACCTTGCTTATCCACTGCCTCCATCAGCTCTCAAAGGTCCCTTCCCTGCCCTTTTCCCTGCTTCCATCTCCTATTCCAAAGTTGCCCAGCTCACTCAGAGCTCTAAAATTTGAGGGCACAAAAGCACTTTGGGGCTGACAGCCAGCAATGTCAACAGCACTCACAGCAACTACAATCCTGTGACAGGGTTTATTCACATGGGAGGACAAACTTTCTGGGAGAGCCCTCTGAAGCTGCTGAACTGCAGCAGGGTTGGGGACAGTATGGTCTCAGCAGTGCATTGTCAGACCTGTATGCAGCAGGAGTATCCTTTGACCACAAGGGAGCTAATACTGTTTTCCAGTGGACTTCTACTGTGGGCAAGAAAATTCCTCCACACAATTCTTTTTGGTACTCAAAATCACTCCAAGCCCTCACCCCACTTTCCCTCTTTTTTTGATTTAAGCTGGTGCCTCTGCTAAAAGTTAATTGGAATTACAGTATCCCATGGACACTCCCTACATGGCGGTCAAGTGTGGTGTTCCTTACTTCTAGCCTTAAATGGTTTCAGGTGCTGAGATACTACGGTTCACACTGGCGGCAGCTGCATTTCAACTGGCACTACAATTATTTGTCTCCCCAAAACATTGGAACTTGTATCAAAATTTTACAGGGTATCAGCAGGAAGGTAGGACACTGCCTATAATGGAGCTCTGCCCCTTCAGCACACTCTGTATCACAGCCTATTACTACCCATCAAGGGGCAAAAGACAAGTTTAAAGGGTTAAAGAAACTTCCCATCCATCAAAATTCTTGGGAAGCTTCAGAGAGGATGGTGAGAGTGGAGGTGAGCAGCCCTGGCTGGAGTTGTCTGAGGGCTGGGAAGAGGGATGCAGGGGCAGCAATGCTCACGTGCTGCTAACTGGTTTATTGCACTGGCAGGGATTCCCTTCAGAAGCATTTGGGTAAGTGCTGTACACCGCCGAGTTCAATCTGTGCTAAGCAGATTAGTTCCTTACCGGTGAAAGGTTCTGGGCAGCAGCAGAGAGTTGCTCGCCATGTGATACAAGGGGGCTGTCATTACGTTTCATAGATATGATATAATTATATGCTCCCTGGAGGGTACTTCTAATTGAATTACAGGGTGTCTCACAAGTATTCTGGGCAGCAGTTCGAGGAAGCTCTCAACACCCAGAACAAGATAGAGATACCCTTTAATTCCATTAGATGTACCTTCCAGGGAGCGGGCTGTTACTCCATGCAGCAACTGACTTAAAAAAAAACAAACCACAAAACATCTTCCCCCAAAACTGGAAGGGAGGTGCCTTTAGTGGGAGTTTGTTCTTGCTGCATGCTTCTTCCTTGGGCCTCTTCTCTACAAGTTTGCAGCCCCACAAAACTCCCTCACCTGCCACCTGGGACAGCCCTTCACTGCAAGGGAGAAATCTTTCCGAGAGCAGTTGTCCTCCCCTGCCTGGGTGGCTGCTGGGCTCCATTCCCAGCATGGAGCCAGGAGATACGGCACTGCATGAAGCATCACATGCCAGGCCAGATGTACAAGGGAGTCTCAGCCCTCTTAGAAAAGACCCTGAGAAGCGGTCCCCAAAGGCAGGACATTAATAGTCCCAGGCCAGGCCAAACAGGGGCTCCAGTCATTACAGCACACACTGGCAGGGTCCCCCCTCACCCATTTGTCTTGCCTTCAAACACCCCAGAGCTGCAAACCCTGGTCTCCCAGAGACAGCCAGGCAACCCTGGGACAAGGCAGCTTGCTCCCAGGCTAGCCACGCTTCCATGGCTTGGGTGTCCAAAGCTATGCTCCCAGGGGTCTATTTCAACCCTTAGATTTTGCTCTCCATTTTAGTACGGACTCATTCAGTTTTTCCTCATGAACTAGCTCTTCCTAGGGGAGTTGCAGCACCAGGTTTGCAAACTCAGCACAGCCTGCCTGTTAGCAGCGTGCTGGGGACCGGTGTGCCCAAACCGCTCTGCACCATGGCACCTCACCTCCTCAGGCTCACGGCTAGCCAGAAGCACTGCACAGAAACACATGTGGACCTACTGCTCCCCACAGAGCTCAGGGAAGAAAAAAACCTAGCTGTCCACTTACTGATGCTCTCAGCACCAAAGGCAACAGCTCCTTGCTCTTTACCCTCTCCTCTGGGGGCTGTGCACCAGGAAAACCACCTTGTGCTTGTCTCCTGCTTCACCACTGCCATCTACAACTTACTGTCAAGACAGGGGAGATGTCACATCTGTTATGCCTTTTTTTGCTGCTCTGTATTGTACAAAGGATGGGATAATCAGGCCCCTGAGCTTATTTTTTTCCTTTCTTTAAGTCACCTCAAGGGAAAGCTAGCACCAGCTGCCCACCACAGACTCTAATGACCTACTGAAGCTGTCATCAGCTCCAACTCCCACAGACCACATCTGGCACTGCTCCACTTGTCAGGCCACAAAAAGAGCAAGACAGACAGTTATGCCAAGCAATCGCTAATTACAGAAAATAAAGATCTTCCAACACAGAAGAAGCGCATACAGCTCCTCATGCTTCCGCGGCGCTACAGCCTCAGACACCAGCAGCAGCCAGGCATCTGGTATGCTCCAACCTGCTACAGCTTTCAGGTACTGTTCTGCAGGACACAGTCGATGAAACCCTAGCAGCCCAACTGCTAGGCAAGCAGTTACTGCTCACACACAGTCCATTCACTGCACTTCTGCATTATTCACAGCTCTGCCCACCTCTGGTGGTGTCAGCTAACAGGACACATCTGGGAAAAACTGCGAATTCACACGTTCTCTCCCCCCAGCTCTGCTACAGAAAAAGAAGACTACTGTGAGCTATCAAAGCTAACCACAAACCACCCCAAAACGAAGAAGCATTTCTGATGTCTTAGAAAACAGGGCACTTGTCGCGACGGAGGGAAGACGCAGTCGCTCAATATGAGTGATCAGCAGACTTCGTTTATTGTCCCTTACAGTCACCTTTTATGCCTTGTTATAATTAGCTCATACATATTACAAAAGTTAAACTCATTATTGGTTAGTTGCCTAAATACCAAGCCCGCCCCTTGTTTCTCTTCTGTAGTTTTCTGTTCCCACCTGCAACATTCTTTTCCCACCAAAATCTTCCTGTTACTGTGTAACAAGGACAGCCAAAGACAGTGTATTTTGCTTTACTTCAGATAAGCTGAGAGCAATGTGCATTTTTGTCCAGCCAGCTGGACTATGTCTATGTGACCCTTTTCAGCTAGTCAGTTATCCACAGGCACTCTGTGCTTATTTGGACTCACACAGCAAATACATCGGTCCTGGCACACCCTTTCTAAACAGCATCATGGTCCAGTTGTCTTAACTAAGGGAGGCAGAGATAGCAGTATTAAGCCAAAACTTAAAGCAATTGCTATTAAAGCAGAGACCAACCCAGGAGGGAAGACAGGTAAAGCAGAGATAAGCAAAGCAGAATTTCTGCATTAAATATGGATAACTTTATCACACTTTTGTTCTCTAAAGAAGAAAAGCAGAGCAGCATTGTGCTCAGGTGGGCATTTTTATGATGGTAGGACCCATTCGGCTTGCTTATCTCATGGAAAGAAAAACAGAGGCACAAAAGGTAACTCCTAGCCCATTTCACTTTAACAACATACTTTTACAGAGAGCACCAGAGGCGCAGCAGCAAGTAAACCTTCAACGACACACTCAGCACAACAGCTGTAGCAGGCAGGAGCAACTGCTCCTGGACACTGTTTGGAGAGGCAAACAGGGGAGAGGGAAAAGGCCTCTTTCCTTCCCAGCACCTAAAAACACCAAAGAACACTTTCCACCATCTAACAGACCAGAGCCATGGCTTTTTCTCACCAGGGGTAGAGCATTAAGTCCTGGACTCTTCTTAATACCCACAGAGGCTCCACACCAGCACTGGGAAGAAGAGCAGCAGGACACAGCAGAGGCTGTCGGGGATCCGAGGTCCATGGGAGGGTTTCCAGGAGCTGCAGCCCAGCCCTGGGGCTGCAGCCATGCTCCACACCAGGCTGCCCAGGCTTTGAGGCAGCTCGGCAGGTGTCTCCATCAGCCTCCTAAGGACAGGTCCTGCAAGCCCTGGCAGGAAGAACTGCTTCTACCTGACATTCAGGCTTCCACCCCACTGCCCCTCCAGCACAACCCACCCAAAGGGCCTGACCCACCGAGCAGCCAGGGCCCGCTCAGCACCAGGACTGGCTTCAACTAAAATGTTTGCAACAGTACGTGCTGGCACCCAGGCAGAGACTTGAGGGGCCTCATCTGTCAACAGCCCATCTGCTAAGGCAGCTGTAAATACGTACCAGTCCACATTCCTCCCAGCTTTAAATCTGCTGTTTTCACTGAAGCTAAATGGAGGATGAACATGGTCCCTGGTGTGTCTATCAGCTAGTACAGCAAATTCTCTTACCACCTCTTATCCTGACATGAGGTAAGTAAGAAACAACTGGCTTGTTTCCACACTGGTACCAACAGGTAAATCATCTCTTACTTGAAAGAGCTGCCACCTTCTACCAGGATCAGCTGCTTTATTTAGCCACAATGAAAACTTGCTGGAGGACCTATGGCTGGGGAGATATTAGACTCTGCTGTTCTCCTCATCTCATTTAGAAAAAGGAGAAACCCATATTTAACTCAGAAACTTTGTTACCACTAATCTGTTAGAAATCAAATACACATTATAGTGATTCTGTAAGTAACATTCCCACTGTGGGTTAAAAAAACCTCCCAGCACACACCTGGAGTGATATATGGTCTATCAAGCCTTGCCACCAGCATCTCTTCTTATTCCCTGAAGCTGCGTCAATCAGACTGTGTTTTCTCCTCCTTCTTATAGGTTGGAAACAAATGACTAGTACCTCTGCAAACCTGTGTATAAAGGGTATGATGTCCAAGCCACTCATTTGCAAAGGTGCTCCACACAATAATGCGTGAGCCAGTATGAGTAAAGGAGGCAAAACTCACCCAAGCCACAGTAGACTTGTTTTATCTTTAATCAGCTCTGGTCTGCTGTTTGTTTTTAAACCCAAAACTTGATTTTGTCATCTGGCAGGGTGCATTTCCCTGTGTTGGTTCAAAGCTAGGAATATCACTGCCCTCTCATACATCCCAGAAGATCCCTTCCAAGGGCCTCCTACTTGAGGAACCCATGAGCTTTCCAGGGGCTTCTCTGCCAGATCAGAGCATGCACCAGCTCCAAGGAGCCAATTTCTACCACATGCCTCCCTTTTGAGCTGGGGTCCCAGGCCTCCCCTGTTTAATGCTGTCACAAACTCATACAACACCTCATCTGGTGGGCAAGAAGTCACAGTCTGAGACAGGATGTAATTTGTCATTCTTCACGGACAGAGGGCAAAGTGTGTCCCCTCAACACCTACCAACAGGACTATCTGGGAAGGTGAAGGTCAGCTCAGGGTTTCTCTTCTTCCCAAGACGGTGCCATGGTCTCACATTTCTGCAGGCTGATTTCACATATGCTCCAGAAACAGTCCCCTGACACCTTACACTAATCCCCTGCAGGTCACATCACCTAGACCTCACAGTGGGAGTACAGCAGAAACCCAGAGCATGTGTGTGCATGTGTAAAGGACTAAAGTTAAATTAGAAGCTGCCACAGTTAAGAACACTGATATAAGAATTTCACATCAAGAAGCAAATACAACAGCCTTTCACCACTGGCAACAGAGTGGAGAAAAGTTTTTTTTTTAACTGGAAGACAGCTACTACTATTTTCCCTTAATCTGAATTAAAATGGGAATCAAGAACTTCTAATTTATGTGAAGATGTAGGAAGAGAAAGCCAGAAAGAGCTTACCCACTGATGGAAACAAACTGGAGAAGCATCTGGAGAATTTAGTCTCAAGTTCCATCTCAAGAAGGCTCTAATGGGAAGGAGTGTGTCCCGAGAGAAGGAAACCATCAGCCTCAAATAACAAATTCTCATTGCTTGGAGTCCCACTAAGGTGTGAGAGAATTGTGAGATACTACAGCTACTGCCTGCACCAACCTGATCTGCAATAACTGGGGAGAGGTCAGTGAATCTACATAAATTCACCGTGGTCCTGAGCTACAGGAAGTTACAAGCTTGATGTACACAGACCTTCTTCTGGATAGTGCACGGGCCAGTACTTCAGGGAGATCAGCTTTATTCCTGCCTTTGCTTCTGATCTGCCGGGTAATCCAGAGGGAAGAGAAGCTGCTTTCTCCATATTTTTTCCCCTATCTGTAAAATGTGAACAGCGTCCCTTGATCTCCTTTGCAAAGTGTTGAGTTCTACTGGTGAAACACTTAGCAAAAGAGCTAAGTATCATTAAAAGCATTCCCCTCAAAATGCCACAACCATGACTGCACAGGTGATCAAATTAAAAAAGTTGACAGTTTCCTCAAGCACTGAATGGCAAAAAGGAATGACAATTACACCAAACCTCAGTATGACATCCTTGCAAACTAGAAAACTGCCATTCACCTTTCTCCATTATCACCTTCACCAGATCTGCTGGGGGAAGCTAACAGCCACCACAGCAGAACCACGAGCAAAGGGTTGGGGCCCAGGTATCCCTGCACCCAAGCATGGGTAGACAGGAGAGGAAAAGGAGGAGGAAGGGATACTGACCTTTCCACCAAGGAGGGCAGCAGCACTGCGGTGGCTGCCTGGGGCAGCTGTTAACCACCAGCCTTGGGGCACAGCACCAACCGGAGCTCTGGCCCTCAGATGCATACGTACACACACTCTCCATGAGCCCACCTGCCAGCAAATGCCTGAAGCCCCCAACAGAAAGAAATGCATGTGGTTTTCTACTGCTTAGTGTAATGGCAGCACTCTGGAGCACCAGCGCCACCAAACTTAAGCACACACTCCAGAGACAGCCCAAGGCTCACAGTGACTCCACGGAGCAGCCACAGTCATGCACACAGCAGCCTGGGGGTTTCTCTGGGGACAAGCAGACAAGGAGAAACAACGTGCAATTTGCACACAATGTCCTGCCCAAATCCTAAAGGAAAGAAAAAGAAAAACGCCTGCCTCGATAGGCAGCAAGATTAATATGTTTGTCTCCAGCAGTCTCTGTAAGAATGGAGGAGACAGCCCTTCTGTTACTGAGAGCTCTGCTTAACACACACATAGATTAGTGATGGTAGGTTTCCACATGTTACCAAAGTTCAGCCACGCTGACTTTGCAAAGAGGCTTTGCAGGCCATTTAATACCAGTTTAACACCACAGCATCTCTCAACACCCAGCTCTCTCCTGAGCCACAGACAATACTCTTGAGAACTATAGACTCGGGGGAGATGACTACACCTCTAGCAGCCTTCAGGTCCTGCAAGTCATTGAGTGACCAGCAACAAAGGCAAGTAACAAAGTAGATCTCTTGGCATAAACCTTAGCTCCGTGTAGCTGCTGCAATGGCATGGCCACAGCAGAACTTACCGCTTTATTTCCTAGCTAGCATAACAATTAGCTACTGGTAACTTATGGATCTTCCTAAACTTTCTAAAGCAAGACCTAGACTAATTTCCCTATGAATTTAAGCAGAGGAAACAATTTAAACAGAGAAAATTTAAATTAAATTTAATGACTTGCTGGGAGTTCTCTTTATTATGCAAAAGAAAATCCTTTAAAACCCAATTCACTTTTTGCTGCTGGCTCTTAATGATTTCTTTATTGCTTGGACATGATAAAGCAGCTGGGTCAATCATTCTTCTACATTATCATACCTCCAAGAACCTGACATTTATTTCCACACAAAATCATTTAACAGAAAAGCGTTCGGTCATCTTGCAAAAAAAAAAAAAAAAACACCACCACAAAACAACAACAACCAGAAAAACAACTAAGGTGGTGGGTTTTTTTTTTCCTTTTAGTCAACAAGAGAGCTAGGATTCTGCTTCAGCTGCTTAGGTCATATCTGACCCTCACTGGAGTAGGAGTTCAGAAATAATAGACATATTGAAAAAGACACAGCATAATCAAATATTTGAGAGCTGATCAATTCCCTTTTCAACAGATGTAAGCATTCAAGATTATATAGCTTGATTTATAGCTATCCAACACCCATACACATCCATACGCACACACACACACTGCATGGGACCATATTTCAGTAACAACGGCATTCCTCATCTCATCCTGCTTCCTCTTGTGCTCCCACCCAAACGTGAGTAAGGAAACTTTGACCATGTTAGTCTAGAAAGAATCACAGAGGCAATAAGCAAGACCCGGTGGCAGGATCCATTTCCCTCTCATTCTGTAACATTTGCATCAACCCATCTTTTTTTTTTTTTTTTTTAGTCCCACATATTTTAGGGAAAGCCTCTTAAAAAGAGCCCTAAGATAGTTTATCTTGTTATACTTAAGTGCAAACCCATTCTCCATTTGGCTTTCAGGGAAAGTGCTTATCCTTGGCCCTGGGGATTTGGTAGATGGCAGCACCTCTCCTACAGTTTAATCTCAAAGATGCTGTGTAATCCACTGCCCCCCAGATTAATCTTGCCATCACTACAGTTAAGGAGGCCAACCTACAAACTCCTTACAGATCACCTGCCGCTACAGAATGAGAACTGAAGTTTCTTAATTCGTGTGTCAGAGAATGAGCTAAGAGCACGAACTGAGGCTTCTACTCTCCTCCAGTTTACACTGATCAGTGCTTCTTTGTGGCTGCAGTTCTGCAGACCCTTAGCACACATGCACAGCCACAGCAAAGCTTAGCACTGTCTTATGTGTTTGCAAGGTGCTGTTAATTCATTTCTTGACTCCATGAGTCAAAAGTCTTTTTGACGTGACTCCATGAGGAGAACGCTAAGGTTAAAGCGGTGAGGTAGGCAGGACTCCATCCACAAGCAGCTCCTACATCAGCTTGGAAACCAGAGCTCAAGTTTCACCTTTCTTAGAGGAGGGACTCATTAGCAGGCTGAAGTGGGGAGCATGTAACTTCTCACTACTTTCTGACCCTCAGTCCTTAGCATAGATTACTGACCACCTTAGCCCTCCTGCTTTCCTCTCTGTTCTGCACCAGGCCTCATAGACCCTCGGTCCCCCCGTCGGTGTGCAGGGCATGTCAGTACCTCGTGGTGGATCCCCTCCGTGGCAAGTCGTTTAAGAAGTACGGCTTCAAATATTCAGCCAGGCAACCCCCTGGCCATCTGGTGACCCAGTGTCTTCATACAGCCTTGTACCATGACCCTACACTGCTCTCTGGGTGAGAAAAACTGTCCCAAATGCCCAATCCAGCCATCTTCCCAAACTGGGCTCACCAAAACCAGACAATGTATGTTGGAACAGTAGCATTACGGGTCTGAACTCCAAATTCAGACTGAATCACCTCAGATTTGTTTAAAGTCTAAATAAATACTTGCTCAAAATTATTTTTCTGCATTCGGAATTAGAAAGCAAAAATGGAAGAAGAAATTAAATCTACCCGTTCCACTACAGGTTTTTATGGCTGCTTCCACCTGCACCTCAGAGAAGAGCTGGAAAAGTATAGCAGCTGGCCTGTGTTCACTGAATTTAAAGGCCAAGGGCTGATTACTGAAAACTGCCTTCACATGTTTCCAGCCCAAAACTCCATTCCCAGAAGATCTGGAGATTTAAAATGAATCCCCAGAATGAATAAAGGCAGCCTGCTGGCTGACATGATCTCCCTCCTTGTTAGTTTGATTAAGTGCTATGTTGACACAGCTACACTAATTCAAGCTTCAAAACAAATTCATCTCTGCTAGCCACATGTCTCCATGGCCACTGTGGCTAGCAGGCTTTGTTCCCAGCGGTCTTCTGATGCAGAAGTGAAAGTCACATCAATGCATTAGGTGTGGGACAGTTTTAAGTACACCACAAATATCTCATCTGTGCTCTAGGGCACCTTCTCTGGGTCACAAACCACAGTGTTAAGCAACCTACACACCCTTGTTTTCTGGCTGGCCTTCATTGCCACTAGAGTCTGTCCCACAAGGATACACATGGTCCTGCTGAACGTGATTTGTTTTAACCTAAGTGAAGCAACTATGCGGCTATGCTCTGACCTGTCACAGTTTTCAAAGACAAGAAGAAGTCTTCCATCAGCCAGAGGATGAATGAAAAAGAGAACAGTCTGGAGTAAGATGGCTCATGGGCTTATTCTCTGGTACCCCAGATTTGCTGGCCTTTCACTAATGGGCCTTCCTCAAGCACGAAAAGCCTCCTTCCTTCAAGACCTAGCCGAACCAAGGTAGTACCCATTATATTTTAGGTAGTCTATTCATACGAGACTGTAACTACAGCTCCATCTGACATTCTTCTTCACTTTCTTTAGAGAAATCAGCTTGCAGCTCAATTAAGGAGACTAACCTGCATGGCCCACCTCCCTGCAAAGGCCAGATGAGGACAGCTGATCCTCTTCCAGCTCTGATAGTGGCTAAAGCCAGCCACCCAGCAGCTTCTCTTCCTTTAATAGGAAGAACATGTACTTATAATCAAGCATCAGGACTGTGGATATTAGCTGGATTAAATGGTTTAGTGGGCTAAGGCAGAAGGTGCTGTTGAATTAGGGCATCCCTACTCCATAGCATTCAATATACTAACATCCTTTTGGATACTGTATTGGGAGGCTTGGTACAAAGATTTCCTTTCTCTGATGCTGGTTCCAAGTCTGCACAATCCTTCCTTTGATAGCTCAAGTGATTAGGTGTTAACTAGAGGAACCTAGGCACTTAACACCAGGGAATTTTAGCACCAGGCTCACACGCCTCTCCCTACTTAGCTAAGGGATTTTTCTCACTCCTCACCAATGTTAACAGCAGGTACTTAAAGCAATTAGACCTCTCTGGTCTTTATTACTTCCTAGCTTGGTATCAGCTACTTCGTACCAATAAAAGAGCTGAATTAACAGGACCAGTGCAGCCCATTCTGCTTCCCTTCTTTATTCTGTATGAAAACACTGGGTCATGGAGCCACATGGACAGGCTGTGAGCTGCAGCGCTTTAGACCATTACTGCCAATTGCCATGGTATTTTACAAGGGGAAAACCACAGGTAGTAAAAGAACAAGAGGTACGGAGATCTAGGGAAGGTGATGTGGGGAATATGGGTAGACCATAGGGACATAAAGGCTGGAAGGATTTCACGAGTCCAGCAGAATAGCTTGCAGCTGTGCCTATGCTATGAAATAGCTGCCACACAGACCTGCAAGTTGCACAGACAGCCTAGGGACACAGGTACAATGTGCTGCTCCTGTGAAAATAAAGTCCCATGTCTACTGAGCAGCTCTTGCTTGCCGGGGAGTAACTGTTGCAAACTTTTCATCTAGGGATTGCAATAAACTCCTGTGTACTCTATGAATGGTGTTCAAAAAGAGGCTTTCCAGTATTTGCCCAGCTCGGTAGAAGCTCGCCCTTTTTTTCCTCTCTCTACCTTAACTCTCCATTAACCCTTAGCTTTAGTACAGGACCTCAGAGAATGATGTATCCCCACCCCCAAATATTTCTAAGCTTCACTTTGAAATTCCCAAGAGGGAATGGACAAGAGCTTTGAGCTCTTAAATCCTGCTGTCGGTTCTTGCCTGAAAGAGGTAAGTAGGAAAACTGATGGAAAGCTGAAGAAAGGAGCCTGTCCCTTGTCAGCATTCACCTGTAATGGATGCAAAATGTGGGGTTAAACACCAAAACTACTCCCAGGAACAGAAACGAATGGGGTACTTACACAGTTTCATCATTCTTGAACTCCAGCTCCCCGTAAGTGTCTTCGAAGTCTTCTCCACCTCCTTTTGCTGTTCCTTCTACTGTCCTAAATGGCACTATGACTGTACCCCGAGCACCTGATGTCCTTAGGACTTTGACTTCCATCACACCAATGCTCTCACTGACATGTATAACATCACACTCAAATGTGAAGATGCCAGCATGGTCATCATCCAGTATAGTCACTGTGGCCACACAAGGAGAAGCCAATATGGCCTTTGGGTATGGGGAGTTACTGAGCTCTGGAGGTTCCTCACTCTCCACCACACGGACATTACTGAGCCGCACAAAGAAATGCTCATCTTCCTCAAAGATGTCATCATCAATAATTCCCACTGAGAACTCCTTCTGAGTCTCTCCTGATTTCAAGACAACAGTCCCCTCTGTAAACTCATAGTCAGCACCAGCATTGGCAGAGCCATCCTCTGTTTTATAGTCCACATAGATGGTCTTGGACATGTCCCCTCCTTTCCGCACCACTGTCAGGAGAACGGCACCACAGTTCTCAAGACACTGGTAGGAGCAGGGGTCAAAATAAATTTTGGAGATGAATTCCTCAGGTTCATCTGGTCGCACTTCATGCAAGCTGGTGGTCTTCTTGGCTTGCTCAGCTGCATGCTTCTTCAGAATATTGCCAGCTCCCGTCATCATTCTGGTAGCTTGAATCCGATAAAAGGCTCTGCTTTTTTGCTGATGAGACAAGGCATAGTAGTTAGCCATCTCTACCAGCTGGTCCAAGTCCTTTTCTGGGTGCTTTTGCTTCAGGTCCTTAAGGATCCGGATCATCTCTTTGCGAGATTCATCTACCTCCTTCCCCTCCACAGTCACTAAGTTTCCATCTAGAAAGTGGGAGTTCATCATCTTGCCATCCATCTCGATTCCTTTCGGGTGATCACCTTCTGATTCTATGATAATGCCCCTGTGCTTGTCAGTACGGTACTTTTTGTGCATATACTTATAGAAAAGCAGACGTCTATCTGCTATCCAAGCCAGAAGGACGCAAAGTGGAAAGAAGAAAAGCGTGAGCAGACCTTCCCAGACCTGAACCACACCTGGAGAGAAGACAGCAAGGATCATGTACAACCAGATGTAAGCAAAGATGCTCCACGCAGCTGTGACAAAGAAAACCCTCAGGTGTTTTATCTTTCTGGTTTCCCCATCAGGGATCACATAGACACAGATGGCAATGATGATAAACATATTGAAAGCAGCACTGCCAACAATTGTAGATGGCCCCAGGTCTCCAGCTATGAATCCATGCCCACATACTTCTATCAGAGACAGAAGGATCTCAGGAGCAGAGGAGCCCAGAGCCATGAGGGTCAAGTTGGAAACAGTTTCATTCCAAATCCGAATGGTGGTCGTTGTGGTCTCTCCATTGGGTTTCTTAATCGTGATTTCTTTCTCTTGTGATGTAATGACCTCTATAGATGCCATGAAACGATCTGCAATGATGGAGACTCCAAGGAACATGTAGATCAGTGCTACAAAGTATACGATAACACGGGCAATTTTGTCCCCAAGGGATGGGTTTTCTGGGTACCATATTGGCAGGATAACACCTTCCTTGCAGTCAAAAGATCCTGAACACGAGCTGTTTTGTACTGAACTGGTTGAGTCTCCCGTCAGGCCAGCATCCACCTGCAAACCATGCAAAAACAGCACAAAAGTAACCAGCCCAAAATGGAGGAAGGCCGAGGTGACAGGCTGCAAGCTTAACCACGCCATACACAAGATGCAACTTCCACTGTGTAGATCCAAAAAGGCCGAGAACCTGCAACAAACAAAACAGAGAGGGGGGAGGGAAGCATGAGAGAAAAAGAAGATGCAACATTTACCCAAATGCACTCCAGTATCTCACCACTGAAGAGTACCGGTAGAGATGCATGAGTTGTCTCTCTGTCACTTTGGAGAAGGTATTTAGCAGGGACCCTAACAAACTGCAGCATTTACATGCCCTGCAGATGAATATCAATTGCTAGAAGAGTAACTCGGAGGAAAAGTGTATGTATGTATGAAATAGCCCACTCTAGACCTACAAAATGTGCACAGCAGGAGTACTGAGTGCTCAGCTGCCACTGACCTAATGGTGCCATGGTGCTCCCCAGCACACAGCACTTCAACTCAGCACAAGAAACCAAATCTAAAGGCTCCCTGTCTCACCACACAGGGGATAAGACAAGTCAAGGAATCACTCGCAACACAAGAAGCACCATTTAAGGCCAGTGAGCGACATCCAAATGAAGTCCTTTTGTAGGACATAATTCAGTTATGAATTATGAAGTACTTTAGTGGCCAAACCATCCCCACAGCCAGCCCCGCCTAACAGGCTGCAGAGTCTCCAGAAGGGTCCTAGGGCTCTCCTAAGCTTCTGAGGCACAGAGTCTCCAATTCAGGAGGTAAAAATGTCAGCCCAGAAACAGGGCAGAGCATTTGTGCTCAGCAAAGCACCAAAAGCCATTTTCAATAGCCTTTCCACCATGATCTGGACAATCACACTTTACACCAACAATCCCGCTTTTAAATGGTCACAGAAACCACCACAGTTAGAAAAAGCTGCACTCATGAACCCAGAAGACAGAGTAAAAGGACATATCCACCAACACTCCCTCTGTATCCCTAAGATATAGGTATTTTCAAACACCCTCTTAAAGCGAAAATAACCTCTAACCTAAAATACCATGCAAAACCAAAGGAGCTGATTGATGTATCGCACAGATTTGGCATATCACTGATCAATAATGCCTTCTATACTTATGGACTACATCGCTGTAGGGCTTGCACCACCTAAAATTGGATTCGGAACCCATCACATTGTCATGGATCACACTATTCTCCTTCCTTTATAACAGGCCTCAGGAAGCATTTGGTCTCAGCTTTAGCTGACAAATCACGTTTGTGAGTTCAGACACAGCCACGCATCTCACAGGAAACATCAAAGTTAATAGCAACATTATCTACAGCACTTGGAAGGTTCAAGAGCCTTAACTCCCACTAACTTTCATTGAGGCTTGTACTGCCAAATCAGTAGGGCTGGGATTAATTTCCCCTGCTGTAACTACTTAAATCTTGGGCAGTAAGTCAAATGAAGTCACTGAGGCTCCATTTGCAGCCACAGGAAAGAAATGGTCGCTTCCAGGGCACAACTCTTCCTGTCCCACCCTGCTCTGACCCAAAAGATGTATTTAAGACACACATCTCCAGAAGGGGTTTTGTCCCTTCCTACCTCTCCCCTTAGTCTCAAGAGGGTACCCTGCCAGCAAGTTTAGAGCAGATGCTTAACCTTGAGGTGGCAGCGGTTCAAAGAGATGAACTGGCCCCCAAACACTTGAGGAGATCCCTTGTCTCTCTCTTGCACTGTAAATATTCCAGGCAACATTTTAATGTTATCAGCATTAACAAATGCATCTCGAATGGCTATTTTATCATCATGTTGTGTCGCTTGCCTCTTTCCAAAAGCGGGTGCACTCTTCCCGATATCAACAAAAACGTTTTCAACTTTCAGATAAAAATCTATAAAGACAAGCAAAGCAGGAAGGAAAGCGTGAACAAGGACTGCAAATGAACAAAACCGCTCCTGACAAAGCACAGCAGAGGGGAGAGAATTGATTATGCAGTATCAGGATCACAAGTCCATATCTGACATCCTTGATATGAAAAAACAATACACTTCTTCACGCTACCTGGACTAATTCAGAAGAGTGAGATTCTCCCACGTTAGCCTGCTTACCTTCTCTCTCCAACACCTACTTACCTGCCTGTCTATCCTATTCCCCGGGGTTCAGAGGGACGTCAGCCCCAGTGAGGGCTGTTAGACAGCCCCAGCCCTAGCCACAGTCTTGAAGTCTCGTTAAAACACCTCGCTGCCAGCATAGCTCAGGGTCACGGGTCAGACTGAGCTACCCAGCACGTGCAACTTGGGTTCAGTCTGACACTCCCATTCTGCCTTCCCTCCCGCTCCGCATGGTATTGTACCAGATTTCTGGCTGCAGGATGTTGGGAAATACCTGAAAAAGGGACAGCGAATGTGCAGAGTAACTGTGAGCAGCGAGCACAAGACCTCTAGGCTGCAAGGCAGGTGTGTGCAGGTGCACAGTTGAGATGACATTCCAGCTACCTCTGACTCAAGGTGCACATGGAGACCAACCACACAAGCACAGCAGCTCCAAAACCACCCCAGGTACATCAGATCATCCTTTTCCATACTGCAGTTGCTGACAGTTGTATCCACCAACCAGTATCGAGAGGTATCCAACAACCTCTTACTTCCAGCTCCCAGCTCCTACTTAACTGTACAGCAGCCAGTGGGTGCTGTGTCTTCCAAGATCAGTCATGTAGAATCAGCTGACAGAAAGACAGGAGTAATTTCAAAAACATCTATGTGACTCAAGCACCTAAATTTGGTTTCAAAAATGACTTAAGAGTCTAAGTATCACTTAAATTCAGAGCCTTGTCTAGGAATAGTGCAATGACTAAACTGCCCTCTGAAATAAATCACCGCTACCACCAACTCCCTCTCTGTGGGACAACCACCTTCTGCAATTAACACTATCTGTCTACCTTCTGTAATGCCATGATGGTTTCTATTGCTAGCCATTCCTCAACACACTCCAGGACCTCGCCGATCCTTAAATTGTTAATTTGATTTTAAGTAGAAGGTAATTTTACTATTTTTCTGCCAACTAATCACATATTATTTCAAAAACAAACAAAAACCTCTACCAGAGTAATCCAAACTCGGGCTATGGGTTGTAGACTAAAGTCTCAGATTTCAGGAATACTTTTCTTCACTGGTTTTCACTTGCTTTGACAAACATTTTAATATTGTGGAGGTCACAATGATTTTCTAAAATGATATAGTAATGACCTGATACTGCAATTCTTTGACACAGAAAAACTCCCCAGTGAGATCAACAGGAACTGTCACACACACACTGTCTAATAAGATCTTAATATGTGTTCATTAACATGAAAAACATTAACCTAACGAATCTGAAAAACACAGTGAAGCATTCTTACTGTCATCCCCCACCTTGGGAACTGATGCAAAAGTGCTTTACAACATAGAATAAAACTATTAAATTTTAAAACAGCTTTGAATAAAACATTGAGGTAACACTTTTAACATTCAGATGACAGAGGATAGAAAAGTTAAAACTCACTCTGTAGCTCTAGGTCAGCCAGGTTGCTTACACAAGGCTCAAGGTTTCCCTCAAGTGTATCTATTAAACTCAGTCCAGAAATGACCAGAGGGGATCTACGTAGTTCTGGCTCTGCCAAGACTGAAGTAGACTCGTCCCCTTACCCTTAATCAATGCAAAAGAGAGACAAAACGCAGCAAACATCACTGCACCAGAATGAGCTAGTGTTCAAAACAAGGCTCTGAAAAGATTTATTTTAGCAGGGGGAATTCCTTCTACAAGAGTTGACAATGGCCATGTGATCCATAAATCCATACGTAGAACCCATAAATAAAAAGACCAGTTCCTGAAATACTTCTGGAGACAATGCAGGAAGTAGCATGGACCATGCTTGTCACAATTAAGCCTACAATAGACAATTACTTTTAGACAACTATCAAGCTCCTTACCGAGTTTCAGAAGACTGATGGTTTGTCTGCTGTGGACCTATAGTGAGGTAGAAAGCTGGGAAGGCTATACCAATCCCTTATAATTTAGCTTTTTGCATACAGCTGTTCACATGACTCTAAAGACAAAAGTATTTTCAATAGGAAGCATTCACAGCAAGAAATCAAATCAAGAGGCAACATAGCACAGTGATGGCTGCTAACACATAACCTCCACATGCCAAATTCCCCAGATCACTGCTCAATAAATACAAAACCAAAGACAAACCGCTAAGTCCCTATCAGTTTCTTATTTAGACAAAATTCCCCTTAAACCATCATAAACCCCTTTGAATTTGACCTGCAAATAAGATTAGGTTGTCTGGGCACCTCCCTTCCCTTCTCCCTCCCACCCTCAGATAAATCAGACGCATGGGTACATCTGTGGCCATATATCCTCTCTCCCTCGACTCCAGACGAGCCAGGAAAGGCTGCCGATTAGATGTGAGCACGGGGTGAGCCCCGTTCAGGCGTGGGCGCTGCACAAGGGCCAGACAGAGACATCTCAAGATCAAGGGTTCTGTCTGCTTGACAAGCATCTGTCCCTGAGCAGAGCGGATACAGCGCTGCTATTGGTGACATCCCATACTCCCCACTCCGAAGCTGGAGGAGACAGAAATAAGGTTCAGCTTAATAACAGGGCCTCGCATTCCTCAGCTCCAAAGCACATAAAAGCTTTTTGATTGAGGACACATTTCTTTTTTATAACCATCAGCAAAACCTGAAATTATAACCTTTCTGCCAAAGAAAACAAATAACTGAGTTTTCACGGAAGAGGTATTATACCAAATTCACACTCCTCCTTCCCCCAAAATAAAAGCATAACAAAATATTTAATACAAAACAAAGCCGATTTTTCAATCATCTCCATTCAAATGCTATCGAGCCCTTTGCTCATCGCTACATGAGTAGTACTCAGAGTGTAAATTAAGATTTACCTGCAAACCAAAAAAGCCAGAGCAGTGTAATTAGATTAATTTTGTCACACAAATGCAAATTTCTGAACACAGGCTAGGCCTTAAACCATCCTACTTATGGCACACAGCTACCTGATACGAGCACAACCAAGGACCTGACTTTACACCAGTTATTGCACAGCGATAGGTAGCTTAGCTCCCTGCTACCGTACCAGCTAGGCTTCACGGGGAAAAAAGCACCATAACTCATGCTTAGGCCATGACAGATCCCCACAGTTCGGTTCTGTGGAAAAGTTATGGCAGGGAGCTGTAGGTGCTTGCTGCTTTGCACTTCACCATAAACATGCCAAACCCCGGAATTAGCTGCCTACAGAATAACCCCCTCAGTACATGCCAAAAGCAGCCTTTTTTTTTCCTCTCAAGATCATGCAAAAAAGCTACCATAAAAAAACCTAGCTCTCATAGCTAGTCTTTTAATATTTACAGGCTGGTGTCTCTACTAATTTGAGCAATTCCTACCACTGTAGCGTGGTAAATGGGTGTTAATTGACATAATGACTCAAGTCTACTAATTCCTAACAGAAATGCTGCAGTGAAGGGATCCAGTTAGATTCAGTGAACCCGGTGGCTGATCCAAATGGAGCACAAGTCTGTGTATGGCTACAAGCAACCTCCAAACACTCAACTTATCCCGGGGAACTGGTCCGTGATGGTTTTTCTGTGTTTTAGTATCCATGATGCTCCTGGAGAAGCAGCCCCATAAATAGCTAACCCATAAAGATGCCCATATTTAATTGTCCCCTTCCACTACCACACCGGCTGCACCCGACGAGCTGGACGTTTTATGTCCTTGCTTTCACCCCAGATGAAAAATACCTGTATAGGACAGATGGATACAGATGGATATATATGGATATAGGAGCTGCGGTTTACACTCTGTGCACAGCCATGTAAAGGAGGAGGTGGCAGACACTGCAGGAAGCCCTCCGGCGGGCGGCCACAGCCACGCTCTCAGCCAGCCTTATTTACGGTGTGGGCTCGCACAGTCTCCTCGGGAGCCGCAGTGCTGCTTGCTCTTCCGTTCCCCATACATGTCCATATGTCCGAGATTCCTCAACCTAAGGGACACTGAGCGTTACCCTTTTGGGTTTTTTTTCCCCCAGAACTGTAGCCTTTTTTACATTCAGAAAATAAAACCTGGTATTTAGGCTGACATGCAGATTAGTAGTGGCCATCCTCTTACTTAAAAAGCAGTATTATCTGCTCTGATGTAGATGAAGGTTTTTTTTCTTTTCATGAATATAACACTGTTGTTTTTCCAGGAATTTCAAGTGGCCAGTTCACACAGGAGCTAGCAGGGACCTCTGGAGGTCAGCCTGTCCAACCGTCCCCTGCTCCAGCACGGCCACCTAGAGCCAGCAGCCCAGGACCACATCCAGTTGGCTTCTGAATACCCAGAGGATATTCAAGGATGAAGGATGGAGTCTCCACAGCCTCTCAGGGTAATGTGCACCAGTGCTCAGCCAGCCTCACACTAAAAAAGTGAAAAAGCACAGATACAAGTGCAGGCGTGCCGGTGACAAGCACACCCAGTGCTGGCCCATGGGCGGCCAGAACAAACTCACCCTGTGCACGCACCGCACTGGGGGATCACTGCAGCGCCTCAGTGGCAACCACACGTGAGTCTGGCAAAAAGTCACTGTCCTGACCTTTTGGAAGTCACTGGGAAGCCTCCATTGCACGTTTAGAGGCAGCTCCTCAAACATCAGTCTTTTTATTGCATTTAGGGGTATTTCTAAACAGAATTAAAGCCTCCAGTGTTTGAATACCAGTGCACATCTGGACACACCATTCTACGCCGTCTGAACAGCGACAAATTGAGAGGGCAGGTACTTAGCAGTGCCTGTGATGTGAAAGGCCCAGTGAAGAGGCTGAAGGTCCTTCCTTTGAGGTTTAGGAGGCTGAGGGAAATCAAGAAGTGGAGTTACTGGGTCACCTGCTCAGTGGCTCCCCTGCCTCCTCCATGGGCTGGAGACAATCCGGAGCAGCCACCCGACCACACGTGGGGTTGCAACAGGCAGTGACTCCTCCGTGGCAGCCTTCAAGGCAGTGGTTTTCATCACTCTCCTTCTTGCTGGTTTATAAAGAGCAGCAAAGACCATTTGGGGAACAGGGGGGAAGGGAAAAGAAATTATTCCAGCGGTGTGAGGAAAACTTCTTGTCAGTAAAAGACATTTTATGTACTGCCCGTGGCAGCACACTGGGTGTGTTATTTACTGCTCCTGCTTCACAGACATATTATACTGCTGGTTCAGGTGCCACCATCAGAGTGCAACTTACCACCTAGTGACTCACGGCATCCTAGAGGAAAGATGACAGCAGCAGCTCGTGACATTTCTTTGGCACTTTCATGACAGATCTGCAACATCTACAATTAAAGACCCTAGGATTTGTTGTCAACAGTATGTTCGTGCTGCAGAGCCGGTAGTTACTTGTATTCAAAGGCAGGCTAAGCGGTAAATAAGAGGGGGAAAGGTGCTGTAGTCATCTCTCGCCCTCTTTAGATCCAGAGTTCGTTAAGAAAACACAAGCTTTCTGATGGAAAACACTCATTTGAGGCAAACAAAACAAACCATGAGATGTGCTGAATTTGATGCAACAAGTAGCCAAGCAGGGAGCCCTTCCCTGGCTGGCTGATGGGCTACTGGGTCAGCCACCAGCCAGCCACGCTGGGTGCTAACCCCAGCAGCTGGGGCACACGCTGCTCCAATCCTCCAGAATGGGCCTGTTTATTCGTAACTTCTCCTCAAAGGAAAAACATGAAGAAAATGTCTGAATTTTTTTTTTTGTCCAAATATAGCAAAAACTTATTTTTACAAAAAATGCCATGTCACACACAACAGAAATTATAAGCCTTCCACAAGTCTATTCAGAAGGGCTCATTCCTGGCTCGGTACGAAAGGAAATATTAAAATATTTAATGGAGGCAGAAGCAGCACAAACGAGGCAGTGGAAGACTGGGCAGAAAACTGGGAGGGGAGAGGAGGAGGAGAAGGCTACACCTCAGAAATCACCTTTACCACTGCAATGAAGAAGCAGCAGTTGTCATTTGTCACGTTAGACTGAAGACTTCTACACTCCGTGTGACAGGCACAGTAAATGGGGCAGATAGGAAAGGCTCTCGCTTAGCCCAGTTAGCACAGGTTTCACTAATTTCAGAATTATACCACAGCCAGAAGAGTTGTCTGGTCCACGCCTCAGGGGCCACAGTTGCCTTGTTCCCCTTGTGAAAATTATTTCCTAGTACTTTGTCCAGCCCAGTTTTAAATTACCCAAGTGATGGCATTTCCACAACCTCCCATAGAGACTCTGCCATGATGTAATTTATCTTGGAGGTTTTAGCCGTCTTCCTTATATTTAGGATGAAATTAAGAAAATTTATGCTGCTAGTTCTCATTATCCTGTCCTTGGAGCACTCTCAACCATTCTCCTCCCTGCCTGAGATTTACATGCTTCAGATAACTTGTAAATAGCTGTTCTCCTCCACAGTTATTCTTTGGCCAAAGCACACAAATTTATTTTAATCTTTATAAATTAGCCCAACCTGCCCTTTAATAATTTATCTTCATCTCCTCTTGGTTCTCCATCTTTGCAGCGGTCAGGAGCAGACGGGTGTCTGGGAGAGCCGTACCTCAGCACCTGCTCCCACTGAACCCAGCAGCAGATCTGCTCTTGTTGGAGCAGGAGAGCTGAGCCTGGGCAGCGGAGTCTCACCCCTCAGCTCCGCCGTACAGCAGGCTTTCCTGAGGTACCGCACTGTTACAAAGATTAAATCGAGATTGATTTGCAGAAGCTCACTGTGTTTCTCATATCCAAAGGTCTCTCCGCCTGTTTGCTGTGTCCCCAGCGTGGTGGGGCTTGTGTGAGGAGCGCTGCGCTGGCTGGCGTGTGTGGAACAAAACAGAGATTTCCAGAGTTTCAACCAAGAAGTCAGGGTCTCCAGCTGAGAGGAGGGAAATATGCTGTGATGCGCTCACTGCTGCTGCTGCAGATCTGAGCACAGCGGGAGGCATGAAAAATGCACTGAGCTATGGGTTATCCTCAAAATACCTCCCACTTCACTTCGAAGGTGCCAAAACCTGTAAATTCTCCCATTTGAATACAGTTATCAAGTAAGATTTCACACAGCATGCTCACCCTTTGCCGACACATATCCCCACGTACCTCTTATTGACAATTTAGGCATCTTAATCCTTTGGTGTTTTTTTCAGCTGCTAATTCTGCAAATGCTTTAAAAAAATAAACACTCACATCTACCATGATTAATTCATTCTTCGTAAGTCCAGGCTGTTTATTGCTCTTTGTTCATTTATGCACTAGCTGTTTACAGATTCTCTCTTAATATTAGCTCTGTTATTTGCTAGAGACTCAAGTTATATTTACCATATGGTAATTGCAAAGATGACATGGACAACAAACAGTGGAAGCTGAGCTGCTACGACAATTACAGTAAGTGGCAGCAGTCTCCAGGCTATCTGCTGCCCCACCTTCATTTCTTCATCCCCCACCCTCTGATGGCTTCATTGTGGGCTGCATAAAGCCATACGCCTCTGATCTCTACAGCAAAGACAGGCAGAGATTTGTTCTTCACTATGGCATTACCAGACCGGATTATTCGCCTTTTTTCTTTCAGTCTGTGTTTCAGCTGCAGGTCTGCCCTCCCTGGCTGGCTGCCCCACTCTGTCCTGTCATGAGTAGGTAATCTGAAATACCATCTGGAGCTAGTCACCCTCAGTACCCACATTTTCTCTCTCACTGTTACAACAGCAGCACTAAATTCCCCCACCATCCCATCCATGGTCTCAGTGTGTCTCAGATATTTCACCGAAGGAGTCACAAAGGACCAGATTTCACAGGGTAGTTACAAGCTTAACGGAGCAGCTCTTTCACCCACTTGGACACCTTGACCCCACTGAAATCATGGATTTTCCACTGGACACCTAAACATGATTTAAAACTGCTGCAGAAAACCGAACAGATGACTCTAGGAGAGGCCGCTGCTGCCTTCTCCAAAGAAAGACAGGAGAGCAACCATTTCTTGGTTCTTGCCAAGAGCACTGGGCAGACTCCACACCCCAAAAAGCACAGTGCTAAGCCAGGTAAATACATGAGTTGATTCTTCAAGAAGGTTCAAAAAATCAAGATTACTTACACATGTGTACCAACTCAGGAGCAGCACATACAACAAAGCACCTTGTCTGAAAAGGAGGAGGCTCCTCCTTTGCCATTTCTAACATGCCTGCAACTATGCTCTCCCAATTCCCAGCAGTCAGCAAGTCTTAACTTAGATACCAGTGAGGAACGTTTGAAAACTGGATGCAGAGCACCACGTGTCAGAAGAATTTCCCAGCAAAGTACATAATAATCATGCTGTTGATTATCTCCAAAGTGGAAGAAAGAGCATTTTCACAGTATTCAGAGCACTACTTATACCAGCTGCTCTCCCTTGACCCTCCCCTCCAAAAGCCACCTTTTGCACAAAGTCATCTTGAAAATGAGGACTATCTTTCCAGCCCAGACAACTTGTATACCACCAACAGACAGCTGGCAAGAGAGAAGAGAAAGAGGGTCCTTAGGACCAGATTTTCTCTGGCGTTTTATGCATAGGTCAATGAGCCCAAGTCAGCAAAGCCATCTTATTCTACTGGAAGAGCTACCTGAGGAGCTTTGGCAACATTTCACATAACATTAAACCTCCAAAAAGAAAGCTTCATCTATCTCCTTTTTGCAATTCATGTCACACGCATCAGCTGGGAGCATCTTCCTGCTTCCTCCATACCAACTGTATTCCTGTACATCCCGCCATGGTTCCTCCCTCCTCCCAGTGCTCCATGCTGGCCCTGGATTTGCTACAACTAGTCCTGCCAACAGGAACAGCTGAGTCATGGGAGATGACCACATCAGCCAAATGCACTGAAACAAGACAAGGGAAGGAGAAAATCCTCCTTCCCCCCACAGGTCCAGACCCTAGCAAACAAGGCCTGGAGTCTCTCTTCTCCACCACATGCCCAGCATCACCTCAGAACAGCATCCTGAAATGCCTCATTCTGGAGTTACAATGACAGGAGTCACTAGCTTAATGCAGGTACTTGGATAACATGTTTATCCCACGCACCCACCCACTGTATGGTCTATTTAAGCCATCGAGGCAAAGAGAGAGGACAGCCTCTATCCTGTCACTGAAGGACACAGACTCCATTATGGATGCTAGTAGTCCCACATCTCCATCAGTTTTACAGAGAAGCTCAAGTACCCTCCAGGAAGTGCAGAAATTATCTTTCCACCCACTTCTGCAAAGAGAAGATTTAAACTGAGATGTACTCTACTGGCTTTGAAGTCCAAATCTCCCCTAAGACAAGGCTAGGATGAGAAAATTCCAGGGTCCCTCTCTTGCTGGGAGTTTCAGTGGAGGACCGATTTGAGCAACAGCTAAGGCAGGAATGAACAGCCTGTTTTCACACCCTTACTCCACAGCCAGCCCCCGTGCCCAGCTCCCTCAGCCCAGAAAGCCTCTCCTGTCCCGCCGTACTTCTGTGGTGGTGCCCTGAACCCAGCTCTTCTTGCCATCGCTGCTGACAGAAACTCCTGTCATCTGGGAAGCCTGTCACAGGTGACAAAAAACACTCTGCCCAGACCAGGAACAACAGTCCCCAAACACCAGCATGTGAGGAGCAGTGGGACAGGGAGAGCGCTACCTCGAGCACAGCCACCATTACCATTTCATTGAGGCCAGTGACACAAACAGGTAAACGAACAAGCACAAGCTGTCTTTGGCAAAAGGATGGTTTCTTCTAAAGACAAGCAAAGCCTCAAAATTAATCCATTTTGCTGTGGGAGCTCAATGAGAAGAAAAATGAATAAAAATTTGTTTTCAATTAATTTGAGCCCTGTAACCCTGTAACCCAACAACCCTCCACTCCACAGTAATCCTTCCTCTTGCTCCCTGCCCACCATTCCCCCTGCAGACTTGCACACAAACATTTCCGCACCCCTTCCCCTAATTCTTCTTCCCACAGCAAACTTATGGTCCTTCCCATACCCAGCTACCAGCCAAGCAAGAGGCAGTACACACTGCTGCCCTTTCTGAGCCCCCTGTGCTGGCCAGCCGGTCAGCAAGCCACCAGCACCACCGGTGCACCTTCCACGAAGTGTGTAAGAATGTGCCATCGGAGAGATTACCACCCTTTTGGCCGAGGTGACTGCAGCCAACGTCCTGTGTCTCCCAGCTGTTGGCTCCCCATACAGATACTTGCAGATTACAACCGTGCCACCTCTTCATGCCCTCTTTGCAATGGTAAGTAGATGAAGCTTCTGGAATCCTGCACAACCAAACACTCCCCAATCCCCTTTCACAACTCAAACACGCCCTCCCTGAGCCTTCACCGGGAAATCAGCTGCGGTCAGAGGGACAGAGGTGGTCAACCAGGCCAAAAGAAGTTCAAGGCAAACACCAACAGAAAGCTCCCAGACTCACGGTATTTGATCTGGCAAGCACTGGAAACCTTTTAAATTCTATGCTGTGCATTTGTGCAATCTGTGGAACTCAATACCGTAATAAATAAGTACTGGAAGACTCAAAGGAAAACTAGATGTGCATGGAAACTCAGAATATCCAGATTCACCGGCCAGGATGCATCCCTCCTTTTGCTCCGGAGCGTACTTCAACCTTAGCAGTTTTTGTGAAACTTGCTAATGTGCGTGTACAGTGAGATCTGGAAAGACCCTTCTTAACTGAGCATCTGCTTCCCGAGTGAGCCAACCTCTTGCTTTGCCCCAGCAGCCAAGCCCACACGGACCTGAGAGAACAGGCAAAGAACCACAGAGGATAAATGGGGGGCTGAACATGTGACAGGTGCTGTTAGAAGACTGGGAAGTTGGAAGGCACAGAGTTGTTGAGGTAAGTGGGGAGCTGGGGCCGTTATGGCAAAACCATGAAGAAATCTATATATTTAAGATGGAAAAGCAGAGGAGTGAAAAGGCCAGAGCTGGGGGAAGGAGAGGTGCTTGTGACTCACTGGGATGCATGAAGCAGCAAGCAGATGGATGTAAGCAGGCAACAGGCAAGCCAGCAGTTTTTTGGGAGTGACATAGGTGCAGCATGTGCCGCTGAGCATCTTCTCACCTTCAGCATCCCAGTGCGATTCCCCAGAGGGCAGGCAGCTCCGTCATGCTCTGAAGGTTAAGCTGCGCCTTCTGCCTGGCAGAAGAGCACAGTGCTGCCGATGGGTAAAACTGCCTACCTACTTAAAAGCAAACCCCAACACTGCCAGGAGGGACAGGCTTTATTTTTAGCTGGGACACCAGCAGGGTCACTGCTGGTGCTGCATTTCCCCACAGAAGCCAGGGTTTCATGAAGTGTGCTGTGCTGTCAGGTCAGCTTTGGGGAGATGGATTATTTAAGTTAGAGAAAAGGAAACATTTACTAGAAGAAGTGAACCTGAAACCACTCTGGAAGGTTAAAACAGAAGGAAAAAATGATGCTTAAAGAGCCAGAGCAGGTGGTAATTTATGTGAGGGCAACATCTAGTGCACCCGTCTCCACGATGCTCAGACAGGAGAACACCCCATCACATCTGGCTCCAGCAGCATCCCTTCTGCCTGCCTCCTATAACCCAAACTTTGAAAGGCTTGTCAGGGGGCTGCCAAAACAAAAGCAGCAGCATGTCATCATCCCTCACCGGGATCTTTCGCAAAGGAAAAGCACACACAGAGACACCTGCCTTGCCTTGCTAATTGAAGACAACAACACTGAGACCTCCATCTCACTCTGGGCCTCAGGTCCTCACACCAGGGTGCCCAGTTAGTCCTGAGACAGGCAGCCCCCCCAGGACTCGCATACTGGCTAAGCGCAGCACCCTCAGCAAGCACAGGGCAGCAGCACAAACCTTGCCCGCTGCAGCCTCCTGATGACAAGGAGTCAGGTCCTTCCCCGCTAGTGGATTTCATGGGTGCAAACCTAATAAAACAGTTGGCACCACTCCCACTTGCACTGCCAGGGAATGCAGTCTGGAGGTTTCAACATGGAGAGTTCGTTGCTGATGAAGTACCGAGTGCTAGTGTGAAGCTTTCAAGGGACTTGAAAGAACAGAGAGCAGAGGGGGAAGTTTTCATTTTATTCCCTTCCTGCAGGACCCGAGTCCATTTGGTACGTTGCACCTGAGAAGGAGCTTGGCCTAGACTCTCAGTTTGATTTTTGTTTTTAATCAGGATCAAGCCTTGTGCATGTTCCTGGGAAGATTTTATATTAAAAACTATTTTGTCTTTTTTCCCCTGCTGATTCTTGTGCTTCTTAATAGCTTAAGAAGCGCTTTGCAGACCCCATCACTCTTAGGTTCTTTGCAACTAATTTGCATTCAGGACTATCCGTCTCATCAAGAGCAGACTTCAAGGCTGAACCAACTCCAAGCCTTAACTGCTGCAGGCAATTCAGGCAGCAGCTTTACAGGTGGAAGCAGGGCTTCTTAAACCAACCTGAACATTTTCCACCTCCGGTCATTTGTTCCCACTCTGTACTAGCTTTCCCTTTTTTGTTGGTGTAGCTGTTGGCATGGCTATGCCATGAATGAGACCAGGAACCAACCTGGCTGAAAAGCAAGCTGAACCCACTACCTGGCCACATGTGCCACAATGCCAGTACCCTGCAGGGGATAGGACAGGAGCAGGAACAAGCAGACAAGGTGGGAAGGCTGTAGAAACCAAGGCACAAATGACAAGCACAGCAGGGGCATTAGCTGCATGGGCAGGGGCAGGTTTGCCTCTTGCCGTGGTGAACCCTGCAACACCTCCTGAAACATTTAACAGCCTCATCTTGCTATGCAAAGGCAGAGATGTATCCCCACCTCCATTTTTCCCAGCCAACATGCCTGTTCAAGGGTTAAGTAGTAATCCCAACCAAAACCATGGAACAGGATGAAGGTGCTTATTAAGGTGAACTTTAAGTTCAACATCAAGATATGACTTTCCACCAAGGAAGATCCTCAAGGTGGTAAACCAAGATATCCAGGCCTTAATGCCCCAAAACAAATTTTCCTGACATCAAACAGCATGGAGGGCAAAAGCATGGCTTCTTTACACAGGGCATTATTCTGAGTCTCCATCTGTCACTGGCTGGGGTGGGCCAGCAGTGTGTGGCAGAGGCAGCGGTGCCTTCCCCAGTGGGGATGGCAGTGGGAGACTCACAGCCTGCCTGGACCCTGGTGACACTCTCTCCTACTGCTACTCGCATTGAGGGGAGCTAGGCCACATCCAGAGCAAGCTGCAGCTCAACCACAAAGCAAGGTGCAGACCTGCTCTAGCTCCCCCCGCTCTGGCCCAGAGAAAGAAACCAGCTCTCACCAGCACACGGACACCCTGACAGGGCACCTTGCACTGTCAGCACCGGAGGCCCCCGTTCACTCCTGGACATGTTACCTTCAACACAACCTCAGCAGTCAGATCTAAGTGCCCTCTCATCGGTACATCTCTGCATCACTACATTTCTTTTGATTAAAACCGTACTCTGCGTTGCTGCTGATGAGTGCTGCTGTTTGCTTTGAGACAGCCTCCAAGTACCAGCCTAGGAGAAGGTGACGATGAAAGCAGTAGCAATGCAGCCTCGTATGTCTATACTTTCTAAAACTCTCCGACAACTCCCTGGTTGCAAAACATGTCCAGCAGCACAGGATATTTAGTATTTCTGATTGCTCTTGACCTGGCTGTCTCTGCTGCTGTCCTGAGTTAGGAGGCTTAGGTTAAAAGACAGCAGAGCAGAGGAAGGTAGCAAACAGAGCAAGCCCAATTTTGCAGCCTTGAAATAATCTGCTAGTGAATGGAAATGCTGAATGGAAACAGAATCTTCTCCTAAATCTGAGTGCTCTGGAAAAGCTCGCTGTTTTATTATGATGGAAAGTCCTCATCGGAGTGTTTTGTTAGAAAACAAGCTATCATAAAAAAAAATAAAATGTTAAGAGCTCTAAGCTCCCCTCTCTCCCATGATGTCAGCTGTCAGAGACATCAACGGCAGCTCAGCTGTGTGATCAAAGGCTCCAGCAAGGGGATTTAAAGACAGAATTACCAGCAAATTGAGAGTTGAAGGAGCATGGGGACATCACCTGTTTATAAATGTGTCTTATGGGGTGAACCAATTACTTTACGATACTGTACTACAGGAACAACAGCACCTAGGTCTTCCCATTGCAACCATGGCAAGATGGGGTGGTGGTGGTACCTTCGGAATGGCATGACACACCCCTGCCGCCTGACGCCTTGCTACTCCTGCAAAACCCTGTGACAAAAATGCCTAGAGGGGAGACTGGGAGGTCATCGTGCTGAACTTTGTGCACACACATCTGGCCCTCAACCAGAGCTTGCAGTTTAAAGCATTAATGCAGAGAGAGCAGAGGGGAAGGAGGGAAGCCAACTACTTATACCACACATTAGTTCCCAAGTGGTCCGGCAACCCACTGAAGCGGCAGGAGACTCAAGGTGGTTTCCAGATTTCATTCTGGAGGTAGCAGGGACAGCAACCTTGTCTTCAGCCCCAGACCTCACAGCCCTACATCGACAAAATCAGCAAATGCAGGACCACAAGCTTAGCAGCACAGAAGGCATTTTAAAGGTGCCCCAAGAACAGCTTGGTGTATGGTCTCATGTAATCTCTCAGTGCATCAAACTCTGCAGGGCAAAGACTGAAATTTATTAGACATTTGTATGGCACTTCGAAACATGGGCCCCCAACCAGGCTGATGCTTTTAGGAGTTACTGTTATCTAAACAGTAAATCAACAATAGCATCAATCTATGCCACAATACCTAAAAACAATGGGTGATGGTAGATGGAGCATCACAACTACCAACTTACAGGCTTCAGAGATTTTTTTTCCCCCTATTAAGAAGATGGCTTTATCTGTGTAATTTAATTTCCTTCACTTTTTTTTTTTATAAATACAGAATTAGATATTACTGTCTGATTTAAAAAAAAAAAAAGAAATTTGGCTGGCAATCAAAGCTATCTTTTTAACTGTTGAAGCACATGAAAGACATCTGAAACATGACAGCAACAAAGAACAAGGAACTATTTGTCACCGCCACTTGGTCATTGGGGAGGCTTAGGGGAGGAGACTGATGCTGTTTGTTTAAAACAAGCAAACAAAAACCTGACAGGCAGACCATTTGTCTGTACAGTGCTTCACTTGAAAATATTGGCAGAGGGAATACTTGGTTTCTAATAAAAAGTGCTGACACACTCCATTACGGCACTTCCCTGCCTTGGGGCTGTAGGATGGGATGCAGGATGTATTGCAGGAAGGATCCCCTGAGAACGAGGGATACATGTGGGATCAGGCACAACATGGCAGCAGGTCAGCCCAGGCCCTTAGCAATGACTCTACCTGTCCAACCAGCAATACCATAGCATCCACCATACACAGACCAGCCTCACCTGGCTTCACCTCACCAGCTCCAGAGGAAGGCAGAGGCAGCAGGAAGGCTGGATTCATCCCTGGGTACCTCCTCCCTTCCTACAAGACAGCCAAGCTGAGAAGTAGCACCCCAAGTGCCCTGCAACTATCATGCAGAACAACTGCCCGTGATCCCAGCAACAAAGTCTGCTCTGGTCGGACACGGCAGCTCCCACGCTCACACTGGCCAAGTGAGAGCCCATGGAGCACAGCACGGTGCATGAACCCAGACCATGCTCAGTATCCAGCTCCACGTGCGCTCTCCTGTTCTGGGTGCTGGTGCTCAAGACAGCACAGAGCTGCCCAGGGCGATGGAAAGGACTATCCCACTTGGTAATGGCACCTGCCATCCCAGGTGCCATCGCATCAGGTGGCAGCTTTGCAGAGGCAGAGGGCAATCTCTCTGCAAGGGAGAAGTGCTATGCAGAGTGCCATTAGGATGGCTACGCACTCGCCTTCCCTCTCGCACACTGTCACCCACTAGTTATTGCAACCGTGTCTTCACCAAATCCCTACACAGGTAGAAAAATACCATTAATGATACAAATGAGACCCAGGCAGATGAAACTATGTGCCCAGCAGCATGCTGGAGGCGTGCCAGAGATCCGGAGCCTACCTGCATTTCCACTGCCCTCACACAGGACCTCAGCAGCAGGGTTACCACAATCTGTCGTACCTCAGGCATTTGGGAAATGCTTGAACCACCCACTTACTAGAGCAGAACTCATTTTTGGCTTGGGAAAAAAAACCCCAAAAAACCACCACCACAACAAACAGACTGCTGTACTGCACCTTTTCCCCAGGGCTCTCTGTTCTCATGCAGTCCTCTCCCTCCCCGCCCTGGTTGGTGTTCACCCTTTTATTTATAACGGGGGCTAACTGATCTGACTGCCATCACGTTGCACCATCACCCTCACGGCAAGAGCTGAGGGCTCCTGGGCTGCTCTCGCTCCTCCCCAGCCAGCCCTCGGCAGTAGCTGGACGTGCTCCTCTCCGACACCGCTACTTCTGCTCGGGAAACAAGCCTTGTTCCAGTTCACCACAGAAGCCTGAACACAGGCACCGAACACGACTCACTTTCTTAGCTAAACCATGATCAGGGTAAACAAACGCCTGCAAAGCAGCGGATGGAGCAGGATAAGGGACTCCCTAGAAATGCTGGTGCCACAGGGGAGCAATGTCTCTCCCCGCTGCACCAAACCTACCCAGCACCTGTCTCCAAGGCCTCCGTGCCCCGCAGCCCCGAAGGCAGCTCTGCTCCCCCCGGCCTCCCACCAGCTCCCGGAGAGCACGGGACGAGCGCTCTTGAATGGGAAGATGCCGCTGATTGTTACCTAAGTCTTCCAGCCCAGTCCTCTCCAGAAATAAAAAACAGCTCAACAAAAATCACCCTTTTGCTCCACAAAGAGATGCAAGGAATTAAAGGAACACGCATATAAGCACGAGGAGGTGTGGGGGTGTGGGTGCACAAGGCACCCCTTCTCACCCTCACTGCTCCTTCAGCATCTCACCTTAACTGCAAAATAGATTTTTAGGGTGATATCCCGAGAACAAGCCCAGGAACAAACCAAGGAGCCAGGAACCCAACCATTACACTACAGCTCCACTTGGGGGGGCAGAGGGGGAGATGGCCATAGCCTCACGTTTTAGAATAACAGTAAAAAAAAAAACCAAAAACCAAAAAACCCACACACCACCAAAGCCCCAAAGCACTTGCAACGGTTTCACCTCCCACCCAGAGCAATCGATACTTTAGACACAGGTGAAAAAAATAAAGCCCTGAAGCAAGGCTGGGAGGAAGGATGAGCACAAAATTACCCAACATTTAGGTCAGCTCGTATGCGTGCGTGTGGTACCGGCTCTCTCCCCGGCAGTGGGGGCCGGGGCCCGCCGGCGGCCCCGTGCCCTATTTAGGGCAGAGCCTGGCGCAGCAGCTATATTTGACACCCGGGGTAAACAAGCCGGCCCCGCCGGACGGAGCGCGACAGCTGCCCGGGACGGTGGCCCCGGCTGGCCCGGCCTCCACCGACGGGGGGTGGGGGGAAAGATTAAAAAAAAAAAAAAAAGGAACGTTAAAAAAAAAAAGGGGGAGAAATTTATAGCACTGCATGAGAGTGGCCCTCCCCGCCCGGCAGCCCCAGGCAGGGCCGCCCCCCCGAGCTCCCCGGCATCCCTGCGGGCCGCACCGAGCCGAGCCGGGGCACCCCCGCCCGGCGGCGGGAGGGATCCCGGGGCCGCCGCCACGGGGCCGCGGGCCGGGGCTGCTCCCTGCCGCGCACGCCCCGCCGCGCTCGGCGGCTGCCGGCGCTTCCCTCGCCCGCTCCCTCCGCCAGGCCCCGGCCCCGCAGCGCCCGGCCCGGCGCCCCCTCCCCGCCGCGCATCCCTCCCGCAGCGCCCGCTCCGCGCCGTATGCAAAGCCCAGCCCCCGCAGCGCGCACACACGCGCACCCACACATGCATGCACACGCACACACACACACGCACACACAGCTCCGGCAAAGCAGCGCGGATGAAGCGAGCTGCCAGCACCTGGGCAACGTTAAATCCCCTTCCCCCGCCCGGCAGAAGCCCCCCGCCCCAGGCATGGAGCCCTGCTTGCGAGCAGGAAACTTAACCGCCAGCCCTGCGCCTCGGCAGAGCAGGGGGTAGCACCCTCATACTTACCCCTTCTGGCTGCTTTCCTGACTTTTTTTTTTCTTTTTTTTTTTCTTTTTTTTTTTTTGGAGGGGCGGGCGGGGGTGGGGGGGCTCCGCTCGCTCCCCGGTACAAATCCTTCCGGTTCCTAAAGGTTGCTCATCGCATCTCCCGGTGATTCACCGACGGTGTGTGCAGGTACGGGGGGGTTCGCCTTTGCATGTCAGTCCAAGTTGCCTCGCTCGCTACAAAACCTGTGCTCTCTTTTGCAGCTGTCAGGGTGAGCGGGGAGGTGCATCTGGAAAAGGGGGTGGGGGTGGAGGTAAAATGTTGATAAATCCACCAGCCTTGATCTTCAGCTCCGTGCGGCGGAGTTTGGGGAGGGAAGGGAGGGCTGGCGAAGGGGGAGGAGGACGGAGATGAATGAGGGTCGAGGGAGGGGGGAAGAGAAAATGGATTGTACCCCAGATTGCCACTGAATCTGCCGGGCTTCCCCCGCTCCCGCGCTCACGCCGGCGGGGCTCGGTCCGGGCTCCCCAGCATTACGGCGAAGCGCGGAGCCTGCTCGCTGCGAGCAGCGGGGTTTGCACAACTGCAGCAAGAAGCCAAATCAAAAAGCCAATCTGCGAGGCTCCGGACCGCACGTCACCCTATCAGCTGGGAGCCAGAGCTGCAACAGAATTACAAGCCATGCATATTTATTCTCCTGAATCCAGGGGGGGGGGATTTTCAGATCGGTTAAAGCAAAGCACAGCGAAACCAGAGCAAACCCTTTCCAAAATAAATAAAGGCAGAGCATGTCTTGCATATAGCATGCACACACTTACACACAGCCCCCCGCCCCCCCGTGAGACCTCCGTGGGTATATACAGATAAGAGAGACACACTCACTGAGTGGGGAGCACTCCTGTACCCTCCAAGTATATCGACTTGACTTTGTGTATTTCAAGCAAGGGAGGGGAAGAACACAGTAGTTGAGCCTCAGAGCAGAAGATATTGATTGCATATCTGAAATTTAAAGCATCTGCCAAACATTTCTGAGAGATTTAATGTACGCAATGTAATTACACAGGCAGAGTTGGTCCTGGTATCCTTTTAAAGCCACATGCTTTGGTTTCTGCAAGCAGAAACCACCCAGTCTTTTGGGTTTTTTAAACCAAAGTCAAATAACAAGTTGCGAGACAGCGAGTCATTTTAAGGCAAAAATTAGACGTTGCCTCCAAAGTTGCTATTTGACTTCGGCAGATGACTGGGGGCTGGTTTCCAGGGCCCTGGAATAGGACAGTAGCTTTATGCCTTGCCCCAGACACATCATGATGTGTGCACACAGGTTTGTCTCTCCCTGTGATCCCCTCTGTTTTCATAACAGCAGTTACAAGCAGACATGTGTCTCCAGGAGATTTACCTTCTGGCATGGCTTTTCACTTCTTCAAAGAACCAGTAAGCCCATGTACTACAAGGCAATCATCCTTGACACACGGCTACTATGCCAAAGGATGGGCTGTTTCATACTCCAGAGAGAAGCTGTCCCCACTCCATTGCTGTGGGTGACTCCCCCTTACCCCATGAGGGGATGAGGGAGCAGAAGCTTCCTAGTGAGACCTGAGCAGGTGTGGAGTGCAAACTGTCCCCATCAAAAGCAGCTGCATAAACTGCCCTGAGAAACCCGAGCCCAAGTCTTATGCTGGGCAACAGCTTTTACCTTGGCCAGGCATAGGCAGGAGATGTACAAAGAGGGAAACTGAAAGGGCAGCAAAACAGTTACTGGGAGGTCGACGTGTGAAATAGTTGCACGTACTTCATGCTGCCAAAAACGGGTAAGGGAAGCTGCAAATGGGCTGCAGTCCCCCACAAGAAAGCATAGACCACCAAGTCCCTGAAAGTCAGCTCATACATTCTAGTTACGTATGCTCCAGGCAGCCCCTGGTCCCACACGTCAGCACAGAAGGGATGTGGAGACCTGCAACAGCAGTTAACTGTTCTGGTCTGGCTACTTACTGTTATTAGAGCAGGGCATGGAAACCCAGAAACAGAGGGGCAGCTGGAGGAGGATACAAGGGGACATGGTTGCTGCCAGGTGGGGTGAATAAGTAGGAGATGGCAGCACAACAAAGTGAAGAATATCCTGTGGCTCCCCAAATGCCACCTACACACTCCTGCTGTCCCCATATAACCCAAGCAAGGCAGCGTACCAGGTGGAAACGTGGTACGGGATTCACACCGGCCAGAGGACAAGGCAAGATCTAACATGTACCAAGGTGCCTGAGCTTGGGCCAGCCCCACACAGGCCTGTGTGTCTGGATGATGCTCCTGCGTAACCTCAGGGAGCAGAAGGGCTTCCCAGTGCCTGGGGGCACACACGCACACGCGCACCTGTGGCCCAAGGCATTGAAGTGCCCAGCAGTCTCAACGAAGCTCTGGAAGAGCCCTTACTGACATTGACATATAAAATCAACAGCACAGCATCAATGGCTGAAACCCCAGACCAGGTGGGTGCAGGGACCCTGGTGCTGGCCAGTGTCCAATCTCTGGGTGGCCACCTCCAAACCTCACACCCCTGCCAGAAGGGACCAAGGGTGGCAGGTCTCCAGCTTCCTCCAACGCTGAGCAAAGAGATCTGTCCCAGCCGGCACGGGGAAACTCTCCCAACCCATGGCGCGTCACCAGGCAGTCCCAAATAACCACTTGTGTTTCAGCCTTGGCGAGAGCAGGTCTGGAGTCGAGGAACAACGGTACAAACTGCTGTCAGCAGGAACAAGCCCTAGGGGTGACACAAATTTACAGTTGACAATAACTTAAGACAGACAGAGCTCTTTATTGTACACAGATGTTTCATTTCACCTCATCTCCTCAACTCAGTACATAAAATCATGCCTAATACGTTTAAGAAATGCTCCCAGGCATTTCCCTCTTTCCTTCCCTTCCATATGGGCCTGGTCTTACATTGCTCAGCTCAGGCAGAAATTGTTCATCACAAGAGGGAATATATGAAATTTTTTATCTCCTTAGTCTTAAAGGTGTGCTTGCAAGGAACTAACCTGGGATGAAAGCATCCAAACTCTTTATATAATAATACAATAAAAAATAAATCAACCTTCTTGTTTATGTTAGCCTTAGCAAATAAAATACAGGGATTAAAAACTCCTGGGCTGCTTAGCACAATCAAGCCTGGATGTCAGTTTTTAATGAATACCGAGATCACTTGATATTTCAAGCGTTTCATCACCTAAACTAAAGATTATCAAATACTAGTATGATAGAGGAACAGGCACTATTTCTTTCATAAAAGCTTCTCTCAGTCTCTGTGAATGACAAGCATAATTAATAATTACATCATGCAGCAGCAACAACAAAATTTGTAAAGCAAAACCCATTCCCCTCCAGACTCCTCCATGATCACCTGAAATCAAAACCAAAGGTAGGCAATGTTGCTCATGAACAAGAAAGGTGTCAGTGAGGTACTTTTCCCATGAGCAATCAGAACCTTAATCCCACTCTCAAACCTGCATCCAAGCTCTTGAGATTTGGAGCAGAACAAGAAATGCGGGCTTTGGTCTGCCTTTCCTTGTCCACCTAAGACCGTAGAAGATTTTTCTAACTTAATCCATGGTTTCAACATCCCATGGCTTCAGCCTTCTGCTGGCAACCATGCTGATAATAAAGATGCTGATAGCAGAACATCAGCGCTGTCGATAAAGGCAACATGTATAGCAGGTGTCAACTTGCTCTTCCAGGCCAACATCATCTATTGACATAAAAACCTGCCAGCGTCCTACAGGTTCTGGAAGAAACTCTGGGAGTGTGTTAGCTGAGTCAGAAAGGACCTGTTCCTTCCCCTTGATCCACCAGCTATGCACTTAGCACATACGGGTAAGAATTTCACGTAGTTGCCATCCAAAATTTCAGGCAGATATGGCCATATTACTGCTATATTATGGCCGGCATCACAAGCTGTGGGTTTAGCTTCTCCTTAGAAAATCTTTAGCTGAACAAGGCCATAGGAATTGTTCCCACCATCTTGCTGTCCTCCTCTGATCTTTCAGCCCTTGGCCTAATGACCCAAGAACGGCCACAAACACCGTCTGCGTTTGCCCTTGTTGCTTGAATGCCAGCAGCCTTACTGCTCCTGACCCAAAGTTCGTACCCAAGGGCCTGGCACAGCCCTCTTCTCTCATTTAAGATGTGGCCTTGGTGAACCTGCGTTATGCGTCAGGCTGGTTTTTCATAGCTTTGCTTTTCCTCCCTCATCAGCTTTCATCAGCCGAGATGCCTGCTCACATTTGTGTCAGAAGAGATGGGATAATGTGACATTTATTAGTATGATGCATCTGCAGAGCCTTGAAATCAAGTTCCAAATCTGAGAAAAAATTACTTTCTAGGGGAAAGAGGAAAGGAGCCATCATGTAGGAGGCAGCTTCAAGGCTCTCCATGATTACAGAGCAAATGAACCCAGTTTAAGTGTAAAGTTCAGTGCTTTATTTTTTCGTCCATAAAAGCCTGCTTTGCAAACATGACTAGAGCTCTGAGAGCCAAGCCAGGCTTTACACACACATCCTTGACAGTGCACGTGTTCCCGTGGGACAAGCTGCGGGACACCTGGCACGGTCCATGCTCTCCTCATGGCACTTCCTCTGGCCAGTGGACAGTTCCTCCACAGGTCCTAGCAGGTGGGTTTCTGCCACAGATGCACAGCAGGGATGAAGCATTGCGCATTCTTTGTGTATACTCTGTGCAGTGATCAGGAAGGAGTGAAATACGGGTTTAATATCACTCATCCACAGAAGAGGCTGTGACAGGTGTAGGTTGTGATAAGATCCTCTAGTCTCATTGCAGAGCTTCCTAGGAGGATTAGTCTGGGGTCAGAGGCCACGTTCCTCAGGTCTGACTCAGAAGAAAGGGCAGTTCTTTGTGTGATCATCCTCACCGTCACAGCTGAGTGCAGAGCAACGTAGAGCCAAACCCACATGTGACTGATGGACAAAACACGTCCTGGTCTGGGTTTGCCAATGGTATTTTCTGTAGGTGAATGCGGACCTAAAGGAACTTAATGCAGCATTCAGCCACCATGTACAACCCCCCCCAGATTAATAATAATAGTGCAAAAACCTAACTAAAGATAACAGCTAGTCATTGGGAGTCCAGGGCAACTCAAACCCTTGAAAACTTACGATGAGATGCATCATCTTCCAAAGAATCCACCTGACAATGGAGAGTGAGGGCACACCTCACAACCAGTTTTTGATCATGGTGGGATCCAGGACACATGCTAGTTCCAAAGTTTTCCATTTTAGCATTGGCTTCAGAAACTGTTGATCCAGATTGACCACTGCAGGGTGCAGAGGAAGTGGTCATCTGTGGTGGAGCATACCCGCCCAGGACAAACACCCTGGGCAAGGCCTGGCAAGCCAGCGCGTCCTGGGGCAGGAAACAGGCACGCACCCCAGGGGGATTGTTCCAGCATTTTAAATGCTAACCACAGATGATGTTCAGGGGAACCTTCTCAGGATGAGGAGCTCTGAGACTTTCCTTCTTTTTGGTGTCTTAAAGCAACACCTTAATAGCAACTCTAAATACAAACTGGGTTATATATTTTTTGAGGGGGTTTATAACAAGTTGTTTTTTTCCAGGAGGGACCAACGGGACTCTATTGCTTACCGCACTGGGGTATGTACCAGGACAAAGGGCATATCCAGAAGGTCCCTTTCAACTGCAGTGACTAGTAATTAGCAACCAGCACCAACACTGCTGGCAATACACCCATTTTTTCAGCTGCAGGACAAGCACATGAGGATTACAGCAGTGGTTTGGACGGATCTGCTCTTCTCCCCACTCCCACTGAGGACCATGGAACCTGGCCTCAGAAGAGGAGGTTTGATGTGATGGACAGCAACAGATATTAGCATGGTAAGAAGCCCGCGAACACATCAGCACCTTCTGATGGGTTCTCATACATGTCTTACAAAGCCCTAGAAGAGGATTTGGCTTCCAAAGTTGTCAATTTATTTAACAGCTTCCCAAAATAAATCTGAATTCCATAAAAATCAGTTGGAAAAGCTCACATTTTGTTGATTTTGAAACCAAAACAACGACAAAAGTCAAATGTACATCCACCACTCTTGTTTCCCTGTTAAACACTGGCACCAAGACTTATTTTTTTCTGCTTCCTGCACCACATGCTGGCTAATATAAAAAAAAAAAAATATTCCACATTTCTAAAACTAAGCCAGCGCTTCATGGAGAGGATTCACAACAATTCTAGAGCAGCAGCTGGTGCTTCGGCCACATGCCACACACAGGCTGGCTTTCTTATACCTCTCTCAACTCTTCCCCCTTCATCCTGTGCCTGTACCTTCAAATTCTGGGTAAGCTACTCCCTGGCTAGTGGGCTTGCTAACAGGCTAAATTATGCTGCTATTGGTAATGAAAAAATGGTTAAGGTTATGTTGCAGATAGCATATAGGTAGCAGGACCGTGTTGTCCCCATATTGGCTTCCAGTTCCTAAGGGTTTTCCACAGCATCAGTGACTCACTCTCCCACCCATTTTGCAGCCCTGGTGGCCCGTGGACCCACAGCCACCCTTCAGCCACTTGCCTACTCTAGCAGCACCCAGCACAGGGTGGTGGGTGCTCAGCTCGTGGAAGGAAAATGCTGTTGTGGGTGACCCTGCCCTTAACCTCGTGGCAGTTTCTGTGGGAGCTGCGAACAAGGTTTCACACTATGGTTTGTCTCCGCTTTGAGTACGCAAGATGGCAGAGCTGAAGGCCCCCAACCTTGGGGGATGTTACCAGCTACAGACCTTGATAGCACAGTCCAATGGGGATAACAATAAATGCTGGATAAAGATAGAACAAGATTTTACTATTCCCCTAAGGTCAATGTAATCATTTTCTTAGCAAAACAGCTGAGACCTACTGAAAAAAACCCATAAAATCTCCTATGCAATAGTCTTTCTTCCTTTAAAAATCTGGGACAAAGCGAAGAGTGCCAGATTGTCTCTTCCCCCTGAGCAGTTAGAAGAAAGCCGTGCTTCCCTCCAGGAGACTCTGATCCTGTTTTATAAAAATCAGGGGAAAAAAAAGGAACTGTAAAGTAAATTAACATTAGCTGTTAATGAAAGTTAACAGTTTAATTAAAGGAGTGAGTGGCTTGCGCATGGAGAGATTGGAGAGATGCATCCATCTCTAGGATACGCACAGCTTCTGTCCAGGTCAGGCAGGACCCAGGAAACACGTATGGGACAAGTGCTCCTGGTGCAGGGTCTCACCCCAGACTGCTCTGGTGATGATGGTAAAGCACAGACAGCCTCCCTAGGAAAAGGCTGCCCATCAGGACTCCACGCAAGGTCTGCCACCACCCTCAGCACTGAAGCCTTGACGTTAAATCTCTAGTTATGTCACTGAACTGTCCTTCTGATGTGTGTTATGGTTTTTGATTAAGTGGGTGATAAAATATTGGTTATCCACTAAAGTATTAATTTATTCAGGTTCTCCTAAAAGTTAAGTTTACTAGAGTGTAATCCCTTGTTTCAACGTATAAAAAACCCGCACAACCACAAAAGGACATAGGTGCATGCAGCATATACCTATATAGGCTTAGATCCTGCTGAACACCACCTGCTTGTCCTAGCCATGTCATCACAGCCCAAAGCAGTCCCACCGTACTGCTCTGACACAGGGTAGTCAAAAGGATTCAGATGGAGGGAAGTTCATTTGTGCAGGAGAAAGGCACACCCAGCCATGTGCTCAAAAGGCAGGGCAGTCACCAATAGCCTGGCTTTTCTTTCTAAAGGAAAATAATTTTTCTAAATAAAAAAAAATGTGTTTTGTCCTGTACTTTGTACACAGTCCTACATTCAGCCCCTGCCCCTCTCTGTACACCGTCTCCCACCCACTCACGCCTCTCACCACACCCCCTCTTTAAGCCCCACTTTATGTTGTTGCTGTGGGGACAGGGGTTTAGTTGTTACTCTTTTTCAACACATCACGTAAACTGTGAACTTGGAGTAGCTCTTACTTTCTCTTTGTGATAACTAGTTTGCATCCCATAATGTGCAGAAGGAGGGGGTTTTTTTCTGGAGATAATAGGTGGAATAGACCAGAATGGCAGAAGCACTTCAGCCTGGAGAATCTCGGGCTGCCCATCTCGGGGATGACAGGGAGGCCATGGCCATTTTGCACAGCCTTTGGTCTCTGTTCTTCCTACATTCGTTTCTGCACTGCTGACCACGCTCCAGCTACAGAGCAGTATCTCCCACATCCAGGAATCCCAGTCACACCAGGCTGCTCACAGCGTTGTTTACTAAATACACCAAACCTTACCCCAAGGGCCATGAGCAGAAACACCAGGTAGAAAAAAAATGCCTCATCTCCACATGCCAGTAGATTTGCCAAGGTTGACAGCTGCACCAGCCACCTGAACCACATTTGACAGGAGTGACCCAACATCACTCAGCCCAGCTGGGCAGGCAAGACCCAGCTGGCAACACTCAGTCTCTCTTACAGCGGAGCCCTAACGTACTGGGTGCTTCCCTCAGCCGGGGCATCCAGATCGTCTCCTTCCCTACCCCACTGGCCTAATGTTAGAACATGGGTTGGGTTGGAAGGGACCTTAAAGATCATCTAGTTCCAACCCTTCTACCATGGGCAGGGACACCTTCCACAGGTTGCTCAAAGCTACATCCAACCTGGCCTTGAACACTGCCAGGGATGGGGCACCCACAGCTTCTCTGGGCAGCCTGTTCCAGCATCTCATCATCCTCACAGTAAAGGTTATCTTCCCAATATCTAATGTAAATCTACCCTCTTTTTATTTAAAACCATTACCCCTTGTCCTATTGCTACAGGCCCTACTGAAAAGTCTGTCCACATCTTTCTTACAAGCTGACTTTAAGTCTTGAAAGGCTGCAGTCAGGTCTCCCTGAAGAAAAGGCTCTTCTCCAGGCTTAACAACCCCAGTCCTCTCAGCCTTTCCTCACAGGAGAAGTGCTCCAGCCCTCTGATCATCCTTGTGGCCCTTTCTCATAAATGGGAAATTAAGATTTTGGGAATTGCCACCCAGCTACCGAACTTCCCTGCAGTAGGCTAGTAGGTCCCAGAGCTACAAGAGTGACCACCAGATGAGCACAGGTAGGTACCTGCTGGCCAAGGAAGGCCACACAGCCTCCTGGCCTCAGGAGCCAGCCCAAAAGTCACAACAGAGCTCTCGGCTGGTATCAAACATGCAGATGAAGAGCCAACCCCACAAGCCCTCTACGAAGGCTAAACCATGAGAAAGTGCCATGTACCTTAACGGGAAGAGCAGCAGAACCTCATGCAGACACCAGAGCTCAGAGAAAACCAAGCCCCAAAGGCTGGCAGCACACAGGAGCTGGGAGCAGAGCCACGCTCCCTGCAGTGCTGGCAGGAGCCGATGAAGCAGCTTCGTGGTGCTGAGGGAGGCTCAGCTCACCTGCACGGGGAGCCTGGGCCAGCTCGGAGCATGCTGGGGACAGCGGCAGGCGGGGTCCAGCCCCCTGCCCCAGGGACTGTGCTGCCTCACCAGTGCTGCTGCCCCTGTGGAGGGCAATGGGTGATGCTAGGGAGCAGGTCCTGGTTCAGATACCTGCCTTTGCCATGCCCTAGGAGTGACCTGCTGGAGTCCTTCTGGGGTGGCAGAGCCCTCACCCCTGTCCTGCCACCAGCCCCGCTACTCCTGGGAGCACTAAGTTCACAGGAGCCCCTGTGAACCCGTATGAGCTTCCCAGTCACTGCCTCCACGTGCTGCTCCCTGCCCCAGCCTGCACTCAGCCCACATGTGCTGCATCCAAGGTCCTCAGAAGGGCCTGGATTTACTCCTGAACTGGAAGTCAAAGGTACTGATAATGCCAGAAGCAATTCCCAGGTACACCTCCCAGACATCACCCATGCAGCAGAACAGGTTCCCGAGTCCCAGCGGCATGCAGACCAACTCACTTAACAGGGAGCCAGGAGACCCGCAGCTCACAGCCTTGCCCTAACTTAAGTAGTTTCAGCAGCACCAGGCAGGTCCTCAAATGCACTGGAGCATTCATTACTCATCTCCCCAGGCTGCTGCAAGGGCTAATTCCTTGACACTTGGTTGCAATGCCCTCCAGAGAATGAAGGTGTGGTTCAGCACACTCATTACGTGGCTTATTACAGAAGTTAGTATTTACTAGACCAGTGAAACTGCATCCCAGGAACAGCAGCACAACACAGCCTCCTTCCCTAGCACCATGTGGTTTTGCTCACGCTGCAAGCACAGCAGGGCCTGTGGTGCTTGGATTCCCTTTCAGCTGGTTCTGCTACAAACCACTGTGCTTCCCCTTCAGCTGCTGTCCCAACTGCCATCATCTCACTAGTTCCAGCTGCATCTAGGAACAGACTAAGTCCTTACTTGGTATGGTTACATTCCTATGGTATTCCACTTAACATCTTTCTAGTGCCTCTTCAAGTACTTCCTTCTTACTGAGAAGGAGAGTGGAGGGATGGCTCCATGTCCCACACAGGGCACAGGCAGTGTGCTGTGACTGCTGCCAGGTGGCTAGGGATAGCCAAGTCATCAGCTGTCACAGCCATCCCTGGGGAAAAAAAACAAGGCTCCCCTCTTCTCCACTGGCTGGTGGAGCATTATCCCCTCTGCATCTCCCCTCTGCCCAATGCTATCCTGTGCATCAGCACGCCTCCAGGCATCCAGGCTGCTGCCTGTCACTAACTGGACTCAGAAGCCTAGCAGGTCCCTGGCTCGTTACTGCCAGACCCACAGCGGGCTCCCAGGGGAGGTGAAGAGCATAGCTCCCCCCGTCACATGCTGCAAGGGTTTTAATCCCATCCCTGTAAGGGTGTGCAGGGACCAGAGCATGCACCAGAGCCATGAATGAAGCTCATTTCATCATGCCTTCGGAAAGACAGAAATCAGGGAATGACCTTTATCTAGCCTCTGCATAGACACGTATTCATCCTCAATTCTTTATTGGTGGTTTCATGGTTCACTGCTTTCATGAGACACAGAGCTGCTGGTACAGGGTCAGGGGACTGGCTGCAAGAGCAGCTCCCTTGTTGGACTTGTTTGGTGAGTGCATTGAGATTTTAAGTCCTTTGCCAGCTTCCAGGAACAATGAACGCACATTCAGAAAAATAAAAAAAAAAAAAAAAAAAGGAAGAAATACATTATTAGAAGGAGCAAAGCCTCAATGAATCCCATCGCTTCCCCCAACTGCTGCTGCGTCTAATCATTTTCATAGTGTATCAGGAAGTGTGAAATCACCAATTAATTTTATGACAGAGATTGTCATCACAGAAGGTGGAGACATGAAACCTTCCTCTCCTGAATGCAGTTGCAGCTGCAGGTTCACTCTCAACTACAAAGTCTCCCACCTTACCCAGAGTACCACTGGAGAAAAGCAATGAGACAGAACACTCCAAACGAGGTCACCTCTTTTCTTTGATGGAAACACACAGACAAGCGCCAGTCCTCGCTACGGAAACCTCCCAGGCTGCTGAGATGCTGAGCAGGGGAAGTTCCCTTCATAGATTTCTCACCAGCACACAGTAAATAAGACACGTGCACACTTCCTCCAGGGCTCTGCTGCCTGGAAAAGGCTCTTGCACCTCTCAGCAGCAGTGAAGGCAGAGCTCTGAGCCTGGTCACCCCAGATGTGAAACATCAAGCATCCGGACTCAGCCTCCAGGCACTGTCTTAACTCTCCAAGCATTGCACTGCTCTTGGCCAGGTCAAGGGTCTTCCCATCTTGTAGGACCAATTCAGAAAATGCAAACTCTTGAACTTTGGACAGCTTTCCCTCTGCTGTTGGTGGACCTGAGGACAATCCATCCTCACCCACATCCACAGCTGCCAACGCAGGACCTCTCCCTCACCAGATGCATTTACAGAGGCAAGTGCAACAAGGCCTTGACCAGCCCAATGTTACTGCAGTGCACAGAGGGAGATGCAGAGAGCTTCCAGTCTCTCCAGCAGAGTACAGATTATGAGATCAAGCCAAACCCTGATCTATGGAAATTAGCTGGAGCTTTGTCACTGTGAGCAGTGTAGCCCACACTACACCACAGGAGCCGCTGAAGGGCCTGGAGAAGCAGCACAGAGCAGCGGAGGGCAGGAAGCGAAGTGTGCTGCATCCAACAACTTCCAAGGGGAATTCACAGAAGCAAAATGAAATTTGGAATCTGTCCAGAACATCGCAGCCACCAGCCCCATTGCAGAGCATAACAGACCTTTAATGACAGCTGCTGAGTTGACATCTGCTATCAAAAGGCAAGATCGCAAACAGGTCATTGGTCTGCTCCTGACCTTGAACTGGACTGGAAGCTATTGCAGTCCCACTGACACTGTCTCAGCCCCTCAAAGAGAGGAGTGCAACACACATGGAGACCTCCTAACACAGCCTGCACCCCCCTTGCATGCTGCAGGACTTCTTCCTTCACTTGCCAGCCCAGCACAAGGTCACTGGCCACCCTTACATTACAGTCTCACTGTTTATTGAAGCAGGTGGGGAAGGGGCTTACCTGGGGTTGCAACAATTCTCCTACTTCCCAGGCATTGGACGGTGTCAGTCAGCACGGGTGAAGTGCCAGTCCCACAAGGCACCTGCCTCACCCCTGTCCAGAAGGGAGGGCTGGCGTACCCAGGTTGGCACCCACGGGGGCAAGGTACCGCTTGGTTTCCATCAGTGTCTGAACTGGACTGAGCAGATCAGAGCACAGGGACAGAAAGAAACCCTTGAGTCGGGATACAAAACTAAATCAAAGTTTTATGGGCCAGGATGAAAGGGGAAGTACTTCAAAGTCTGCAAAGCATAAATTTTCCTTTCTGCTGTGGTTTTTCCTTCCCCCTTGTTTTAATATGATGGATCACCTGATAATGACAGGCAGTCGCTCTGACTGATGTGTACACCCAGGATAAAGGAGAGCAGGAAATTGGATCTGAGGCTCTATAGTGTATTTCAGTGAGTTCTGGAGCCACCAGAAAGAGACACTTGGTCGGGTTGCTAACACCTTCGTACTCCCCACAGCTGCAAACATGCAGTCCTGTGTTCAATTTCCTGCCATCACTCCCTGTGTCTAGTGCGCAGCCAAAAACAGGAGTATGAAGCGTATCTGATTTAGAGATGCTCACAAATGAGGCACAGGCTCTGGCTACAGTAGGAAATTGAACTGTTGATGAAAATGGTTTTCACCAGGGAGCCTCCTTCTCTCCGTACCTCCCCCATTCTGCCTTGTCTGGGGCTTAAGGTCACAACTATTGCCTCTTTCACCAAGACATCAATGAACTGGGTTTAGTACTTGCTTTTCTAGACCCAGTTTTTCTGGTGACTGTGAGGAAAGCTCTCTCAAAGTGCACTGAGCCCCTTCCCCCCATCCCAGCTGCTCTGGGCCATGGCAGAGGTAACACGCTGAGCACACCACCTTGGTTACCCTCACTCTGCTGCCTTCTGCATCCTACAGGAAAAGCTGGTTTGCCTGCTGAAGGGGGTGGAGAAGGGAGGGGGACCACAACAGGGCAGGAGTAGGTTTTTCTAATACATGATGAAATGCCCTTTGGGTTCAGATCTGGCCTTGCAGGAGCTGTCAGGACATTAAGAATCTGTTCCTGTTGCAGGCTTTGCTGGGTCCTCAAAGCCAAATCCCATCACATGCTTCCTCAGCTGTTAGGCAGGCAGAGGGCACTCTTCCAGAAGGACCACGAGACTGGTGGATGCAAAGCCAGCCCTGATGTGGCACTGGGGCACTAAGTTCTGGATCCTACCCTGCTGATATTTAGAAGGAGGTTAAGCCTGTGAATCTCGGCCTGGAGAAAGGCAATGCTACTGGTGCTTCTCTCTTAACTGGACTCAAATGGCTTCATATCCCAGAGGTTTTGGAGTCCAGACCCTGGTTCTCAGCCCTCACTCCTCTTGCGCTACAGACAGCTAATTCGTACTTCTAGATTGCAGCCTAGATCAGACACAGATGCAGTGGAATACTCAGGCAAGGTTTTTGCTCAAGTACAGCCAGCCTGTCCTAAGCAAAATACCCTAGATATTTCATCAAACCAGTGTATTTTTATTTTAAAACTATGGGCTGGACAAACATCTGAACACACATGAGTTTAAATTGCTTCCCAGCTTTGGGGGGTCTACACTACATCCCCCTAGAAAGCTGTTTTAGTTACCACACCACCTGGAAAACCACCCAACGGTAATAATATTCTTTGCCTTGCTGGCCCATCAGGCTGGACTGTAACAGACAAGATATTGATGCAGCAACCTGATGTAATCAAGAGCTATAAAAGGCAAAGCAGTAAATCATTTGGATGCAACAGTCTGTCTGTGCACTTAGCTGTTCTTTATGTTTTCCAAAACATCCAATAAACAAAATTGCATTTAACTATTAACAGTCACACAAGGATTCTCTTTGCAAAACATGCACTCTCACAGACAACAGGTGGTTGTGGGGAAGAAACACGGCTGAGAAGTAGGTCAAGAAGTCTCCAGAAGCAAGAATTATTTTCCTTTTTTTTTTTTTTTCCTCCTTCCCTGTAGGTGGGTCATCTGAAACTTATTTCACTCTTGTGAGCTATTGGAAAAGGTGGCTCTCACTACTCCTAAGGTTAAAGGGTCAACCATATTATTTACAGAGCTTTCCCTCAGTGCTCTTAGGACCCGCTTACAAAACCTAAAATGAGAGCTGCAATTCTAAGGGAAGTTTGTGCGACACTAGTTGGAAATGAAGAGTTAGGTCTGTCTCCTACCCTTCAGGTAGGACCATCAAGACCTGCCCTAGAGGGCAGAAGCTGCCTGGGCGGAGGCAGAAATCTGGCTGCAGCTTTCCTCCTGAGCAGGAACAGCGGTTCTGCAGAGCTGCGAGCTCAGGTAAGCTGGAGAGATGCACACAAGGGGGGTAGCAAAAGAGGCTTTCACTAGAGGACCAGGAGGGCAGCATCCTCTCCACAGCACAGAAGTGGGTCATGGCCTCTCCCTGCCAGGGACTTAGTATTTCAGCACAACCCATGGAAACACGAAGCCGCCTTATAGATTTCAGATACACTAAAGTGCATTTTTGTTCCAGCCCATGACACAAGCTTTGCTTTTCCTCTGTGTCTCAAGACTCTAGTTTCCAAACAAAGAATCAGAGGGTAAATGAGATCAATAATTCCTATCAGCTTTTAAAGTGATGAAAGAGCTAAAGAGCTGGAAAGAACCACAGGTTAAGCAGAAACTGAGGCACTTCCATTTTACCAGAATTCCTGAGAAGCGGGGGAGGACAAAGCCTCTTTCTTTATCTACCTGGCCCCAGGAATAAGACAAACCCTGAGCCCTCAGGAGAGGAAACAGCACCAGTACCTCAAGCTTTCCTTAAAAACCATGGGCCACCTCATCAGCCTCACCCCAGCAAACTCATTACAGGTGAGTGCTATTGAACCACCCAGGTCTGGAGGTGGGTGGTAGCCAAGTGTCCCTGACAGCTGCAGAGCTACTTTAACTTATCCCAGCTGAAAATTTTCCCCACTGGCTGACATTTAACTGCCCTGGTTTTTCCAGGATTTATCAAGAAGTCAAGCACTGGAGGTGACTCATCGCCAGCGAAGCCGGAGCCAGCAAGAGCTGTCACAGCACACAGAACTCTGGCCGCCCAGGGGGGCCATCAGCAGTGCAGAGTGACCGCATCCTCCCTTGCTTTATTAACTTGGGCATCAGTGGTGTGTTGCAGGGCATCAGCCAGGACGGATAAACCCCTCCTGTGTGCTAGAGGTATGGATGAGGAGGAGCCTCTCCCTCTGGATTGTAATGGGGTTCATACTAATGGTTAGTTCATACTAACGCCACAGCAAAATTCCGTTACACCAGGGACTGTTCTGTAAGTTCCGTTACAGAAGAGTCCAAGTGGCTTGTGTGCAGCCACACCAGGATAAATAGGAAGAAAATATCTAATTATAGTCCCCTGTCAAGTACATTGAACCTTTCCCCACTCAACTCCACTGCCTTTATAGCCTGACTCTCTCCCTGTCAGCTAGCTCTTGATTTTCAGTGGGTTTGCAGTATATTTAGACTAAGGATAAAGCTGACACGAGCTGGTGAATTGGAGGCAGCAGAGCAGTACCCCACAAAGCCTGGAGGAGGAGGTGCCACGTGCTCCTAGAGGAGCTGGGCACTGCGGTCAGCAGCAAGTCCTTTGTCACCAGGTTCTGATAATGGACCCATGCTGGCATACAACATATTGTACCCCATGGGCCCCCTTCCTTCTCCTGGTCCCAAACGCCAGGCTTGGAACCTGGGCATTTCTCACTAGAGGGCTAGTAGGATGCATTTAGAGATGGACACAGAAGAGCCAGCAAGGCCAGAAGTCCAGCCGTCTGGATCCCCGAGAACAATAAATAGGACAATACACGGGCCACAGTTTGGATGGTGCCATGGCCCAGACATGGGACCGGGAAGGAGCTGGCCCAGCAAAGCCCTGGCCAAGTGGGCAAAGGGAGGGTTTTGCTTGCAGAGTTATGCCAAGGGGCACCTGGCAGCACTACCTGACATGAGTATGTTTGGCACAGCATTAAAAAGAGAAGCAAATGGGATAGGAGGACAAAGCAGCAGCAGCCTTAATGTAAGACACGGAAGGAGACATCTGCTATCAGAAGATCAGAGATGAGGAGGCACTTCTGTAAAAAAACCCAAATGACTACAGCAGAGGGTTCAGCTGCTGAACAAACACATGATGGGCAGGAATTTGGAAAGGGCTGCTTCTCTCAGACATACACACAGACATAAACCGGCCTTTCCCTGGCTCATTCCAGAGAGAGGAGTTATGCAGGAAGGAGATGTGGGATGAAGCTCTGTTCAAACAACAGAGCTGCTTTATAAAAGCTGCGGAAAACTGAACTGAGTGCACAGGATGAACTGACCAATAGCACTGAAGCAACACAAAGTTTATCACTGGGACCTCTGGGGTGAAAAAAAAAAAAAATAGTGGAAATTACTCAGTGTGGACAGGCAATCCTCTGTTTGAATAGTAGAAACAGCATTTTTAGGTTTACTGTAAAAGCCAGATTAGTCCAAGGGTAGCACATAAGCTCGAGGGCCAGGGATCTTCCATTTTAGTGCAGACTGGAGTGAGCACCTGTGCCAAAGTAGTCTTTTCAGATAAGTGATTTGGTTCTTAAATACCAGACATACTTTAGGTGACAATTAAATTATTATCTAAGCCAGTTCGCAATTAACTAGAGAGAAAATAAACCATGAACAACACATTGCTGCAGAAAGCAAGGGTATATACCAGCCATAAGAGTTGATCTTCTCCCAAGGATCAATGAAAATCTTTGTAAACTACACAAACTACCCAGAGTGACTCCATCCACCATGGAAATGAAAGGGTCTGGAGGAGCACAGCAGAGTTTTCAATAGCTGTAACCATGCCACCCACTTAGGATGGGAGCTGAAGAAGGTGACATCCAAATAGCACTGGGGGATATGTTTCTGCAGATAAAGGGAAGCCGCCATCACTGGACTTGGCTAGGAAAAGGCTCTTAGGGCACTGTGGGATTTTAGACCTGGAAGTACCTGCATAGACAAGTGACGTTTGGCAGGACCCGAGAACTGGATAGAGTCAGGCCCCAAATGTTGAGCTGTGGGAGCAATCAGCCACCAGTACAACACATTCTAGAACACAGCTAGCTTTCAGTAACTTAAGATTTTAATGTTAACATTTAATATTTTTAACTGATGTGCTCTATTTCAAGCAGAAGTTTTGGGCCCGAGGCAGGGATTACTCAATGCATTTAGATGGCATGGCTTGTGTAAGACGACAGCCTGGAGGAGGTACAGCTCTCTTCCAAGATTTTGTGTGGTGCCAACGTCAAAAAGAGAGGACTCTTGAATGACCTCTGCTATTTGTTTGCACAGCACGTGTACAAGACGCCATCTCTTACAGCTCTGCTCTGGTAGTTGCATGTCCCTGCAATGCGGCAGCAGCAGCGCGTCCATGCAGTAGTTCTGGCCTACCACCACATCCCACCTGCAGTAACACCTTGCCGAGTCCAAAGGGGAGATGGTGGTGCAAGAGGCACCGCAAAGGATCAGGCAGACCTCCTCTGAGCTTTGGCAAATCTGCCCTGAAAAGGCAGCACAAGTCATTAGAAGAAAAGGATAAACTGCCTCCAAACCCGACTCTTGTATTTAAAAAAACCCAAATGAACACCACACGAACTCCAATTGGCTTTTAGCTCCTTACCCTGCATTCCCCATCTTCACAAATATGGGTCATGTGGATATAATGAGAAGGATGAGAGGGGTGACAAGGAAGGACAGTGGCAGGCATCCCCATTGTGCTAGTTACACAGCATTCCTTTCCTTCGGAGTCAATACCTCTTTCCTCTGGCTGCTCTTATGCTGTAGCCAAAGCTTGACAAAAATCACATGGGGACTAGGGGACCTCTCCCTCTGAAAAGCACTGTCTGGGAGCCACCAGCACCTAGGAGCTGAGGGACATGGGGTATCGCCTGTGGCCGTTACCAGTTCAGAACCGTTCCTGCTCAGGAGCTCCCTGCCGGCCGCAGCCTGGATGTCTAAGCAAAATGATCTTCCTGACCCCACCCTGCAGATGGGTGTCTCCAGTGGCAGGCTGTGGTGACAGGGGCCAGTCAGCCCCCTTTGTTCGTAGCCTTCAATACTAGTTTAACCATAAGGGAGGGGGGCAGCTTGCATTGCCCCAGTGCTGTCCCCCGGGACACTGATAGCAATTTAAAGAAACCACTGGCAAGGGGAGGCACATGAGGGCTTCGATCTGCAAAGCTGAGCTTGCTAAACACCAAGCAGTCCTTGGCCGAGCAGCAATTCTGGGACACAGCCCTGCCAGTGGCTAGGTTGAGGACAACCATGGCTGGTTCCCTCCCAACCCACATACAGAGGAAAAGATCCCTTGGAAAAAAGGCTTGGAATTGAAGGACAGCCAGGATTTGGCCCTGTGCAACATTTAAATAAGCTTCTCCGGCTGTATTTGGACCTCTGAAACGCTCCCATGTTTTGAGATGGCTTCCCAGAGCAATGAGGTATTCCTGTGGGTCTGTACGCTCTGTCTCCCCTCCGGTGTCTGCTGCCCTCTGAGTCCAACAGCTGGAAAAATTACCCAGGCAGAACAAGACAAGAGAACAAGTAATTTGGCTGTGTTGTTAGCGAAATGGAAGCAGGACAGCAAGGCACAGCCCTACAAATGGCTATCTTTGAGTACATAATTCTTAATTACATACTTAAGCGAAGCCTAGAGTAATTTAGTAAGTTAAGCATGTAATTCCACTTTAACTAATGGGTAAGTCCCTAAGGCAAATGCTTATGTGTTTGCAGGGCTGCTCCCTAACTCAGCCAAGACTTGCTGGGGAGCTGGAGAGGCCTCGCCTGTGTGGCACTGGGGATGCTTTAGCAAGGGACCGTACTGGCGTGCACACAAATGGATGACAAAGCCATGCCCTAAATTTGTACAGTCCCAAGTCACCAAGAGCACAACTCTGGATGAGAGGAGAAGAACTAGAAGGATAGATGGGGGGGCAGATGCAGGCTGAGGAGGGCTGCCCAGCCCCATCCACACATTGCAGCAGGCAGCCCAAGAGCCTCCCCAGCAGCCCTGCACCTCCCCATCTGCCAGCACGGCTCCAGCAGCCAGCCAGCTCACCTCTTCTCACCCCAGCACAGCTGTGCTGCAAGGCGTTGGTTGCACAAACCTGTCTACTTCCTAGTCCCACTGTCCATAAAATTGTTAAAAATAGATATCCACCTTATATCTGGAGATCCTTAAGTGAGTGCTGTGCAAACAGAAATCGTCGTCATTAACAACCAGGTAAGATGAAAAAGGAAGCAAGGGGGGAGATCTACGCTGAGCCTTTTCACGGGTCTGTTGCCAGGGGCGGGGGTAAAATTCTATTATGGACACATTCACTCTTTGAAAATTTCCTCATCTCTGATCAGGCAAAAAAACCCCAACCAAACCACACAAAAAAACCCCACCAAAAAAACCTCCGGCAAGGAGTACCAGGCAGGCAGGCAGCCTGCCTGTGGCTGCCTCTGAACCCACATGCTGAAAGAGCATCACCTTGCCCTGGGAGACAGGGGCAGAGCACAGGTCTTCTCTCAGGAGCTCCAGGGGCAGCACAGTGGTTGCAGGACCAGGCTGCCTTCCAGCCTGGCTCAGCTCCCTCCACTGGTGTTTGCTTGCCGCTCCCACACCTTTAGCATGAAGTTTTCCATTTCTGCCTTAAGTCATGAAGCTGTGTATCAAGTAAAAATACACAAGAAAGAGGAGAAAGCTAGCACCGTGGCTTAATTAATCTTATGGGTGGCTGTCATGCAGCAGGAGGTAGTGTAAATAGAAGACCGAAGTCTTGGCACATTGAAGAAACATCACACTTCTGCCGGTGCCAGTACAACGGAGAATGGATTTGATACAATGTTCAAGGGAAGACAAGGAGGGAGGAAGGGGGAAGAGGTGAGGGCTGCCTGCCACCCTTGGGCACATAAAGGAGGCTCTGGGACAGCAGGACCTCTTTAAATGATTACAGCACCAATTGTGCATCCACCTTGTTCAGCAAGGAAGGTCACCTGAGCCACAGGTGGCACCTTCACCAAGGCACAGAGGGCTGCAGCAAATGGCCTGCCATGTGGCAGTCAACCCTTTCCAAGCAGTTGTATCCCTCCTGCTTCTTTACCTTGCAGGGGTGGAAAGATCCTACTTAGCAATGAATAATGTGCAGAAACGCCAGTGTAAACTACTCCTCCAATTCTGACACCTGGTGCCTACACACCCCTGCCAGAGCTGAGCCAGGGGCACACAGTGAACAGCTACAAGTGACCTCTAACAGCCCAAGCTGCAATCTAACAGCGCCAAGGAATTCATCCACTGCAGAGGATTACTGTTACGGGTACTGTGTAAATGCAGAGAAACTAGTTTCTGCCTTCTTACCAGCTTATGAATGCTAGGCAAAGGGTGGGAACAAGGGGGAATTATCCCCTTTTAGCTGGATGTAGCAGAGCAATGACGTGACATTGACGTGAAATAAGGGACAATTTCTTTCAAGAGCAGCATCAGCAATTTCTCCAAGGCCAATAGTCAGTTCAAACTAGACAGCACAAATGCTCATTGGCATTTCAGAGGTGAACAGCAAATAAACATTCATTGCTGAAGAGATGCCCTCCTCTCTTCCTTGTATTAGATTGGCTTTCTTAGGAAGAAAGATAAAAGAGAAAGGCATTGCTAAGTAGTTTCCATCAAGATATGCAATGTCACCTTGCCAGGGCTGCCTACCCTCTGGGTGAACATTCCAAAGCATCTTGCATGTGCTGGGTTTTATTCCAGCTGGATGTAGTTTAGAGGGTAGAATTACCTGGGAAGAGATGTGTGAGGAAACAACCAGCAGAGATGCATGAAGGAGGAAGCCAAATAAAACTGAGGAGCCGAGAGAGGGAGGAAGTGCGCAGCAGGGAGGAGATGGGGCTGCCCTGGCCAGCGCTAGTATCACTCAGTGAATGTGTGACTCAGTCAATCCACTCTGAGCATGACATTTCTCTTGGTAGAACATGTCCTCTCCCACTTCTCCGCTCTAATGCGCTAATGCTTTCCTTTCAAAAGGTGACATGATTACTAGGGATGCTAAAAATACCCATGGGCTTTGGTTCCACTCCCCCATCTCTGATGGAACAGAATTTCCAGCTTTCCTGTTAGCCAACAAACAGTGATTTCATCTGAAAGGTGTTTGGGGGCACAAGACCGTTTCTTTCTTTCATTAGCTCCTTCCTTTAACAACCAAGGCTCAAACTTAGAGCCCAGTCTGGTTCTTTAGATGACCACCAGTTAGCACTCCCCCAGCTCAGCCACAGGGAAGAGAGCCTTTCTTCTGCCCACCCTTCAATCTGCCAGCCCTTCAGCATGATTAAAGGTCTAGCCCAGCAGCGGCCATATTTCCCATGCTGTCAGCCACCTACTCTCCAAGGTCCTCACAACCCCTTCCTTGGCATAAGACTGAGTATATAGCAGACACACATAGCTGGGGTTCATCACATGTGCAGCAGCCAGATGCTCCCCCAAAACACAAGCCTCCAAGCAGATAGGTGCCAAAAGCCCTGCCAACTGCCTGCTGCTCCTGGGGACCACTGTCCAGGCTGGGTAAGTTGTCCTTCCAGGGATTACAGCTCATGGATGCATAGATCAGGTGCTCCAACACTCATTCCAGGCCAGAGATGAAAGTCGAATCAGTCTCTATTGCACAAAGTCAACTGAGCATTTAAAAACAAAAAGCTTGAGATAACAAAGAGTTAATTATACAAATCTTAAAATTTTCTTGCTCCAAATGCTCAATGTACTTGCAATTCTGCTAAAACAAATCTATAATCAGCCTATGGATGATGTCAGACAGACTTTATGCAGGGGAGTTCTTCAAACTGTTGGGAAAGTATTTAATAAAATTACAGTTTATTCAGATAATACTAGGTCACTATAAACTTTCTCAAGCTTTAAATACTTTTATGTCACATCTGAAACATTTTCTTTTTCTGCTATGGTTTGAAAGCCATATCCAAATACTAAGTTGCAGTAATTCCTGCTTATGTGTTAGGTATTCAAAATAGAAGCCATAATTGCAAGTTGCAAATGCTATAAATGGCAGGCAATAAATCTCAACAACAGAGGATCAAAAGGGAAGACAAACCCAGTAACATGGTTGTTTTTATCCAAAACATGGACACACTAGTCTGGTACAAGACCTCTGTTATTAGAGGGAAAAGTTTACCTCAAGTGACAGCTTCTGTGAAACACTTTGCATTAGGAAGACTAAGAAAATACAAACGTTTCTACTCAGGATCATTGTCAGTATCCCAAAACTCAAGGACTGACTGGCTTTTCATTGTCCTTTCAGAAGAAAATGCCCTTATGCCTCCGATTTGTATACAGAAAAGCGTGTGACTATTGAAAGATACTTCTTTTAGTAAGCACTTCAAAATTTCATAGAAGAAATGGATGACAAAGCATTTTAACCACATCTTTTGGGGTCCCCAGATTTCTGATTTGCTTAAAATCATCTTACACATCTGAAAACTCTTAAGGCGGATGTTCTGTAGCAGCCTGCAAGCTCCATATAACAACTTCAAAGTGAGGTTAGATGAAGAGGACATCTTTATGTACAAAAGCAGCACTCTCACTTTACATTATGGTTACTGATCAAGAGATTGTTTAAGTATAAAATTTGTATTAAGGGCTAATTAATTATTCCTTTGGGAGCATGGTAGCAAGTTCCTTAGTAAACTCAGAAACATGAGTTACCTCTCCGTAAAATTTGAGCAGAGGGAAGACAACCTTCTGTTTTGATTACAGGATATAAGAATTTATTACTTTTTAAGAGATTAATTTGAAGACACTATCACATGTGCTCAGGCAAACTGAAACAGGTTTTCAGCTCCTCTGAAACAGTCAAAAGTGAACTGAATATAATATATATATATATATATGTTTGTGTTTATATATATATAAATAAATGCTAAGAGTTTCAAAAGCTCACGTTCCAGAGCTGCTGCCCCAAGGACAGCGCAGCTTGTGCCCTCTCCACCCCTCAGCAGCCTGCCTGTCAATTGTGAGGGAGTCCTGCCAGGACAGAGGCACCCATGAGAGAATGGTAGCAATGCCACCAGGCCGTCACATTCCATTTTCTGCAGAAACTTGAAGAAAACAGACGTTTTCCTTCCACGGAGCACTCGGGCTCACTGCGCCACGCACCCATCACCCCCCAGCCCGCCTGCAGCTCCACAGCACAAGGCAGCGGCTGCCCAGCTCTGCGCCGCTTCCCGACACGGAGGCACCCACCGACCACAACATCAGGAGGAGCAAGAGGCTGGCAAACGCGGCCAGCAGCTAGCATGACACTTCTCTAGTTCAGCTTCTAATGGGATAACAAAGTGTGATTTCAGGTAGTAACAGCTTGTTAGGCATCACCAGCCTGAGGCCACACACTCAGGGAGAAAGAGTCTGTCCTCCGTAAACAGATTGCACTTGGACGGAACATTTCCAGCATTCATTCACTGATGAGTTTCAGGAAAGCTGCTTCAGTGGCTTCCCTGCCATTACCGATTCAAATACTTTTGCTAATCATTTGGAACACAGTTGAGATTTGCCCAGCTGCTGCAGTTATCCAGGATTTACCAAAGAGTCACCAACTGGTAAACGCAGTTCTTCTGTCAGAGCACTTACGCGGGAGCAAGGCTCACTGCCATGTATGGAAGCCAGGGCTTTGCTGTGCCCCAAGGAGAGCCCAAACGCTCCCAGGTCTCTTCAAAGCTCTTCAAAGAGACACAGAGATAGACAGAGACTGCCTTCAAAGCAATTGTGGTTTGTTATTTATTTCTACCTTTTCCTTTTTTTAGTAACAAAACAATCATAATTATTGATCGTGACTGTTTTGAATGAATCTAATTGCAGCGTTCCCTAAAGCACAGCAACACTCCCTTCACGCCCAGCCAACTGAAAGAGAAAAATCACATCCCAAAAATAGCAGCAAGAGACAGTGAACAAAACCTGGCCTCCCACAACTTGTGTCATTACACCAGACAGATCTTCGAGACAAAATCATCTGGAAGACTTAGCCTCTGGAAGGCGTTGTTGCCTTCCCACAAAAGCCAGCCAGAGGTTTCCCACAGCAGAAGTCTCCTACGTCCTTCCTTACGCCAAGGGATGTACACCTGGCTGATGCTGCCCCAAAAGTGGTTTTGTAGGGTACTTGGCCAGCCCTCCTCAGGTGGAAGGCAAACTCACAACATCCTCCATGTACCTCCCCTACAAAGGGTTGCTGCAGAGACAAGGGTGGAGTTTTTAAGTGATCTCTGCAAACACAAAGACTGGAGGATACCCTGTAGTTACTGGGTTTGATGCAGGAATGCTGGAGTGAAATTCCTTTCACGCAAGGTTCTGCTATATCATTTTATGGTCTCTACCAGAGACAACATATACAATTCCATCTTCCACAAGTGACTTAGGCAAAAAAAAAACCAATCCAACCAACAACCTCCCCATGCACCATGTAATTACACCGATGCAGCTGTTTCATACAATCCCTGAGGTAGGTCCACTATGGAAAGCAACCCAGGGACTGCTCTGAAAAGACTTTGCCAGAAAAACATGCACAGATCTCTGGCCAAAATCTGCTGGTGGAGAGCTCCTCACTTGGAGGTTAGACTGCTGCAGTTGCACAAGGATGAAAAACAAACTGGGAAGGGATGTGCCACCTGCATTGTATCGCAGGCTCAGACAGAGGCACCCATCTCTTGTCACCGCAGTTAGAATAGGTCACAGCTCAGGAAGGCAAGGCATAGAAAAACCCAGTGTCCTAACAAAATCCCAAATAAAATAGCATCTAAAAGTTTTTATCTGGGACATCAGCATCTTTCTCCCCATTCTGACTGTCCAACAAACTCTTTTTCATTGCAAATTAATAGATCTGTGTATAAAAGCCAGGATTAGGTAAGGTCTTCAGGTACCAAGTCTGGCTGGCAGTTACAGCGTCCCTTATGGTTACATAGCTTTAGAGTTAGGAAGTTTACAACTACCAAAACTAGATAAGCATGGACATACTATCACAGTATTTCAAGGCATTCCTGTGTAAAAGATGTTTGTTGCCTGATCCCAGAACTCCACTGATGCATGGGTGCAAAGCTCTCAGAGGACTTACCTGTACTGTCTTCTTCCAAAATTTTTGGTTTATATTTCCTCTGAGCATTAAAGTAATTAAAAAAAAAAAAAAGAAATAATCTCCTGTTACAAATAGATGTTTTTTGTTGGCCTTACATAGAAGAGACCCAAACCCTCAAGCTATACTACAGTTTCTCCCACTCTAGATAGCAGCAGCCCACCTGCCTTTTGAAACAAAAGCAATTTGGGCCAATGCATCTCAGCTGTACTTGCCAGGCATGTTAAAGGAGACTTGACTTCTAAAAGCTGTCAGGTCTCTTAAAGAGCAAGAATGATAATAGTTACAGATGGAAAAGAGCTAGGAGGTCACTGAGCCCAGCCTGCTGCCAGGGCAGGATAGAGTCCCCAAAGAGGGGACATGCCAAGGCTTCAATTGATACTACAGCTGATCTTAGCCAAAAGGCCAAGAGGCAATAATGGAAGGGGACTGAGGATAAAAGCGACTGGCAGCTGCCTCTGTGTGCTCTGCAGAGGAGATTCAGGCAAACCTCTCTGGAATAATACTTTTAGGCAGATGGTATTTGACTTGCTGCTCTTAATACATAATCCTGCAAGGTCTGTGCCAGTTCTCTACTGTAATAATAATGCTGTTTTGCATGTTGCAAGAAACCTGAAGCAGCATCAATAAAGTAGTCTCACAGGGCCAGTTTGCTGGCACGCTGTTCATGCCCTTGCTATACATAAGGTTATCTTTAACGGCAGAAAATATCTTTTTGTTGCTCCCTGCTGACTTGGAGGAGACTATGGATCCTCTGACCTTATTGCCTATATAACATGAGCTCTGGCTGAAGGATGGTCTAAGCAAAACTTTGCTTTTGAAGTAAGAAAGTTGTATTCCCCTAGTTTACTTCATCCAGAACACAGGACTGCGTTTACTCCTGCCCAAGAAAGCCCACAGCATGACTTCCCCCTGTCTGTGCCATGATTTTCCTTGTCAGAAAGGCAGCTTAGATACATCACCTCAGCAGTAGGCAAGGGTGGGACTGCAATTTCTACCTAAAAACCAGTGCGACAGAGTAAAATAGATATTGCTGATCTTTTTAGTAATAATTTACCGAGATAATCTTTAATTAAGCTGCTGTGAAACTCAGCAGCTTTTCAAGAGAAATAAGAAATAATAATTTAAAAACTATGGCAATATCAGAACTGCTCTATTTTCAAACTCATTCAGAGATCCATATCCCTGTCCCAGAGGATTCAGGGAGATAAGCTCAAGAGCACTAGTAGAGGAACACAGGCCCTCATTATTTTTGCAAGCACCCATCCAAAGGTTTTGTCTTAACTTCCATGAAAGCTAAAACTGGGGTTCTCCCCCTAAATAAGGAGACTTCTTGGGATCCAGCTCACCCAAAGCTAGCCTTATTAAGGCAAAGTGATCAAACTCCATCATCTAAGTACCTTCCAAGATCAGTGGAGCACAAGAAGCAGTGGAGCAAAATCCATCACCTACCTTGGTAGACATCTACCTTTGAATGTGGTGATCACTGTCTGTATGTGCCTTGATGTTAATGTTTGCCTAGACACTTGACTTCTATGGAGCTACCATGTATGCCAGTATGAAAATTCATTTCCTTCTGTGTAACCTGGGCAGGCAATCGCCGCACAGAGCCAGCTCCTGCTGAGGCAACCATCCTTATCGCTCAGAGGTGATCCCTGCAAGTCACCACTGTGGCAGGACAGTGACTACAAAGGGATGCCATGCTCCAGCTCTCCATCATGTGTGTGCAGAAAAGGGAGTGCAGTCTTTGGGGCTGTCTAAATATGCATCTATCTATCTATCTATCTATCTTTGTTATATAATACAAACACTCTCAAAAACAGCTTTAAGAGTCATATGGCAACACACAAGATACCTTTAGGTACTATGTATTTTCCAAATTTCAAATCTTCCGCGACACCTCTTCAAAGAAAGCAGTGGTGAATCTTCCATGGGCAAAAGAAACTTCTCAAAGGACTAAAGAGCAAGGCACAGGAATACCTTGGTCAAGTGCTGCAGCAGTTCCTAGATCACAGTACCTCCAGGCAGAGAACACAGAAGAGAACTAACACCTGCTCTCCTGCTAGTTTCTTGGCATAACCTGAACACACAGAAAGGGAAATGCAGAAAGACTGTATAGACTATGTGGCAGTTAAAGTGGATAGCATTTGCCAGGAGCAGAACTTAAATATTTTTTTTTAAAAGAAAATATCCTTTTTGGGAGAAGAAATATTGATGTTTTTGACCTTAGGGAGCTGTAGAAAATCCTGTGCATCCTTCTATTGCTAGCAAAGATGATGTGGGGAAAAAACCCAGACTCCTCAGGAATAAAAAACTAGGAGACTTGTGTATGATACAATACAAGCAGAGGATAGTATCAAGTTAGTGATGTTAATCTAAAGTAGTAATGTGCAAATCTGGCTTTGCCAGGGAATTATATTCGCACTTTTAAGATCATGTGCAGGATGTGTTAGAAAAATGGACCTGTCAGATAACATTGCACAACCCTGTGGAGCTTCAAGGGACAAAGACCACTCAATTTTTAATTTCTGATGTGAATAATTCATTACAGGGGTAAGAAATCTTCTTGCATAGATGGAAGGTAAGAGATAAAAGTTTCTTCCTCCTATTCGTATTCAAAACCTCTGACCGGCCAACTCAGTCTGTCCATAGAAAGCACAGGTTCCCATATACAGCTTTTTCTTGCAAAGTCTGAATAACCTGTATTAGTCAGAAACCTCAGTCCACTCCAGAAAAAAGACATGTTTCTATCCTGGTCATGGAAGATACACTAAAACAGACATTGGAACAAGCAATTAAGACATTTAAGTTTCTGATTATTTAAAATACAGGTGTTTTTAGCTAAACTGAAACATACCGTGAATATCCCCAGCTGTTCCCTTGCAATGACTTTTCTAAGGCAAGTTGCAAAACAGTGTCTGTCCAACTCACTTTTAAACCTTCCAAAAAAACCCTGTATCAGGGCTAGGGTGAATGTTTAAAAATTTGATCAAACTGCATTCAAGTTCATCTTGATTTAAAGGATGATAAAAATAAAACATACAATTTTGCTATCTATTATTCCAGCACAGCTGATAAGGATGTTTGCACTTCACAGGGAGCACACAGCCCAAAAGACCCATTACAAGAAATGTGCAATCTCAAGACTTTTGGACTGAAAATATGTGTTTAACTTTAATCACAACTACAGCCCAGTCAGGATGTTTGCAAGGCAAAAAAAAGCACCTGCAGTGGGGTGGATGGCCAAAGAATGGTAAGACATGACTCCAAAATCAGATGGACTATGGTAACTTCAAATATATATGAATGTGAGTAGCACTGGAGTCTGCCTTTGCCAATTTGTTGCTAGGCAGGTAACTTAAAATAATGGAAACCCTAGACCTAGCACTTAAACAGGGGTGATGCCTTTTTCTAGACTAGGAAAAATGTTGCATTTCTTCTTACTGGATTATGAGATATGAGCATGCTGTTTAAATATTTAATGAAAAAATTACATTATTTAAGATGAACTAAACATAAGTAAATTTAGGTTGTAGTATTAGCGAAAGCAAGGAGGAAGGGGAACTAGTTTTTAGAAGCAACTTCATCAGTTCATGTAAGGGTTACAATGTCATTACCTGGGATAGCATAATATTGGATGCAGCAAGGGGTAGGTCTTTTCTTACCAGTTAGTGAGTAGCAAAATCCTCTGTTAAATTGCAAGCATGCAAATTTCCAAATGCAGGGGTGCATATCTGCTGGGGAGAACATTGGTGCATGCAGCCACAGAGGTGTCCAGTAGCACACTCGTCAGCAAGCAGGATCAGCATTCACCAATTAACAAAAGAACTGACTGGTACAGCTGATAAAAGATCTTTTACAATTATTTTTTTATTTTATCTGGTTGATTGACATTTTGCAACCTGTTCATTGAGAGGGATCTATTTTGATAGATCATTACTCTTATTGAGAACACTTTTTGTGAAAAGTGTTGGAAACTGTTGAAACATTTTGTGCTGACAATCTTTTAAGTGGAAAACGTGCTTTTAAGATCAGTGGTGGCTTTTCATTTCCAGAGCTAAGCTACCTGAGGATAAAGAATCAAGAATGGGAAAACATGAAAAGCAAAATAAAGCATTGCAGTTCATCCAAGTAAAAGTATTTCTAAAACCACTAGCTTGCAAAATATTATACTTTTCATTCTGACTTGAATATTTTTTGAGCTCAAGTTTTTCCTGAGACAGAAACAATTTTCCCTCCTACTCTATCCAGAGGGATCAGTCAGAAAGAACACTGTTTTCTATTACTATTTTTGTCCCTAAGCTTTTTTCCTTTTCTCATTTCTTCTTTTCTCTTATTTCCCCTTTTTCACTTTCATTTTCCTCCCTTTTCTTTCTTAAAATGCTCTATCTATTGCAAAACAGAATAAACTTGAGCCTGGAACCCAAGATTCTTTGCTCTTGCTTTCTTTTCGTCTCTTTATTCAGGAGTATGAAAAGAGCTATATTAAGCTGAAATTTTATTCTGCTGTCCTCTGTTCAACAGAAGTCCACTAAAGCCACTAAATCACAGATAACACTTCTCTAGGCAACATTATTAGGAACTGACAGCTGGTGATGGATGAAGATCTCATCTTTTAAAGAAAAAAGTACATTTAATTTCCTTTGTACATCAAATAGAGAGCACAGCATTGTGTATCTAAAGATAAAAAGAGAACCAGTGTATGCTGGGTGCCATACTTAATGGGATATAATAAATACTGGGTCTGTGTTTCTGAGCTTACATTTTACAGGGTATCTTCAAATTAATTTAGAAACCACTATTCTTCGATTCTTGGTAGACAATGAAGTTCTTTTTCTAAAAAAAACACAAACAAACAAAAAAAAAAAAAAAAAAAAAAAAAGAGGGTTACATTTTACAGCCAGCTCCATTAGAAAAGAGCAGCTCAGAGACTGAGCTGTTACTTTTTAGGAGGAACACTGTAAGACCGGACAGAAAGAGGAGGGAGAATGGATTTGTAGGGCAGAGAGATGGTTTATCCCTGATCCTGCCAGGGGTTAAGCCATACTCCTGGGAGCCACTGGGCCTCCTTCAGGTTGCTACCATAACAGATTTGGTACTGAACATGCACACTGGAGTTGGTACTGAGGTACTGAACATCAAGGATTTCATCAACTCCCTTGAAACAGACATGCTAAATAAGTATGGTCATTTTTTCCATCAACTGAAGGTATCAAGCCAGACTCCAAGTATGCTGGGTGAAAGTGCGTAAATTTCTTCTACGGAGACAGTGGCAATACACAGTACTCCCTTATTTCTGGGTTTTGGGTATTTTTTTTTTCCTTTCTCAAATGACCTGTGACTATGACACATATACTACTTTTCACATTTGCAATGTATAACCATATTTTACATGTCTTTTCTGCAGCATTACCAGCTGCTGCTTTTGTTGAATTTAATTTTAACACATCTCCCAAGCAGCATGGAGATGATGAGGGTGAAACTTTAATTGCCTGCCTGTGTTAAGCAAGACAGTTAAACATGCAGTTAAAGCACATGTTCAATAAGAAAATATGGTTGGTCTGGTTCCAATGGTATGAAAGACTGCTTTGGGCTTCTGGAGTGAGGACAAGTTTAAGAAAAACATCTGCATGGATTTTTTTGTTTCTAAGTCTAGAGACTATTTGTGTGTTGGCTGAGTCTGGCAGCAAGTCTTTGTAGGAGAAGGCGGCCCAACAGTGAGCAATTATCTTCCTTTGATTAAAACTTTCTAGCTGGCTAGTCTAAAATAAGAGTGGAAATTTTTTTGTGAACCTTACTCCACTGAAGAATGAAAGGTTTTCTACTGAAAACACTGACAAAAAGCAGCCTTTCTAACTGTAAAAGTTTATGGAAAATTCTTTGACCATCTTCATGTAAAAATAGTCATTCTGCTTTCCCTAAGACTTCAGATCATTCCCTTCTTTTCTGTTTCTTTATTCTTGTTTTTTTCCAGTGGACTTCAAGTAGTTGGTAGCAAAGGATAATATTAGGCTTTTCCACTTTTTGCAGAAGGAAAAAAAGCCCCTGGAAAATACAAGATATAAAAAGCAAAACCTGCCCTGGACTTGTGCTGGAAATTCAAACTTAGCCACTCAGAGCAAATGCAAGATCATCAAGAAGTATAAGGGTCTATCTAGTTACTTCAGAAGATGAAACCTACTGTTTTAAGTTTTACCTATACACATGCACATACAGTTAAAGAAAAAGTGCCCATGTAAAACACCCAAGGAATAGTGATCTTTAAATCACTCCAGGTTGCTGCTTCTCTATGAAGAAATGGGTTTCTCCCTCTGCTTTCTGGGACTGGTCCACAGTTGATAATGGGGTACGTTTAAGTTATTTTTCAGAAGTTTCTGCATTACATATTCAGGCCAAAACCTCCCATCACTCACCTCTTATTATGCCATAACCTCCCTCTTTTGGGTAGCTGGAGCCATCTTCAAGACACTGGAAGATTGCTATTGGCAAGATTGTTCTCTGCATCTTGACTCTAAACATTTTTAACATCCAGCTGCTCATCCAGATGCATTTGGGAGCTTTGAAATGCAACTGCTATGCTATTGAGCAGGTTTTGAAACTTTTTTGGATCACAGTAGCTCCAGTTTTCACTAAGCCTCTCCATCTGTGTTACAGCTTAACTAAGATATGGAGCATTTTCTCTTTTGAGTCACCCATGAGTCTGCACATTCAAAGTGGTACAAGAGAAACACACACAGTAGGCAGCATCCACAGGGCTGATCTCATACAAAGATCCGGTCAGCATTTGGGGCTGCAGACAGTTGCCACTGGGAACTGGCTGGACACCCACTGGTGCTACAATGAGCTCTCCCTGTTCCTGGAGACAGGTGCCCCAGAGTCCCTCCACTTCTCTTGTTATGGATGATCCCAGAGACCAACCATGCCACAGATTCTCTCAAAGATAAACACTTCCTCCTTTATATTCAAAATGTGGATTTTGAAACTTATTTTTCAGTCCACAGACACAGACACCTGGCCATACTTCCTTCTTGTATTTCTAATTTCAGCAACACTGACTACAAGATCTGGCTTCTTCAGTCCTCTCTTTTACCCCTTTACAACATCACACCTCTCACTAAAGCCTTGTTTTCATTCCCCTCAGACCAGTATATGCCAGTTACCAAAGAAGATGCAAAAATGTCAATCAGTACCTCAGACTGACAATTACATTTAATTACTTCTGATCATCCCAGCCCCAGCCCCCACACACCCTGCCAGCCACAGATCTTTAGAAGAGCAATTCAGGAATTCAACAAGGTTGTCTCCAGGTACCTTAGAGATAACCAGAAGTGTGAAACATGGCTTTCAGGATAGCTGCAAATAAGCAGCAAAACTAAATGTGAGTCCTGAACCAACTGAAGTTTGCCTCTCTTGCTAATGAACTATAATTCTTGGTATTTCTGGAGTGCCTTCTACATTAGGTTGCATGACAACTTAGGAGATAATTTAATTGACTCTCAACATACTTTTCGTAAGTATTATTCCCAATTCACAGGCTAAGAAAAGCATAGCATAAAACATGCAGCCATTGTCCAAGTGCCTGGCAATAAACAGAAATTGCTGAAATAGCTCTCCCCATTTTATGAAAAGTACAGCTTCTGTACCTGCCAAAAGTTATTGTTGGTTTGTTGGGTTTTTTAATTCATAAATGAGTCAACAGCATTAAAAAAACAGTGGGAATTTTTTTTAGTGGACTATCAATAGATATGGGCTGTCTCTTAAAAGGGAAGTTGAAGAGAAGGGGAAGCTGGCAAGTTTTCCAATGCACGTCAGTGTTTCTCAGGGATGCTAAGATAAACCTATCACTCTTCAGAGATGCCACTTCAAAGGTAGTTACAAATATGCCCTCAGAAAACAGAGGAAATCTAGTGCCTATGAAATAGGGAGGAGGAGACGACCCTACAACCAGCAAGCAACCAACTAAAACCAGGTCCTCAGTTACAACGTAAGAAGTGTTCTCCATAGAAGTAATCACTTACCGCTACATTCCAGACCTGCTGAAGTAAGATGACCACTCCCAAAATAGTCTTTGTGGAATATCAAATTACTGAAAATACACAGGATGTTTCGGCGAGTGTTTTGTTCCTCAAGAAATCTTGTAAGCTTAAGGGATTCATGAAAGAGAAATATTTCCGCTTCTTCCCCTGGGGTAAGGGGTAGCTTTTCCCACACGTGTTGTTCCTAGAAAGCCATGCGTTTATCTCAGGAGTAGCGTTGGTCCATATTGTGAGCCAATATAGCAAGACCGGGAGTTGATCATGCCTCTGCATATGCAGAGCAATGGCAACTTCCCCTGTCTTTCATCAAAGCTGGGAAAAGGAAGATGAGAAGACACAGTGAATTTGCAGGGTCCACACAAGACAGGCCTATACGTGGCAATGTGAAGAAACATTACCAGTGGTCCAGCCAGTACTGTAACAGCAGCAGTGATGCTGCAGGAGCCCTAACCCAGAGCACACTCTGTCAGCGTAGTCGATGCACTGATGTCCTCTGAGCAATCATTCTTGCTGTTGTCAGTGCAACTGCACCAGAATTTGAATTTAGAATTTGAAAAAAATGCTTAACAAGGTACACAGTTGTAACTACACCTTATTTGTCCTGTTTTATATTTTATTTGCCTAAGAATGTTCGTTTATCTTTTAGGTAAATCTAATGACAAAAAAATTAAACCAATTTTCTTCTTGTCTGGGTCTAGTGCAGCTTAATGCCTCCATATTCTAGTTTTTCAGTTGTTTTCCTATAGCATTTATGATTACCTCTTGACTGCTCTTCTTGGTCATCTCCTGGTTGGTTTAACTTGTTCATACATTTATTTAGAGTCAAAGTATATATGATACTAAACATGGAAACACACAAATACACACAGCTCTAACCTTGTTCCAGATAACATGCAACACTTTCTGACAGTTTTTGCAACTCTATCAGAACATGCACAAAACACGGCTAAGATATTTCATGTAATGCTTTATAAATTACTTTACAGCCCTCTAAAAATCAATGTCAATTCCCCTTCCTGTGAGAAAGATTGGACCTCATCAGTGAGAGACTGAAGAAAATTAAGTGTTATGGGAAGATGTGCATGAGAACAAGGAGGCTACCCTAAAAAAGTCAACGAAGTCCAAAAGGACACTTAGATTGCATTTGACACATCTTGCAGAGAGGATGAAGACCACACCTCTTCAAAAGACAGTTCCAAATGGATTTATAGGGGTCACTGAATGCTTTGAAACTAGAATCTACTGTTAATCTCTGCTCTACTACTCCATTCCTCTGAAAAGGAATTTTACTAGTCTGTTGTAACACCTTATCAAAAGCTTCATTTCTCTTGAAAAATTGACTAGATGCTTCTTCATTGAATTGTCTCAGCTGAAGGGTCCTTAATCTTAGCATGGTCTTCTCTAACAGCAAATGTTCAGCACACAAAGACAAATATGGAAAGACACACATTTCAAAATTAATTCATCAAAAGATGAAAAAATTCTGTGCATATGCACAAATATACATGTAGTAATACATACAAGATAAGCTTTGCCACTATATAGTGGTTCAAGAAGAGAGAAACGGCACATTTCTTAGTGAGGAAGAATCTTTCCAACTTAAACTGAGAAGTTCCAGTGCAAACGTCCTGCCTGCATGAAGTTATCAATAAACTAATCACAAAAATCTAACTGCAGCTAAGCAAGTGTTATTTGACCAATTCCCAGCTGACACTCTTGTGCATGCCTCTGTACAGTCACGTTTCTAGAAATGAAACACAAGAATATTATTTAGCCAAAAATGGACTCACTGTTCCAAATTGTTCATATGCCTGTGGAGCCCCTTCCAAGCCTAAGAGTCTGAAGTCATGCAGGGGCTCCCTGAAGGAGCATTTATCTGGTCACACACATCCAGATGACAGCACTGTTGTTCTCATTAGGATGACAACTTGTGGTACTGACAAGTGACTCCTGACATGTTATTCTTTGCTGAAGCATCTCAGTTTTGAATCACAGGGATTGAAAAACAATGAATATTCTCAGTAGAATAATCAGCTGGTTTTTTAATGGAGATTTCATATATACAGCCTGTGGAACTCTGCAAAAGGATGCAAAGAGCTTCACATAATACAGTGCCTTTTGGATTGATCTTAAAGTTACTTATATATACACTGGCATAAATTGCCCAGCGCAATCTCCCTCTCCCATGTCTGTTCCTGACACTGGATCAAAAAATAAATTAAGACAGTCCAGCCTGAGCCTTTTTTTTTTCCCCAGAGGCACCAAAGCAGGCTTGCTCAGTCACTCTGTCTTGAGACGGGCAGCCTCCCGCCGTTGCTTCTGAACAGCCCTGGAATCTTCCCACAGACGGGGTCCTCTGATGTTCTCCCAGTTATCCAAGTCAGACTTCTCCAGCTTCTGCACACAAACAGCAAAAATATCAGTGTCACTTTGACAGCTCCATGATTTAAAGTATGTATTATTCTGAATTTTTTTTCTTTTTGCACAGGAAACTCAGTATCACTATTGGGTTGAAGAACTTTCACATATCCTGCAAAAGAAGTTCAACATCAAGGAAAAAAAAATATAACAGGAGTTATCCATATAGCTACATAAATTACTAGGGTGGGCATTACTGCATCTGCTTATGAACAGATAAATAACATGTAAGGACAGGAAGCATTACAGCATCTGAACGAGACCAAAGATATCTTGTATTCACTTCTTTCTTCTCTCACCTTGTTTTCCAGATCTGTTCTTCAACTGCAAGTCTGCCAAATACTGAAGTGGTAGGAGTGATAAGCATTGGTAAAGTTCAAACAGAAGATCAGTAATTAGCATCCTGTCAGTACAAATAAAAAGCATACCAGAAAAGATGAATTATCCACCACAAAGAGAGACAGTAACAGTGCAATCCCCTTCAGTCCATGTGGTTTTAACTTGAGACAAGGTGTGCGATGATTTCTGCTGCCTAGTTTCCTATGGCACCCACTCACTGATTCATGCATGAGATATGCTAAATGACCAAACTGTCAGATACTTAAAAACTATCTAGATTTTAATTAACTCCTTGCCTATTCCTATCATCTCCACTCAGAAGTACCAACAATTGCAGTATTTATCTAGCCTTAGAAGTGTACAAAAATGAGGAACAGGCACCTTGCTGACCTCACCTACCAAGTGCTGCTGTTGAAGAACACAAACATAGGCCGCATCTTCATAGTACTACTAGCAGAAACATACAGGTCTCTTCCCAGCAGACACAGACCTCAAGACTCAAGTATCAGCCTGTGGAACAGTACATCGAACACACTGGGGCTCTGCCAACAGAAGACTGAGGAGGGGGTCTGCACCACTACCATAACCAGGGCTGCTCTACGTGGTACTAAACAGGGTGATACCACATACTGTTAATGATATGTACTGCAGTGGGATCTAAACCTCTGATTTATGATCAGGGCCTCATCTCAGCAAATGCTGTAAAAATACGTCAGAAAATAATTAATCCTGCCCTCAGCCTGTGGTCTAATTTGCCTACTATCAATCATCCAAATAAATGGCAAACACCAAGGGACTTGAGTAATAGTCGCAGAATGATTCAACAGCTTAACAAAATAGACCTTCTGCTATTAGTTCATGTTATGTACAAGTTTTCTGCCACTTCTACAGTTGAGGAAATTGCCTCGAGGTTAGTCAGGTATCAAAAGAAACTAGGCAACATTCAACAGAAGATATAGGAGAACACATGCACAAACACAACAGACTTTCACAAAGTAGAGGCAAATGATTTTTTTTTTATGCAGTAGAGTTGGCATGGGTCTCTGAAGAACTGTCTTCACTACTTCATACATCTTATGATTAGCTGGCACTTCATTTTAACTGGAAGGGATCTGAGATGACATAGAAAGAGGGAGAAGGAGAGAAGGTAACCATCATCCTATGCAGCAGTGACTATCTACTCTGGTTGCAAATTAAGAATATAACATCCGATTCTAGTAGAAACTTCAAGGAAACTACACTGAAAATAACCTTGTGCTTTAACAGAAGGGAAGCATGCTGATTTTATTAAACACAAAGGTATCACACAGCTGTGAGGATCTAAACTACTTCCAAAGGTGCTCAGCTCCCAAATTCTGAAAAAGAACCAACTTCTGAAATTTATACAACAAAACCTGTAGTAACTAAAGATAGGCTATATAAAGAAGTATATCAAAAGACACAGGCATACTAGAGATCTTCACCAAAAGTTCCTATTAATCTGCCTCTGGAACTTCACAAAGGCTTTTCAGAGAGGAGGCTTGTCCAAAACAGGAAATATTTTAAAACTATACCATCTAAACAAACCAGTACAAGAAACTATTTTGACAGTTTCTAACAGAAATCATAAAGGTACCTGGAAAACACACTGTGATTTACTGACAGAATAAAACAACTAAGGGCTATGTACAATGAATGGCATCGCCTCAAACTGCAGAACAGATGAGATGTATTGAGTTAATTTTTGTCAATTAAAATATAAAGAGTTAAAGATTCTAATGAATACACAGAGACACTGTATTTTTATTTTGCAATTCTCATTATATTTATAGAGATCATTAATATTTTGTGTCACATATAAAGATAGTGTTTGATGCCTTGCTGCAATTCTGGAAGATAGCACCTTCCCTACTGGCACATGACAGTATTTGCTAAAATTAGTAGTTTACAGGACAGGTATCTTTTCAGTCATCACAAGGCAGCATGATTACACCATACAGTTTTCTAAACTGATGTTAGCAAGTTTTGAAAGAACAGAGTACTCCTATTGCACGTGGATAAGGAACATCACCAGTGAAAGGGGACCCAAAAATCTGTTCTTCAATGCTCTCCTACTGCTTAGCTATTTTTATATGTATCTACCTGTGCTGATACAGTTAATTTTCTTCATAGTAGTTCGTATGGGCTATGTTTTAGGTTTGTGCTGAAAACAGTGTTGATAGTACAGGGATGTTTTAGCTACTGCTGAGCAGTGCTTACGCAGAGCCAAGGCCTTTTCTGCTCCTCTCCTCACCCCACCAGTGAGTGGGCTTGGGGGGCACAAGGACCTGGGAGGGGGTACAGCCGGGACAGCTGGCCCCAGCTGACCAGAGGGATATTCCATACCATATGGTGTCATGCCCAGCATATAAGGATGGGGGAAGAAGAATGAAGACAGGAATGACATTCAGAGTGACGGTGTTTGTCTTCTCAAGTAGACATTACGCATGATGGAGCCCGGCTTTCCTGGAAGTGGCTGAACACCTGCCTGCCCATGGGAAGCGGTGAACTAATTCCTTGTTTTGCTTTGCTTGCGTGTGCAGCTTTTGCTTTACCTGTTACACTGTCTTTATCTCAACCTACAAGTTTTCTCGCTTCTGCCCTTCTGATTGTGTCCCCCATCCCACCCGGGGGAGTGAGTGAGCAGCTGTGTGGGGCCTAGTTGCCAGCTGGGGTTAAACCACAACAGCCTCACATACAACTATACAAAACTTAACCTTTTTGCTTGGTCACTGACATGAAAATTCTTACAACAGGATCACCTCAGAAAAAATGGCTACATTAAATGTAGGCCAAAGACGCACACGTAGCTACATTTTAAAGTAACCTTACTGTTGAGAATAAGACCAAACTTACAGTCCTATCAATTAGAACCGCACAAGCTGCAAAGTCACAAAGCTCCTTCACACTGCCTGAACTGTGCAGTGAGAATCAGGCAAGCAGATAGTTCTGATCTCAGATGAAGTCAACCTCTTTCATTCTGTCTGGCTGGGTCTTTTTTAATTTCTTATTCCTTTTTTCATTTTAGCTACCTGGATCCTGCCCACCTAACTTCACGAGAAGATCACATACAGACGGTAAACTACTTCCAGTTTATAGTAAATTGAAATCCGTATGAACTGGCTGTCTATAAACCCAAAATCTTTTTCTCCCAATTCAAATGTACTAAATAGTCAATCATCGGAGACTACAATGAAATGTAATCAGATCAGACCAACACTACTTTTCCTGCTTGTCTCAAATAGCCCAAAGGATATTGAAAATTAGCTGTTTAAAGTAAGATCAGTGTAGTCCATTAAATCTACCGATTCACTTCCTAAATCAGCTAAACTGTCTCTTAAAAGTACAGGACTGACAGAAGTTGTAAATTCAAGAAAAAAAATTCAGCTATGCAGACAGGGACAGTGAACAATAAAAAAAAAGTTCCAACTGTTTGCCATACACTTGACTTTTAAGATTTTTGTTAAACAGCTTGCCTAGTGCAAAGGTACTAATAAGGATGTAAAGAGATCTCCACTTCTTAATTGCTGGCTCAGATGCCTGGTTCGATATAAAAATAAAAGCCATAATACTCTGTCAGCCTTAAAATAACATACAATTTAAAAGAGTTTGAATTCTACTGTTGCAGAACAGTCTTCATGCCACAATAAACAAACTGAAATCTGCAAATTCATTTAAAGCTACCGGTTCTCAGGCTGAGTTAATTCAAGGTGGTCACTTGCAAAAAATGTGTGGCTTTAGTCTCTATTTTCCACATGTGAAAGGAGGGATAAGAAAATCCTGTTTACTTTACAGCTTGACGCAATATATTCTTGATGAGCACCACTGAAAGATATTGCTGAAATTCAGAGAGACAATTATTTCCCACCATTATAGAAAGAAAACCCATTTGCAGATAAAAGATGAGCCAGGGAAGAATATCCTCACAGCTGAAAGATGCAGTCAAGGAAATGCGTTAAACCAGTCTGGTTTTGTAAGGATGTCAAAACAGCCTGAAGACTATAAAAGATACATTGAGGAACTCTGTGATGATGTATAGAAGCAGAGGTACCAAATTAAGGCTAACACTGAATCTGATGTCTTGTGCATGACTGAAAATTGTAACTTTACTATTGCATTAATATGGCCTTACAGGTTTTTTTCAAAAACTCTTTCCCAGAGCCACCTTTTTGACATCTCATTTCCTTAATATAAACTTTTTGCTACTCATTTTGTTTAGGATGTGACATAATTTAATAGTTGAGATTAGTAATTTAATGATCTGTGATTTAATAGCCCGCAATTAGTGATTTAATCCTCAGATTAAAAAGTATTTTTTACAATTACAGAATGTTTAGTTTTATGTTATTAGTATATAAGCAAGTCAGCAAGCAGCATGCTATGTCTAGAATAAGGGGGGTTTGTTAATTAAGGGAAGAAATGGGGTTTAGTGGTGGGGTTTTTTTGCTTATAAGCATCCAGAGAGCTGCTTCTCTTTTTGGCTTTGCCGAGGACTGGAAAAAAACGCAGTGATGAAACCAACAGAGGTTTTGTTGCTTACTTCAGTGGGATCAAATACCATTCATCTGTGGAGAACTGGTTTAAGACACTTTTCCCATAGTTTATTTTCCCTTTAATTATGCCAATTTAACACTATGTGGGGCTGTGCCCCAATCAGAAAAATGAAACAGATTAGGAAAACAAATAGATGCTGTTTACAAATGAATGCTATTTAAGCATAAGACTATGGAAACACTTGAACTGGCACAGCTGAAGGAATCATTGGGTGGAGAGAACAGAAACATCTTCAAGTGGCTATGTTGTAAACGATGTGTATCAAGGAACTGCACCACCAATTTGTCTGTACATCATTTTCCCAATTTGAAGAATGAGAACAGGACTTGCTTCCATCTCAGAGGTGTCATAGAGTTTAACTGACGTTCGTGGAGTGCTCTCATAGTTTTGTGTGAAGACACTATAGTGATAAAAATTACTCAGTAGACCACACAATTACAGCACCCAGTTAAAACTACATGGTTCTACAGCTTCAAATTTTTAAAATAACAGAAAATAACATTAGGCAGATAGACTGCCATCTAGGAATCAGGGTTTGCCATGATTTCCTCCCAACTGACAAGCAGTTCCCCTTCTTAAAATGAAGAATGTCTTAAAAAACACATTAAAACTAAGATGATAAGCCAGTGCCATTTATGCATTACACGTGCAGATCATCCAAGATGGACTTCTCGTTCCAAAGGATTCACAAGCACTATGGGTAAAGTCAAGAAAACTCATGCATGGGCCATTTACTTTCAGCTTATCTTCTTTTCTTGAGCAAAAACAAAACTCTGAAAGATCTAAGATAAAGAATAGCATGAGTACAAGAACACACCAACATCAAACACCCAAAATTCAGCAACTGCCACTTTTAATTAAGCAATGAAGTATATTTAGGATAGTTTTCATTTCCCTTGTATAAGGAAGTTTTATGAAGCTATAGTTAAAGTGTCCCAGAAAGAGGAATGCTGCTTATTAAGGTTTATCTCTGAATTTACAGCTTGAGAGACCTAGCCAAGTTAATATGACCAAGGAGTTTCCCAACTTTGAGAGCTCCATCTTGCCAACTTCGTATCCTAACAAACTGTATAACAGTATGTCCTACTTACTGCAACAGAACCCTCTAGAAGAAGCGCAGTCAGGGACAGACTGTTGAGATGTTTGCAGGACCTTTTTCAACTACATAAAGGTAAGCTTGGCTTAAGGGAATATGTGATCTTTTACAGTGCAGGAGTGCTGTAAGAGCAAAAAAGACAGTTCTGCGGCTGGTAAGAGCAGCACATGGATTTCCACAGCATGTCCCTGTCTGGAGCCCACAAAAACCTCCTGACACCACAGAGAAGGTTTATTTCAAACATCTTGCTAGGACGGTGACTTCCTGGAAATGTTGACAATTTTTTTTTACTTTGCGCATATAAAATCTGGCACAGTATGTCCTTCTAGTAATGATAAAAAGATACTATAATAAGAAAAGAAAGAGGTGAACAAGGACCAAAATATATTAGACCCATGAGTCACACATGGTGTTTTTCCTTCTGAAGAGATCTGAAAAATAAGCTTTTACAGCATTCTTATATGAGAGGAAAAAGCTGTGATGAATATCACAGTGAAGGGCTAAGAGATTACCAGAACAAGAAATGATCAGTTGCCACTATAAAACTACAAACAGAAGTGTGTGGGCATAAGAAAAGAAAAAAACCTAGAGAATGTTTATCACAATAATGTCAAATCAAAATTAAATCCAGGCCATTAAATAAATACCTTAAAGTAACCACTCTCCTTCAAATCATCAGTCAACCTTATTAAGTAGTCGACCCTTTTGAACTGGTGAGTTAAACCTTCTGCCTCTCACATGCTGCTCCTCTATCCTGGCCTCAGTTAGTTCAGGTAACATTCACAGAGTTAGCGTAGTTTAGGACTTTTGTTTCTGATCTACACTTTCCTGATGATTTTCCACTCATCTCTCTTCCAGAACTTGCTTGTCAATTTATATGCTGAAACAGAATGCTTTTCCCTGTGTAGAAACTATGGTTTTGGCTGAAGGTTAACCGAGCAATGTCAATCCTTTCAGCCATTAATAGTTTTTTCAGTGACATCAATGGCTACTGTTTGATTTGTGCTGTTGCACAGATTTCTCATAGAAAAAAAAATCCTCCTGTTTCTTCTCTGGAGCTAACAACCCCTGTCTATTTGATGAGGACAATAATATGAGAGTTAGTCCCCCACTATATTGCCAGCGACAGTAAAGCAATACTGCTGAATGCAAAGTACCCAAATAACTTGCAAATAAATCTACTTTCATTCTGTCAGAACCAATAGGTCTTTGAAATCAAATCAGAAAGACTTCTATTTGAGAAGGACCAAGACATCTATCTAAATTTTACAAGAACAAAAAGGAAGTTTTAGAAGGTAAGGTCTGGGGTCTTTCTCTGGTTGGAGGGGGAGGGTATTTTAGTTTTGAAGTGCATCATGCTTAAAGACTTTCTTTAGGGTCTAAAAAAAAAAAAAAAAGACTTTTAGAAAATCACTGATTTTCACATTAGAGCTGTAAGATGGCAGAGCAGGACACTGGCTTTCCAATGACTTGCTGGGAAGATGCTATGAACAAGATGAAGTATTACACACTGAATTGCCAACATATTTCCCTCAGCTTCTGAACTTCTCAGTGATATCTCCAAGCTATACTCAGGCAAAACTCAAGTTGTACCAGATATGCGATTAAGTCAGGGGTTGAAACAGGAGTTTTCCTATAAAATTTTTTAAAGTTTTATTATTTAGTTAAAAGTGTGCAAACTCCACAGTGAGCATCCATCATCATCCTGCACCTCATTTTTCCTTTTCATCAGGAAGCTTCTTAGGGCAGTGACCCACTCTCTGACAGTAACTTGCTACTGCAGAGTACATTTGTACACAACAGTTTGAGCATTAAATAAAGAGGAGCAACAATAATTTGAAAAGCAAAGAACATGCGAGAATCGTGTAACAAACTTTTAAAGTATTTCAAACAGCCTGCATGTCCATGTGGGCATCACCTATAAGTACACTGGCAGTCACAGAATGTTCCAGATAGTGTTTATAAAATTGGCCAAAAAAAAAAAAAAAAAAAAAAGAAAAAAGCTAGGCAAAACAAATGGAGGATATTCTTGCCAAAAAGCAGCCACTTTGCCTGGTTGCTGAGACAAGAGCTTCCTTTAAAACTATCTGGTTTGCTGTATCCTCTTCAGAGGCAGTCAATGAGAGGAATGTATACAGCCTCAGCTGTGCAGCTAAATTCCCATACATTATCCTGAAGTTACCTCAGAGGTATTTCATACCAAAGATCTAGCAATTCCCCACTGGGGGCCCATTAATATGACACAAGTGCTTAACATTTCCACTAGTCAGCTGCATAAGAAAATGTTCCCAATACCGCCTGGTAGAAGCTAGCAGCATCTCTTAGGACAATAAATGAAAGAATTCAGCCACGCTGTATGGATGCCACTTCCCTGCTGAAACTTTTTTTCTGTGACTGAGACGACACACAGTGTTGGCCCTAACACGGTAGGAGTTGGTTGGTTCCTCTCAGATTATAAAAAATTCATACAGGGAGAGCAAGCAGGTACAAAGGATTCTATTTTGGAGAGAGGACAAAGGGCGAAGAGATTGTTTGTAACAGGCATTTGTATGTCCTGACCACGTTTGCTGTTAGACTGCACTGTTCACTGCCTCACTTTGTTTTACATCTACGAGAAATCAGTATCTTCTTATGGGATAAGAAAAGTTCAAATGCCACACACATGAAACAAACAGCTCGCAGTTAAGAAAAATCCTGTGCAAACAGGTATGTTATAAACATGACCAAGGAAGAATTTACTCTCAAGACCATTTTACATGTGAATAAACTGAAATGCAAAAAAGTTCACTCATTCCAGACACAACCTGGAGGACAGTTGGAATTTAATGGCTAGGGTGGACAACACACTGACAAACAGGAGAGCACAGAGGGGATAGAGTCATTAAATGGGGAAAGAACAATATCTCAACCTCGTTTAGTGTCACAACAGTCACCAAGGAGGGATTTTTTTCCCCAACATCTTTGTCATCTCTTAAACAGCTCAAGTTATTTAGCCACTAGTATCTTCACAGACAGTGAAATAAATAAATTCAATACACTAATCTGTTAGTTCTTAAACAACAAAATTGGTAATCCTCTGGTACTGATAGTGGCAGCAACAAGATACTTGCAGATTTCAACTAATAGCATTCAGGAATTACCTTCCTTCTAGAGCAGTCCTCATGTCCACACACTTTGATCCATCTATTTAATACTATAAATTACTATGTTACTATACTGTCCCTTCCTGAAAAAAATGTTTTGTCCATTCTGCTGGCGCTAAAATCCCCAAAGTTAAGTCAAATGAGCGTTAAAGTGCCTTGAATCTTTTTTTAGGATAGCTTATTCAAACCTTCTTTTACTTTTAAGACAGTAAATATACAGGTTATACTCCCAAGCAACCCTCCTCTTTACCTTCTTTTATTTTTTTAACTGACCTCAATAAACATTTTAATACTGTAATTACAATAGTTTTGCTGTAACTCTCAGGACAGACAGTTGCACAACTTTTGTCCACAGCTAATGTTGACCTATGATTCATCAAATGACAAGAAATAAAAACTGCTCAATATTCATACACTTTAAGTCAAGAAAGCAGCATTCTCCAGACTACTCACTGACAAGTATATTCCCTCACTTATGCCATTCTGAGTCCAACAGCTTGCAACCAGCTGAAGGAAAGCTTTAAAAACCTTTATAGTTGATGTTCTGAAAGACAGAGGACCCATTTGTCTTGTTGTTGTGTTCAAATGATGTTCCCATGTACTAATAATGGAACTTACTTCTAATTTTTGTATCTTTGCTGCAATAAAAAAAGTCTTAAATTGCTAGCACTTTCTTCTTATGAAGGTATTTATATACAACTAAGATTCTTTTTGGTACCTTTAAAAAGATCTAAATCTTTACATTTCTTTTAAAGCATTTTCTTGAGACCAAAGTTAATGTATTCAGCCTCTTCTGCAACCTACCCCATTTCTAAAGCCCTGTTCAAAATGTAGACAACAGCATTAGATCCAGTATTTCAGAACTAGCCTCATCAGTGCTACACTCAGACGTAAATTCACCTGTTCCTACCATCTAACATTCCTGTTTATACCCAAAAAGACTGAATGAGCTCTTTGTGCCACCGCATCACAGTAGGAGATCAATCTGAATTATTTATTCACTGTCTCCTCAATCTTTTCCAGAGTTGCTGCTTTCCACAATGCAATCCACTCTGGCCTGCATTTCCAGTTTTTTTAAAAAATATCTTGGGTTACTTTAAAAGGTATTTGCTCATTTAATGGGCCCAGCTTACCAAGTAACACAAACAGCGCTCTGCCCCTGCCTTGCTATACTTTTACTATTTCAATACTTTCACATCACTTACACATCAGTAATAATTACACAATTTCTTCCATACCCCTGAAAAAAAGTACTTGATATTGCCCAGATATATCCCAAATCTCACAGAACACTTAAAAATACCACCTTCCTGCCCAGTGATGATGTCCAGAGAACCCTCATTCCCAGACTGAGATTTTCAGCAGCCACAGAAGTCTTCCAAGCATTTTCCTGGAATTCAGATATAAACCACCAGAGCCTAACAGATATTAAATAACATCTTGTTTGGTTATTAAGAAGTTTGGAAGTACATCCCTTGTCTCTTCTGATTTGAATACAAAGGACTGTTTTCTCTGAAAATAAAAATATATTTTTTGAATGGTGCTACTTTGCAAATGTAGCAAATGCAAACTCATGATCTTACATCCTCATTATTTTATTCTTAGTTTGGTGCAACACCATCCTCTTACCCAGATCCTTGTCAGCTTACTTATCAGCCAACTCTCTGATGTCCTTACTGTCTTTTATCAATCTTCTCTGCTTTGTAACTTCTCATTTACTGTTTCCATAGCAATCCTTCACATTTCTTATCTATTGTGATATTTTTTTCCTGTGCCTTCAATTGCCATCGGTTCCCATTGGATATCACACATTTGATTCAAACTTAACTGATTTTTCCACTGTAAAATTTTTAATAAATTCTTCTTAAAGATGTTTTTAATTGCTTGAAAAACCCTAAAGAACAAGGCTTTATTTGGGGGTCTGATGTTACTAAGGCTGGATTTTTTTAGTGTGTACTAGACCATTAATTTCACAGAAGTACAGAAAGGAAATGCTAGAATAAGGAATGTTATTTTGAGATTGCATTTAAACCCATGAAAAGGAATGTACTGTGATTGTTAAACATCCACGAGAATGTCTTTCACTCATCAATCCATTATTTTATTCCCCTCTTTCAAACAATATTTTTGTGCTTTCTCATAAAATACTCTAGGCTTTTGGCACAGGTCAAACACTTGACATTTTTTACAGTGTGCTCTACAAGGCCCAGTTCAGCAGAAGAACTACATTCACATTAGTACCAGTGTCACTAGTGGACAGAGCCATGATTTATTAGGCAAAGGGGAGCAGCAAGGACTAATTGGCCATATGAGGACACCTAAGTGTGTGAGAGGAATGCAAAAGAGAAAATGCATGCAAAGGTAGCTTGCTCCTCTGGCATGTCCCAAGGCACAAGATAAATGGCATTATTAACAGATTTGAGATATAAGAAATGCAGTATAAATTACACATGTGAGTTCTTTCTTCCTCAAAATAGTATCCTGGCCTGTCATACTCCTATATGAACTCAAGTAAATTTTGCATAGTTTGAGAAGATATAACTTAGTAGATCAGAAGACAAAAAAATGTCTTTATGTTAATTTCCTCACAGCAAATAGATTATATCTGTGATTACAACTTTTTTCATCACCACCACAACAATGGGGACAAAATGCAGACTTAACATACCTGATATCTCAGAAATGCCTTTTTGTTTTGGAACATGCCTATAAAAGGTTTATGTTTATAGCTATAGCATAGTGTATAGCAGAAACGATGACATTCTAGAAGAATTCAGTATGTATTCTATGTACACTTCAGTAATGACAATAAGGTATTTTTAAAAGTCTTAGGGAGGGCCAATGGACATTTGCATGCATCAGGCAACCATGCTTCAAAAGAGCTGGCTTGGTATCCTCAGTAACAGCTGCAGATATAATGCTAATAACATTGTAAAATAAGGCTTTACATATCAAAACAGCAACCTTTTTTTAACTGCCCTTGATCTCTTATGATACCATATTTAGTAACAGCCACCAGTGTAATCCTCCAATGTGACCTATATATAGAATGAGAAGATGGTCTTAAGAGCTGTATTTTAGACAAGTGGAAAAAAAAAAAGGGGGGGGGGGGGGAACCCCACCTCAAACCTCCTAGCCTGGAACACATGGGGTCCACAGAAAACTTCTCTCCTAAAAGTCAGCTGTAACTCAGAGATTGCTTAGATTTTGTTCACCAGAATACAGAGGTAACACTGACTAAAATTGTCACAAACTCAGTGTGGAGCCTGTACAGTACCTGCATGACTGCTGGTAGTTCCACAAGTTTCACTGAAGCAAGAAATTAATATGCCTAATGCTTGCAAGTTGGTGCCCATAGCAAAGAACACATTGAGATTAGAGTTCAAAACAATAATCTGAATTATTTTAATTATGTGGAAATGCAAATCCATTTGTTTTGTTGGAGTGGTCTGCCATCTGTAACACCCAAACACACAAAACCCACCACTTTGGAATAATTTTGGCCTGGGAACTCTCTGCAGTTTAGCTTAAGAAAAAAAAAATAAGATTGCTTCTGTCATTTCTGTCCATCAGGAAGGAACCTCATTATCCAAGTAGGCTTGTAATATGTTCTTATGCCAGTTGTATTTTATTACCATTGATTTATCCATAAAGCTAATGCAATTATGGCCATCTAAATATTATCCTTCAACTATTTACTTATTTTCTGGAGTGAAAGCAAGGCATATCTGAATACAGATCAGTTGATTTTGAGGTTAGTGAGTTAAGCAGAGAGATGTGGGTCATTTTACTGCTTGTGGTTCTTTCACATAAATCAGAACAGCCTTACAGTATATTCTACGGAAAGTGAGACACAATAATCCCAGAGACAATCAGAACTTAATGGATTCATACGTTTTGAGTTTCCACTGAGGCCTTCCATACGTACTCTGGGATCAAATCTTTTTATTCCCAACAGCACAAACCACAGTCCTTTGTAGAAGGAGGACAGCCCAAAACTGTCTGCAGTAATTGCAAAAGACTATCAAACTTGGCAGGTAGGCAGATGTGAGAAATTAGGCATATGAAAATACAAAAGGTAGGTTGTTGGGGCCTTTTTTCAGACAAATCACCAAAGAGTAATATAATAGAAAGGTTTTATTAGCAAGACCATGTACTGCCATTTGGATACCTAAGTATGAGAGCTATAGGTGCAATCAAGCTCTTCAAAGCCTTGTGACAGAAATGTGATACGGGAACAAAAAGAAAACCTGTGTTAAACATAAAGACCACAAAGATAGATAAAGTGTTAGCTAGACATTTGATCCAAATTTTAAATTTTAAATCCAAATTTAATTTTAAAACATTAAAAATTATCTTAAATAGCTTTATTCTTTGTTTCTGGATACAGGGAAGCTTTGTCCAGTTTTCCTAACATGGGTTTTTACAGGCCTGAAGATTTATGAAACTCTGGATATTGAACTGGCTAAACCAGCCATTTTGGAGCTCAGTAATGTTTGAAGAAAATGGATTGTTGAGGAAAGAGTGAAATATTTCTCTATAAAATTTTCTGAAATAGTGAAAAGGAATGGCAGTTGTTTAAAAGGTACACTCAAGTTGCAGAAGTAAGAAATAACAGAAAGCACATCAAGCACACTGTTCTGTAATTTGGTCTAAAGGTCATAAAACCTCATGCAATAGAGGTGCAGACATATGTATACATATTCTGTCTAAGGCCAACATCAGCTCTATATTTATAGACTAGGTTAACCACAGAAACAGCAGAACTTATTTGTACCACTGTACTTGGCACCTGGACATCAAAGTAAAGCTGTGTTCAGAAAGAAGCACTGCATGTTCAAAACCTTTCTTTACATAAAACCTTGTTTTTATTGGACATCAGTGAGTCAAAGGCAGATGGCTGATCTAATTTTAGTTAGGGACAGATACAACCCACCAGCGGCCAGGGTAATCAAGGGTAGCCAAGGTTATGAGCCCCAAGCAACGAATTTATTTTACCTCATATTCAGATTCCAGTGTCACAGTGTTCTGTTTTAATTTTTCTTTCAAAGTTGGATCAACCTGCAAGACAAAAAAATATACAGGAAAAATGTTTACTTTTAAGAATTTATTCTTTTTTAAGAAATCTTAACCTCAAATAGACTAAATATTGGTACATATAAATTTTCCTCTCCTCTAAATAAGTTTATGTGCTGTTTGTTCAGATACCAGGATGATGAACACAGTACAAGAATTGGGCAGAAAAGAGACAGTCAATAGCCAAACTTTTAGAATAAAAAAGGAAGTACATTTGTAACTAGCCCTGCACTTGCATTACCTTAGATACCTGTATCTGTAACCGTTCAGTTTGAAACTGTTGAACTAAATGAAGCCTTAAACAAATGAAACAAGACCAACCAAGAAAGAGAAAACTGTGATCACATTACATATTTCACTCCTGAATGTGTTCAGTGAATGGGTATACAATATGTTTTCCAAAGTCTTAAGCATGAGTCAAACTTCCAATTTGCTGGTGAACACACAACTCTTTCCTAAATTTGATTCTGTACCGACAATGCCAGTGATTCCTGCCACCTTTCAGAGAAGTTTGTTCAAAGTACAAATCTAAGAACAGACGTGTCAGTGAACCACAGCAATGTGTTCCATGTTTTAACTTCTGAGCCCAGAAAAAGTTACATTATCCCTCCTCTTTGCTAAGTTAACATCTGTCTCCCACAGGCCTAAGAGTAGAAGCAAAGGAGAAAAAGATAATTAGCATTCTTCATGCTTAAGAGAAAGCATTTTATTTCTCCTCAAACAGACAGCCACGTAAGCAGTATTCAGACATAGCCTTTAGGCTAATCAAAATATTAAATAAATCTACCACGAGGAAACATTCTCATTTCAGACCTTAAATACAAGTGTTAAAGAAACCAGATTTTTAAGGAGACTGGTGATGTGTTTAACTCCACATCCCTGGTACACTAGTCCAATTATCACTAGTTCAGTGAAGAAAAGTTGTTAATTCTTAATTTGCTTCTTCTTGACCTGAATGAAAAAGGCTCACTTATCCTCATCACAACCAAGCTCAAATGTCTATGAACAGTCTAGAACAGAAAAATGAGGGAAGACATAGAGCATGCCTGGTTGATGAAAAGATCCACCTTCAGATTCTGCCCCAATGCAAGCTCCTGATCCTCAGAGGTACTTAAAATACACACCTACTATCTGTATTGATGGGAATTGCTTGAAGAATGTCCCCAGGCCATAATGTTCCTCTTGATTACAGATACTGCCTGCTAGTTAGTATGCAGCCTCAGTTCCTAAGGATGCTCAGACAGGCAAGTCTAATACCATCTGTGCATGGCCAGAGGTTTGATTTCCGTATCTGATCAGAGATCTGGCCATAGAAATACAGGCATTTGCAATCTCCAGACTCATTACACTTGGAAACTAAGCCAAAACATCTAAAATGGTTAAAATTTGTATAGGATACAGCTCCCACCTTCTCTGTAATAAAAAAAAAACCAAACCCTTGTAAAACAAGGCACCGTCTGCACTGGCCCTCTACATCAAATTAAAAAATGAAATGCTACATCTCTCTGCCTTGGAATTCAAGGCTTCCATAGAACTGCCCCTCATTAAAGATGGATTACCTCTCTTATGTGACCAAGACCTCCACCAACAGCCATGCTTCATTAGAACAATGAACCCATCCATCACATGTGCAGAAATGCAAACTCTTTGGGCAGCCAGACAGGCTTTGGAGCTTGTTTTCACAGAGATAAGAGTGATCGTGGACCTCGCTGTATCCAGAACTAAATGCAAACAGTATTTGTTACGCTTGGTGTTCTCGCAATACACATATGGACAAGGGGAAATAAATGTTCCAGCAAGTAAAGAATCAAGAGTTTTATTTCCTCCTATGTTTTCCCTGCATTTAATAATAAGGCACCCAAGATAACACGGCTGGAGCAGCATTTTTACTTAATTAACCACAGCTAGAATTTACCTTAAAAAGACAGCTCAATAGTCCATTATCAAGTTTTATTTCTGCATTTTTTAGTGTGTTTATTTAATGTGTGGTATTTGCATGACCACATTTGTATAAGGTAAAGGGAAACAGGCAGTGAAGTTACTGCTGCTTCTCCCCTCTTCCAGGGCCTTCTGCCCGCACATTTCCTCATATCTTCATTCCTCCCTGCCTGCACAAAGGGAGAAAACTAGCCAACACAGAGACACAGAATCCCTGTACTCATAACTGTTTGATGCTGTAGCTTTGATATTGACAAAAATGCAGAAATGAAGGAGGCTAGTTGAAATTTCTCAGGAAAAAGTTATCCTGTAAATAAGAAAGAAAGGGAAATTGCTTCTTCTTTAGAAGCAGGAATTTCAGTCTGCAAATTAACTTACCAAGAAAGAGTAGTTAAACCCTGTTTCGAGGGTTTAACACATCTTAGTAAGCTCTTAATATTTAACATACAGGCACGTGAAAGACTTAGGTCCACTCTGCAAAACACATTATTTTGCCTGAAGTTCCACAAAAAAAAAAAAAGGGGGGGGGGGGAGGGGGGAAGTATATATTCCCTCTTATCTTTTTTGCTCCCTACATACTTGCCCACATAAAATAATTTAAGCATACTTGACTGCACAGAAATCAAGTCATCTGCACATTCTAAAGCCTTGATTACAAACTCCTGCTTTTCAGTTGCCAAATGGACACAGGCAGGTTACAAATTGTTTTCAGAACCAATATGGCAGTTTAGAAAAAAAGAGTATTATAAAGTTCTGTTTCCACAGCGTTGATACGATGCTGCGCTATCTTTGCAATATCACAAGAACAAGGAAAGGAAAACAGAACAGTGCTATTTTCATTCTGAAAAGGCAGATAAACATCAATAGGAGCCATGATCACAGATCATAACCAAGGAACACTTAAAATGGGGCAGAGACAGGAAAATGCCCGTGCTGAAGTGGTAGCTCCTTTGTATTACATATCTGCCACGAGATCCAAATACAAACACATACATTTTGCTTCCATGATGACTGCTATGCCAACACAAATACAGCCAAATGAGCTAAAAGTATTCAGCTATGTACTGGAAATGAATAATCAGCTAAATTATGAATACAAATCTCTCTTAGTAAGTATGATGGAGGCAGCAGACAAAGCCCAAATGCTGCAACAGCCTGGCAGTGTCCTCTGTACCATTATTTAGGAGACAGGAAGAAACAGAAAACAGTATCTCATTACACTAGAGGATTCCTTCTCAGGTAAATTCTCAGACGCTCCTTTAAGATCCATTTAAAGTCAAGCTTAGTCTCTAAAGACGGAATTTAAAGATGAGTGAACTTACAATTTCAGCATAACTCCACATTAAATTCTTACTCCAAAACTACTGAAACACTTGATGCGAATATCCAGACAGTTTTCATGAGATGCCATTTGCAAGGCTTTGAAACCAATACTGTAAATAATATTTTTCAAGGGTTTACTATTTTTTTTCTGGGTGCGAGGTGTTGGGTTGGTGGTTTTTTTCCCCTGTGTGGCACTTGCAGCAAAAATGAAACATTCTCAGAGTATTTTGCACTATGTAGGCTTATTTCATATTAACAGCAATCGGAAGTGCAAAGGCAGGTACATAGGCAAATCTCAAAAAAAGGTTTGAGAACGAAGTTTTCAAATTAGAATTTTGTCACATTTCACATTCCACTGTTCCTGCAGATATACCCTTATTTAACTTCAAAAGGTTCCCAAAGATACAGACTTAAAAAAAAAAAAAATTCTTAAGATGGCTAAAAGTAATAGGAGTTAAGCACAAAAATATTCTTATAAATCTTAGTAGCCAGCTACTTGAGGCTCCAAGTACCTAAAAACCTTTTAAAATGTGGCTGCCGCTCTCATCGGAAGGCTGACATTTCGTTTTTTCAATTAGCACCCGGAAAGAATTTCTAGGTGGGAAAAAAGGTGCACCTCGGGATGCAGACAAGGGGCATCCATCACTTCAGAAGCAAACGGGAATACCTGGTGCTCGCAGCCCCTACCAAACCAGCAATTCCTGCAGTGCACTGTGATAGATTGTTGGCCTCTCTATACCCGCATCAGTAAAGGGAAATTTTTCCTTGTGACACAAATATTTCTGGTACAGTTATAAACCTAACTGTGCTGCTACTAAAAAAAAATCTCTAGCTAACAATTTTGCATTGATCCTCAGTGACCACAGTTCATTTCAGTTCAGAAGCAAATAATACAGACAGAGAGCGACTGTGAAATTTGTGAATGTCACTACCTCCAGGATATGCAAAGGATAGTACTTCTACAAAGGAACCCAAAGAACACCATCACCATCCCCTTTTGATGGTCAGAGGAATGCAACAGCTCTCTTGTGAGGAAAGGCTGAGAGAGTTGTGGTTGTCAAGCCTGGAGAAGAGAAGGCTCCAGGGAGACTTGACCACAAACTTTCAATACTTAAAGGCAGCTTGTAAGGAAAATGGAGACAAACTTCTCAGTAGGGCCTGCTGTGATAAGACAAGAGGTAATGGTTTTAAACTAAAAGAAGGTAGATTTAGACTAGATAAAAGGAATGTTTTACAATGAAGGTGGTGAAACACTGGAACAAGTTGCCTAAAGAAGTTGTGGATGCGCCATCCCTGGAAACATTCAAGGTCAGGTTGGATGGGGCTCTGAGCAACCTGGTCTAGTTGAAAATGTCCCTGGCTGTTGCAGGGGGATTGGACTAATGACCTTTAAACGTTCCTTCCAACCTGAACTGTTGTATGGTTCTATGAAACACAGGAATACAAAGCAGATTAACAGTGTCACTCCTGTTCAGCATTCAGACAGGAGCAAGTTGATTCCTCTTCAGATTCTCAGGGTAGCATCTCAGCAGTCCACAACATATGTATGCCCAGATCTGCAATTCAAATAGCCCACACAAGCCGTCTCTCAGCTATAACCACTATTATTTATTCGTCCACTTACTATTTGTGGCCATGGGTTTTAGTGCAAACCAAGTGTAAAATATATTACATCTTTTCAAACTAAGGGTTCAATTACTACACAAGGAAACTGTCAGGAGATAACCATGTCATGAGAAGAGAGCTGTGCTTTTAACAGTCTCCTCTCACATAAGTCAGTGCAGTAAGTTGTATACTTGTGTCCAGAGACTGGCACATACTGGCCAAATATTTGTATGCCAAAGTCTAACAAAACTTTCCCTCTAGCAAGCATTTCCAGAAGGTGGCAGAAGGTGTTTCTACTCTGAAACTAGGTAGTTATTTTTACTAAAACATGAGTATCCTTTCCAGCCCTATCCTCCCACTGAGAATGATTTCAGCTTTTACTTCGGAAATGAGGAAGGACAATGGCTTGAATGTCATGAACTTGAATTAAGCTTTTCTTTTTTTTGGTTGTTTTTTTTTTTGTTTTTCATCTGCTCATACCAGCATAAATAGATAGGACAATTCTCCTACAGTATCCACAACACAGAGTCCACAAAATGACTGTTTATATGAAATCTGTCATTTTGTTCACCCCACCCATTTTTTAAATTTAGAGTAAACCAGAACCCCCAGTTCTGGCTCTCCCAATAGAGTATCTTTTTTGAAAACATTTATCATATCCCTAACTCCTCTAAATGGAAAATCAGCGATCTTGCGTGGATCAGTCCATTTTAATCTTCTTGAGAAGACTCCCATAAATTGTTACAAAAGCCTGTGTCATAAATATTCCAAATTGTGGTTTATGAGCACAGTGATAAGCTGCGGACAAGAGAGGATAAATCCCAGGACTCAGGAAGTGCAGTGTAAACTACAGCCAAGCTGACTGCCATTCTACTTAAGGAATTAACAGAACAAAGCTTGTAAAGGTTGTAAAGTACAACAAAGCTTGTAATTATGCCAAACTCTTTGGCATACAGTCTTTGGTAACAGAGAAAGGCAAGGCAAAACATATCAATTCATGCAACTTCATTCACAACATCCTTTAACTACATTATAAATAATATTTAATACATGAAAAAACACTTAGGTAAGGCTACTTTCTTCACTGCAAGTGTGGTGAGACACTGGAACAGGCTGCCCAGAGAAGCTGTGGGTGCCCCATCCCTGGAAGTGTTCAAGGCCAGGCTGGATGTGGTTTTGGGCAACCTGGTCTAGTGAAAAGTGTCCCTGCCCATGGCAGAGGGGCTGGAACTAGATGAGTTCCAAGGTTCCTTCCAACCCAAACCATTCTATGATTCTGTACTGCATACATGTGGATAGGAATACTTCTGAACACTGGGGAGACATCTGAGACTAGATGCAAAACCTGGCTTTGTGTCCTTTGACTCTTGCCTAAGATGTGCATAGAATACTAAGTTAAAAAAAAAAAAAAAAAATTCATCCATCCTCTGACAGAAATCAATGCAGAAATTTCCAAAGGAGCAATATAAAATCTTATTACAGCAGCAGTTCTCAGACTTACAGTACATGGTGCACCAGTGATATCTTGAAATCCAAAGCTTCTACTTGCTTCCAGATGGATCAAAAAACCACCTAAAATCCCAAACTCTGGACTGTACATTTTTACATGATAATGCCATGGGAAATGCAATTAAGTTAAAGGCTAACATGATGACCAAACTATCCCATTCAGCAAGCACTTAAGCACATCTAGATTTCTCATATATAAGATCATCATAGCTTTCAGTTCTGAGTAGTACTCAGGCATTTACTCAATGAATTGGATGCTTTTGCATCCAGCTGGATCTGCAGGTTCATATTTATTTATTTGATCTATAAAACATAAATTAGTGCTTTAAACCTTGGCTCTGAGTACACTAGCATAAATTTCATTTCACAGGAAAATTCAGTGCAAGAACTGTTGCTTCTAGTATAAAATAAAATATTCCAATAGAGGAAAGAACCCATAAGGCCAGAACTAACAGCAAGATCCTTGGTGGTTTTGAAAGGTCCCCCAAGGAAAAGCAAATTTTGCTGCATACATAAAGATGAACCAGTTCGAAGTATAGATCCAACCATAGCTCTCACCTTACAGTCAGGATGGTAAAGCTCTCCAACAAAGATCTCAAAGCTGACATTTCTGAGCTTTGCTACGTCTTGGTTTCCCTTGCAACCCAACAGTACAAAAGGAGGAACTTGCTAAGTATTCTGTGCAGTTTTTCCCAAATTTCCTTTTTACTTTCTTCCAAACAAGAAAAAAAAAAAGTGTAAGCTCTCCAGGTAAAACAGATAGAACATGCTGAAGATCCATGGTATAAATAACGCAAGAGAGGCAAGAGTGGTTCAGACCAATTTACTATCAGAGGATATAGTGCATTTATTTATCATCACAGAAGAGAGTGAAAAGTAAGGCTATAGCACATTCTTTCCCGTGAGCCAAAATGTGGATCACTGGTCACAAAAGTAAGATTCTTAGCCTTGGAACAAGAGTTGCAGTACTTGCCAAGACAGTCATCACAAAACATTGACAGAGAAAACAGCAAGAGGAGGAAGTCGCCTATTTTAGAAACATTAAAAGACAATTTCTCAAGGTGCCTTTGTAAAGTCTCTTTAGTATGCTATACCTGTCCTGCTACAGCCACTTAAACTTCCTGAAGTACAAGACAAACTAAACACCCTTAAGGTATCAGTTCAGAAAAAGGAAATGTTATATAAAGCCATACTTTACAAATGCCTTTTATTCTCCTTAACAGGTGGGTATAGTTTAAGAAAAATTAATGAAATTTACTAAAATATTTTAAGTTCTTAAATATCAGTTTCATCACACCTTAAAACATTGGAAAGAGCTCACGTGTAAGTTAACAAACCTCTCAAAATTCCTGATAATGGGTCTGCTGTTAATATATATATTTGACATTTACATTTTCAAATGCATTTTCTGTAGATTTCAGTTAACCCATCACCATGTTATGTAGTCACTATTAGTACAGCATTAAACCAATGTATGCCAAAGGGAAGTCCGGTACTAATATGAAAAATATTTCCTTAATTTAAAAAACTCCTTCATTCAGAATCATGTAATCTTTATTGGCAAAAGCAAAAGCTTTTACTTTGACTAAAAGGTGCACAAATACAAAAGGAACTTCAATAAAATATCTTGAATATTTACTAAAGATTTATTTGACCCAGATTACAGGGTTAATTGGTTCCATCTACTCCAACTTTCTGAGACTAATAGACATATTACTGAAAGCACACCTAATGTGTATGTAAGGACTCACACAATGTGAGGCTGTGATGCCAGTATTTAGGAAAAAAACCCCACCTTTTTGCCTCTAAATGGAAGATACTTGATAGCCAGAAATAATAAAGACAAAATATTTTTTGATGCAACTCCTACAGAATCAACATTTTTTATCATATTTTAAAAAGATTCCTTTTTAATGGCTATGTACCTACTATGCAAGTTAAAGCTGGAAAACCAGTGCAAATATAGTTTAAGCTTTTCCTTATTGCTCCCTTAGCCATATCCTAACTCTGGACAGAATCAACCTCTTTGTGCTAATTCTGAAAAACAGAAAGGTTACTTAAGTTTCTGTTAAAAGCAAGTAACTTCAAGAGAGAAATCATGAATTTGCAGTTGAAGCCCGCGTGCAAGCAGTCTGTGTTCCTCTCACCTTAATTTTCCATTGCTGTATTAGCAGACAGAATAGGTAGGGTTGGAGAGGGTGCCTAACGAGGAGTTCTGTACTTAGCAGAAATACCTGTGTTCAGGTGTTCACTGACTGTCCAATTAGGTTCCTTCTGGTAAACTAGTCTTGGTAGCAGCTTGCTTTAACAGTATAGCAAAACCAAAGGCACCATACAATATTTAAACTGCTATCTTTCACTTGGTGTATCAGTTCAGAAACACAAAGGAATCCATTTCAAGGGAAAAGTCTATCTCATAGGAGACCAAACCTTAAAGCTTCAATAAAACAACAAAAAAACACCTCATCCAAAAAACCCAACCAACCAACCTTCTCGTGTAGGAACGGAGAGAGTCTGATTCTTCAAATGTCACATAAACACCTAATACAGTTAAAAGAATGCACAAGCACACTTACAGATTAGGAATGCTTTCCTTAATCAACACCTATAAATATATATGCATTTTTTTCTTTTCTAAATGTGTAAATTTGTGACTAAGATCTGTCCTGAGCCATGTGAAAATATACTTGCTACCCTCACAAACAAGTCCTGTTTTCACAAACAACCAGCAAGAAAATAAACATTAAAATTTTTGCTGACTCAAAATAATCAACAATATAAAACAAAAAGTCTGCTGTTTTAACCCTAAAAATTGATTTCATTTATGTTTTAAAATGTCATTCTGATTTACAATACAAATCTCAAAATCTTCTGTAAGTACTCAAATTTTGACTTTATGTATATTTGAACAGAAACAATTTTCAGAATTGAGTGTGATCTTACAAAAATTGCCTTCATTGTTCTGAAACTGCCTTTCTACAAATAAATTATGTATTGAGAAACCCCCAAATTACAAAATTCTAATAACTGTCATCCTAAATCTGCATGTGTTAAAGGAATTAACACTTCTCATTCTACAGGTCACATAGCATTTAAGTAAAAATATTTTCCACACTGACATCTAGTGAAGTTTTACAGTAAGCAAAAGCCTATTCTAATTCTTTGCACTTACAGAAAGCTATTCATCTTCCAAATTACCTTTAGTTTAGATTACTAGAATTTGCAACACATTTGTATATCATGTACTATCTTCTTTGGAAAGATGTTTTGCCCCTATTTTTAATAAATAACAAATTTACCTGTCAAAGGCTCAGACATTCTGATGGGTACATTAGAGAAAGTTATAACGATAAGGCCTGATGTAATCAAATTTAAAACATGAGTAGCAGAGTTACTGTTTTCCTATTATGCCAGATACAAGGCCTACACATCCAACATTATCAATTCTACTAAATTCAGTGGGAATTATGAATGCAAAAGATTTTAATTCATAGATTTTAGATATTAATAAGACAAGTCATGTCTCTTCTCCATGCAGTACCCTGAAAGCTTGTATTCCTACATTCTCTCTGTCACCAATGAACGTTCCCAGAGGTTCCTCTGGGAATACCTAAATTAGTCTCCTGTTCTGAATCATCCCACAGCTTATGCTTGGTAGGCTTTATGAAAAGCACACGCAGTCTTTGAGGGTGCAGAATTGGAGGGACTGTCAGGGAAAGCTTATGAATTTCTTGACCCCACAGCTGCCCATCTACTTGTGCAGGGAGAACGTACAACCTCAGGCATCTTCTTACCCTCCTTGACCTGTGCTCCAGGGAGGCAAGACATGATGTTGCACCAGCTACAATGTTAATTTCAACACTCATTAAGGTTCTGAGGGCAAAGTCTCACTTCTATGCCTCATCAAAAAAAGGTAGTTAAGCAGCGCCTGACAGAAGATACAGGAAGTTCAGTGCTGACTCTGGGGAAAATGTATCACCTATTGAATCACAAGCAAACCTATAAATGCTTTCTGGGGTGGCAGATATTTGAAGACAGACAGATTATGCATTTTCCCCTCTCATTAGCAGTTTGGGCTCTACTTTTTCAGACTGATGCATAGCTGTAGTTTGCAACAGAACCAATTGACTTCAGCCTTCCTAGCCTCAAAACACAAAGGGGAAGAAAGGGAAGGTCCATTTAGACAGAGATCACACTTAAAATGGAAACAATCCATGGCAGAGGGTTTTCAACACTTTCTTGGTAAAAACTGCAGTGATCTACAAGTCTAGCAGTACAGAAAATCCTGATCTAGGGGACTGGGACTCCAGTACTTCTGTTTGAGCTTCAATCTGCTGACACCATGGCTATTGGCTTCCCAAGATGAGTCTGGAAAGCTAGATGTTTTCTGGTGCTTGAGGGAGATGAGGGGAAAAACAGCTGGATATTAAATTATGTTTTGGCTAAAAGCTGCCTGAAGCTAAATTACACACTTGTAATCACTTCAATTGCAAGGCAAAAATACCAGTAATTAATTGTGGCAATGTGACAGGATTTAAAGCAACTGAACAGAATTCTCAGTAGTATATAAAATGTAAAAATCTGAAAGCTATCAACATTTTACGTACTGAAATTAGTTCCACTTGCAATGGCATCAGAATGAGTTTCTTCAGTTAATAACCTTCTCTTCATCTGAATCTAATCTTGACAACAGAATTATGAAATAGAAAAATGTCTTCTGTTTAAAACAAGAAACTCTTAATACTTGTACTCTATTTTGCGTTTCATCACTGAGAAGCTCAATAATCTGAGGTAAAGCTGCCAGATGTCCAGGTTCCTCCAGACACAGCCCTGTTTTTCCACACAGAAATTCTGTCCTAGCAAAAAAAGACAAATTTGGCCATTTGCCTGGAATTTCCAGATGCTGGGCAGCATAGTCAGGTGGTACCTCTAATATAGCTGCTTGATCCATGGAAATCCTGGACAATATATATCCACCAGAACTTTTGTACATCTGAAAAAAGAGTTGCCTTGTGTGCAGAATGTACCTAGCATGCTTCCTTTACTGAGTACTTCCAAGAAAGACATGCCAGATAGGATCCAAATTCTCTTCTGAATTTCATGGACAAAAATACTCTAAGGCAATCTTCTAAGTGCATCCACAACTTGCATACACATATGAGAAAGTCAGAAGCATGCGTAGGGTCACCAAGGTATTTACTAGCTCAAGATAGGTAAACAGCAATGTGCACATATTTGTTGGTATACACATGTGAAGATTCATAACTAAATTTACAGGGACCTAGCACTTGGTTGCATAGCAAAATCTACAGCCTGAACTAGATTTCTGGAATAAAAAAAAATAAAAAAAAGAAAAAAACCCCAAAACTAAGAGATGATTCAGATGCTTAAGAAAGGGATACGTACTGGGTAGCAATTAGAGCAGCAGTAACTACAGACAGGTAAGATGAAAGGCTGCAGAAGAGTTTATAAGTACTAGACAAGTTTTCCTAAGATTTAAGAAGATACCTCACTCCAGTTAGGATTCATAGTCATTATCCATCTCAGGGTGAGGCTGACCAGGTTCTGTTTGTCTGCTTGTTTTAAATTAAAAGAACAAATCCCTCATTTCAAAGAAAGAGCATTGCCCTGACAAAGGGGGCCCAGCTTCAAGACGTTTAGTATCAAATACTCATTTGATAAAAACACAGAAATTCTAAATGTCATAGAAATTAAAACCCAGGTTTCCCCTACTTCACATATATAATCTAAATACTAAGTCACAATCACATTTTCTTCCTCGTTCTTAACTATTCCATGCAGAGATGAGTTTTAAAAAGGAAAGCTGATAATGCCTGCAGTTCCAGGCAATCTACAAATTTACAGTTACTGCATGTTTCCCAGAGAAAGGAGATGTGCCTTGAAACTCTCATCCACATCCTGGGTACCTGCCCTCTGGCTGAACCAGCAGGTCACAGGAGGCATCCCTACTTTTACAGCCGCTTTGTGTGAAGCCTCACAAGTTGTACTCAACAACTCACGTAACAGCACGCACATCTTCAGCTAGCACAGACTGAGGAACACCTATTTAATAGAGCCTGAAAGATTTGCTACGTATCTAGCAGACGCCAAGCTTTGCAGCACCATGAATAATACAGTACTAGAGCGCCTGGCCAAAAGCAGAATTTAGGTATGTGAAGGACCTTCAGTCCAAAAGCAATATACATCCAGGCAGCCACAAAATGGAAGTTTCAAGAATCAAACCTCTACATCTGGACAGATATTAAGCCCCTGAAATTTTAAGCACATTTTCCCAATCTTTATAAAAGGCACAAGACCTTTCTGCCATTCAGATAAACATAATTTAATCAAAATTGGCATATTAATGTATCCTTACACACAGGATATAGCATGACATCTTAGCATGCATGGCAGAAGCTCCCTGCAATTTCTACAGTAATAGTAACCACTGCATACATGGAAACTGATAGGTAAGGCTTTTCTTAATTTAAAAAAACTTACTTAAAAAGCTTGACAAGGATTCAGTGAAACACTTTACCATGCAAATACTCAATATTATTATTTAGGGTCTCTGGCCAAACTCAGTATCATTAACAATATATTTGAATATTCATTGCCAAAAAATAGTGCTGGCACATTATAAGATTGAAACTAAAGATTCACTAAAACTCCAGATATTTCAAAGTGAAAAATCAAAGCTGCACTAATTTTTAAATCAGTGAACACACATATTATCAAAATCTCTGTATTGTTGTTACTATCATCATCACATCCAGATTTAATGCGACTGTCTCAATTTTCAACAACCATATTGTAATTCTGAGAGCCCATACCTGTTTCAGGTTATTAATAGAAGTCTTCTGGTCTTGACAGGTCTCTTGGTTTCATCAGAATAGTCTAGATGGCCTTGGTCTCATTTTTTTCAACCTCATACAAGATGGTAGGAAAGGGCAGGTATGGGCAAAATCTTATCTCCAGGTTGTCCTACACTGCTTTAAGCTGTTTGTGGTGACAATAAGCAGTGGGTCTAGGTGTATCCAATCAATAGAAACCATTTAAAAGCATATACACAGTGTCAGCCTCAGAATGGGGCAACAAAGTCTTACTGAATCTCTGACTGACTCCATCTCTGCCTTTTACAGACAAAAAGGTGGTTAATATACTAAACTGAAAGGATGCCTGAAAAATTAAAACATACACCTCTGGCTGGTATCATAACAAATTCAGTAATCAGCTGTTTAGAGACAATGTGTTTAGAGACAAAGACTGACACCAGTGCAAAATCATGAATCTAACACTAGCAGCTGAACCTCAAAAATCTTCAAGAATATCATGGACAAAGAGCTCATTTCCATACAATCCCTCTGGACTGATCCAAGACAAGAAAGAAAACTGATGTCTGAACATCTGGTGCTACCACAATACAGAGTATGAAAAGCTCTGCTACCCTTTCATTTCTGTGCCACATTGCAGGACTGAAATTACTGCCTTGAATGATTCTGAACCGTGGTCAAAAGATGTAACAAGTGCCAAATTCCCCCTGCCAACAGAAAAAAAAAGACACTATAAGGGCACCTGCTTAGCCATCAATCAGAAGCCAGGCTGCCTCAATTCCATCTAATTCTAAAACCCTCCACTAAGCAGGCTGTGCTTGAAAGCAAGGTCTGCTTTAATTTAGTAAAATGTGCTTCATTACATAAAGATAAATGATTGACAAAGATCTTCTTTTTTCCTCCTATAAGCAATCATAAATGTATGCCTCTCACATTCTCTAAAGCACCAGACAACATTTCAGTGTATTATTTTCTTAATTTTTGGAGGACCTATGGCCAAGTTCATTAATGAATTTAGTCTTTGAAAATCCACTAAACCTACTTAAGGAAATTAGCTGAAGTTTGTCTTCATTAGACTTGAGACTGAAGCCAACCTGACCTGCTTAAGGAAAAAAAGGACGCAAACAATAATCACCAACATCAATCCCTTGCCACACTGTGCTTGAGTAATTAGCTTACTGAAACCAATTAAATGCATGAAGATGCATTTATAAATAAATGCTAAAATGCTAGATGAGAAGACTTAATTATTCTTCCAAGTTCAGTGACAGACACTAAAATGATTCCATGTTCCCTTGCTGACAAGTTTAGAAAGGATACCTTTCCTATCCAGAAAATGCCACCAGACATCAATTAAAGACACTCTGATTTCATTCACACTCAAATCAAACACAATGTTTTAAATACAACCTCCTATGAAATCATGGAGGAAACTCTCCAGAATCACAGAACAGACATAAACAACAGATTAAACAAGACTTTCTCTACCTTCAAGCCAACTGTTAGTTTGCCAATGAAGCTCCAGGGAAAGAATATTTAGGGCAGGCTTCATCTCACCTAATTTTATCCAACTAAACTTTTGACTTGAAGCATGAAGTTTCTGTTTAGGCTCCTCCTACAGTCAGCTGAATATAGAGACGGGCATTTCTAAAGAAAATAAATCTCACTTTAAGATATGTGTCTAAAACCCTAACTTGTCTGTAACTGAAGTTAGGCAGAGGTTTATTTCACTTACCATTTATTGGTCAAATTAACAATAAATATATTCTTACACTAAGGATGGTATCATTACAAAATTTCAGTGAGATGAATAAAGTGTTGAGCTCAATCTCTCTACTTTTCCATCAGTCAAAAGAGAACAACATAGCTCTCAAGCATCTATTTTAAAATTGAATGAAGCATATTATGGAGGCGTTTCTCTCTCAAACCATCTATATGGGCTGCCTGGATATCTACCTCAAACGAGGCATTTCGTTTAAGACAATGGAAACACAAACAAGATGAATCCCTGACTTAGTGCACAGCACCACAAACATACATTTAGATTTAGATGAGCAGATAGTGAGTATTTAATTTTCACTTCCTAACTCTAATAATAAAGATAACCCACTTAAGAGTATTTTAAGTATTAACCGTTAATCTAAATTGACCTTAGCATTGCTACGGGGTGTTGGCACACCAGGAAATCTAGAGGATGAGTCTAAATCCATTTTGAACAAAATCAAGCACAAAGCCTGCAGAATACAGAAGAAAACTAGTGCATGGAATGACCTGGGCTGGCATCAATAGTGTTAAATCCATCAGTTGTCATTAATACAAACTACACCAGCACAGGCTTTACCAGTCCAGTCCAATCACAATGACCCGGCCTATCCGTTTTACGCCTTGAAATAGTCAAGTAAGTCAAGTTTTGGTCAGACTTATGGTCTTTGGGAACCCCAAGGTACAATACAGTTTCAAGCATGGATGCTTATCCATTAAGAACTGCAACAAGAACACCTTGCAATTTTCAGTCAATTGAACAATTTGGGGGAAGAAAGTGAAAGCCATACCTTTACATCCTGCTGCAATACTGTTTGCTATCTCAGTTAAATTCTTGTTATCTCTGATAGCTTTGCCAAAGAGCAAATACCGTTTTCTAACACAGATGCAGGTCCTCAAATAAGATAAGACAGCTTGCAGTAAAGCAACTCTGTCTAACACTACTAGCTCACAATATGTTTAATGATGGGGACAATCTGCTGATATTCCACAACTGTAAGTCAAAAATAGCATTACTTGTGTAATTTTAAATGCTACAGACATACTCAGAAGTTTAGGTGATTTTGATTCAAAGTCTTCACCTCATATGAAATACATTATTTTAAGGAAGAAAATTATGTGACATATAGAAACACGACAGATTGTTCAGAAACCATACTAACTTTACAATAACCTTTCAAATTACATTTAATTCTGTAATGCTTCTTTCTTTGAAAAAAAAAAAAACAAAACAAAACAACAAAACAAAACAAACTTCTGGAACACAGAAATCCTATCCAAGTGCAGTTTATAGGCAGGTAAAATAGAAGCGATAACCAACAGACAATTTTAGTTGTATACCTCAGGGCATGCCTCTATGTGCAACTCCTGTAGTTATACGTGAGCTAGTTCACATAATGACAGCAATATGGGTGTTCCAGTCTTGTCCAGTCACTTGCAGATTTTTTGCCCTTCTTGGGTGGATGTTGCAACCTCATTTAAACACTGTGCTGTTGCAGTTGTCACCATCTCAGCTCAGTGGTTTAAACAAACTGCAGTATGTCTGTGAACCAGACAACACAAAAGCATAACTGGCAGATACCACTTAAGTCTCAACTACCCGCTTATAATAATCAGAAAACGATGGACTGATTTCCTGGACCTTCCTAAGGAAATGTCAGTTATGTTCTCCCCTGATATAAAGGCTTCATGGAAACTGGTCTTCTCTCTGCTCCTGTTCCCTCCTAAACTATTTCACCCCGACTCAAAAGATGTGAATTAATGGATCTCACCTGAGGAAATACTTTTTAAAATACTCGTATGAATTTAAATAATTCTTTCTATTTGAATTAATTAACTTTCCTGTTCCCTACATAAAATAGAGCAGCATTAATTATCTCCCTTCTACAGACTGAGAAAGTGAGACTCACTAAAATTCAATGACTTGCTCGTAGGCAGAGGGGAGCTCTGTGGTAGAGGAGGGAACTGAAGCAAGAACCTGAAGAAGATGGATGTATGATTTCCAATGAGATCACTGGAAGTTATTTAAATTGCACGCTGCTATGGGTCCCCTGACAGCCATTTGTGAGCTTCAGAATACAATGTTAAAGGACAGCACGAGGGACCCACCAACAATATTCTAAAACTGTAAAACTGAGTACAACCAACCAGACAGTCAACACACTGAAATCACTATCAAGCCCAATTAAAAGAACAGCTATAAACCAGTAAAATGTCAGTGTTGTGCTTGTATTAGCCTCTTCCACTCCTCATCATTTTCTTTTTCAAAGGACAATAAGGCTTTCAGGATAATCTTCTATGTACCGTATGTGATCTTCTTCCCAACTCCAAGGTCTAGGATTATAAAATGAAAGCTGAGATCCTCACAGTTATATCATTTCATGAGTTAGGACTTCAAGACACCAAGTAAACGTAATAAATGAGAATTGACAATGGTAACACTAACTCCTTGTAGATGTCTATAAGCAGTGTCTCATGGGTAATTACATGCCAGTCAATTGGTCAAAAAAATTATCCAAGGACCTCAAAACACTGCCATTCCCTTAACAGAAATTTTAAAGGCAAATTCTCAGTCTGCAGAAAGAAAGCTTGATGCACCTAGCATGCTTACTAATGAGTATGCTTCACACCACCACCATCACTCCTTTTATAGTCTTTCTGGGTTTACAGTTTTATGCTTGTAGAGGATGGCGTTCTGAAAGAACAGGTCAAGTGTTTTCATTTTCAATTGCATTTTAAATCCTGAAGTGCCACACAATGGTTATACATATATATTTTAAAACCCAACAGCAGATTAAGGAGTGAAACTCACATAGGAGAAAAGGCTGAACTTCTGTCATTTTGACTCTTCACTGCCTCTACTTTCTGCATTAGTAAGACAGAAAATGTTATTAATCTCATTTTTTAGCGTTCTGGTTTTGGGGTGCACTCACTTTGCATAGGACAAAGGAAAAGTGAATAGGATCTACATAGTTTGTAAACACTAAAGGGGTCGGTATAGTAACACTGTTATAAATAATTCACAGAAGAATTTGGAGACTTCAAAGGCTAACTGATGTTTTGTTTCCTGACAGAATGACCTAGACATCTAGCTTTTCTAGAAGTGCTTCTGCTGCATGTTACTCTGGAGGAACATGCTCAGTCCTATCCCTCCCCATACTCTGAGAACCTGCCTCGCAATAATACTGTTTCAACAACGCAGTTTTGGAGCTTAAAAACTCTATTTTATTAGTCTAAACAGTCTGCTGATGGGCTGAAAGCCTAGATTTTCCCAGGCAGTTAGTATGTTGCTTCTCTTCAACCCTCTACAGTAACTATCAGCCAATAGTACACGCCATTCCACATGTCCAAGATTCTTATATCCAAAATTAGACCTGAATCAGCAAGTCTCTACCACGCCTTGAATGACAACAATGGGCACACAGTTAACTTATTTATTATTATATAGTTGAAATGAAACATTTTCAGTATATTTAACAGGAGTCACGTTTTCCAGAGAAAAAAACCTCCTTAAATAAGCATCTCTATTCAATTACATACACAGTGAGAAGATAGACAAAGAAAGGCCCTAGTTTTGCGTTTGAGAATAAAGGTGTTTGGAACAATGCCTATACAAACATACTCATTTCTTCTCCATTAATTCCACAATTTTCCCGTAAGCATACCTGCTTTTCTATAACCAATAATGATTTGCATAAATTCTTCCCAGAAAAGAACAGTTACCTAACCTAATGATTTCTCCATTAATGGACATTTTGGCAACAATAGATAATGGAGAAATCCTTGATTAGTTTCAGAATCCTGACTAGTGTAAATAGGCATTTACATCAGTAAGAGTCTCAGTGTAAGTTCACTTTAAATGCAGAACATATAGTGTGCTGAGGCAGTATGACTGACCTGGGTATCTTGAGTAAATGAAGGTGTACCCAAAACGGGGGTTTTTTTGCTTTTGCTAGAGATGGGCATATACAAAGCCCTGCTATCCAATGTTGCTATACTAAATGGATAAAATATCCATTTTTGAGATGCTAATAGTCCCTCTTCAGCTGCAGCTCTAGGCTCTGACTCTCCATCCTACACACCGGCTGACCCTCAGCCCAAGATCCCTAGCCATAGACCAAATGCCCAAGAAGACAGAATTCCTTTTGCAGCCCCTTCCCCACCCCATTCCAGCTCCAGCTCTAGGCTCTGTCTCCCTCCCAGCCCTAATCCTAGCCCCTGCCTTATGCATCACCACAAACCTTCAAAAGTCCAAACCACCATTTTCTCTTAAATTTTAATTCCTTTATCAAGGAATGTTCTTCAAAAGCCAGTTTGACATTAATAACATAGACATTATGACTAATGAACCTTTTGCTCATTAAGCCACAAGAATACAAAGAGAAAGTGGCAGTTAACCCCTTAGTCACCAAAACACAAATACCAGTTCTACTATAATGCTTCCTTCCAAAGATCGTCAGCTGAGAGCTTGCCTGCTAATGTGGTTTCCCTCTCAGCACAATGAGAATGGTAAGACTGAAAAGGGAAAAAAACAAATACTTTTGAAGGGAAGGGATCATAGTTTAGCATTCAAAATGTAGTAGAGATATACCACAAAAGGATTGTCTAAATTCTGTCTAGCAGTTGAATTAGCAAGAAAACAAGTTTAGAGTCATGCTTACAAAGGATGCATACTATAGGCACATATAAGGCACATCCTTAAGACATAAAAAAGACAGGCACTCAGGTATTACAAATCCTAGCCTACGTTTGGATGGGTTGTTTAACTTCCTTCAGCCTTCAATTTTTCAGCAATAAAATGGAAATAATAATCCTGCCTCTTTTGACAGTAAGACTATAAAACTTAATTCATTTAAATTCTGTGAAAGTCTTTTGAGCTCCTTGTATGAAAAGTGTTATTTAATTAAACATTATTATTTTTAGAAAGGAGCAACTGAAACAAAATAATCCTATTTATTTTATTGCCTATTGCAATTTGCATATAACTGCCCACCCCACCAAAAGGAGCACTTCTCCCTGATCTGATAAGGACTTATGCTAGTCGAAGTGTCGTATAAGAAAAGGGTATTCTACTCCAACACAAAAACATTTTAATCAGTGACAAATTAAGCAGATGTTATGACTATCAGGATTTTTAATAGCCTTTTAAAATTACTTAGATTTGTGTTCATTTCCTGAGTTTCACGTACCTTTTAAACTAGGTTTGTTTCTCTTTATCAGTTAAAATACATTCTAATCTTTTTTGCTGTCTTATTGAATGCATTAGAATGGTTCTTAACTCTTGTTTCTATGGACATAAACCCAGAAATTAACAGAACACATTGCTTTGATTTGTCTGTCTATACTCTAGCCCAAAGTTGGTGTTGCTAGTTCTCAGCCAATACTGCATTGTTATTTAAATTTCATCTATTCCTAAATAAAGTAGTAATGAAAAGAAAAACAGAACACAGAAGAGATGCTGCAGCCTTAAGTAATACCAGTTAGAGCAGAATCCAGATGTCCTCTTTTAGCTCTTCAGAGCTTAAGAACTCCAGGGTGTAGTAGCTTCCCCTCAGAGCTTTCATGTACTACTGTCTAATTCAATGATGCTCCCCTTGATTATAAATGCTGGGACAAAGCGCCTCATAGATCTGAATGAGTGCAACTATTACCTGTTTTTTTTCCTGGGCTGCAGTCACAGTGCAGATCATGGAGGTCAAATGTAATTCACCACCTATGAATTTGACCAAAAAAATGACAGAAACACAACAGGCAAATTCTTGCCCCTGTTGTGATTCCCATCTGGTTGGAGAAAAACTTAAAAGGCTCCAACTGGTCCTAAAAGCCCAGGACTCATAGAAAATAGCTACCCAGAAGACAGCACTGGAGAAAAGATTTCTAAGATTATTCTCCCCTGTCCCCATGGGACTGACCAGGAGTGGGCCACATGTTGCTTCAAAAGGCCACAACTACGTATGCAACACACGGAACAATGAGAAATGATTGAAGTAATTTAGATGGCCCATAACAGGAGTCTAAGACAAAACGAGTGAGTCTCCAAACCCTCAGCAGCTCAGATCTCAAAGATTTGACCGCAACAGAAAGCCACAGCGTCCAGAGTTATAAACAATTTTTTTTTTTTACTATAAAGTGCCATATAGTCTTTAAAAGCACTTCATGTGACCTGCAAGTCAGCACTGAGACCAGAAAGCCTCTCTGCACTGCAACGGCAGACCTGCATATCACAAAGTTAGACAATATTACATTCTGCGGAACTGACTATGCTCCTTTCAAATAATTTCATATACGACTTGGAACTACTGTTACACCTGGAGGCGTAAGTAGCACTAGTGAGCAAGCTATTTCCCTCGTTCAGAAAGCTTCCCGTTCATTTAAAGAAAGGCTTCTTCCATATAATTCATTCTGAAATACCGAGTAAAGACTAGCTCCTGTTTCTTATGCAGAGCTTAAACAAGATGCAGCACAATGTTAAAGGTATCTGCTTATCTCAGCCAACAAAAAGACAAGCCCTGAAAACCATCTAATATTATATACTAAATGCCAAGTATTGCTTGAAATCAGAGCATTTTAAAATACCAGTTTTCTTCATCTAAATCAGACACCATACCTTTGTAATAAACTCCTTCTAGATGTGCTACACTTCTTGGGATTCAGAATTGCCACTTATTTTCAACAAAAGAAACTATTTTTTTCTATTATTTATGTTGATCTGTTTCACGGACAGTAAAAGGATTCATCATCATGTCAATCCCTTTATTGTTACCTGCACTACTCACTGCCTAAGAGCCTCAGCTGTAGCCTGGGCCCAGCAGTGAAAGGCAAATCCCCAATAGCAAGCCTGCTAGTCTTAACAATCCTTTAGAAGACAATACATATACAAAATTAAATGAAAAGTAAAGAAAACCATTTCAACTACCTTGCCATGTAGTCTGTGGACATCGTATCTTATTTGAGCAAATTCACGGAGTCCAAAAGATCCTCCAATAAGATACAGCTGAAAAACAACAAAATGAAAACAAGACATGTCAGGACTATTACAAAAAAGAACACTGCATGTTGACCCAATTCATTTACCAGGGACCCTACTATTCTTCCAACAGAAACACCAGGAACTGAATAAAATAATCAATTAGAAGATACGTATAGGACAAGAGGGAGTATATGTAAAGTCAGAGCCTTCTTGCATCCTCTGGACCTGGATTTCACAGATTTCCTCCATACAAAGACAGCTGCTTCATGATGCACATTTCCTAGGGACTTCCTCTGCTCTTACCCCTTCTTTTCCCTCCCCATATGGCTTCCTGACAAAACTGCAAAGGAACCTTTACCTCAACACCACAGGATTTATTCTCATCATTTTCAAACTCTATGGGGAAGTAACAATGCCACATTGACCTACTCTGATGTCTGTGGGTAAGAAATCTAATTAAGCTTCTGAACAGACCAGCTGACCGGAGCTGTGATTCAATGATACATTATCATATAGGCTAAGAAATCATATCCAGCACACCTGCACTTTTATTATTGCCTCCTTAGTTGTATTGCAATTCTGTCCACACCTGTGAAGCTTATGAATAAGAATAATAAAGGCAGAAACAGGGAGGGGGTGGGGGTTGGGGTGTAACCTTCATACCCACATAAAGGAATTGTTAAATAATTCTTTCTTATGAGAGGGATATCATAAGACTGTCTATGTATTCTTACCATTAAAAACAGACAAACCAACCAAAAGATCAAGTATTGTTAACAAACACCATTAAGGACTTGAAAATTAGCTCACGACCATGTGAGCTCAGTTTTCAACCATGTGAGCTCAGCCCCATGCGTGCTCAGGTGCTGGTAAGTTACAGAGTGCTACCCAGGAACTAATGTACTATGTTCACAGAACAGGGAACCTTTCACCAATAAGCAGGAGTTGAAGGCTCCAGTCTCTTTCTGGTCTAGCCCTTTCAATAAGCTGATAATTAGGAACAAATACATCAAAAATTTTGTGGTATGAACATCTAGCTGCTAAGCCACAGAACCGATTTCAGAAAGCCAATCAGAAAATAACCATGTCACTTTCAGTGACTAGAAATCTGACCTCCCAAAAACTGGACAGCACCATACCTATATCATAACTGTTCAATGAATTAATGATGCTCTTGCAAATACTGAATCATCAAAACACACAATAGAAAAAAAAGTATTTGTATAAAGGGGGGGGGGGGGGAGTCTTCCTCATGTGTCAGTATTTTGGTAAGAAAGAACAACAAGAAACAGAAAAGAAAGTATTCAAAATTGTTAAAAAGAACCTGAACATTATTCAAGGTTTATTTAATCAAAGCAGATATGTCAGCTGAAGATACAGTAACACATAATGCTGAAAGTCTCAAGGATCAAACTATAATTGAATTTTAATATGGTTGACACCTCAGCATAAAATTTCATTAGCTGATCTTATTCAACTCCTAACAAGTATTATGTTAATTAACAGCCAATGAGTTAACTTAAACTTCAGGTCCTAATGAATAGAAATCAGAAGTGCTATAGACAAGTTTATGGCTCTTACAGACCATAGCTTACTGCCTTTGTGTATATTAGTATGTTGTCAAAGAGTGGCTACGGCAGGGCAAAAGCAACTGCATGAGAAATGGTTCAGTACACAGTTGTTAAACTAGGCAGAAAGTAGCAGTTACTTGCAACATCAATTAAAAATTAGTTTGCCTAACAACAAACTTGCATAAAGTATGTGCCATTATGAGATGCAACATGAACAAGTGGAAGACCTTCAACTGGCCTGCTCCTCATAACCCAGATATTACTTATCACAATGAAAAGGTATGCTGTGGCTTACAGAGCCAGGCTCCAAGCTAAAAAAGAAACATTACATTCCTTAGCTTTGATCACTTAAAACTGTGTAATGTACACTGTAACTAAGGGAAATCAAGTAGAAGGTTGTTGCAAAATAAGTCGTTTTGTCTCATCACATCCTATCACTTGTTTGACAGCAACCATCTATTACATAGGGCATTTTCCTTTTGCAGCTATACACATGATAAAGAAGCTGATACACACACATCTCAGTTCCTTTAGACAGGTTTTGGCCTGACACTGTAATTTTACTTCCATCACTGTTATACTCCTGAAGGGGAAAAAAGCACTTAGTTTCTGATGTACTTTTGCTCTTCATACAGCATAAGCAGCATAACTAGCCTGGCAAGCTGGCACACTTCACTTATCGGGCATTACCAGTACACTGCCTTTACACTTCCAGTACTGCAATGGTTGATTTATCTTACAGTGAAACATCAGTTAGGCTGCATGAGAGTCAAAGCACACTGATGGTATAAGAAATTAAAAACGCCACTGAAATATTACACAGTGTAATGCTGGAAGGCTAGGCTGAAGATCAACAATTTTCAAAAACACAGAATACACACATATGTTTACAAGTTTACTTGACCAATGTTCTAATAAACCAAACACGATGTCTAAGACTTCACTGCAAAACCTGACCAGAATCAGTCATATTCAGCACTTATTTAATCAACCAATAGCACGTCAATGCAGTTAGCTGACAGCCCTGAGCATGAATTGCCTTGATCTACACAAGCCAGAGCAGCAATAGTCAGCTCTTCAGTCAATCAGATTTTTGAAAATTGTGGTAAAAAGCCAATAAAAGAAAGTATAAATTAATTTATGCAGCTATAATGGTATTAAAGGTAGTAAAGGACTCTGTGACTGACTATGCACCAAGTGGAAACGTTAGTCTTGGTTTAAGTGTTTCCCTTTTCTTTTTTGCATGAGGGAAGATGTCCTCACTACCTTCACTTAAGTTAACTGTATTTAAAGGGAAGAATGCATACAAACACTGAAGCATCAAGAGTCACCAGTCAAAATAATTACAAGTGGAATGAGACTCAAGTTAAAAATTCCAGCAATATCATCAGCTTGTTGGCTTTGCACATTCTGTACATCTTGAACACATTTCTAGTCTACATTCATGAACACATACCTGAAGGGTCTAGAGAACAACTCTTATGAGAAGCAGATGAGGGACGTGGGGTTATTTAACCTGGAGAAAAGCAGCCTCAGAGAAGAACTTACGGCTCTCTACAGGTTGTAGCAAGGTGGGTGTCAGCGTCTTCTCCCAAGTAACAAGTGATAGGATGAGAGGAAATGGCCTCAAGTTGTGCCAGGAGAAGTTTGGGTTGAATATTAGAAAAAATTTCTTCACTGAAAGTGTGGTCAAGCATAGGAACAGACTGCCCAGGGGAGTGGCTGAGTCACCATCCCTGGAGGTATTTAAAAGACGTGTAGATGTGGCACTTAAGGACATGGCTTAGTGGTAGACTTGGCAGTGCTAGGCTAGTGGTTGGACTCAATGACCTTCAAGGTCTTTTCCAACCTAAACAATTCTATGATTCTATGATTCTTTGCAAAACACTCTTCAGTTAAAAAAGCACCACAATGGGCAAATTTGCTCAATGTAAGCCAAGGGCAACAGCAAAGTCCAGTATGTTCCATCCACTAGTCCAGACACAAAAGAGACAGGAGAAACCATTCAGGACACCATACAAATAAAACAGTTAGGTTGCCCACATTCTAATGAAGTCAGACTCATGCTTCCTCTCCAGTTAACTGAGAGAGGAAAAGTAATGCCACATATAATGAAAATTAAGATACATTTTTTCTTCATTCCGATTTTAGAATCGTACAGATAGTTAACTGACATCATAAAACGTTAAGGCATTGGCATGTGAACAACAGTACTCAAGCTGGAAAGTTCAAACACCTGCATTCTTTCATTGTAAAGGAACTATTCAGTTTATATGCTCCAGAACCTGCAGCAAAAAACACTATGTAGCAAACAATCTGTCTAGATACTTGAATGCATTCAGCAGATGGATGAAATGGTAACAACTTCTCACTTTCTCCTTTACACCTGAAATTTACCTTAAGAAGGCAACAACCATAAAACACACTAATTAGCCCGCACATAACACCAAAGCAAACAGCTTAACAGCACTGCTAGCACAACCTCCCCTTAAAGATCTCACAATGGTTTATTCCTTTATGTTCCAGTGAGTATACAAAAAACTCCAACCCTACAATGTTGTAATGCAATTATGCATGCATGGATGACTTGCATGTTCCAAAACAAAATGAAAGATAGGATGTGACATAAGAGCACCATCTGTCACATACATTCAGCAACCTCAGTAAATGTTTTATGTAAAAAATAAATAAATAAATAAATTAAAAAAAATATAAAATTCTCTTTAACAACATTCTTCTAAAAATTCTATTTGTTCACTTCTCCATTAGGAAGTATATTATGCAATCCATTATGGACAGCATCAGAGTGATCCCTTGACCTGCATCTTAGGATGGGAAATATTTGCATTTGTCACCAACCACAGTGAGATGGTCACTGAGGACTCAACCGCAGAAGAACTTGGGACTTACAGCAGATCCCCACTTTTTAGTTTCCCGCATAATCTAAAGCGGTCACCTTCAGTTCCTTAGGTCAACAACATAACAAGAAACTATTTCACTGGCAGCACCAGCAATCTCCCATATTACAGGCATCCCTGTTGTGACAGAAAGCCACTCCTGCTATAGCACCAATTCTGAAAGCCAGATTACAAAATTAAATTTGTCATAAATCCCTAAATTAACCAAATCACAATACTTACTGCTGGAAGCAGATTATGCAGTGGGGAAATCATTACGATACATATCACTGGAGAAGGAACATGATCATTTTCTAACCTCTTCCAGACTGCTGCTGCAAAACCCTCCAGCTATTCATCAGGAACTTCAAAACTAAACAGTCACGTGAATTATTTTATTTTAGTTTGCAGTGATTGCAGTGAACACAGTAAAAAGGGGTTTGGGGTTTCCTCTTTAAAGAACTGTCATATGTGCAGTGCAAGACCGGCGAAAGACAGCAATTTGTCAGCCCAGAAGACTGAAGTCTCTTTTTTGTTCTCTAAACAAAGTAGCAGGGCAAACTGCCAGTCCCAGAAAAGACCCAGGCAAGTCACCTTAACCTGAAGCGCCCCCCTCTGCCAGCTCTAACTCTCAAGAGTATTTCCCACAGCCATTCGTAACACTGAAACTGCTGAGAGAAAACCAGTGCAACCTTTTCAGAAACTTACTAAATCCTCTCCCCACCCTCGATGGGAGCAGAAGAGGATCTACCTTTTCTTCTTATCTGCAACAAATGGAAATAATTTTTAATTCAGATCATATGGCCTCCTTGGGGGAAAACAGAAATAAAAGCTATACGTCCCTTAGTAGTTACTTCACTCAAAAGCACAACAGAGAACGCACTGACTCAATGCATATATTGGAATTCACAAATTGTAGAAAGACTGAACTGCATTACAGTCAAAAATGGATGAAATATGCCAGGAGATGACCACATGGATACCATGCTGGCAACCCAGGACAGCAGATGGTATAAACTGGAGACAATTGTAACTCACTGGTAAAGCAGAAGAGTATAGTTTGCACAGCATGGGGAACTATGTGCAAAACATTAAACTTGACCTAAGGTATCAGGTTAATTGACTGAGTATAGAGTATATCAAAGCAATGATTTTCAAGATTGCAAATATGAATGGCTACAGGCCAGAGTACAACAAAAACTGTCTGTATCCTTTCAATTCTGTCATTCAGCGTCTTAGGAAGAAAACAAAACCTTTGTTTATTAAAATGTCCACTTCATAGCAGGTTGGAAAACACAGAAAATGCATTTAATAGAAACAACCTAAGAACACTGCAGAAAAGACAGAAACCCATATGTTCCTTGGTATAAGCATTAACAACAAAGGTCATTTTCAGCCACAGCATTGTCATTTTGCATTACACACATTGATTGGGCTGGTCAGATGACAAAGGAATTTAACTCAGCAGCTGCAGCTGTTTGAAAACCAAGTCTGCGGTGGTGGTCAAGCTGCCACCTTCTCTTTCTCCGTAAGCTTCTAAAAGCCAAAATGTTGATTCTTTATTAAAATCATCATTCCCATTAGTCACAGGTTCAAATCTAGCCAAGGCGCTACAATGAGAAACTGTTCACTTGTCACCGCAACCTGGTGTTCTTGTGATGTGTTAGGCCCAGCTCAAAACAGCAATAAACTGAAACCTGCACTAAAGAACATAAAAAGAAATCACTACTTGTCAAGTAATACTTCCCTATGGACAACGCTGCACAGGGGATGAAGATGAAATGCACTATGAAGTAAATATTAACCTTAATATCTTTACCTTCACCACCCCTTGAAGAAGGTGGAGACTTAGACCAGAACTAAACACAGGAAATGAAAACTGGCAAAACTGTACTTACGTTCCAGTTCTGAGGCTTAACACAATCCCGAGTGCCAGATTAATCCATTCTAACAGCATTCAACAATGCAATTACACTCTTCATGTTTTCAAATGAAACAGAGGGGGGGAATTCAGAGTACCTACAGAGTGACTATTTGTCTAACACTTATCTGGAAAGTAGTACTCAAAGAGCAAGAATCAAAAGTTTGAGGCATTGATTCAAAAGATGAACTCAGTAATTTTAGACCCTGACAGTCAACAGAAAGATGGAAGTCAGCTAATTCAGACTGCACAAACTGGAGTCCACAGAAGCCCATTCAGCTTGAACACACTGGCTTCCACTCCAGCACAAACAGCTCCAGGGGGCTGTTTTGTCTGGAATAGCTCCACACTCCACTGTAGATTCAAACACACACAGATGAACACAAGATGCAAAGCAGAAGTTGAAGACATATCTCATCATAAGCTTAGAGACCCAATATTTATAATATAAGTCATTGAAAAATAAAAGCAGCACTCTTGTGATTTTATTGATTGGGAGCGACCATTTTAAAATTCTAGAAAAAGTTTCATATTTATTGATCTTTTAAGGCTACAAATGTAATACTTGTAACTTTTACAGGCAATCACAATTTATCTACAAATACTAAAAGTCAGAATTCTCTTCTCATGAGTAAATGTTAACTTCCATTCATCTCTCAAAAGCATATTAACATTTAAATCAAACGTTCTGCGTATGTTAAATTTTATTGTACAGTTACATAAGTAATAGATATTAATAAAAGTCCTGCCATTCAAATGAATTTTTAAGGTGATAATTTGAATGATGTTAACAATAATACTGACATACCTAAAGTGAAAAATGCCAATTGTAGTAATTGTTTTTCAAACAATATCAGAAGATATATGTAACAACAGTTTCTATACATAGATGCTGATGGCAACAACAGCTCTCAGAAACGTGACTACCCCCAAGAAGAATTTTCTATATTTCTTAGTGTTCATACAATCTTTTACAGGCAGATCCTCCAGAACTAGCGGGAAAAAGCGCACCTTGTATTCAGCAGATCCCAGGACTCGGAATTCAGCAGCTTCTTATGAAATGAATTAGGAATGTTGTTTTTAAATAAGTCTTTGGAAACTTGTTATTTAAATACATTTAAATTATAAAAACACAGTTTTCCTACCCATTAACTCCATAAAACTTTCACTTTCAGTGACTTACAGCACAATAAAATACCATTTCACAGTATTTGCAAAATATTACTGAGCATCAGTCATGGCTTCCAGATGACTCTGACTTTACCACTGAACAAAACCAATCCACAGACATATACTTTCACATGCTGCGTTCTGGGAAAGGTGTTTTGTTTGTCACAAACATTGACATTAAATTGGGCCTGAGATGATTACATTAAATTGTTTCATTAAAAAGGGCCTGAGATGCCACTGACCTTCTCTAATGGTGCCTGGAAGCACCAACCACATTGCTGCAGCATTGTTAGGGTCTCTTTCTAATCTGACCTTTTTTCTTGTCCTGTACACAACATGCATTCTTGGCATGTCTTGACTAAGCGTTTATCAAAGTAAACTTGCACTGTTCAAGGCAGCAACATAGATGGCATTGTAGTACAGTCTGTGTGTATAAACACTGATGGAAATAGATTTTAGAAACATATTTATTCACAGAAAAATCTTTTAACTGTTCCAAGCTACTCCCATCTTCTCTTTTGGCAATACTAGACACAGCACATAACAAGATCCAGAAGGAGAAGCAAAGTACTTGTAAAAGTACAGTCATTAGAGGATGAGAAAAAAAAAATATCCAGAAAAATGAAGTCAAAATCTACAGCTATAGGTACAGAGAATGCCGCTACAACACTCACAGATTTGAAACTTGCTGCACTACATATATAGTGCAATACTTATTTCAGGTGTACAATGAAAATCACCAAATGAGCCAAAGACTATATATTCTATCTGCTGCAATGCCACTTTAGATCCTCAGAATTTTTTTTCCCCTTGTAGCGTGTTGACAGCGGAACTGGAACTGCATCTATACATCCTTTTTGCAACTTAGAGAGTATGAAAGATCCTTGCCTAGAATGAGACAGAACCACAAACACACCTTTTGTAAAGTGGTGCGAGTGTATGAAGTGGGGTTTTTTAACGTGTTTTAGAGCTGTTACTGCTTTGCAATTTTGAAATCCAAATGTGTTTCCTCAGAGATCTAGAACCACCATTTATACTTATCTGAAAAAAAAGTAACTTCCAGCAACCTTCAAACATTCTAACTGCACTAGAAAAGTAACCTTACATGTTTAGTGCCTCATAAGAAAAGCATGCCACTGGATCCACTAGCTGTAATACCAAAGAGCTGCCTTCTCTCAAGATCTTACAGAAGCATCACAGCAGCAATAGGACATTGAAAGGCACATCCCTTTTCATCAGGTGGAGGTGACTGCGGAATATAAAGCAGCAGAGACTGAAGCTCTTCTTCTATAACAGAACCAGGTATCCTGAAGACTTGTAAGTTAAGCTTCATGTGCTAAGAGTTTCTATAATAGGAAATGGAGATGTCAATATAGCTGACAAAGACTTAAGTTACCACAGAGGTGGCACAGCCCTCCATCACAACAGCAAATTTTACAGATACATCTGTAAGGTTACTAGAGTCCATCCCAACATCTACACAGATGTTACCATCTTTACCAGCCCTTTAGGACTACTCACCCTGTAGCACTCAAGCTGTTAAGATTTTCCATGCCATGTTACATCACACTCTCCTGAATGCTTACTGTTTTATGCCATGCAGAGATATCTCATCTGTGAAGTTTACAGAGTTAAAGGAAACATTCACACATCAAGGTTTCCTGCAGGTTTAATTCCTACCCCCTACAGTGTTGTTGGTGCTCACAAAGAAACACTCTTATCTTCTGAGAAAGTATGACTGAAAACTGTGATTTACACATCTTACTCTGAAAGCTGTTGTCAGTTTGAGGTTTAAAGATCAACCAAGAAAATTCCTTTTGCAGTGAAATATTCTAACAGCCCCTGACCCAAAAGAACAAAGAAAAAAGGATCAAGAGAATTTACACTAAAATGCAAGAAAAAAATTTTATATATATATGTGTGTGTGTACAATGAGACGCTCATCTGTCTTTGAATTATGATCTCTTTAACCTTGGAGCCTTTAGAAAAAGTGGCACAGGGATTTTTCACTCAAATACACAGTATAAGAAGGGAAGATATGAAAGCCGTTTGATTTTTTTTTAAAAAAAAAAGCAGATACGGTACTGATGAAAAGTCCAGCAGTACTGAAGAACACAGTACCTGTCTAGTGAAAAAAAATTATTTACAGGATGCAAGAATCTATACAGAAACCTTTGGTTCAGTGTTATCACAAATTCAGCAGAATTAAAGGGTTACAAAAGCATGCTCCTTGTGATTGTGTGCATGGATTCACTGTCTTTTTTGCTGTAATTGATCTTTTAGCACAATTCTGTTCAGCTTCAGAGATGCTTTCAGAGTTCAATAGACAGCTGGGGAACTGACAAGAATTGCATGAATTTTCCTTTTTCTTGCTCCATGGGAAGCCTTTGAGCAGCCCCACAGAAATGTTCTGAAGTACTCACAGGGGAGAATAACTTTAAGACAGGGAGACATGAAACCCTGAAAAGAAATATAATAGAATATTTCTCTATAGAATATTGTCTCTGGAGGAGAGAGCTCTGTGGTAACAGAAACGGAATGAAATTAGGCAGCACAAAGTCAAAGAAAACACAGTCTCAAAAATTTCTGCTACGAGCTATGACAAATCATGCAAAAACACTAGAAGGGCCACAAGAAAAAAAAAAAAAAACAAAAACGGGTCTACCTTGGCCTGGGAAACAGAAGTGATAGCTCCAGCACTGAAGCAGAACTGAGAAAATCTAGTCCACTGCTGCCAAATGGTTGTTCAACTTCTTAAAAACCTTAAGTGTATCTCACAAGGGCTCCTTCCTAACAAAGAGTAGTATTTTCCTAACATCTAATCTAAAGCTCATTTATTGTGATAGTTATTTCACAAGCTATAAAAAGCAATCACCACTCTCAATATATGATGTACAGAACTTCTCAGACTTCTCTAAAATCAACTAAAACAATTCCTTCAAGCATTCCTTCAAGGTGGAATGTCTGCTGTATCTTTTATGTTGCCCTCCTCTAGACTTAACAGTTTGTCTTCATCAAGTCTACCATGAGACCATAAAGCTAGAAAATTAATCCAGCTGAGGACTTTGAATAGAGGAAGAGTCCTGTTCCATGTTTTACTGTACTTTTAAAAAGTTTCTGTGTCTTACAATGACATTTCTGGTTTTTCACAATATTACAGCCCACATTATTTCTGCAGGACCCACCCCACCTAAGACACCATTCTGCTTAGAAGGCACCTGATAACTACATTTTATATTTCTTCAATCCTTTGAGAACACAAATGATGAAGCGTATCTTTGCCATACTTTCCTCTTAAGTGAATTCTCACATGGAAGGTAATACAGAAAGCAAGTCAAGATCTTGTGTACCAGTTGCATCTCCTCGCCTACTATACCAGTTGACGTATCAAACATCAAATCTGATATATTTATTATTGAAAAGCAATGGTGACATTTTTCTCCACCAGGTCTGTATCACTAAGTATCTGTATATAATTTAATCGTGTTAGTATTTTCCAAAAAACTTTTTCGGAGTTAAAATTGAGCTGGTGAGTACTAAACTGCCTGGTTTCCCCTCATTTTGAAAGAGGAGTAGCAAACCTCAAATAATTACATAAACAACAGGACTGTGACCTAAAATTATATTCAGCCTTAAACATCTAAGAAAGGTGTTTTTAAACTAAAGAATTATATCAGAACACTCAAAACATTACATGAAAAATTAGAAAGCAAAATGAATTCAGTCTAAGCATGAAAGCAGTAACGTTCTGGACAGCCCTTTAGATATACATGCACACAGCAGGATAACTAAACAGCTGTAATGCTATGCTTGATCACCTTACAAAAGTTATGATATGAAGAAGTTGTCTGCAATATCAGCGAGTGGAGTTGTTGATACAAATTATTCATACAGTTGTGGAATTATGACACTGGTTTGTTGGTTTGTGTGTGAGGTTTTAAATATTTTTATTTCTTACAAGTATCTTCATCAATATTTTGAGAAAAGATACTCCAGCGCATTCAACTGCATGAATATTTCCACTTGAACTCCTTGCCCTAGAACCTCTGTAGTATCACATTAAAATAAATAGCCTTAAACTTTTTTAACTCTAACTAAAGTGCCACTGTCCTTCTTTGGACCACTCCATTTCTCTGAGGCATGCTTCTGAACATTTGAAGAGGATGACACTAATTTTTCTAGTAGTAGTATAAAAACATTGGAATTATCCATTGCCCTATTCTTTATCCACATTGGAATTTGCTTACTTTTTCTAAATTAATTGTATACAGAGGAAATGAGGCACAAATTGCATAAACGGAAACCAGTGTCCTGGCTACTGCTTTTGACTTCCTGAGTTTTTACCTGTTAAGTGCATCCAAGCTGTTGAATTTTTCCTCTACTGCACACAGGTACCCAGGCCAGGCCAGTGCAGTCTGTTACACTGCCCACCTGACAGTTTTGGTTTATTCCTTTGACCTTATTGATCTTTTCCATCTTCAACTATTCTAAATAGCTAGGTGTCGCCTATTGCTTTCAGCACAACTGTAACTATAACCTATCACCTCATTTAACTCAAATTCTACCTTTTTTAGATGCACAAATTATCAGACCAACACTGCTGCCACACTTTAAAATCCACTGAAAAGCTGAAGAAAGTTTGAGAAACACACAAGGAGTGTTTTAAAGAGAAAAGACCAATACGCATTTTCCTCAGCAAACGGCCCCCCTTCGCCTCCCCGGTCACACTCCGCTTCCCTGCGGGTCCGGGAAGCCGCGGGACACAGAGACACTAACTGACTTGACTGACTGACTGACTGACTGACTGACTGACACACTCTGCTAGCATAAAGTCATCCACCGTTGTCCCTGGAGGGGACAGCACCAGGCCTCTCCGCGGCGTGCCGGCCCCGCAGCGCACGGCCCCCGCAGGCGCAGAGGCCCCGGGCCTTCCCCTCAGGGGACCCGGCCCCCGTCCCTCAGGCGGTGGCACCGCGGCATCCCGCAGCCTGCTCGCCCCCGCAGGGTGCCGCCGCGGCGGGGCCTGGCCCCGCACCGGCCCGCCCCCAGGCCGCGCCTCCCCGCCGGTGCCGGTGCCCGCCCCCCCGCGGCGCTCACCAACAGAGGGACCCCGAAGGTCATGGTGCGGCCCCTGCACAGCTTCCGCAGCCTCTCCATAGGCCCCGGGGGCGCCCTCCCGCCTCCGGCCCGGCCGCAGCGCTTCCGGCGGGACGCGGGTCCCATCGCCACAGCGGCCCCCTCCGCCGCGGCAACGCGCCCGGGGAAACTGGGTTCCGCTGTGGTGCGCGCGTCCGCCGCTGCCCGCCGGGCGTTGCGCTGAAGGGGTTGGCTGTGGCGACGCGGAGCACGGCACTCAGCCAGCCGCCGCCTGCGCTGCGGGGCCGGCCCTGGGGAGCTCTCAGCCCCGCGTCTCCAGAGGCAGCTGCTGCCTTGCTGAAATAACCCCGTGAGCTGGCGCGGCCGGGGCGCTCCGCCGTTACGGGCGTGTGTCAAAAGCCCTTTGAAGTAACGGGCGTTTCCTGAACACACAGAGCGGGGCGGCGGGCACCGGGCTGGCCGGCGGATGGCCTCGCCTGGGAGGGCGCGCTGGGGCCGCGCCGGCGGTGGCCGCGCTGCTGGGGGTTGCGTGGCTTCCGCGGTGTGCGGGGTGAAAGGGCCGGGGCTGCAGCCGTGCTGCCACCTGCACCTGCGTGCGGCCGGGCCTGAAGGCCGAGGGTGCCGGTAACAGCGTGTCTGTGCTGAGAGGGGAAAGGGGGCTTACAGTGGTCTGGCGCCGCGGCTGCCAAACCTGGGCTGGCCCGAGCCCCTTGGAGATTTCGGGCCCGGTGTTTTTCATCTGCCATCTATGGCACGTGGAAGGAGAGCTTCCCACCCATCATTCCAGCTGGAAGCTTTTTTATGCAACGCACTACTTCTGTTAGGTGTTTGTACAGCACCTGGCACGGGGACATTCTCATTTTTGGATTAGGGCTGCTGCACATTATGCTTTTGTTCTTGCTGTTGATTACATTAGAGATCAGAGGACATACTCTCCAGGCACAGGCTGCGATGTGTTCACATATCACTGTAGCCAAAGGCTCTGCCATGTTCTGGTAGCCAGTGGCAATAGCAGAGCGGAGCTGGGAGAATGAAAGCTCGTCTTTTAAATACCTCCTGAGTCATGGCACAGCCTTTCCACAGCCCAAATCATTGCCTGATGGAGAGAGCACAGTGGTGACAAAGTGGAACAGGGCATCTGCTGCCTCCACTCACAGCGCAATTTAAAACTATTTGAAAACAAAATATTGATGATTACTTCCTTTGGTCTTCTCCATTAATCACATCAAGGAATTGGTGGAGGTACTTAAGTTTTCTGAACGTGTCAATAAGCCACCATATACATACAAACTCAAATCAGAAGAAAATCGAACATGAATAAATAAGACGAAACTAACATTATTGCCATCCAGTGGCCACTAACTTGTTCTGAGAGCCTCTCCAGCCTAGAGGCAAATAAACAGGGCAGAATAGCAAAAAAAAAAAATGTAGCAGGGAACATGATGCTTCTTGAGTAACTCAGTAACATGAAGGCAACATCGGTCTGAATTCCAGAAATGCAAACTCTCAGCTGGGAGCAATGAGAGAGAGATCAGGTCTGTGGCTATCCCTGCACTGTGCCGAGACTGGGATGAACTCATCACAGAGCACAGACTCTCACCCAGGGCCTTTGAAAGCACAACTGTCCCTTTTAAAACTTCATTAAGAGTTGGAGAGATACGGGGCTCAAATCACAAGCTCGGGAAAAAGAAGCCAACTGACAAAAAAAAAAAAAATCAGTAAGAATAATCTCTTGAAATTATGAGAGTTGCTATTACAGATACAGACAGATGTGCTGAGAAGAGAGGTTATTACTTACCTCTTTCCTCTCACCCTAACTTCCCCTAGGAACATTTGTATTGTAACTAATATTCCAGCATTACGCTAACCTTATTTTCAGTCTTACTGACCCACCTGAGTACTATGAGGTCTCTGCTAGAGACATGACCCACAGGTGCCCATGTGCAGTTGGTTCCCTCTCATTTCAGCTTTTAAAAGGGCACCAAAAGTCCTGGCAGCAAGAACAAGGGTTAAGAGTTTGTGCTTGTGTCATGGGGTGCTCTTGTTGAGATTCATAAGCTGCTCTTTTGTTTTCATTGATAACTATCGGTATCTAAAATTTTCCTGTGGTATTATGCTTTGAAACAGCAAGAGAAAGGAAATGTGTAACCAAATACATACATGATGTAATTGCATAACAACAACAATAATTTTGTAATAATTGGAAGGATAAGAAGTGCCTAAAACAAACATGCTTTGCCAGAGATTAACAGTAAATTAGGCTTTTAAAATGTCTTCATGTTTAATATTTGAAAATGCTGTTAAATTACAGAGGTAAAGCTATCAACAATATATATTTTATTTCCACAGTGTCCCTTTGTTCTTCTTGTTGGTTGGTCACCTTAACAGAGGGGGGTGGGGAGAAAAGATTTTGAAGATTTAAATAAATTCCAGTTTTGATTTACAACAGAGGTTTGATGCCTCCTTGATGTGACCCCTACTGTCATAAACAGATGGACAAACATAAAAGTAGATAAACAAACATCTGGGTTTTGTGACATTGACATCTTGCCCCAAGTGTTGTTCCCAATACTTCAAGCACATGTGCATGTCCCTAAGGAGGCCGAATGTAGCTTTCTTGTCCAGGTTACCATACAGCCAGTTTAGCATTTTTTACTTTGTCAAATACTGAGAGAGGGTTTTCCACGTGAAACGTGCCTCTGGAGCCCTAGTTCTCTTCTAGATGTATACATGGTGTATCTGGAGCTCAGGTGCAGAACAGAAACACAAGGGTGATGGCTGGCTGGCTTTTGTCACATTAGGAACTAGGTGTTTCCAACTGCAGTTTCCCCGGCCTTGACAAAAGCTCTGGGAAAGCCTCTTCTCACTTTCCTCCAGAGAAGGACCTAAAAAGAGATTTTAAATTCTGTGCACATAATGTGCTGCTGGCTATTGGCAGGCACCCTGGGCACTTCAGACAAATGAAGTTTTGCACTGCTGGTTTGGGCTGCAATGACCATGACTGCAGGGGAATAGAGTGCAACAGTACATTGTGTAACATGGTTTGTGGGCAATGGGATGGAGAATAGGATGGAAATCTTATTAAACATCCCTGAACAAGCCAGGGTAATCAAGATCGGTGCTGGACAGGATACCAGGAGAGCTGCAGAATTGCTCACAATGCAGTATTGACTCTAAGTAGCCAAGGTTGATAAGGAACATCAGTTCAGTGCAGAACCTGCAGCAATTTGTTCAGAGGATGAAAATGAGAGGCATGTTATAAAGGTTTTGTTGCCCAAACATGCATCACTTCAGGAGGCGGTGGAGTGAGGCTATTCTGTGAGTTATATTTCCATCCAGTAGATCTCTCCAAAGCCTCCTGCTCCACTAGGAGCATGCACATGTAACAAATCATTAAGTGCTGTCTGCGCAGACATGATGTACATCATAGTCAAGACCTTCAGCCCTGAAAGCACACACTTCTGTATACCTGAGCTAAAGAAACAGCTGGTTGGACTTAGCATGCTATTGCGACCAATAAAAGGAAACAACCACCCATCTTAAGGGCTTGTAGTTCTTTCTGGTTGGAGGGTGGAAGTCCTGACTTGGTAGTAGCTGTTGAGAACAGCATTTCTAAAATTGCAAACCCCTCTCAACACTGTGTCTGTTCCTTTTTCATCCTCCCTTGTGTAGCCAAGAGGAGTTGCAAGAGAGATAGGGGGCCTGGATTTTCCCTTTGATTCTCTCCTACATCTTCTGACTAGAACTCCTAGTGAGGTAATAAGAGTGGAAGAGTTGGTTTACTTTTCCTTTCCTCCTCCTCTGTTTTCTCATTAGCTGTCAGCATGAGCATAAATACATGCAAGGACCACATTTTTGTCAAGAGCCAGCTTGGAGAGGCCAGCGAGCCAGTTGTGCCCATTTTTTGTGCCACTGAAACAGTGCACACAATGGAAGGCACCATGGTGGCCCATGCATTGGAAGGGTCATCCATGCTTTCCAGATGTGGCCCTAAGTTTCCCCCTCCACCTCCAAAAAGGGAGGAGAAGGAAACAGGTTGACATTCTTTGGATTCACCACTGATTTTTCACCTTCTCGGCTCGAAAATAGGCTGGGGAAGAATGGCTCTGGAGCCACATTTTAGGTCTGTGAGTGCAGGAGGAAAATCTGAAGGAAATCCCGACCTTCCCAACAGATTCTCTCTCCTACTTCTTGTGCTCAGGAGGGCCATTCCCCCAAAGACAGCCAGCAAATGTCAGCTCGGAGAGAGATTCCCCAGGGAATCTGGGGGAAAAAAGCAAACCAGGAACATTGCCTAGAAGTAGGGGAACTGAGAGGGGTCTGTGCCAAAAAGCACCAATATGGTCAACAGTCATCTCTGCACCTACTTAGTAGCTGCCTCTAAGCACTAGCCCCATCCTCTTTTTGACCCCAAAGAAAAGCCACGGTAACACATTCATTTTCTATGTTCTTTGTTACTGTTTTCAAGAGCAGGACAGTAATTCGAGCTCTTAAATTTGAGTACTGAAAACTAGTGGTTGTAGAACAGCAGCACCTTTCATTCATCCTTCACTTGAGTTCAAAATGTGATAGTTACAAAAGGGATGGGGCTGAGTAGAGCTTGTTGCTGGTCTAAGAGATGAGAAGGTTGAGTTCTGGCTCTGCTTCCTTCACTGGGTGTGGACAGGAGATTTGTCATAGGGGAGTGACAAACCCAGTCAAAATAGAGAGGAGGCTGCTGGGCTCACATGGGTGGGGGAAGAGATAAAAAGATAAAACAGTTCCAGAGAAGGAACATCACAGTATGGTGCCCCCCTGCCTGTACACATGCTCTCAAGCCTGAGAGAGTCAGCATTTCTCCATGGGTCAAGGAGCATGGGGGCCCTGGGAGGAGAGTCCAGTTCAGTCACTATACTCCTCAGTTCAGCGTTGGGGTTCACAGTCATTTTGCCAAGCAACTGTAGTGGCAGCCCTCAGAAAAGGGACTGAAGCTTCACCTCCTTAGTAGAAAGGGTCTTCCCTCCCCTGTGCTGTCCATTGAGGAAGAGAGAAACCAAGGTGTGTGAAAGGGTGAGAGAAAGAAATAGTACAAGAGAGAGGGGTATGTTATTTGAGGGCATACTGGGCACAGTTTAGACCCGAGTATGTCTACAGGTTCGTGATGTGCCTGAGGCTGAAGGGGCTGTGGAGGTGGAGGGGGACTCCTCATCTGTTGTGTCCCCCTGCTCCTCCTTGTGGAGGCCGAGGCTGATGTGGCTCTGCAGGGCTGCTGGGGTCAGCCACTCCTTGGGGAGGCAGCTCTGGAGGAAGGGGATGCATGAGCTGAAGTAGGCCAGGCGGTTCACCCAGCGTGGGATCTCTTTCCCACATAGTATCTGTGGAGCAAACCAAAAAGGAGCATGGTTAATAGTACAAAAAAAAACACAGGCATAGCGGCAATGTCATCCCCATCCGCATCATCACCTCAGCAGAGTGAGTTCCCTGTTGCTCAGAAGAGAGCTGTTTGAAATGTAGCAAGCATCTTCTGCAGTCAGAAATAGCTATAAATGCAAATGACTACACAACTGTTTGACATGCACAGAAAGCCCTGCCAGCCATAGCCCTTGTGAGCATCATAACAGAGACCAAGGCATCGTGGTCCTCAACAGCTCTGGCCACTGTTCTCCAGGCAGTCCATGAGTAAAAGGACAGGCCTGCTGGTGCTTCTAACCAAGACAATGACACTCATTTTCCAAGTAACTCAAAAATTTTGGAAAAATATTTAGGCTGTTGCTGTCTGGACCTTGAGGAGCCCAGAAACTGAGCCTGCCTAGGTGGATGGAGATGCCTGAGAAGCTATTCTTGCTGCTTACTTTTCTTCCTCGGCTGGATCAGTCAAGCTATAGTATCTGGGGGTCCTTTTCCTATCCTAGCACATCACCCTGTAATTTATCCTCATATGGTATTTTCTAAATGTGGGAAAGAAAGCAACAAACAGAAAAATACTAGCTTCTCACTAGGCCTGTGTTTTATCATAGATGCTCCTGGCACTGATTTGAGTTACACTCTGGCTAGCACAGGTGCTGTTTTCCAAGGTCATACCACATTCAGCATAATGAAACAACTTGCTGCATACAGCTGACCTTCTCTTCTGTAGCATTTGACCACACATACATACAGGTGCCAGATTTTAGTAGCTGTGTCTGGCTTTGACCACGTAAGGGAAATTTCCCTTTATGTTTTACCATTCCCCTTACCAGACACAGAAGAGGCAGGTGGAACTGATCGGGTGGGGTGCCTCAAGAGCCTGCCTTTTGTAAATATACTGCCTCTGCGGCCCTGCACCAGGATACTAGAGCCTGAAGCCTGTGGCAGGTACAGTAGTCATAACAGCCGAATTCTCCTTGCCTCCCAGAGATGTCTCCCATGGAGCAAGACAGGCGGGGGGGAAACTGCACCCCACAGTCACACGATTCGTGTGGATCAGTGGTTCCAGGGTTGTCCGTGCTGTACCTTCTGCCAATGCTAAATCCCTCTGCTCTCCTCCAACACTCTTCCCAGCTAAAACTACACTTAATTTAATACTACTTACTCCAAAAATTAAGAGGGTGTTTGTAATCCACTAAGGACGTTATTTGGCGAGATGTATGTCATCGACAAGGGAAATGCAGTGCTTAGAGGTTTCAAGAGATTTTCAGGGAGCACGAATGGAGCAGTTGCTAGAGGATGGGCTGTGCTGCATTCTAGTTGTTATGGCTGATGAACAAGCAGGTCCTCCATGTGTACAGCCCAGGCAGGACGATCTAAGCCCCCCTCCAACAGTCACCTTGAGGATAAGGGGACTGACTTGCTCCAACAGCATGGAGTTTCCAGTGAGGTGTGGAGAAGGTGGCAAACCTGTGACTGTACTAATTTGACCATGGAACTCACTTTATTTTGATATGCATTGTTTAAAAATCAACGTGTGAAACTGAAGACATTATCATTGGGTATCAGAATGAACACAGCCATTTAGCTGTTAAAATTATTTGCAATAATTTTATAATAAATAATATATATATAATAAATAAATAAAATAATTTGCAAAAAAAATATAGACTGTTCTTTACCTAATACACCCCCCAAGAACTTTTATTTCAGTTCTTACTGATGCTGCATTCTACCTAACTTCAGATACGGCTATATGAATCTGTATTTTTGAAAATTTTAATCTGGGGACAGTTACTTTATTAGCAATTATTCATCTCCACCCAGATCCCTAGTTTCCATTGCTACAGCTATCGCCTGATCCTGTGAGCAGATGACCTCTCCACCTATGTTTAAGACTCATTCACAGAAAATTTGCTGATCTATTTGATTTTCGCACCAGACATATCTGACCATTTTCACAAGAATACTGCTGAATTTTTAAAATTGTATTCAATATGTCCTACTCGAACATTGAACCTGAGCCAAAGCCCAAAACTTCAGCACAATTGCTTCTAGATTTTTTAGCACTTGTCTTTTTTTCTCTCTGGGAACTTAGGCAACATATTGCCAGTGTAGAAGGTAACTCAGTTTAGGGTCCTTGCTATGTATGCATGCATGTCAGTTTAGTTCTTAAGCGGTCGTAAGTATTAATAAGGACTTCCCCAAGATATTAATAGGAAAACAAAAAAAAATAGGAAAAAAAAAAAAGGGTGTGATTCTTTGGGAAAATCAGCTGAAACAACAGAGAAGCACAAGGTAAGACTGGCTGAGATGGAAATACTGGTTTTTTTCTTTTCTAAGCAGGTCCCCTAGCAACTGAAATAGCAGTTCCCAATGTGGAAGCAATGCTGAGATGTTTGCCTTTTGTTTATGGAAGCTTCTCACCCAGAATGAATCAGTAAGTCAAGGAAGAACCAGAAAAAGAACAGAGATATGTGGGCATCAGGCCATCAATCATCAAAGGGCAGTTTTTGGAGCTTAAGGAAAATGTTGAAGTCAAAGTGGTTTTCCTTTCCTCAGTTACACTTGTCCTCACCTCTTGTCAGTGAAGCCTTGTTACTATTCCACACCAAAACACAACTTTCAACAGGAGCAAAAAGGCAACAGCAGGGAATGCCACTAACACTACAGCCTTCTCTGTGTTTTTCACTCCTTTCCATAAAACATATTGTGCTGGAGCATCCAGTAGTGCTTAACTAATGGTGAAACATCAAATAAACCTGACTGCAATGGGATTAAGACACCCGAGTTTAAATAAAACAGCACAAGCAAGATAAAGTGGGTGTTTTCCAATTGTGTATGAAGCCACAGAAAAATCCACCTACTGCAGCTCTTCAGGGCAATTCTCAACTGAAAACCACACACTGGAAAAATAAACTCACAGAAGCCTATTACCATCCGTTGTTTCCACCAGCAGAATTATTTTTTAGATGTTTTTAGAGTTTAGGATTTTACAGAGGTTTTTTTTCTTCCTTGCCAAGCGAGTGGGGTTTTCTCTTTTGAAGGGGGTAAACATCTCTGTGATGGGTCACGTACCTGTCCGGTCAGAGTTGGTAAATAAATAATAAACTGTTACGGGTCAGAAATTGCTAGTTCTCACCACCATACAAAATTTTCCTGCTACCATCCCTTCAGGAAAGGTAACATACCTGTAGTGGAGCCTGAGCTTGGCACTGGACAAGAAAGCAGCTGAGCCTTTTTATATGTAGCTGACCGGAGAAGGAACTTCAAACAGTCACAGGAGGGCTAAGCCTATGTGAGATACAAGCCTGAGATGTAAGCTCAGGGGCCAGTTATAGCTTGTCTGAGGTAGGAAAGTGTGATGGGAAACCCTGTGGAGTACATGACAGGCTGGACTACTGGCAGCAATGCCTGGAACACCTCAGCCCCTGTGGGACCTCCCTAAGTTTTGCAAAGCTCCTGTGAACAGTGTCTGGCTATCATTGCCAAGCGTGGTGCTTCCTTGTCTTCTTCTCACTGTCAGGTCCTTGAAGGTGCGAGTTACTCTCAGCCCGCAGAGGCAGCCAATCCCAGTCCCAGGCGGAAATCCAGTGCTTGGGATAGCACGCAGCTTCTGACTGCCCACCGAGGGACCAGTCCCCCATTTCAGGCAGCCTTCGGTGAAGGCTGCGTGTACTTGCAGCTTCCACTGAGTGGCACCTGGTGATAGAAAGCCAAGTCTCCCACAGCTGCCGCTTCTTCTGGGGGCTCTATGTAAGAACTGCAGATGACCCAGATGGCATCTGCAGAGTCAAGTGGAAACAGCGGTTCAGACATCCGTGGCTGAAGCCAAATGGGTGGGAGAAATTGGACCTGACAGTTTGGGTGCTATTTCTGGGAAACTGTCAAATCCACACCAGGATTTCAACTCATCAAGAAACAACTAATTTGGGATACAAAAGGATCCTTAGAGCACCTTAAGCTGTGTCATTTTGTACTAAACAGTCACTGATTAAAATGTATAGACTGCCCTGGGAGTAAGGACTGCACCCCATTACTCTTCCCTGCCCTAAGAACTAGGTGCCACGGCTCAGCAAGGCCTTAACACTTCCCTCTAAAGCTTTACTGTGGGCAGGGGAACAGCCTAGCAGATGGGAAGCACCCGTTTAGATGCCAGCCAGCAGTGGAAGAAGCTAAGTCTCCTGCCTTCTAGAGGACAATGCCATCAATGTGCTGCATTTTCTGAGGGCTTTGGGTCTATGGGCGTATGCTAGACATTATTTGAGATAGTCTAACAGGCTGAACCCCTTTCAAAACAAAGTGAAGGGCTGATTAGTTGTAGATCCTAAGAGAAAGCTCTCAAATGCAATAGGTTCTGCTGGGTGATGCAATTGGAGCAATTCAGGCCACGTACAGAAGTGTAACTCCAGGCACTTGGGAATATTTTTGAAGTGAGCCCTCCCAAAGGCACCGAGTAGTGCTCTGATCCATGAAAATCAAGATAAGCAGAGGCAACATTACAGTCCTCAAACAATACAGGCTAATTACTTCAATTCTTGTCTTCAAACTGCGGCTTGGGGAGTTCAGCACTGAACATCTGCTGAACCACCCACTGCCACTTCCATTTAGCAGCCTTGCTAAAAATGAAGTGGCGTCCACATGGGGCACGTATCCATCTGAGCTACTGTACAGTATTCCCCTTGGTGTGTCTTAGAGAATGCAAAGGGCTTTTATTGGCACCTGAAGAGTCTAACACACCCCAGAGCACTTTAAGAGCAAAGGCTTTAGAGCCCAAGGGGAATCTTTACAGTGCTTGCACAAGCTGGCTCCTACAAGGCCTAGACAATATAGCACAGATGATGCTTATCAGTATTTCAGAATAAGGCCATTAGATACAAACCAGCACACCTGCCCAGGCAAACCTTGCAGGCTGTGCTAGGGCAGCCAAAAACCATACAGAAAAAGGAAGCATGGCCATGTGATGAACCTAGTACTTAAACACATCTGGAATAAACCACTAACTCAACGCGCAGGGACATCTTTTTTGCCACCTTGCAAAAACTAAACTGGTAGTATAACTGTCCAGTCCTGGCAGAACGAAGGGAGTTTGAGTGCATCAATGAGGAATATACCTCTAGCTCTGCACTCCTAATCAGCTGCTCTACATGGTGTATATCCTGAAAACAACATTCCTCAAAGACAATGGACATACAGCCTTTGCAACATACCTGAAAGCACAGTCTCACTTTGGCAGAGTTGGCATGCTAGGATCAATTGCTTGAAACACATTTATTATATAGTTACTCTGTAAAAATGACAATTTCTACTCTAGGGAATGTAACTAGCCTGTGGGGATCAACAGAATAGATGAGGTGGCACTGGGCTGTGAAGCTGCATGAAGCCCACATTCAGCAGAAGCTGGCATGGCCTGCGTCTTGCAGAGGAAAGCGTACAGCTAAGAAACTGTAGATGAGTATGAATGAGCTCAGCAATGACGCTGTGTTCTGGGAGGTAGCAACCTGAATCAAAGGGAGGAAGGGAAAAGCCTTTTAAATGAATTTAAGCCACTGTCTAAAATGCCCCCCATTCTCCTATGCTATCTCTTTTTGATCCACATCAGGCAGGACGTTGACACTCCTATGCCCTCTCCAGGAGTGCAGGTGTTTCTCCCATGTAAAGCAGAAGCATCTGCACCATCTGCCTGAGACTAGGCAGGAGTGAGGAAAAAGGAAAGCACTGAAAGGAGGGACTAATACCCACAGTCTTGCGCCCCTTATGATGCTAGTTAGGACATGTCAGTCACCTCTGTGGTGCTGTGGTGGAAGGACAGAGTTGACTCTATGCACGTCTGCATGCAGAGAGATGCCAAAAGCAGAGACAATGGAGTAGATAGCTCTGGGTCAAACAAGACAGCTGGCTTACAGCACCTCAGCACTGTTTCAGCCACACTGGCCAGGCTACCAGTGGAGAGGCACGGTGGCTGCAAATGTGACATCTTGATGAACCGCGTTCAGGGCTGAATTCTGAGCAGCATCGCTGATTAGTTATGTACCAACACTGGAGCATAGCAGTATCCTCTTTGAGCATGAAGGTCCTTGTAACCAGCGCTTATAAGTACAGCCAGCAGCTGCAGGGTGACGATGTAGGCAGCAAGTGGCGTCATAACAAATGACCATTTCGGGAATGCAGAGTATAATTAAGTCTGGGCTTGCTGGTGGCATTTAAAACAATGAATCTCCCACCAAATGAATGAACAACTGTAATTCATTCATATTACCATGATGATGTGAAGAACTGCCTTCTCCTCGCAGGTGCCATTTCAAGACCAGTGGCTGAGAACAGCTGTTGCCTAACACAGTCATTCTTTCAAGTGTTATGGACAGGCTGAACATGACCAGGCCAACCCATATACATAGAGGGGTGGACATCAAGAGCATCTATTTTTTACTGAATAGCTAACCAAGAAAATCCTCCGTTTCAGTCTCAAGCCTAGTGAGCAGCAGGTTATTGTGGATAGAGATAAAATGAGAAGAGAGAATACAAGAACTCATAGGAACAGGGAAAGCCCTTCTGTCTGGCAGTGTTGGCAGGACTCCTAAGCAAAAGGTTCTGGTCTTAAAATCCTATCAACACACTTATTTCATTTACACTCCTGACACTTCTCATTTATCAACAGGCAGTGGTGAAAAGGACAGGGATTTTCTTTGCCGTGTTCATTTGTGAAAAGGAGGCATCTGTTCTCAGGCATTTGCACACACAAAGACTCAAGGGCTCCATGACGGTGTGACTAGAGATGAAGTCCCCAGATAATATGAACTAACTTAACTCCAAGGTATTATGCTTATTTATAACAGATAAGGAAAACAGGTTTGGTAAGACAGATGCAAAAAGCATATAAAATAAAATAGATGGTTTAAAACACCCACACTTACACCAGCCCCAGACATCTTAAGATATTTTTTTTTTCGAATTTACTCTTGATAATATCATCACATTTAATCTTTTACTTGGCATCTCATACTATTCCTCCGCAAAATAGATAGATAAGGAAAAGAAGATGGACTGAGACCTGAAAGGTGCATGTAAGAGTTACCCACTAATCCTTTTTGTTGGACTACAGGACTCATGCAGGATAGCAAGGCTAGAAGGGTTAACAACAGAAAAAAAAGTTTATACTTTTATAGCAGCTTTCATTCTATTGACTTCGCAAATACTTTATAAATTTAAACAACTACACAATCTACACCTAGAAATCTCATTTTACCACTGCAGAGAAGCCACATCTGCAATGCAATATTTATTAACTGCATGCAGTCAAAATTGTGCATACATTTGGGCAGAAACAAAAGAAAAAAAAGCATTCATCTGAAACCATAAGGATAAATTTATGGGTGCAGGACATCTTTACTAATAAACTTCTTCTAAACATACATGGTTGGTTAGAAATGAGAAAACAAACACAGCCTGTTCTCCATAGAGCTAAACGTTCAAAGGCTGCTGCAGTGAAGCAAGTCTTTCCACAGTCTTCAGTGAGGGCTAGCTCAGGTGCCAGAAAATAAAGCTTTCCTAATGTTCTTTCATGTCCCGTGGTTGTTGGGGATTTTTTGTTTGTTTGTTTGTTTGTTCGTTTCCTTCTCTCTTTTCTGTCTGTTGGGAGCATTGTGTCCCCTGCCATTATCAGAATCACAGGTAGGCTTTTACACAACGAAACGGCGATCTCGTCCTCTACAACAGAGGCAACTGAAAAGCAACCGTTGACTAAGGCAAACCTGAGTTTTACTTGTCTACTTAGGATCTGCTGAAGACTGGTTTATAAAAGCTTCTGCCGCTTCTGACTGCGACTCAAATGCCACCTGAAGCTCCCTTCTCTGGTGTTTAATCCTTTCTCTCCGATAGCTTTCAGGCTAAGGAAAGCTTCCTATTTTTTAATAACGTCATAGTGAGAACTCATATGTGGCTGGGGATGGACCTGAAAAGCTTCAAGCTTGAATTATTCACTGGTGCTTAAAAAACTGCTCTCATTTGGTCCATGATTCAGCAAATCTGCCTTTTTCAAAGAATTTGCTAAAAGTCAAGCTCCTCTAAGAAAAGCAGGGTTCTGATGCAAGTTTCTTATATGCTGTCAGCTTTGCCTTGGCTGAAAAAGGACAGCTGAACAGACAGAGATAAAAGAATATGCACTATTATCTCCTGTCACTTCAGCACAGCTCCACACCCTGTACCATTAAAGTAAGATGCCTCTGTTCTACCAAAGCTCCAGCCACATTGGCAAAGGACAACCAAGACAGCCACGCCATCAGGGAAGTATACATCAGACAAAGCTCCAAAGCCAGTCACAGAAATATCTTACACCGTACTTCAGTCAGGAGAGATGGGTATTTCCTGCTAGTCACACTGTTATGCAATGACAAAGCCTCCCCCTGCTACTATCAGTGGGACGGATCTTTAGCAATATTACGAAGGAAAGGGACGAGAAGCCCTAGCATCCCACCTAGATGTAATCCACAGGCAAGCAAGCCTAACTGCACCAAGATCATCCCCTGCCTCCCAGGGAGATTCAGGCTATGTGGCTTCACCAAGCATTTCCATTCCATCTAGCATGCAGGTTTAGTAATATCACGGTGGTGTCAGCATCAATGCCTACTGCAGTCCTCTGAAACCATCAGGTTGCAGGATTCACTGTGCAGACTCCATCTGTTAATCTTCAAGGTATTTCCTATTGGAGACCATCCTTTTAGGCTGACTTGAGAGAGTCTTCCTGACTTCAGGAGACTGGGAGCTATTTACCTCCCAGGTTGAGCACTGCAGCTCTGCAGCTGTAAGACTGACTACACAGCATTCAGTTGTGACAGAGTCCATTACCTCTGCTTTGTAGGAGCCAGCCTCATCTAGGATGCTAAAGAATTTTGCAAGGCTGACCTAAGCCACCTCAGATGCTTAGGAGACTCTCTTCTCCTCCCATGTCAACAAACAATAGGCCAAGCTCACCTCATTAACCTCAGGTGTATTTTCCAAGGCCCCTTCAGCCCAAGAACAAGACCCCCAGCTCCCCAAAATAATTTTCTCTCTCTGGAAACTTCTGCAAATTTTACAACTTCAAAATGAGCTTTTGAAACCACAAGCACACAAATTCTCTCTTCGGCTGAATTGTGTTATCTCCCTGTTTATGTAAATATTTAAAGTAGGACTGTTTCCACAGGAGAGGATGAGGGAGTCCCTGCCTAAGAATGTCTTGTGGCTGATCTTCAGGAGAATTTTTGCTAAATATAGCAGAAAAGGTAAATAAATCTTTAGTCCAGCTTGCTCTCCCACACTTCAGCAAGCTTCTCTTTATCCAGGATGTTCTCAGTTACTTGCAGATGAGTATGTCTCACCAGCCAGAGGTTCTGTTTGAACCCACAAAATATCCTAGCAGAAGTTTTAATAAAACTATCAGATCCCTCTAAAAGGCTCTGCTTTTGATGACATGTTTTACTCCGAAAATCCTAGGTCAACTAGGAAAATCCTAGTTCAACTCCAATAATTAGTTCAAATTTTAGCCATTTACTCAGATGGCATCCCTGAGCACTGTCCCCTGGATCCAATCCTTTGCAACAAGAAATGCTGAGCAATAAGGAAACAGATTCCTTAATATTTAAAGGAATATAAAGAGGCAAAAAGGATCAATGGGTACAAAAAGAAGCTGGATAAAGGGATACCAGTCTGTTTCCCTGAAGCTTTTTTAATTCCTTAGATCCAAATGACCCTGGAAGAGCTTTCTGAAGAATGATCACGTGTGGATGTGAACCATGCACACTGAATTCACGGTTGATTCTAGTCTTTTTTAATAGATTTCTCTGGGTATAAGGGAAAGACGTGATAATTTGGGCAAACAGGGATGTTTAACTGTGCTTCATCATCCCTCAGTCATGTGGCTAAATTCTGCTTTCCTTGACTCCGGGGGAATTCGTAACAGACCATTCAGGTGTTTCTAAGCCAGATTTGTCCCAGGAACTACTGCTGATTCTCGGACCATACTCTTAAAGATACAAATAGGTCCTGCTAACACACACTCAGCCTTCTCCTGCATCCTTCTTTTTAACAAAACAAAACAAAACAAAACAAAAAAAACAACCAACAAAAAAAACACCCTAGGGTAGTTTTACAGCAAGACAGATAAATAACTCCAGGCTGAGAAACTGCTATGAAATATAGAGGGGTTTGATCTTTTCTGGCATTAAATTACACATACAAATCAGAAAGAAATCATTTCCCTTTCAAGAGGAGGGAGGAAATACATGATAAAAAAATAAAATCTTCTGTCACAGCTGTCCTCAGGTAAAGTTCCAACATCAACAATTTTTAAGGTTAATCAGATCAATGCTTCTCAATTAATTTCCTAATTATGATGAGCATCAACTTCATATCTTAACAAAAGGGCCCGTAAGACCCACTAACTTTACTGCGATTCCACCACTGGTAAGGCTACTGGGGAATAAAAGATCTTCCCTGGTGCTCAGAAGCCACACCTCTTTGATAATTATGTGTCATATGCCCTATAGCAAGGTGCTGAAGAGTTTCCTTAAATAGGGATCATTCCAGTTGCTTGGCAGTAATCACATTAACGAAAGGAGAAGGAATGATTCCCTTGAGTCATTCCACTTATCTTCCATTTCTGGTGCTGATTCAAAGGTGTTTTTCTCTCTTCCCATGCTGGTTTGCCCTTTCCTGAGACATACTGTAGCAACTGTCATCACTCTGGTAAGAACAGAGCTCCATAGCTTATCTTAGACAGGAAACTTCAGAAGCATGGAAAATTGCTGGTGGGAAGTGGAGTGAGTCATCTTCTGTTTGTGAATGGGCTAAGCAGCAAAAGCTTTTTCAGTGTCTTTAAGCTGCAGCGACATAGTTTGGTCCTTACACTCAACACAGGAATATCACCAGATTGGAGAAGAACCTTGAAGCAGAAAACCTTTATTCTCCTTCTGATCCTCTAGCTATCGCTATCTTCTCTAAAGAAGCTGTCCTCAGATGCTGTACACTCACCATACACCTCACCATCCGTAGGGCTCATATTCTTATATGCCTGTACTTGAAGCCCTGGCAGTCAATATTTCACCTTCATGTGTATTTAGGGGTACAAGCTGTGCCAAGTATGCTTTTGCCTTGCCTATTATCTGCCTTCCACAAGTCCAAATTGTATTGCAGACTTGCAGGGCAACCATGAGCTATGCTCTTGCATTGAAAAAAGCCCTGTGACAGCAGTTTCACAATTCCCTGTATCTACATTCAGCTACCTTTATCTATGTCCAAAGAACAGTCCTGGCAGTGAAGCATGTAACTGCATGTCTTTCTTGGCGTCTCATGGCACATTTCCTTGTGGCCTGCTGCTGCAGTGACGAGTGCTCCTGCAAAGCAGTGGCATCATTGGGACCTCAAACCTGCGGGTCCTTGTAGGAGAACTTGGAGCCCAGGAATGACTTTAAGTTTGGCTTTTTCCTGGAACCAGAAATGTATTGCTCTTCCTTTGTGTCTGCTTTACAGCAGTTTGTAACTTTTGTCCTTTTGCTATTTCACTTCTCATTGTTCTGAAAAACCAGGAAATTCGATAAATGGCATTATGGAAAGGATTAATTATTTTAGCTTTTCTTTTTGTTTTAAAAGGTTTTTCTAATATTCAAAAGCCAGTATTTTTTCCATCTGGCAGAGTTTAAACAGCCTCTTTTATCAGCCAGGACAACTCATAAAGAACATAAATATTTTGCAATTCCTTGAAGGGCCATTTGAACGTATTGCTGTACATGGGGGATTGTTAGGAACATAGTGACTTAACAACAGATGATCAAACAGAAGGGCTTTACCCAATATTGACATGGTCCTAACTGAATTCCCCATGCATGCATAATCTCATTGGAATGCTAGAATCCCTGCTGTTTGCCAGCAGCATTACCCACCTGGAGTACCGACACACAGAAAGGCACATAAGCTCAGAACAGGATGGGAAGTTTGGGATCTGCTGCTGATGGCCTGACTGATTTTTCTTTGCAGAAATTGCAGGCATAAGTCCCCCAAAAGGATTGCACATCCTCCTGGACAGTTTATTCAGAGAGCATGGTCCTGATACTCCTTGATTTGGGGGACTGTCAACAAAAGCAACATGAAAGGAATAAGCTTCTGGTAGGCAAATTGCTAATCCCAGTTTGATGAACTTCTTCATTTTAACCCAGAAAAAATTTGCTTAAGTGGTTTGTAAATGCAGATGTTGTGGGACCACGTTGCAGGATTCAGAGTTGCTGAGGCAACCCTAACTAGATTTTCACTGCTTAGAGCAAGCTCCCTCACCTTCCCACACCAACATAGATGGTGAGGGTAAAGGCAAAGGGGTATTAAGAAGTGGTGTGTGTACCAGCAACCTTAAATTGAAGCTGGGCACATGCACAGGGAGTGCATCTGATTTCTTTGTCATGACTCTCCACTAGGAAATTCTGCCCAGCTTCACATCAGAACTTCCTTCAAAACTAATTAAGATGGTATGCGGCACTTATTAGGCAGAGACTTTTGCTCTCTGGTAGTTCTTCACTTCTTAAATAACCCAAAGTTCCCTGCTGAAGAAGAATTTCTCAGGAAATCCACAGGAAGAGACTCCTGATCATGCAGCATGTTCACTGAATCACTTACTGAGAAGGCTGCCATGAAATGGCATTGGAGAAGATAAAGTCTGAACCGCTGCTGCTGAAACCGGGGCATTATCTGTTTTCTTTCCACAGGAGCTGCTTTGTGAGTAGACACAGCCATGCCTCTTTGATCCAGTAGCTGCTCATTAGAAGTCCAGAGGGAACTAGCAAAGCGGGGAGAGATCTAAGTCTCGAGCAAGTATGAATATGCTTGGCAGTCTGCAGTGTGGAGTAAGGAAAATTGAGATCTAAGTGCCAATGAGGGAGTAACAAAGCCCCTTGCAGCTTGCAAGTGAATGTGGACAGGAAGATCACAAGGCTCAGAAGAGATGCATGGCATTGTAGGGAGAGGGTCAATGCCACAGCAGCAAGCAATTAGGCTGCAATCACACTGCAAAGTGAGTTTTTCTAGAGGTAGATAGATTGTTAAGTAGATAGGTGGTTAAGTAGAACTTATCTGCCTGTACCGGACTTGCTACAGTCTAAAGATTTTTCAAGATGCATGGCCAAATAGCAGAGTCATGAACGTAGGGGCTGGGTGTGCCCCTAACCATTAGCAGCCAGCCTGCATAGAACTGTTAAAGGTAAGTTACCATTTACCATGGTGGGACCTGAGGCATCATAGTATTAAACAGGAATCTGACAGAAAAATCATTCGTAAACGGATGTAGACAGAAGATTTCAGAATGGACGTTCTATTTGCTGAGAAAACACTAGTAAAGGGCAAGAAAACAAAAATTTGAAGATACAGCCCGACTCCTGTGGCTTCAGCAGAACTTCTGTGGATGGGAAACGTGGCTTACAGGTCCTAGCAATGGACATGCAGCCGTCATCTCACAGTGTGATCCTGAGAAAGCTGACCTGGGAGGGAGAACCAGCCATTGTACCTCCTTCCCATTCCCTCTGCAGAATCACGACCTCAGCCAGCAGGACACGTGGCTGCATCTGCCCTCAGTCTGTATGACCAGATGGTATCCTCCCAACCCATGGCCCAGCCACCAGGGCAACATCTGTATGGATACTAATTAGCAAGCCCACAGCCAGATGAAGAAATTAAGGCAGTCAAATGCAGCTACACATGGCTGTACAGCCAGATTTCAAGGCCTGCCAGACAGACTTGTGTAGACACATTAACTTGTACATTGCCACAGAGCTATAGAGCTCTAGCTTGCTGATACAGAAACAATACAAGACATAAATCAGCTAATTAGCCTTGGCAGATAAAAAAGCTGTCACTATAAGATTTCAGAACCCTTTTTGAAGGAAGCAAATAACTCGGCACACAAAAGCGGATACTTAGGCACAGAGCTTGCCTGGCTCTACCCAGGAGGCTCAGAACAACCATCTCCTGAACTCACCACAACTGCTTATGCCCATAAGCAGAAAGGTCTAAAGGGCTGTAGGGAGCAAAGCTGGGCATTCCATCTTTCATGCTAAAAATTACGCTCCACCCTGATGCCCCTCTGCGGTGAAAAGGCATTGTGGTACTGATAGCATCACCTTTCAGCTGGGCTACAGCAACAGAGATGGAGAATTTATACTCACTCAAAATCCTTGGCTGCTTTTTGCGTGGCTGGAGTTAAATCCCAGTTCCAGTAAGCAGTTTCATTCTGTTAAAGAAAATGTCTACATCTTTTCTTCTAATTCTTTGAATACTTTATCCAGTTTCCTGACTTTAACTGCCAAATAACACAGCTATGCATAAATAGATGTTAATTATTATTATTGCTGCTTCACAGATGAAGAGTCTGAAGGAAAGGGCAATACAAACACTAAACTGACTCATCTCAGAATTGGGTTTAGGGCACAAATATCAGTTCTGTTTTCTGCCCTTTACGGTGAGCCATACCTACACAGTCTTGAGAGCCACTCATCACGTAGCCCACACGTTCTGCAACTATAAGGCTGCATCTTATAGCTCTATATGGTAAGGCCTGGAGCTTCCTAATGTGGTGATGTTTGGTTTGTCTTGTTTTAATGGGAACTACAGCAGGAAAGGAAAAACAAAACCCACTAAGGCTGTAAAGTTAAGCAAGCATTCAGATGTTCGGAAATGAGAATAGAACCTTTCATTGCTTTCAGTTCAAGCAGGTTTTGTCTCAGCAGATTTCAATTAGTCTTTCCTCCAAGAGGTTAGAAGTGTCCCAAGATAAACTGTGCTACTTCTCACCCAGCTCTGAAACACAGTGATTGCCAAATTACTCTGTTTACCTGAAAGGATGGAGAAATCTGTCATAAGGCAGCCACGTGCATTTCTTATGTTGCTGACTGAGGTATGTTGAATCGCTAGGACTTTTGCTTAGTGTCATCAGCTATTTCTGTATGAATTTCAGCTCCCATTTGCTGTAACTTGATGCTAGAGACCATCCAGGGCCTTCTGCTCCTTGGGCTGAAGCACCACATCCTCTGGTGATGCATTTGTAATAATTTAGAGAGGGGTGATAAACCCAGGCACGTGTGAAGAGCTGCTTGCCTACGAAGGATTTACTTAGACTGACCTAAATCCTGCATAAATTCTGCTCCTGGGAGCAGAAGTGTCAGAACTAGCCATTTAGGCTTTTGTTTTATTATCAGGACAGGTTATGGGGCAGTGAATGAGCACACAGAATCCACCAAGAAAGTTCTTGCTGGAAAACTTAAACCTAAATTCCACTCTGGTAAAGATGTTCACTGAAGGCATGTTGAACGCAAAATTTAAAATGATCTAGTTTATTAAGATCTCTTATTTGACTTGTGTTTGGCAGGTTGGACAAGGAAGGGGCAGTGAGAGGTTCACTAATGTGTAGCAGCAGAATCAAGGAAGGATGGCTTTGAGCTTGTCTTGGACATGAGACAAATTTTACATATCAAAGTACATAATAAATAAGCAATGGCCTTATTTCACTGCTGCAGGTAAAGGGGGTTTGGGTTTTTTTAGCTTTTGCTAATGATCACACAGCTTTCTCCTTGGTTTCCTTCATAACTTTTAAAGTTCCCGTTTTCTGTTGTAGTAGTTTGATTATTTGACTCCAGAACAGTAGTATGGCTAACATTGATTTGATCACTGTACTGTTTGAAACTTCATTCTCTGTTTGTACCAATACAATTCCTTTCCTTGTTTGCCAACATTTACAGAAAGAACTCAGTCATTTTCTCTTTCTATAATTAGCAAGGATAAAACCAAGAGAGAACTGGTTTTGCTAAGAGCCTAAGCAGGTCCCTTGTAAATGAATTGCTGGATCTTGGATTCACTGGGGATTTTCTTACAAAATCATACAGTATTTTTTCTGCAGAATCTCATCTCACTCGGGATCTGTGATGGGCCTTTTGGGGGATAAATGGATACTTGTGGTAAAAAAGGTTATTGGCATAGGACTCTTGCCCCACGTGAAGAAGAAAGGTGAGAGATGTGTAATGAATGAGGATGAGGACTCCAGAAAGAGAAAGTCTAATGTTAAAGCAGTTGAACTCTATTGTGAAGAATTATATTGTCTCCTCATGTTTGCCATAAAACACCTACGGAAAGCACAGAAACTTTTTATCGGTCACTTCCATTTTGTGCTTTTCTTGTCTTTTTCTGGCACTGGGTCAAGATCAGATTTACAGAATTCAGATTTACACAGGGGCTGAATAATCCCACCTTAACCAAAACACACTTTAAACATCTTGTCTGAGGAGTGAGGAGGCAGGAAGCTTCCCCCAGAAATAATCAGGTATTCAGGAATCAAAAATCAAATATCCCAAATTAGCAGATAGTTGGAATAAATGTGTGCACTTCTCTGTGCTTCAGTTCCTTCTGAAGATAAATAACAGCTCTGTTACAATTCACAGTGGGTTTGTGAACATGAAAATTAATAAGAACCAAATATATCTATGAGAAAATCAATACTTTTTTTTAATGGGTTTTGGATGGTGCACATTAAATAAGGAAAAGGGGCACCCACTTCACAAATACTGCAAATTTTTGTTTGCAAAACACTGGTAAGCCATTTTTATTCCTTTGCAGATCATGTGAGGTTATTTGTGTTTGTTATTTTTAAAATGATGCACATTTGCATGCTAGCCAGGTCTGTCCTTCCAATTCCTGCTCAGTGCCTATTCAGTGAACCAAAATGCAGGCACTCCTAATTTCCCACACAGTTTAGACCAAATGTGCGATAAACCTGCTGCATCTCCACCTCCTGATCCCATCCCTTTCAACGGCAAAGGGCTTCCAAAAACAGCAAGGGCAGAGACAGGAGATTTGACTATGGGCTTTGGACAGGCAGGCTGTGCTGACCCCAGTTCCCTTTCTGTGAGTGCTACTACAGATTAGAAGCAGAAGAAAAATTAAAAAATAAAAAGGTAGCTGTGCCCACCTCAGCCAGAGCAGCAGAGAAGTGATTACAATTCTTGTGCATCAGGTGGTACGCATTTCCTTTGTACTCCTTGCCCAGTTCTTCCATAATCTTATCCACGTCCTCTTCCGTGAAGTCTGTGGTGCCCAAGGCAATGGATTCTCTAGTTAAAAGCAAAACACAGAACAGGAAACATGGAAAGATACAGTGAAGAGAGTGATACATACCCAGGGAGAAGGAAATGATCAGACATTGGCAAGAAGGACACTTAAAATATGGACATGCATATCTGGGGCTATCAGAAACTCTCCTAACAAAATGACACCGTAATATCTCCAGAGCTTATCCACAAAGCATGTTACAGCACTGGCAACAGCCCCAAGAGCTTCCTGCTCACCACCAGGGAATTCTCTGCTCTCACTCAGCCCATCATCCCATGACAGAAATTTCCAGTAGGACAGAGATTTTTTTTTTTCATGATTGAGAGGGTTTCCATGGTGTGGGCCAGGAAGGAGCAGACAGAAAACTTTATGCAGAAGCCTATTACTTCTCCCAGTCTTAACTCAGCAGCACTCATTCTTCTAAAGGTCTCCAACAACCTTCAACATAAACTGGCAGCCTGGGGAGGTCGAGCCCCACCTGCCATGGGCAGTTCCTTGACCCACAGCCCCACAGTCTAAGCACCTTGAACACCACATTAATGCAGCATCCGCTCAGACTCCTTTAACGGCTGGTCTGTGCCCTGTGGCAGCGTAGCGATAAACACAGGAGACTACTTCTGGTACCCTGTGCAGTATTCACAAGTAGGTGATACTCATCAGAAGACTTGGTTTTATTTTTCCCTCTGTGCAACACACAGTTACTCCCATTCTTGCTGACAGGTGGAACTAGGAGCACAGAAAACAAAGAGGATGGGAAAAGAGAACTGCACTCATTTGTAAGCATGCTTTTAAGCCCTGCCAAACACAGTTCAGCACTGTTCCCTGTTAGGTATACACGCTGTTTTACCCAGCTCTAAAATCCCTGCAGGGCTGCCTTTGAACTGGGATCATCTAAAGGCTGCAGGGCAGGTTCTTATGAGGAGAGGGAAAGGGGGACCAGGGGACTTTTGTTTCCTTGCTCCCCCTGCACCGATGGCCACCTGGGGCAGAGGGGAACATATAGAAAAGTGCCCTTACTTGAATTTAAAGGTCTCTCCAAGTTCTACCGCACTGCCAGGTGTGATCTCGAAAATCCCACTGAAAGGGTAGGGATGCCCTCCATAGGCAAACTCTGACAAGGAAAGAAACAGACTGTGAGTAATCGAATGAATGCAATGTCAGGAAGAACTCCATGGCAGCTGTCTGCATGGCTCAGCATCAGCACCAGGGGCTGGGCTATTGCCAAAATCCGTTTCAGCCAGATGCTGAAAGCTGTTTTCTCTGTCCAGTTACCTATCAGCCTGAGGATGCCCTCGCAATTTCCCTCCATGCTAACACTACTGCTTTCCCACAGCACCAGGAAAACTCTTGAGTCTGTCTCTGTGCCCATCCAGGTGGCTTCCTCTCAGTGGAAAATTCTGTGGTGGAGGCATCTAGATAAATTATGAGAGGCTGTCAGTGGTGGTACTGAGCTGGAAAAAGTCCTTTCTAGAGTAGGGAGAAATCAAATCTTCTTCCAGAGGGATTTACAGGCAGCGAATGGGAATTCTTTGCAGAGAGCTGAGCTGATTGAACTCCGCTGCCTCAGCTCGCAGGTCCAGCCAGGAGGTCCCTCCATGTCACACAGCCCATGGACCTCACAGTGACATAGAGGCCATCTCGCACAGCCTGTGAAAGCTTCTGTGCTCAAGGTGGAACATGGCACCTCAGGTGTTTTGTACTGCATGGCACTGGCTAAAAATACCATGAGTGAATAGCTTGAGTCATTCCCATTTAATGCTGAAGAAGGAAATGGGAAGTCTGTGATGCTAGTCTGTCCTTCACTGTGCTACAGCTGTTGTTCCTAGATCCCTTGACTGCAACTTTTGCAATGGGTGCTCTAATCAGCTTGAACCCCATTCAGACCATTTCAGAAGTCTTACATGACATTTTCTTTTCCTTGTAACTCTGCTGTTTCAAAAGAACAGTTTCCAAGATCTGGAAATCCAGATTTGAAGACTTCCAGAGCATAGACATTTTACTGCAAAACAGATTTACCCTGACAGGGAATTAGCAGGTGCATATGCAGGTCTCAAAACAACCACTGATCTGCCTCTCTTCCCCCTCTGCCATTTCTCCCATGTTCTCCCCCCCTTCTTCACTGCAGAATGGCTTTCCAGCATCGCTTGGTCCCTCCTGTGTGCCATTCCTGCCACACACATGCACAAGCTATAGAGCCTGCAGTTACAGGCTGAAAATACATGATTCATGACAGAACTGCACAAGCTCCTGATGGACTCCACAATGGACTATGGAAAAAGAACTGGATGAGTTTTTCATTCCTCAAAATATTCTTTGCCAAAAGCTGTAAGTATAAGGTGCTTTTCTGTGTCAAACTAGCCATACAGTTGTCCTCATGTTCTGCAGGTAGTGAAAAGGAAATACTTCATACCTCTGCCGTAGATCTCGATGCCAGAGTGGAAGACACCAATCCCCAAGGTGGAGGTGTATTCATTTATCCAATACTACAGTAAGAGAAAAGCCACAGTTGGAAGCATTAGTGGAAAAGAAATACACGATCTTGGTCTGGGGTATATCCCCCATCTTCCATTCTCAGGGCAACTTCTCTTAAAGAGAAGAGTGATTTTGAAATTATTTTGAAACAAACAAATCAAGACTCCTTACAGATCAACAGAAGTGGGCACTGTGTTTATTATGGCTGGCTGGGATTAAGTCTCCAAAAAATTCTCATCTGATCCTTTCCACGTAAGGCATTAAAACGTGTATAAAGACGTAACTGGACCTGAACCTGCATAAACCCAGCTGCTACAGGATGTGTGATTATCTATCCTTTCACTTAAATAGCTGACACTGAGCCAGTTTTACCAATTCACTTGTCTTATCTGATCTTCAAAATCTTGAGTTAGAGAATCCCCAAACATTTTCCACACACCTTTTTACATCACCTCCCATCTACCTTTTATTAAGCTGGTTTTAGGCAATGAGATCATAGACACAGAGGTCCGTTCCCTCTGTAGGTCAGACAAGCATGATTGGTAATTATCTGTACGACACTGGTAACTGCTTTATAGGGAAAAAAACAAAAGAAACACAGTGCATGCAAGTCAATATTTTTCTCAGAGGCATCATATACTATAAAGCACTGTTCTCAGAAGAGACAAGGGCTTGCTGCTCCAAAATCAGGTCCAAGGCGATCACAACTTCACCAAAGTCAAAACCAAATTTTCAAGAAGAGCTATTAAGTGACTTCATTGCTCTGGAGTCCAGCACTTCCCCAATTACATTAAGAGCAGAGTAATACTGCAGTCTGGTGCATGCATGCAATGTTCCTCCACCAAGCGCTGCTCAGGGCCTGTTTCCACCATACCGTGAAGGGCAGTGCAGACACCCAAACAAGCCTCAGCTAAGCTAATTCTGGAGCGGGAAGCCGTACAGCCATGCTAGGGCAGCACTGCACTGGAGATAATTAGCCCTGCTCAGCACCAGTATTTATTAGGTTAGCTGCGGAGCTGTGCTGCTACAGAAATGATGCTTTCAGGCACTGAGTGGAAACTGCCCATGCCTGGTATATTTACAGTTTGCCTACAGCTACTGTGCAGTAAAGATGCAGCTCTAATAACTCAGAGCAACTAAACTCGCATTTTAATCAAGCACTGCAAGGAAACCGAGCATTGTTCCCTTGCCCCTGAACAAGGACATGGTAGCTTCATTCAGCTAAATTTCTCTTTTTGGTCTGGTAGCTGGTTCTGGCGGAGCCAGAATAAGCTGCACCTTCCCTGGTGTCTGGCATCGCTGTGCTGCCATGGTGTAAGAACGGCTCTGCTGTCAGGTAACCAGAGGTCTGGCATAATCCATCTACTTTCCTCGCACTGCTTGCTTATGTATTTTTGATGACTGCAGTAGCTCTGTAAATTACCTGGAAATGCTTTCCGTAAGACCAGTGCTACTGTGGAAAAACACAATAGCTTTGATACAAAAAGTGCAGTCCCGATCCTGACTTAATGTATGGCCAGTCTTAATACCTCAAACCATATCCCCAAAAATGCTCGCCTCTGGCAGTACAGCAGTTCCCTTTCCCTCCAGAAAATGCTGCGATGCTTCTTGTTCTTTGTGAGGTTTGTTATCACAAACAATGTATTACTGCAGGAGGGCAGCAAACCACTTGACCTCAGCTGGACCCCTGCCCACTGCTCTCTTCAGACCTTGTATAACCCTCCATTTAACTCTTCACTTGAATTATGCAAACTCTTGTTTTTAGGATACGTCAGAGCACTGAACTGGAGCTAGGTCAGGTAGCTCTGAACCTCTGCCAGCTGAGACAGCACATTAGCAGTGAACCCTCTGCTGAACACCATGCCTGGTATTTAGGGACACAATGTGCCTTTGCCTTCTGCTGCCCCTCTCCACAGTTCTCTGTTGCCCTGTCCTCTGCGGCAGGAACATCCCTGCTCTGACTGGGGAAGAGGATACAGAGGTGGAGGCTGCATACAGAAGCCCATATGACACCAGTCACATCTGCTAAGGAGAATGAAGCCTGTCTCCCATAGACACACAGCCCTCAGTTCAGTTCTTGATCTCCCAGATCTCATGGGTTAACTCCTCAGCCTCAGTAAGCTTCACAGAAACGCTGGTTTGCAGAGACCCATTGTAACAACTCCCAGAGGACATGGTAAGTAGGTTGTCTTCTTCCCTTAGGCTGAGCTATTGTCTCACAGCAACAATACAAGCACAAGATGCCCAGGTCATGCCAGCTGCTTTGCTTGGAGGAGTAACTAGCAGATAGAGAAGGGAGACTTTTTAAATTAGAAATGCTCTTTCCAGTTATCAAAGTTAGGGCTATCTGCAGAGACGGGTCTGCATCAGGCTTTGTATTTCAAACATGACAGTAAACTGAAAGCTGCTTGCAGCTATGGCTTTTTCTTCCATTTTAAAGTTTATGTTGGATCCAGACAACAAATAAACAAACAAGCAGGAAAAACCAAAACCTTCTCCTTGATTAACACGTTAAAAGTAAGGCACTGAGACCTGATCACCTCATATATGCAGAGCACTGTCAGTTCACGAGCCTTCCCTGTCCACCAACCACTCTTGTTCCCAGCACGGAGCCACAGCCCCCAAAACCCACCCTGCTCAACGCCAGGAGCCAGGCTGCAGGACAGCTCTGAAAACACAGGTGATGAGGAGACTCCACCAAAGAGAAAGGAGAGAGAAGCAAAGGTGTTTCTCTGGCTGATACCACGTGTTGTAGGATTATGACCATCACGTGGAGATTTCTGTATTTAAATGGTGTATTTTTCAGTATGGATTCCTTTAGTGAACTATTATGGACTAAGCTGCAACAACCTCAGCCATACCTGAATTTGAAATGAACAGCAGCTGTACTGGTTTAGTACTTTCTTTCAGATAACTTCAATAACACAAGGGTGTTATCTGCATCTTGGTTCTACTGATACGATGTTGATATGATGTATTATCAAGACCAAAAAGCAAAGCAGCTCTGAATCATGGCTGCTACTGTCCTCATCTCACCCCTGTCTCCAGGGTGCTGCAGAATCTGCCTCGGGTATGTGACTGAACATGCAGTGAACGCCTCACGGCACTTTGGCACAGCCCATGGCTTGTCTCAGGAGGCAGCTATGCTAAAGTGAACATGTCAGTCACTCGCTAAGTTGGAAGAGAGAATCCAAGCCAGATTTGAAACCAGGTTTGTACACACATGCACAAACTGGCCTTGTTTTCCAAGGAGGTTGCAATTCTGAACAGCAGAAACAGTCAGCAAATACCCATCTCTAGAGTAAATTGGATATTGCTTAGATTGAAAACAAAAATCTGCAGCCTGTTCTGAGTGAGATGAAAAAGCCAGGGAATAGAATACAGCAGTATCTTAAAGGGAGTTGTGATTCATGCTTACATTACATGCTGCGTGCAAAATCGTGCTGTAAACCCTACACAGAAGGACTTGGAGCATTCTGTCTCATTTCCATCTTCAACACAGACAGAATAACTCAGAAGTGAAGAGAGGCAGGGAGGAAAGCTAGCCAGACTGTAGCTGCTTCGCAAAAGCAGCAGGTAGCCCAGGACTCAAGATTCAAACCCAGAGAAGAATCTCTTTGCTTTTACAGTTTGTAGTGTACCAGTTAAGAGCTTTTAATGAAGGTCCCTGATGAAGTAGGATTTGAAATTTTCCAGGTTTTGTTCAAGTCTTCCCTGATTTTCTGGTTGTTTTGGCTCAGAGAGAGAATATCTGGCAAGATAGTTTAGATTCTGGGAGATACTCTTGAGTCAGTTGTGTTAATCAGCAGAAGTGAAAGTTGTACTGGGACAGTGAAAAATGCTCCAACATCCCAGAAAGGAAAGAAACTAAAAAGCTTCATTACATTGATAGGCTTTCGGTAGGTCCAGAATGGAGAAGCAGATGGCATGATACTAGCAAATTATATCATCCTGGGACTTTGAGAACTCCTACCAGAAACATGGGTTTCCAGACAGAAGAGGCCCATCTGTGTAACCACTAACTTCTACCATCAATTAATATCATACTATAACACAGACATTTCTGTCACTTTCTTTTTACCTCCCTACTTCAGACCATTATTTTCCATGGCATGTCACAAAAACCTTTCCTGCATCGCTGTGCTGAGCAGCTTAACTAACCAGCTCCCTAGAGGCTGGAGACAAGACCACCTCTGTGAGTATCTCAGATACTGCCTTCTCTGAGCAGCCAACACATTAAGCAATATTCCATTTATCAGCCCAGTACAGACTGGATATTCCACTCCACAAGATCCATCCACTACTGAACAGACACTACTCCATCCTTCCTTATGATCTATGTGAACATACAGAAAAGAAGTCCACCAGGAGTTGCTAAATAAATCTGGTTTCAGCAAAGAGTTGCAAACTCTGAGTACTCAGTGTCATAGAACCTTGCCATGCTCTCCTACTCTTCACTAGGTATCATACAAAATTGTCATCTGAGCCAGGATACCAGGCTAGACAGAGCTTTGCTCTGACCTAGCGTGGTTGCTCGGGTGTCCATGTATGAAGACACACTACTTAAACAAGACACCTTTACCAAGAATTGGTGCAGATGATAAACCAGTAACTAACTTAACCATATCTCCTCTCAAAGCACATCTGCTTATAATCCAGTAAGATTACTTCCTTTTCCCTGTGAATCCACTGGCAAAGCTTTGATTCTAGGATGAAGGAAAAAAAAAAGTAAAGGAGGATGAGAGTTACAGGTGATACTCTGACACTGCTGGTGAGCAAGGAACACCTTAAGGGACTGAAGGAAATGGCCAAATCACCTCACCCTCTGCTTGTCTTCATGGAACTCTGCTGCCAACACAAGTCAAATAACAGACTGTCTGCCCTACCACTTGGGCTTGGGCTTGGTTTTAATCCTTTCCTCTTTGAGGGCCAAGCCACACACTGTAACAGCAAGCTCTCCTTTGCGGAGAATTCTCCTCTCTGTAGGATGGAGGAGCTGGTTTACTGCAGAAGAGACCCTTGGCTCAACAAATCCAAGTGGATTTGAGGACCCAGGGCTCCAGCTGCTAACTAGTGTGCTTCATGAAAGCAGTCAGACTGGCAAGGAGCATTTATTCACACCTCTGACTTTACAGACTATGTAAAGTCTTTCCCAGAGGCTTTGTCCTGGGCTTAGCAGTGCTTGGCCCCTGTGGGTCAACTTACTTAGGCAGCCTCATGAAAACATGCAGAAGAGTGTGCGTACTAATAAATGCACTGATAGGTCATATTTCAAACACCAGGACAATCCTCTGCAAAGTTAAAGTTCAACACAAAAGGCAACATCAGATTGATGCAGAAGACCAGCCAGGGAACATCAAAGTAATAGCTCAGCATTTTCGGAGATGTGTTGATCCAGATGTGAAATATGAGAGCACAAAAGACAAAACTAGAGGGGAAAGCTAGAAAACATCACTTTAGGAAACCAGCGAGTAAAATCCCAGCGCTATACAGTCAGCAACTTCAGAGGAGTTTCAGTTCCACCCAGTACATTTTTCTAAATGGCGATTCAGACTCTTGGGGTGACAGAGGTGGAGAGATACAGCTCAAAACAGATCACAGACTTTATTCCCCGAGTAATACTTGCAGGAGTGAAGGAAGCCTTACCTCAACTACAGACATGCGGGACAGGGGGCTTCCCGTGTCAGTCATGCTGCAGCAGCGCTCACTTACGCTCCACAGCCCGAGGTACACACACAGTCCTGCCAACATGTCTCAGTCCTTATGCTGTTCACCCCTTCTGGCCTGGAGCTCTAGTAATAAAAACTCACTATCATGTGGGATGACATGAAATTATACAGCACAGCTGCTATTAGCAAGTTTTCTTTAGCAACTGGGTGAGACCCAAGCTCATTTAGATGTGACCTGTCTCTTGCACTCAGTTCTCCAGAGGTCCAAGGCTTGTATATTCACCAAGCCTAAAATGCTATTTTCCTAATATACGGTGAATACAGATTAAGCAGGAAAGGATTTAAATGCACGTGGGCAGACCCGCAACTAAAAAAGCAGCTTAAGTGTATTGAGGAGTGATAACACAGACCTGTCTTTGGTACTTCATGCCTGGGAAAAGCTATCTGGGTAGGTCCTTACTCCAGCACATGGGGAATGTGACTCTTCCTGGCTGGAGTAACATCTCCTATGTCAGGTCTTCTTCACTGTTGGCAAAAGCTATCGATCTGCAAGTACTGGACCAGGGTGTGAAAGCCCATCAAGTCACTCCAAATCCAATTAGCATACCTGACTAAAGCAGGGGCTTTTGGCTAACTTTCACTTAAATTGCCAGATAGTGTTAAGGAAACAAAATACTGCAGTAGTAGTCTCTGTTTACAAACAGGCTCAGCCTCCAGTTCCAATAGGCAATAACTTGCAACTTTCAAGAAAAACAGTTCCCAGAGTGTGGGCGTTGGCCTATTTGCAAACCACCCAACTGGCAGAACTGATCAAAGCTTGAGGAACTGCAGGTTTTCTTCCAGGAGAGCATCCAAGTACTGAGAAACCTGCAGCTTGCCTCAGTGCAGCCAGAAGGCTTGACGTAGCTCTAACAAATCAGGGATACAGGGCCTACAAGGACCCCAATTCAGAACCAGACTAGGACACTTCAGATTTGAACTGGGACAGGACAACTGGCTCAAAGAACAAGCATCTTGAGAAGCAGTCACATTCCAGAAAAAAAGAAAGAGACAATGACCTCTTGGCATACAACTGACTCTGCTCTGGGGCGTTTTGAATGGAAGGAGCTTCTACAGAGGACAGTTCCTCACCCTTCAGGTTAATATACTCTAATAGACCAGGAATTTCCTGGAAAATGACCACCTGAAATTTACAATTCATACTGCTAAACATATTTCCTCATTCCCTCATGCAAACCCACAAATGCTAAGAGAAGAGACACATGGCAAGATGATCAACTGCGTCCTTCAGAGGAACAGCAGGCCAAGCCCCTGTAGGACAGCAACCACCAACTCTGTCTCAGCAGCTCTTACATTTCAGCCAGGTTCTGCTCTGCAAAGAATATTCTCCTCTCAGGTTGTGCTAAATACATTCCTTAGCTGTCTCTTCAGGATAAATTCCTTTGGAGGTTGTCATGGCTTTTCAGACATTATAATATGCTTCTAAATTGCCTGATGCATAAGCCAACACTAAAATCTTTGCAATCATGAAGCATAAAGAGCTTATTTCAGTGGCTTCTAAAATGCTGTGTGTGAATTAAAAACTGATGATGATGCTGAGGGAGAGTTTGAAATCTACTTATGCTTCAATGTTGTGACGCAATGTGATTTTAATGGAAGAATAGCAGGCCAGAAAAAATACTAATCATACTGCAGAAAGGAAACTATGCGTTTCAGCAGTTAACTTTTGGGTGTATTCAGGATATTCTTAATTAAAAATCATAAACAAGTTTAGCTGCGAGAATGGGATACTTTCAGTGTTTCCACTTACAGCTTCATCCTACAAGTCCTGGCTCAATGTACTGGTATTACTTGAACACTCTTATAATTTTCTGCTTTCTCCATTACTGTTCTATTTTCTACCCGGTTGCACTGATGACAGGCACTGCCCTGAGCAGAGCTTCCTTCCTGCAGCCACATCTGGGAGGAAGTTTACCACTATGTTATCTTTTGCCCCAAGCCATACACATTTGTAGACTGCTATCTACAGCTGGTCCAGCACGCTCTGCATTAAATACAATTGACTCTTCCGGGGACAGTGAATCTCATCCGACCTGTGGTTCAGAGCTTGAGTGGGAATATGCCTTACCAATGGAAAGACAGGGCAACTAGCTGCCTAAATTGAACAACTACTTTCTGTCCCTGCAGAATGAACATCCCTTTCTCTTATACTTGCAAGTTCACACAGAAGCCAGCAGAAGTTAATCCACCAGCCCAAGGGTCTGTCACACCAGTCATGACACTAAGGGCCCAGCTTGGGTGCCTGTGTACACAACATGGTGTTTGTAGTAGATTGTGTGTGCCATATGAGAAGCAATATGCCATTTTTCCAGCTTCCACCTGCTTCCCTTAATCTCCGTCCTGACCATGCCTGAAGGAGTCAGCTGAAGGGGCCAGGGTGGGACTAGGGACACCAAACAGAAATCACTGAGGGGGAGTTGCTGGAGGTGGGTGCAGCACGTGCCAGCACCACAAGCCTGTCCCAGACAATGGTCCCATAAGCAGCCCTGCAGAAGGACTATCTGTGCTGTTACATACCACTTCTCATGCTGTATCTCCTTAGTTTTGACAACTGTCATGCACAATCTTAATCTCAAGTACATGAAGCCAGAAAAAAAAGCATCCCTTTGCAGGATTACACTGAAGTGTATTTTCTCAGGGACGTGCCTGAGAAACTTGGGTGTGTTATGAACTCAGTAAAGCGATAACGCCTTTGCCTTAGATGCATTCATAATGACAAATTGAGAGATATTCAAAAAGAACAGCAGCAAAATGATCAGGGAAATGGCGAGACTGACTTTGAATTAATTCAGAAGAGTTAATAGCTTGGCAAAGCAATGACTAAAGATGACAAATTTGCAAACATTTGAAGGGCTGACATGAATTATGGGAGAATTTTTAAGAACGATACAAAAGGATTGAAGGAAGAGTAACATACTCCGCTTAAAAAAAAAAAGGGAGACTTTGGCTAAGTGTTTAGAACTTCCCTGGCAGTAAGAAAGCACAAGAAAACATTTGTGTTACTGAAAGCCAAATATCAAGAAGGCCTTAGTGTGCCTGTGTAGGACAAATGTTCAATGGTCCAAAATGTTTTCCTCATGTCTAGGAGGCTGTTAACATCCTCAGTGGAGCACATTTCAGTCCCTGCACACCCACCTGCATTGTGAGCCCTCAGCCCAGTCTTCAGGGCATGTCAGGAAGCAGGCTTCCTGCCAAAAAGGATTCAGGTGACTTGAAAAAAAAATGCAGGGAGATAAATACCTCCTGGTGAACTGGTGTGTAAGGTATCTGAAGCAGATAGCAGATGCTTTGGCTCTGGAACTAGCTTGGCCCAGACATGCCTGGCAGGGTCAACAATATGGCCTCAGGGATCTCTGTCCTTCATCTTGCAGGAAAGATGTAACTTAGAACTGTAATGGTAAATAGGGCTGTTAAATGATTTCTCAGATGTGGAGCAATGCTGTGGCTAGGCCCTGCTCAGACCAAGAAACATTAACAGCTCCTTCTCCTTGGTAAGGATCCTTGTCGTCTACTGTGGGACTCTACAGGTCTTTTTCTCCAAAGAAGAGACCAGCCCTATCCCAACGTCCAGCATTGCAGAGGGAAAACAGACACTTAGCGCATCCTTTGAAAATGCACTCCAGTCTGCAAATCAGTCTTGCCCAGGCCAAAGCAACTGCCTTAGTTCAGAAAACCAGGCTGCAGACAACAGGCACCCCAAGCCCTCACAGAATGGCTCATTGCCCAACAGCTGTAGCATGCCCCAGAGTGCTGAAAAGCACAGTTCGTCTCTCTGCTTTGGCAGATTGGTAGCAGGGATCTGAACTTCAGCCTTTCAAATCTAAGATGGACACCCTAATTGCCAAGTGTATCTTCTCCATTAAAGTGATGTATGGACAACCAAACAGCTTCAGCAGAAGAGACTGGGAGATCCATGCCATCAGATACATTGGCAGTTAAGACTTTTCTACCAAGAGCTCATCTAGATCCTTGCTCAGGTTCCTGAATTTCTCTCCCATAGTAGCAAAATGCTAATATGACACTGATTCTTCCTTATTGGCTTGCTCTCTCTTGGAGTGTTTCTGCCTGGCCAAACACCAATACAGACTTTTTTGGCTAGGTCAGATGGACCAACACTCAATGCCCGACCACTAAGGCAGATTTCTTGGGAACTCTTCTTGGGTTTCTAATGAAAACATCCAAAACACTAATGTCTTTCAAGCTATAGCATAGCTCAAAACACAGTAGTGTGAAACACCCTCCACTATGCTATCTCCATTCGTAAGTAATTGAGGAACAAAGTATTGCTCAGCAGGATCCAGTTCATAGGCACAGCTGTCAAGGCCTTTGGGAGAGAAAAATAATATTTATGACAAAAAGACAAAAAGTCTGTGCTCATCCTGTTAACAGGGGGTGGAGTGTCTGCTCTTCTCCCTGAACAGTGTTTCTCTCAGTTATCCTCTGACAGTTACTCAGACCTTCCAGGTGATCCACAAGGCTTGCTTATCTGCCAAGGTCAGTCTGTCTTTTCTCCAAACCACATCTAGTCAGTGGTCCTAGTTTTGGCCGGGATACAGTTAATTTTCTTCTCAGTAGCTGGTACAATGCTGCGTTTTAGGTTTAGTATGAGAATAATGTTGACAGCACACTGATGTTTCCAGTTGTTGCTGAGTGATGTTTATACAAGTCAAGGTCTTTCCAATTGTTTAGACCCTGCCAATGAGAGGGCTGGAGGGGCACAAGAAATTGGGAGGGGACGCCACCAGGACAGCTCACCCAGATGAGGCAAAAGGATATTCTATGCCATAGAACATCATGCTGAGTATATAAACTAGGAGGGGTTGGCCAGGGTGGGCAGATTGCTGCTCAGGACTGGGCGTTGGTCAGCGGATGGTGAGCAATTGTATTGTGCATCACTCAGGGTTTTTTCCCTTTGGATTTTATTCCTCTCTGCCTCTCTCTCCTTTTCATTACATTTGTTATTAGTATCATTATTATTTTATTTTATTTCAATTACTAAATGTTTTTTTATCTCAACCCATGAGTTCTACCCTTTTTCCTGGTTCTCCTCCCCATCCCACTACGGGGGTAGGGGGAGTAAGTGAGCAGCAGCTATGTGGTTGCTGGCTGGGGTTAAACCACAACATTGGGCAAGGGAGAATCACCTCCAAAATGCCAGGCTGTGACCATCCCGAGGAATGGGATGTAATAGACTAACAATAAAGCCCCTATTGTCAGGCACATGACCTTGAAAATTTTGATTGGCTGCATGCAGGCTGCTTTCATCTTTTTTTTGGCTGGAACATTCATAAGTGATGCCACCTGAAGGCATACTGTGCTGAGGTAGAACAGGAATGGGGAGAAAAATTCAGAGATGGTTACCAAGTGGAAGGAATTAGGAATCAAGCTTGACTCAAAGCTAGAAATTTCTGTAAAGATGAAAGGATTAAAAAAATAACCAACAAAACAACAAAAAGAAATAAAGCAAGGGGAGAGAGAGAGAGCAGGTTCATCAGCAGCATCACCTGGCTCTTTGCCTGTCCCTGGAAAAGTAAACCTCAGGAATTGCTACCCTAGAAATCATGAGGCTGATGATTGTTCCTGTGCATGGCAGAAGAGGCAACTATTGAGGTATATACCTTCTATAAATTTAAAGATATACTGAAAGGTTGTTTGGATTTGGTTTTTTTATGGTCTTGGGTCAGGTGATTCTGATACTCTGCTCCACTTTGCAGTTTTCCTAGGATTTCAAAATACTTTACAAGCATTAAATTGCTAAGCCTCAAAACATTTGTGTTAAGCAGGAAGACATTCTTCATTTCAAATGTAGGGAAAGAAACTACCAGCATGTAGCTTGTGCTATGTCTATGAAGACACGGGAAGCAGAGGTGAGCTCAACATCCTGACTCAAAGGTCAACAATCCAACAACACTTCCATATTGCCCACCAAAAAGAAGTGACCTATAGGACTATCATGAGGTTTGTTGAAGTGGGAAGTAGTGAGGCTGATCCATCACAGCTCCTTTTCTGAAAGTGGATATCACAGTGGCTTACTTTGCCAAAGACACTACAACCTACTGAAAAACTAGCATCCTGTTTGACAAACACAATTAGAGAAGAAAAATATGGAGGAGGTTTTTCAAAATTTCAGCTGTGAGTTTTTTCAGCTTGAACTGTTCCTGAGGAGTTCTATCCATAAAAGTCAAACCACTTATTGGCAACGCTGTACTCATATTTGCATTGTAACCCAATTCATTAATGTTTTCACCAAGGACAACAGCCTGCTAGATACACAAGGCAGGGACATCTACTCTCTTTATACCAACAAAATATAAGAAACTAGTTAAAACAACTTTTGACTTCTGCCTGGTTCCTACATGGATAACTACTTGGAGAAGACTGAGGTAACAACAAAGTCATTGTAATTACAGCCATCACAAAGAGGTAAGAAGACCCTTTATGATATCACACAAAGACCAAGAACACCACAGGCAATACAATAAATAGTTCCTTTTGTTCCATCCCATTAATGCAGAGCACAATAACATATTGTTTTCAACCTGTTGTGCAGAGACCCAAGGGAGACACCAAACTACTTCAAAGTAATCTGCAGGCTAGTAGGCTCACATTTGTCAGACAAAAGCTGACATCTTCAGTAGGGGAAAAAAAAACACCCCAAAAAATGAGAAGCACACAGATCTTAAAGAAAATTACTGCCCAAAAGAAAGCAGAGAAAAAATCTTAGGTTTAAACAGGAGGTGGAAGCATATTCAAACATCCATAGACAAACGAATGAAGGATAGTCCCATAGCTAGGATGTCAAACAAGGACTTGAGAGGTTCCCATTTCCTGCTCTGCTATGGACATACTACAGTTTTACTTCAGACCAGGTCAAAACTAAAGTTTCAACAGCATGATACTACATTCAAACTCAAAACTGTGGTTCTCCAAATTCTTCTTCAAATTCCTGTTTCTGCTGAAGTGTTTAACACCATCAACATCAGTAAGCTAAAAGGAAGACCTTCGCACCCCACTATAGCTAAAACAGGTGGGCTCCATGCTTGGATAGTGACAGTCCCCAGCAGAGATGGGGACGCCTGCTCTCCTTTCCAACACTTGATTGTTTGCTGCTAGAAGTCTACAGACATAGACCTCACCCTGGGGTTCCCAATGGCAGCAATAGCACCTCATAACCAGGAGTTACACCTCCCCACAAGCAAATCCCCACAGGAAACAAAAAAAGAAAGTAACACTCCCCGGATCTCCTCTCTGTGCAAGTGCTACGTAAGGCCAAAATCCAGTCCAGCGCTGACACATCATACAGGCATGTAAATTCTCACACCATTTCATTCCCACTCACTTGCCAAAAACAGTTGTGCTGGTCCTGTGAGCCAACAACAGCAGCATCAGAAAAGAGCAGAGTGGGGGCTGTTTGCACCTAAGGAATCTATATTTCATGCTGGCTTTGGTGGCACATGTTCAAAAATACCTCATGGTACCCGTGACAGTTGACTGTGTGCCATTAACATTAGTTTGCTATTGAAAAAAGAAAAAACAAATTAAAAATCAATATTTATCTCTACGCTTCTGAGAAGGGAATCTCTTCACCAGCATGGATGGGGAAAACCCTTTCACAATGTGAGCTGAGATTTTTATTTTTTTTTTTGCCTGGAGAGGTCCCAGGGGTCATGCCTGACTGGCAGTGTGCCTAACCAGCTTAGCTTAGAAAAATACTGGGAAATATGGATTCCTACAGCTAGTGACTTGTCCTGTTTCCCTAGAGTGCTTTGTCTTGTCTTGAACAAAACTCTTCAAATACAGTGCCAATTTCATACAGCGTCTCATCTCTCTGCATTATTTTTTCCTACAAGAAAAAGGATATAGGTGCCTTTTTGCCATAGTCATACACTCTGTCTCTGCTGTTCCAGCACAATTACCAAAGAATCGCATTGCAGTGATGTCTCCCGATTAGAATTTAAGGGATTAAAAAGAAAGCAAGGAACCTGAACATAACAATGATAAAATGCTGTTGTACCAATGAGATTCAAATACACATTACCCCCAAAACCCTGTTTCTGCTGGTCTGAAGGGAAAAAAAATGAAGAAAAAAAAATTAGTAGAGCAAGGAATATTTCCTTGAGAAGGGAACTAGGGAACTGTGTACAACCTAGCCCAATGCCAAACAGGGTTGCTGGATAATTATCTTCTACAAAGCACAAAACTGATATACAACCAGTGACTAGGGAAGCTCAGATAGAAATTTGTTTATAACTCATGGCCCAAGGGCTTCTATGCTGAGTGATTTTAGCACTGTTTAAAGTGACCAAAGACACTAACCACTCAGTTTTGGAAATGAGTAATCATTTCTGATTGCTGGCATTTAGCTAGTGGATGCTGACAAACTGCTTTAAGGGTACTTTTGCCCCCCCATATGAAGATATAACAGAATGATTAATATGTACAGCATGCCATGACGGCTGGGAAAAAAAATAAAAAGCTGTAGGAGTATCCTAATGACTCTGATGTCATGTGCTCTGTTCTGGATTTTCGGGGGGTTACAGGAGATTATTTTTCTCCTCCCCACCCCCGCAAGGATTCCCACTGCCTTTATTTAATGAGCAGCATTGGACATGCAGCTCAGCAACACCATTTAATAGCCATTCCTTGCTGAAAGACAGAGATGACGGTTAGCAGCAGTGCCTGGCAACAAATCATCAGCATTCAGTACTATGAAGATACTGTTTTGGGTGAAAAACATTTCAGATTAAAATGTGGGTGTTTGTTCCTTCAAAGGGACAGCCTCCGTGCTTGCTTCTCTCAAGAGTCACACACCCCCTTGCACAGGGAGAGGCACAGACATGCCAGTACAGCTTCTTTGGAAAACACTTAAGTTATTCTTTCTTTCTTCTCCCTGCCTCCACCTCCTAAACAGCACAGCATGTGTCGGACTAGCATTCGGGCTGCCCTAAATATTTCCCTTCTGCTGAGCACAGTAATAATTTTACACCTGTGCTAAAGCAAATCTTCTGTGCTAGTCCACTGTGTGTTGCATACATCTAGAGACAGACCTGAAATGACCCTAGTGATTCAGCCAACTGGTTTCTTCATGGACATGCATCTTAATGGTATCTCCACATCTGAAACATACCCAGTGAGATCAGGGATTGAAGGGGAAGAGGGAAGATAAGGAAATACTTCAGTAAGATCAAGGAGGAGAATTTGCCTTATGTAGCAGGTTTCACTGGCAATATTCCTTCGCCTTCATCCCCACCATTTGTATTTATTTGTATAAAAACATAATCTGTTAGATACTGCAACTATATCCTGGCTCCTATTTATTTTAGTGGAAAGATAAATGGTTGTATATTTGTACCATGGCATGCAAATGGTATTGTCTGCCAGATCCCTCAGAGACCCGCCAAAAAAATCTCCTGCACACAGAATAGACATCTAACCTGAACTGTGGCCAGGTGAATGTAGGAGAAAGTAGTAAGCACTGTAAATATCTCACCTGGCTCACAACATCCTCTAATATCAAAGACATCTGCTCTCAGATTAAACTATCCTCCTAGTCTGGCCCTTGCAAGAACGTTCTAGGTACGCAGATAGCTATTGTAGGAAACCAAGGCCTCATTCAGCCCTAGCTGGCAATGGCCCACCACCTTTCTCAAAAGCAGGTTGTAACTTGTTTCTAGTGCTGAAGAAGAACACTCCAACCACACCCTCATTTTGATTAGTACCAAAAATAAGAGCCTGTACTCTTAATGGGACACTACACAGATAAGTCATATTCCATATTCACCCAAAAATGCATCCCAGAGAAAGTGACCACATTCTTTCCAGGCTGATCTGTAGGGAAGGAGAACAAAACCAGAACTCCATACAATTGGGCTCAGCTTAGATACAGACACAACTCCCACAACACATGAAAGGTGTTGTACAACAGATGTGGATCTCAGTTTTCCTGAGCTGTGTATCTTTAAGTTCATTCATGCAAACTAGGGAATACAAATGGTCATAAACCTATAAATTAAGCTAATTATCCTGCAGACCAAGATAAAAGACAGATTTCTGTCCCTATATAACAGGAAAGTATCTCAACACTCCACCAATGAAAGTCATGCAAGTGATGAATGCAGAGGTCTGAGACCATTCAGCTCCCACTCGATATATCTGCCTTCTCCCAAGTTAGATGGATGCATGCAAGAGGTAAACAGATTAATCGAACAGCTAAGATCAGCAGCCCAGCTTGATATATTTCATCTTAATGTGAAACTTTTGTTTGCTCTATGAAGTACAAGTTCAGTAGCATTTATATAATTCATTGTACTGTGCTTCCCTTTAACACCTCAAAAATCTCGCTCAGACTCTCTTACTGGAAAACAACAGAAAGGGATTAAAAAAAATTAGTCAGTATAAAAATTCATAGAGGGAACAAATTTGTATTTGACTGGGCATTTTGACTAAAGGAATGTCTCATCAGTGGGAGATTTCATCTTGGAAGGGGTTAGGTTTGCCAGATGGAGTTAATAAACCAACCGCTGTGTGCATGCATCTTATCAGATCCAGATGAAAAGTAACTCGTCATCTCTGTGGAGCCAGGACTCTCTCTCTTGTTGCCATTTATACCGTGTCTTCATGAAATATGGTGGAATCCCAGTTCACAGCTGAGGCTCATAGTTGGTACCACAAATAATTCATTAACAGCAGAACAAGGCAAACACCAGCATGCTGTAAGCAGGAAAGCATTACCTCATTCCACAGAACATAGATAAAACTTCCACAAGCAAATAGGATATATTTGCTCATGCGCCACATGTGCAAACATAAATACAGTCTGTATGTATACAATGAAGTCTTAGAGAACAGCAGCATTTTAACATTCTGGTTTACATGAGGTGTGCTGCTAGCAATGAGCAAATGTACCCAAGAGTGTGTACGAAGCCAGCCATGGATAGACTGACCATCAGTCACCTTTCACATATGCCATTTTAGTAATCGAGCCCAGAAGCAAGCCCAGTATTGCACCAAAGGTTCAGCACTATAGATACATCCTTAGCAAGTCTCCTTATGGGAACAATTTTCTCTAACCATCCTTTTCCAGAACATTGCCACTTGCAAAGGGATGCTACTGAATCCCTAGAAATGCCTATGCTTTCTGTGACAATAGTTAGCCTGTTCAGAGGACAGCCTCCTTCAGAAAGTAAATTACAGAAGATGCCAACTTTTTAACTCTCTCCCAGCTTACTTTATTCTCCAAGGGGCATTTGTACACTGTGAACAATGACAGTAAATACACAACTTGGTTTGATACCCTTCAGCAGCAGCACCTTCCAGGTAACCAAACATGAAACCAGTGTTGGATAAGTACTAGCCACCAATGCATCTTTTTCCTTTCTCCATTAAAACCCCCACACACTGTGACATGAGCTTTGCTTCTATTTTGTGTAATGATGTAGCCATGGTTTCTACCTCACTTGAACACTAATACCAATGGGGTTTGTGCATCCATGCTCATAAATACCTTCTTTGCTTTCCCTTCCAACTCAGTCCTAGCAAGGCACAGGCTCTTTTTCATCTGTTTGATCAGATGGCAATACACAATGGATGTGAGCAAGACCAGCTTGATGCTGAATCGTTGTGTTGATGCCAGTTCTAAAGAAAAACACTCCCTCCAAGAGAAGGAATACCAACTACGTTCAGCGGAAAGACGGGATGGAGAATAACATGCTTCGTGTCACAAGTAAGCCTTTGGAAGATGGTAGAAGTAAACAGGAATCAGTCTTGGGTTGTAAAGCCTTAAGAACACCCAGGCTTTTGGAAGCACCCAGACGCTCTGTTTTCTTCAGAGTGTAGAACTGTTTGGCGTTGTAGCACTCTAGCCTTAGTTCAAGCAAAGTCGCATAAAAGATTTAGACAACACGAACCCACCAATTAGGGGTGGGAAGACCCCAAGGTATCCAGAAGAGAGCACTGTTACTAATCATTCCTCACCTAAATTGTCTCAGGACCCTGTGCTTTCAAAACCGGATGAAAACACTGTTACTTTTAGCTTCTAGATAGACCTAAAAAAAATGATAGCCTTTCCAGTAATGTTTAGCTATTTCTTCAATCCTTCCTCCAACATGTCAGAAAAGAAAAGTCTGTAGGGCCAAGTGATAGCAAAGCTGTTTCAGAGAAAATAAATTAAATCTTTGCATCAGAGCTTTCCTGTTTCCACCAAAAGAAAACTGGCGAGATTCCCCTGCCTGAACTTCCCACTTTTATTTTTGTAGAAGGAGTAGGAAGAATGAGGAAATCAGAAGAGGCTCCATTTGAAGTTGACGTGGATGACTGTAGGATACAGACAGACAGAATTGGCCCTGGAGGATCCCAGGGGCAGAACAACACTTACCCAAGAGTAACAGAGGAATCACAGGGACAGAATAGCTAAATTACTAATAATCTTGGGCAGGCCTCTCACGTAAAAAGTCTCTGGGACCTGAGCGCCAGAAGGTAGCAACTGTGATGCTGATCTCCAAACTGAGGTCCACACGTGGGCCAAGGAATTACAAGTCTTCAAGCCTGGCATCTAGACTAGGTTAATCAGGAGAAGCAATAACAAAACATAGCATTAACGGACAATAAATATGATCTTTTGGGCAAGGGTCAACATGACTTCTGTGAGGTCCTGTGACACCCATTTCTTGGTATTCTTTGGAGAAATTGGTGATCTCATTGGCATAGTTAACATTCAAAAAATGTTTTTGATTACATACTTCAGAAAATGTCTTTAAAGATGCAACTAGTCACAAAACAAAGAGATATGGTGGGGTTCTTCAGGTGGTATGAGAAGAGTAGGTAGGAATTGACTATTGGTGCTTAGGGACATGGTTTAGTGGTGCACTTGGCAGTCCTGGGTAAACGGTTGGACTTGATGATCTTAAAGGTCTTTTCCAACCTAAATGATTCTATGATTCTATTCTGTCCGATAGAAAACCTATACAAAAATAAAAAAAAGGAGAGGAAAAAAACCCCTTGGCTTTTCACCACTAGGTAGTAGACCTGCAAACTCCCTGGCAAGGGATGTTGATACAAAAGGTTACATTGGTTTAGAACTGAATAAAAGAATGGGCCATTGAGGATTAGCAAAGAGAGGTCAAGCCCAGAGAAGCTCCAGAGCTGAAACTGTTTGGAAGCTGTGGAAGTGTTAGAGGGAAGTGTCATACATGTTCATGGTGCTCCGTCTCCCATAGTGGCCACAAACAGGCATTGAGAAAAGAATAATAATATGGGATGAGATATTGGACTGTTGGACTTGGACCCTTGGTCTGAGCCAGTTTGGCCATTCTTATGTTTGTGTGTTCTTCTGTGTGAAGAATGAAAACATTGAAAGGAAGCCTTGGAAATTAGTTCTCCCATTATAGCACAGTGATTTGAAAAAAAAGTAATAATAAAGTAACAGAGGTTTTATTTCCCAGAAAAGGCAGCAAAATAAAAAGGGAAGCTATTTCAAACACCCACTTGAAAGATGCTGGGCAAGCCTTTCAAACCACTGGAAGAGAATCTGCTTCACGCTTTGATAGTCAGGATACAGTTTAAGCAAAGGTTTTGAGATTCCATTGTAATTACCCAATTAGCTCTTGCGTGCAAAAGGGATTCTCTTGCATTTATCCATATCCAGCAGGGCAGAAATCTGAAGCTTTCTGCCTGCTGTGGATTTACTCTTCCAATTCATTAGGATTAATTTCTTTACCACCCACACAATTCTCTTCCTCCCCTCCTGCCCTACTACCACCTGTCAAAGTTATAAAGATGATTGGTGCTTCTTAAAAGCAGCACAGAGCATCTTTATCCATCTATTTACTGACAGATGCTTCCCCCCCTCCTTTGCTAGACTAGTTCTTTCCAAAAGCCTGCAGTCTGTCAAGCTGTCCCCAGAGCACATATGTGCATGCTGTGTTTAACCACATCACCTCCTGTAACCCTAGTGTGTAACGTAACGGTGTTCCTATCCCCCCAAAATCTTAGGTAGCACTTTATTTTGACAAGTCCCAAGTAAAACACAAGAAGATTTTCAAATCTACTGGCCATCAAATTAAACCAGAACCTAAGTAAACTAGCTAGAATAAAGCTTTCAGGCTAGTCCAGAGCAATAATTTTAATTTCTAAAGCAGAGGATAAATTCTGGTAGATTAACATACATGCAATCCTGTCGTCAAGTCACTGAGCAGAACTAGGACTGTTTCTCCTTACCTCTTCCCACCTCAGTCCAAGGCTCGTACTAGGTCATGGGAAACATGAGGGGTATTAATCTTCCATGCTCTAGGTCATCTACCCCTGTTTACTAAGTGACATCTTTGCAGAAAGCCTTTTGAATTATATTACCAAAGCTGCTCTGTAAATTAATTGGTTTGGGAAGAACCATCTCTGATCCTGTTGGCGCCACAATATGACAAGAAATCCTAGGAGCTTTCTTTCAAATTGGAAATCGTGATAGCAACAGAAAGCCTGCACCTGGACTTTAAAAAGACCGAGCACTGAAAGAGTTCTTCTGACCCACAGTTCCCTCCAGTGCTGGAAGCTATATGAACTCCATCAAAGGGGAGCACAGGTAAATTGGGAAGCCTCAATAAAACTCTTTGCTTTGAAAAAGATACCACAGTCCTTAAAAAGAAATCAGAGCATTTTCAGCAGCCACAGCTGGAGAAGAGGAATAACAAACATAACTCCACATCAAAACCTAAGAGACAGCACAGCAACAAGGCACCTAGTCATAGAATATCTCAATATCAGTATTTGGAAGGGACCTATAAGGATCATCAAGCCCAACTGCCTGCTGCTCACAGGACTACCTAAAATTAAACCATAATGACTAAGAGCATTGTTCAGACACTCGAACTCCGACAGGCCATGACCACTTCCCTGGGGAGCCTGTTCCAGTGACCAACCACCCTCTCAGTGAAGAACTTTTTCCTAATGTCCAATCTGAACTTCCCCTGACACAGCTTCATTACATTCCCTTGTGTCCTAGAATCAGATGAGCCAGCCTCTCTGCATGCCAGCATGCAGCCTCAGCTGCACAGTGGGAACAACAGCCTTTTCCTTCTCCAGAGAAATCCTAGTGAAGGCTGAGAAAGGATCATGCGCTGGAGTGGAAAAGGCTAAGCAGACCTTTTGGGCATCCTCCTGTTCCAGCACCTGCCATGGCAGCACAACATTGAGATAGTCACCTCTGCATTAAACTGGCAAGTACCATCAGCCGGCTCCAGAGCACAGAACTGCTTGGTGGAAGCTAACGTAGCCTGGCAAGAAGCACAGCACACAGCCCCCTCGTGCCGCGTTGTTTTCTTACCCACTGTTTCTGCATCCTCAATCCCTTGAACAATATCCACCACGCTGCAACATGCATGTCTGCAATTTGCACGCCGTCATCTCGAGTTGCTTGGGCCTTCCTGACAGAATTAAATGAATAGCAAATTGAGTGCTGTTTTCCCCTCCCCCTTTCTTCACTCTCCCCTTGCTTTTGTACATGCTGCAGTAAAAGCTTCCTCTGAATCAGATTTCAGCTGTCACAAAGCCAGCAGTTTTCTCCTAGGAAGTCTGGGTGCTAGTGACAGAAATAGCAGCTGCTTTAAATACTTCATCTGCTACATGCGGTCAAAGGGCAGCAAAAGCCGAGGCCAGGAGCAGGTGTGGGGGCTGTTTGCAGAACCATCGCACCCTCCCCAGGCAGGCTCTGGTGGAGAAAGGAGGGGGTCCACCACCTCCTGACTGACAGGAAAGCCAGGGACAGCTGAGGCAGAAGGGGTGAGGCTGCAATGGGACATGTGCTCACCCCGGGCACAGGTCAGGCAGGTGCTGCCAGCAGGACACCCCTCAGCCCAGCGCCCAGAAACCCTGCTGCTGCCTCAAATGCCTATGGGAGTCACATCAACCCAGGCAGTTACACCTCAGATGCCAAAAAGCGGTTAGGGTTTTAACCTCCCAAGCATCCCACAAACATCTCCTCCCACCCCAACAAGAACACTCTTTCCCTTCTTACAGGGGGGACAGCCCAAGGCAAAGAGATTTACATGAATTGCTAGAAGTGCACTTGGGATGGCAACTAGGACTAAAGCTTTGGTATTTGTCTTTCTCAACATCCAGTGCTTTACTCAAAATGAAGGTTTGGTTGTTCTCGGCTAGGGTCCAAGGACATGCTTTGTTGGCAGCATTACACAATCTGTTTAGAGCTTTTTGATTCCCACATGTTCAAAGCACTTGTACTTTTCACAAAACATTGTGGTATCATTGAACACGATGTTATGTTTGAGCTGAAAGGAAGAAAAAACCCCATCTCCCGTCTATTATTACATGTAAATAAGAGTTGGTCTCAATCATGCTATCTTAGTAGAGAATGAAATAAGAGCGAGCTTGACCCTAGCTGTGCTAATTAGTGACAATCTATCATCAATTTGCTGACACAAAAAAGCATCCTGTGAGACCCACCAGCATTTCTTTCACTCTGCATGAATGCATGAAGGCATCCTGGGATAGGAGGAAGGGTAGATGAGAACACAGAAGTACCTGAGGGCCTAACTATGTCACAGGGACCCTAGAGAACACAGTTTAAGCCATGTGTATGATCCTGTTTTAATGGGTTCACTTACCTGCATCACCTAAGGCTTCCAGTAGTAGTATTTTAAACAGCGGCAGGAAAGCGTAATACTGCCTCCAGTTGTCAGATTCAACAACTTATTAGCAACATGCTCCCACTGAAGAGAGCCTTTGGAGTACTCCAGAAAACTTTTGCAAAGGGCACAGAGGCTGGCAGTGTTTAGTGAGAGCTACCACTGTGACAAGTGCCAGCTGTAGGCTTTGTGAGATTGTTCAGCGAGGGGATCTTGTGCCACATTACTAAGAGAGACTTCAGGACCTCTCTTTTTATTTGGGTGATCCTAAGATTATGACATTATTTAAAATGCTTCTTCTGCAGATAGAAGAAAAATTTATTCCTTGTGAAAACTGCCCTACAGTTGAATGGAAAGTAGCCAGGATTTTGGTTTAGCTTCATATCTGCTTCAATGTACGTTATCAAAAATAAGCCAGAAATAAAGTGTCAGTGCCATTCCATTTCCACTAGACTAGTCCCAGCTAGAAGGAGCCGGGGGTCAGGTTCTCATGCCTGAATACTCCCAAAAGAAAGTTGTGCCTTGATACAAGCAGAGTGATTTTCTTCTTTCATTCCTAGTCTCTGGTCTGTCTCTGCTCAGTCTCGCTCTTTTGGAGTAGCATACAAGTTGAATACAGAGAGCAGGCAAGCCCTAGAGCCCCACAGAGACTCATGTGTATGTCTGTTTCTAGAGTAATGGTTAGCAGCAGCATCCCAAAGAGGCAAAACAGCTAGCCAGCCAACAGTCACAGAAAATTTATTATGCCCTCCGGGATTTAAGAGCCCCCCCAGGTGGCTTTCAAGGGAGCTAAATACTTAGGTGTTTTTCCTAGTAGGTGTTCATTATGGCAATATACCTATATTGCAGTAGCATTATGCTTCTAAACATATCCAATGGTACAGCACCAGTTCTGTTGCAGGATCCATGATACAAGCTTAACTTTCTCTTCTGGTTTCCCAGTCCACATTCTTATTGCCCCTGCTAGCACCAGCTCATCTGGTGTGGGGCTCAGATGAAGTAACTATCACTTCTGGATGCTTAAGGTCTTTGACAGAACAACAACTTTACAAATAATGAGTGGCAGGGCACTAAAAGCTTTCTGACTCTAGTGATAGAGCAGTTCTCCATGCTTCACGGGCAGTTCAGATGCTTGACATAAGGGATATTGTGATGATTAATAATTAACTGGCTGGAAACACTGAGAGCCCAAGGACAGATGCCTCCCATCTGCAAGCTCTGGGAGCTGAGGCTGCATTTTGCAGGACAGAAGGAGGGGAGCTGGTAAGGGTGAGAAGGTGACAAGGTTGGTGTGCCCCTGGAAGACAGCAGCCTTTTCAAGACAGTTTGCCTTTTGTCTCCCAGCACAGAAGGTATCATCCTGCACTTCTCCAGGTGGCTTTCACCATATTAACCACCAGGGGACCAGAGCAGCAGCAATCCCTGCCAATTCCTGGTGACAACTCACCTAAATGAGAGGCATCATTAGAAGGTATGTTCATGTATTCAATAGGCTTTAACATCAGCTTTAATGAGACACCTCTGAGACCTCAGGAGAGGTAACAGACAGCTGGAAAAATGCTTCAAAGTCCTGTGGGTATGCAAAGTAGAATTCAAGTTCAGAGGTACCAAGTACAGGATTTTTAAGCACCTGATGTTAGACTATTAAATTGTTCTTTATGCTAACTTTAAAATCTCCATCTGCATAAATTCATTTGATCCAGCAACAGCTTTAACTGTATCAAAATTATCCAAAACAGCAGCTGCAATAGGCGCTGAACTGTGTCTCTCAGAGTAATTACACATTACAAAGGGAATCCTTGAAGCATTTCAATAACATGCCATATTACAAACAGTGCCTAAAAAGCCACAGATGGACGTGTGAGCCTCCTAGCATAACTTTACTGCAGAGGTGGATTTGAAAGATAGAATGACATTTTTACTCCAGCGTGCTGCCCAATTCCTTGCCTTTCTCTGAGAAGTAGAGGGTGTTTTAAAGAGTGTTGAAGAAGTTCAAGTTCTGGTTGATCCTGTGGGGCTGAAGACTGTGAGAGAAGTACAAGGAGTCTCTCCCTCCCCATCCCCCTTTTTCTCTTGCCCCTGATCCAGCTCTCAGATGAAGTGTTCCCTCCCAATAGCTCTGCCAGAATACAAGGGTCAGAAGAGTAGCTCAGCAGTCAGGGGGATGTATGACCAATCCAATTAACGGGGTGCTGGGATGAACACCTTTCTGTCCTCCCTTACCCCCCAGGGCGTCCTGCCTGCTTGCCTGGCTTTGGCAAGGCCTCTGGCTACCATGCTGCAATGTCCCCTGCCAGCAGCACTCTGCCCATGGGAGCAGATAGAATTTGATCTAGACAATAAAAACAACTGAAATTTTCATGGATCCGTGTGGTTTGCATTTGTTTATCCTTCAGGAGGCTTCTGCTCCGCAGAAGTCACAGCTTTTTTGCTTATATTATGAGACCCATAAGGGAAAAAAAGGGATTTGTAATACTTCCTTTCTTCTGGTCCCAAGAATACGTGAGCTTGAAACAAACCCATTTAGCTTGTCCCTGTTTCTTATTGGCTTATGCTGGAATTAATCTGTTCTGTTTCATTTCAGTACAACCTATTCCTCAATGCACTGGCCCCCAATATCCTTGCAGCAGCAAGCACACAAGGCACAGTGCTCCAGCAGCAGAAAATATGTCTATTCCACATCCCAAGGAACTGCCAAAGAGAAGATAGTCAGTTGTCTTGGGTAATGAGCAGCTATAAAAATTAAGAGTGAACAAGGGCATGGCAAAAGGCACTGCAATCAGGAACAGTGAATGTTAGAACTGGAGACAGATGGTGGGTGGATTTCAGCTCAGGACATGCATCATTAGCTCTGGCCTCCACAGATTTGGAAACCTCCAGCACTGCCTTCCCACCTTACCACAATGCCTCCATCACAGTGGTACTCTATAGATGTACTAGCCTGTGTATGCTTAGTGCTGGGACAGAAAAAAGGCTGCACAAGTAATTGACTGTCCAGGTTAGGTAGCCAGTTAATGAGGAAAGGGCAGAAGAGATCCTGTCAGGGCAGCAAAGCCCGACATCTGGCTAAAAATACCATGAACGGAAGCAAAGCAACAAGAGGAGTGAAGAGCAAGGTTGGCCTCTGCTTACCAGGAGGAGCAAGTGCTTTCTGTTCAGACATTTGTCCAGGTGGGTACAGACCAACTTTCTAACCACCTCATCCTCCAGATAGGATTTAGCCCTCCAGCTGCCTCACAGGGAAGCAGCCTGGTCACTCAGGCCATCTCAGTCCTTCATGATGAAGCGGTTTTCTTTCATATAAAGTAAAGAAAAGATTCCTTTCATGTAACATACATGTCCTCTGGCCCACTGAACATGTGTGAGTAACGGTATAGCCTGGCTCCAGCCTGAACACCCTCCTGGAACAGCTAGGATCCACTGGAAACATCCACTCTTCTGATTAGTATTTCAAATAAAACCTAAATGTTTTGACACAAGAGACCCAGAACAACCAAATCCAGAGTTGCCTGCTGTCTGCTTCTATGGTAGACCTGCATGAAGGGGCAGTTCTGTTCAAGTCCCTCAGGGATTTTGACCAGGTCTCTGTCACTCCAGATGCATCAGCACACTAGACAGTGGAAGTCAAATGCAAAACTACTACTGATCCTCCCCCAGCACAAAAGTAGCACTTAAGTCAGAACCTCTGGGCATGTCATGCCATCTGAAATGCCCTAAAATATTCAAGACATCTTTACAAAGTTGATAGCTATGAAAGAGGATCCATGAGGGAAGAGACCTGGGACCTTTCCCGAGAGGAAGCCAGAGGTCAGACAGATATCCTAAAATGGCCCCCCATGTCTGTGCTTAGGCAGCTGAATGAAGCCTTCCATTATCTAAATAAGTGATTTGCTGAGAAAGCCCCTCAGCCCTGCCTGGAAATACCCACGACCTGGGCTGCCTCTCATGCAACTCGTGGAAGCCTGCTGAGGCTCTTGCCCCAGGAGTGCAGGTTAATGACAGAGGCAGTGATTTATCAGATTAGTCCCATGCTTAATATCTCGGTCCTCTCTTTCTGTCACTTCTCACATTCACCAGGAGAATCCAGAACTGGGGGACATGACAAATACAGGGCAATTATAAAATCTCCTGCTCCAAGTAGTCCCAAACAGAGCAAGACACACAGATAATCCAAGAACAGATGTGTGGAAGAACATCACGTATTTAGGGGAAGCTAACCTATGGCAAAGCCTATAATTCACTCTAGAAGGCAACATGAGGCTCTTCATGCACTCTAAACCCCAAGGCAGCAATCAGCATCCAGGAAAGTTTTTTCTTGCATCAGTATCCAGTATAAATCAATCACTGGCAGAAGATACTGAAGAGAGCAGCAAGAGGGTTGACAGTGCCTTGTGGGTTTAATTAAGACTACATGGGAAGCACAGTAATAGATCCATGGTTGAAGGTTCAGCAAACCATGTTATCAACAGAGCTTACGCTGTGCCAGGTTCTTCACCTCCCAGAGATGTGGATCCATCAGTAGTCTCACAGCATTAAACCCATTTGTTGACCCACATGATGAAGGTACTTACTGAACAGGCTGAAATGCCTTCAGCATTTCTAGCATCTGACACTTGCTTCTGTAGATAAGCATTCCTAACTATCAGAGATGATTTGTAACCCACAGCATTTCTTCTTCCTGTATCATTGCTTTTCTGGACACCTCGAGATTCATTGCTGAAAAACTAAGTTACCAATTAAAACAATTCCTCACTCTTAGGACGTAGCCTTGTATTTTGCTCCAAGATAAGAGGTCTCACAGATTCATGTGCCGATTAGATAAAGCTCTGATGTAAGGAGGTATCTACTTTCACTCCTGTAGATCCTTCATACTCAAGAACATCCAATGTTTACCAGGAATAGTATGAAATATTTTGTTTACTAACAGTTTAAGTCCATTTGCTAGAGAAAGAATCATCAGACTTGTGAGTTTTGCTTCTTTTCTGCCCAGCAGAAATATAGATTTTATTTATTGATTGGTCTCTGCCTCCCTCCCCAGCTTCAGCTACGTCACCTTGGCATAATGACAGGAACAAGAGAGACTGGAACAGAGAATTAGAATAAGGGCAACCCAGGTCATTAACATAGTTTTCGGCCCTAGGACACCCATTTAGATTCAGTTCATTGCACTAATGTACAACTATATACCTGCCCATCACCACACTTAGAAATGGATCTGACAGCTGTTCCAACTTAGCAGCTCTGTTCCTATCACTAATGCTCAGCTCCCCCCAGCAGACACGCCAACCGCACATGTAACTGGTCCCTGTGGGCTGCCTCAGCAGGAAGATGGGTGACCAGCTGAGCCACCACACCAGAGCAGCTCAACCTATAAAGCAGGGATGAGGCACAAAAGGCAGAAGGGTCTGCTTTGTTACTGCCAATATAAATTTATTTGGTAGGTGAGCGACAGTCTCCAGTATTGTCAACACATCAGCTTTCATCAGCACTAAGGATTTTGTTTGTTTTGGGGGTTGGTTTGTTTGTTTTAAAGAACAGCCAAGTGACATTAGGAACCTTGACAACCTAATGAGCCAGAGGATAAATCTTGCTGACAGAAGTGTCATGTTCTAAAAGGCTGTTTGGGGAAATCCCAAAAAGCAACAGAGAAAATTCACTGGAAACCAGCTTCCATATGCTTTCAAGAGGAAACAATCATTTCTCAGACTTGCTCAGAGACAGGCCAGGGGATTGTGGCTTTGCCTGTGTATGGGGTTAAAGGACAACTTCCAGTAGCAGCAAAAGTTTTCTGTATCTCTAGGTTACAGCAGACCTTACCTTAAACCCCTGGGTTTACACCTCAAATCCTGCCCATAAGACTCCTGACGCTGCAAGAGTTCAGGCTGCCTTGAAATGAGTACTTTAGAGACACTAGAGTCAGATTGTCACCTGCAGGTCCAGCTCAAGAGCACTGATATGGGAACTGAGCTAACGACAGGACTTGTGAAACTTTGCTCCAGAAGCAGAATTCACACTTTTTTTTTATGCTGTGCTAGCTTTTGTAGATTCTCCTCGCTCATACAGGTTTTTTATATTCGCCAATATAAAGGAGTGCGTGTTGTGGAGCAGCTTTCCTAGACCATGCAGGACCAGCAGAAGTGACAACTCCCACATTGCCCTGGATGAGTCAGTTCAAGTCAGTCCACTGGGCAACAGACCACCGGTTCAATGAGCTTGCTGATGGGGTGGACACTGTAGCTGAAGACAGCAGTGCTCTATGTACCATCAAGAGATAGCTCCTAAAACATCTCATGCATAAGCATACAGTAGTCTGCTAAAGAACTGCAGTGCTAGAGAAGATCAGCAGTAGCATGGACAGGTAGCCAGCTTGTCACCCTGACAACATCAAAACAAACCGTTCCCCTGATGGATAACATATCTCCAAGCTGTTGCTAAGACAACAAAAATCTATTTATTATGCATAAATGGGCACACTTCATCACTGGACTTATTAACCCAGGCCATGTCACTTACTCTTCAGCTTCTTAGATCAGATGGCATATTTGGATTCCTTCTTCTTGAAGGAATAGACTCAGCTGCAGCTTAGTGTATTAGGGTTTTTGCCTTTTTTTCCTCCAATTGATTTCCTTTCTCTAAAGATGCAACTAAACATCACTTGTCTCTTGCATTTCCTCGTTTTCTCACAGGCTTGAACCAGGAACTGACTACCACAGTGCTCTGCATCACCAGACTGCTTTCCTTTTCCCTCTGCTCCCGAGTTCAAGCAGGGCAAGGCAGCAATCCCACTCTATGCCTGGCCTGCTTGAGGTCAGCCTGTTGTCACTCAAATTAAATTGATGCAGTCTAGGAGGAAAAGAGAAGCAGAAACGAAGCCTAATTTTCCTTACCTGCACATGCTGCCAGGCTGCTCAGCCCGATTTAATTGAAAACTCTAATGTACTCCCATCAAATTTGCCACAACACTTTTTTTTTTTCCCCTCCAGAGTCCAGAGCATTTGCACTGGAAAATGTTACATCCAAGAAAAGTTAAGCAGTCTAGATAGCCCTTTCGTATCTTGGGCTCAACATTTTGCTGACATCCAGCAAAAGCAGCTTTCTCTGCCTCCTTTCTCATCACAGCAGTGGTCTCTCTGGCCTCTAACCAAGAGTCTTCCCAGCAATTTTTTGGGCCCATTTAACTTGTATCATATTATGACATTACTGTTGCAGATTTTGCAGTAGGACCATTACTTTACTTGAGTGATTATGAACCCCAGACCTATTATGCAGCACAAGCATACTTTAACAGTCTAAATTCAGTCTACCAACACCCTCCCCTCCAAAAAAAAAAAAAAACAACCCACAAAACAAAACAAAAACAAAAGCAGTACAGAAGGCCAACTAAAAGCTCTAGGAAGGCACAGAAAACAAGCATCTGAGCTCCGTCTGATCTCTCACACTACCACCTGTGACTAGCATTATGTTCAACTACACTTCGACAGTCTAGCATTTATGTAGGACATGTTATAGCGCTGTGGGGAACCCTTTACTAGACACCAGGCACCTGCTATCTCACCATTCTGTTTTGTTATCCAGTACACTGTACTTGATATGGTTTGAAGACAGCAGAATGAATAAACTTCTGGATAAATGATAAAGTAAAATTCTAAGGCCAAATTTTTCCCCTTTCCTTCAGGAATTTAAGGATTTACCTTTGACCTTACCCCCACAACAAGTCTGTGAAGAAGATAAAACAGAGAAGGTCCTCCTTAGCCATGGCTTATTCATTGAAGAGGGAATCCTTATGAGCTCTGAGAGTGGCCACAGAATAAATAAGAACATGATACATCTATCAAGCCCTTCCAACAACATGGCAAATTTGAGTGAATAGCATGTTTTGGAGAACTGAAATGGTTCAGATTTGACAAATAGTTTTGGCCAGAGATGATTGGCAAATATTTTAAGGAAGAGTCAAAACATTTCATTTAATTAGTTTTAAGAAGTGATGGGTTTGTTTCAGAACAACATATATATACATATATATATATATAAGGAGTTGCCAGAATTTAATTAAAATCTCCCAAAGGCAGTATTTCGCATTTTGTTCTCCATTTATTAAATACATTCAGTTTGGCTAACATATGAAGGAGGAAAAAGAAATAAGAGATCCTAGTGACTCTATATGCTTAACCTTTCAAGACCATAAGTTGCTCTATCGACTTAGAGCATCTCTTCAGCTCACCACAGCAAGAAACTCCACAGCTATCAACCTACTTGACAAAAAAAGTCCCCTTGCTCTCCTTGTGGCTTCCTGGAATACCGAAGAGTCAGGTGATGCTGCACTTCTCCACACACAGCAACACAAAACCAACTAATGAGTAGTGCAGAGATGGGGCCACAACCTGCAATAGGATTTCTCACTCTTCCAAGTTTGCCGAGAGCATCTGAGACCTCTACTAACAGTAATCATCAACATGTTGACATTTTTCTGAGTAACTAGACTTATTCTTTCCTCCAGAGAGATAATAAAACATTCTGTGATTTAGTCAGTGCTTAAAATAATCACTTCATAGAATGAAGTGCTCTGCTTGCAATCCTGTTGCTGCTACTAAAATAGACTCAAAGGCTCCTTATGTGCTGAAGTTAGAGGTACAAAGCACCTCTACTCCTTCAGTCCCAAAGCATTTAATTATAGTAGCCAAGTCTCACTCTCTCTTTTCCACTTGCACAGGAAGCCAAAAAGGGATGCTAGAAGGGTCTGTGTTGGTTTTCCATGGTTACACACAGGTCATCTCCTCCAAATCACATGTGAGCAAAAGACGTTAAAACAAAATACTAAATATAACAAAGCTGAAAAGTACAAAAAAATACTCCATAATACTACTTTGCATCAGAGAACTTGGCTTAAAGCACTAAAATGTTATGTAATTATTCTGTGGCCATACAGACCCTCTAGCTTTATGCCTTTTCTCACAGATAGCTGGTGTGTCCTTTTCATACAGGGACTCTCTCACAATCCTTTTCTCAGAGTACATAAAGAAAACCCAACTTTCACCCTATGCCAGGTTTCTGATGCAAGAGTCCCACATACAGGTTCCCACACCACAACTGCTTGTCCAAAAATCTCACCTACATCTCTCCTGAGACTGACAGAAAATCCAGACTACCTCTTGCAAGTTCTCCTTCTTAACCCAGCAGCCTCCCACCATTCCCTCAGTCCCTGAGCCCCAATCCATGTAAAAGCAATTGTAAGATGACAGACACATATAGAGCCAGATGGAAACAAACTCTTCATCAGAGTTCTTCTCCCCACCTGAGCCACTCACTGGCTGTAATCATCCTCTGATCAGCCTCCACTGGGAGACCACAAGGTGATTTGCCACACAGACCATGGTCAGTGTTTCTTGGTGGTACAACTGAAACTGCTTCTCTCCCATGGAGGAAGATAAATTCATCACAAGCCCTTATGGTTTGTAACACCTTCTTCCTCCTTCTCCCCCTCTCTAGAAATGTTGCCCTCTGTGCAGATGCAGCCTCACAGGATGCTCTGTTCCACCACACCAATAACAATCAGGAGTGAGATTCATGTTACTGGAACTCTTAGAAGCTGCATGCATGACTATAAGCTTTTACACCCTCAGCCCAAAATGCCACCCCTTCTTCAATACAGGCTTCTTGCTGTAATATCACAAAGGCAAAACAGGGGCTTTTATCACTGCCATGGAGACAAGAATGTTATTGTATTTGGTTTTCTGTCAGGGCCACTTGGATGATCCATTCCATGTGATGGAGAAATCCGTCCAATCCAATGACACCATCACCCACCGATCAGTGAAGCAAGAGAGACCTCACTCAGTCACCTGCCAGGCCACCCTTTGCTTTCAGCCATTTAGGCGGCAAATTATAGAAAAAACTGAAAGAATATGGGAGAACCATTATAAATAATAACATTTGGGCTACCTCTCTGAAGTTGGAAGTCACAGGGAAAAAACTCAGAGCTAGTGTGTCTACAGTGACCTGAATCTTATTTCCCTGTCATTCACTCCAGAGAGGGTGACAAGTAATGTCATTGGCATCAATGGAATAACAGTGGGACACGGCTAAGAGGCTCACCCTTCTCATCCAAACAGACCCTACACCATTGCTCCTTGGCTCCCTGCTGACCAGAGCTCTGCATTCTTGTCTGCAGCATATCGTAGGGGCTCATTTTCCCCAGCATAAACAGTAAGCAAACCCACCAGTAGATTAAAATGACAGTTTTGTATGTTATCAGCTGCAAAGACAGTGGAAACTCAGGACAACCATATCTGTAATAAAAGAGGGACATCAGTGATATGAATATCTTTGCTTTTAATTTGATAGCATAAATGTGCTATGCAATAAGCTGAAAATACTATGAGGGCTCCCAACTTGAATCTCCTCCAAGTGAAGTATTTTTAGTGGAATGTGTTTAGCTTGCTTGTTAAAGATTTAAACCTAAGCAATAATTGCAGTTACTCTTCTGTCTGATTTAAGTAGGCAACATTTATTAATGTACAGTGATTAAGTCAACTATTCCAAAGCAAGCCACAAAGACTTAAAGCCATGAGGAAAAAGGATGATATCCCAGCTGAAGTAACCCTGTGATCTGATCCATGATAAACAGCTTATTAAGGTGGAGTGGAGGAAAGAGAGCTGCAGGTTATGGAGGGGAATTTGATTTATCCCTCTAAAGGCAAAGTGATAACTGACTGATCAGAGCAAATTCTTGTCATAGATTTTATAGGCTCAGTTATGTCATGCAGGTCTCTGAACAGCTTAGAGTAAGTCCACGATAGCTGGATTCAGATTGGGAAAGAGATTCATCCATGATCAAACCCTTGATCCATATTGTTATGCTGTGTTCACACTTAAATCAGAGTTTAATATCCTGCATATTCATTCTTTAAAATATCCTGGTTGAGCAGCAAAGTTTTCCTGCCCTATCTGTTTTGCAAGTCTACAAGTGTGTAAAAGCTCTTTAGTAACAGATAAACCAGGATATAATCACCCTGCGTGCCAAGGGTGAGAGAAGTTGCTTTTGATGATGATATTCTGAACACTTGAATACCCAGTGATTTTTGCTCAATTCTTTTACGCTGAATAAAATAAGTCTACAAATAGACATACCTGCTTCAGCTGTTTGTGCAAAACACTTCATTAAATAGAAGCACTTTTTTTCCAGAAGAAGCCTGGTACGTATCTAATGGGTAAAAGGATAAATAGCTATAATCTTTAAATACACAAGACTACACAGAGTGGGTGTTTCATAGCTGCACAAAGCCCATAATTGGACTTCGGCCCTAGGGGTAAGTTTTCCTGCAGTGTAAGTGCTTCCAGATGCCATACAGGGGTCATGTGCCTTCTCAGGAAAGCAGAACTTTACATTCAGTTAATTGTTATCCCCAGCTGTTGGTTTGTTGTTTTTTTTTTCACTGAGGCTAGTTTTCCAACAGTCATTCAAGCAAATGTGCTCATTTCCCAGTTCCCCCGCAATTCCCCACCACAGTGTAACAAAGTGCAAATTCTGCATGGCTACATTCCAAACTCCATGGTGTTAAAACCATAGCAGCAATGGAAAAGCATGTAGCCTCAATAATCACAACGTAGGACCTGAACTAGAGGTGACTCAGTGGTAGTCGAACAGATGCTATATGAAAATAGAACGGTTTCTATGCACGGAGTGGTTAACCCATGGAGTTAGTACTCACACATGGAAGTTTTCATGGCTTCCTAAGCAGCAAAAATTACTCAGTCTGAATTACATGGATGACCTCAATTCAGTTCACTGTGTCTGGGTGTCCATCTCAGAACACAGTGACTATGAACAACAAGTCCCTTCTCCTGTAAGTCCTTTAGACTTCATCTTTGGTGCAAATCACATGAAAAAAAGGCAAAGGCCATGTCCATCCAGTATTTGGATCTCTTCAGCTCAGTAGCAAAATATTCACTGATTTGGGACAGCTCAACAGTGGCTAATGACAGAGAGGAAAGTTCAGACCACAGCAAGCTGCAAAACAAACTAAAAGAGTTGCAAGGAAGACAGCTGACATAATAAAAGGGCAACATAAAGGGGTTCCTTTATCTTCCTCGAAGTATTAACAAGAAACTCTTGTGTATGCATTTGCAATGCCAGTCCCTTGTTACCAAGCACTAGCTACCACTTGCTTGGGTTACAAGACCTGTTGGAAGAAGAACAGCATGGGGGAGTTCACAGTTTGAGCTGCAACACAACTGACCATTAAACACTCAAGAACAAAGTTTAGGGGAAGGATTTTACACCAACTTACTCAATTTTACCAATAATAGCTCTGGAAGAGGCAGCTTCAAGCCACTGTAATTGTGCTTTTCAGACTGTCCTTCAATACAGATACCTACCAAAATAGTCCTTACCACTCCCTCTTCTCTCAGAAAACAACCCAGCTTTTTAAGTCAAAAGAAGATCACTTAATCTTTGTAATAAGAAGAGGTTTTGCATTTACAGCAACCCACTCCTAATCTCTTTGGTGTCTATTCTCTGGATTCCCCCAACAGGGAAACCAACATTATTCTGTAGGCTTCCAGTTGAAATTTGTCACTCCCTGATGACAAAACACAAATTTATGCCATAATCTTAAAAGTCTGGAGCTAGATATTTAGAGCTCAGTCAGTGCCTGGGCCTCATAAAGTTGTATTTTCCCCAGAAAAGTTCACTAAATTCTTGGAAGATTGGAAAACTACTTTTGGGGGGTGTTTTTGGTTTTGGTTTTTTTTAACATTAGTTCATAAACAAAAACCAGAGGGGAAGTACATCATCATCAAAGTATTCCTTGTCTGATCATGCCTCTCCTAAGCTCTTTTCAGACCAGAAAGCAAACAGTTTGTGCCAAGCCTTCTACTCTTTGTGAGCTTGTGCCAAGGCTAGGACTTGGATCTTCTGATTTGTTAGCACAGGTAATTCCCACCCACATCCCCCCTTGCAAGAGGAGGGCAAGGAAACCAGTTGCTACACTGAACTTTCAGGAAACATTGCCAAGAAGCACATCCCTGTGCTCCACCCTGTGCTGAAACTTCACCAGTTCAGACAATTTCTTACTCCTGTTGTTGCAATTAATCTTCAGAGGTTACATACATACAATCTTATGCATATGAGGGACTGATCCAAATTATTAGCCTAGAAACTCTGTCCTTGCTGCAATTCTACAGTTGTTCCTCCTCCCTGGATGAAATCCTGACCCCTTCCCCACAGCATGGCAGTGCTTGCTCACTCAAAATTAAAGGACAATTATCTCTAACAAAGAGAGAAGTGATCACATCTCCTTCCTTAACTGGGACACTGGAAATTAAAAAGTCCTCCCCTCACCCAGTGCTGCTCCTGAAAGATCCTGCAGAAAATCGGCCACAGTTTTACCTGTAACCAAAAAGCCAAACGTTTCAAAGGAAAAAGCCAGGGTCAGCATCATCTCTGCCAGCTAGAACATGATGAGGAGTTTGGGGGGGCAGGTGGGGATCAGCCTCTCTGGGGATCTGTGCTTGGCTTCTCTTCATGCAATGCCTGCCTCCAAGCACAAACTCCCACCCAGCCCCACTGTCGCTCCCCGCCCCCCGCCCCCCCCCCCAAATCAGTACTGTTTCATACTCACCATGTCATAAACGTTCAGAATCACCGGTTCATTTGCCATTGTTGATTGCAGTAGAGGCTGGATTAAAACCTTTCAGTCCCTGCCAGATGTGTGTCGCTGCCCCCAGGGTATGCCTTTACCCTGAGCCAGATAGAAGGAAATGCCTCATCCTACAGTCTCCGAAGGAAGGAGCGTGGAGGGAGGAGGAAAGCAGGGAATTCTTGTGGTTGTGGGGGTGGGTGGGGGTGGCGGTGGGGGGTGTAAAGTTGGTTGCAGGGAGGCAGGAAGGCTTGGGCTGGGTTTGCTGGTTGTATCGGGTTTACGTTACCCCTCCACAGTGCGCCAGATCCGAGATTTCTTTCTAACTCCGTAGCGCACCTCGGGGTCCGCAGGCTCACACGGCGCTGTACCCCGGCACCGTCCTGGCTGGTAAGCCCCGATCCACGGAAGACGGACAGACCGCGAGCCCAAAGCCGAGCCCTCTCCTGGCACCGGGCGAGAGGCGGCTGGGGGGGCGTGTGGAACCCCTTGGAGCCCTGCTCGGCGGAGCGGCGTGCCGGCGGAGGGCTGCCAGCAGCCGGGGCACAGAGGCCCGGAGCCGGCCCGGAGCCGCGCACCGGCGCCCTCTCGGCGGGCAGAGCCGCCGGCCCCGCGCCCTGGCGCGGCGGGAGCTGCCCCGGGCGGCCGGCAGCTGTCCGCGGTGCTGATCGGCCGGCTCAGGCGCGCCGCGGCGGGCTCCCCGCCCCGGGCAGCACATGGCGAAGGGGCTGTGCCAGAGGGGCTCCGGCGCGGGGCTCGGCGGCGGCGGCAGGAAGAGGAAAGGGCTGGCTGCCCCCGACGCGGAGGGGGGGTGCCGCGACCCCCATCTTGCCCACAGCCGTGCAGGCAGAGCTGGCGTCGGCGCCGAAGTTGGCGGGCAGCTCTCCGAGGGAGGTAACGCGGGATGACCCGGCGCCGGGGCTGGAGTTCGGAGGGTGCCGAGCGGGCGATGGTCCCTCGCAGGCGCGGTGCGGGGCCGGCTACCCCCGGCGATGCTGCTCTGCTGTCCGCAGGGCTCAGTCCTTACTGCGGGGTGCTCTCGGCCCGCGCCGGGCAGCCCCTACTGCCTGACAGCCGGGGGGCCCTACCCCGTCCCCTGCCGGCTGGATGCATCCCTGCACGGCACGCCGCGGGAGGGCGGGGAAGGGACAGGGCGCCTGGGCAGGGCGAGTAGTTTCACTTCTAGCAGCGGCGGGGTCTGGAGTTTCTGTCGTCCTGGAGCTACTTTATACTCGTGTTAGGCCCGGACGGCTCTGCCATGCCTCGCCAGCAAACAGTGCCCCCTGACCTGGACGCGAGAGTCAATTACAAAATCCACTGCGGTAAATTCCTCTTCCTTTTGCTCCTCCTCTCGCTTTGCTTTAAAGGGAGCGCAGGGTCTGCGATGGTGCTGGGAAAGGGTGCAGCTGGAGGGGGAGGAGGGGGCTCCTGCCCCCCGAGATTTGCAGCGGTGGGGCAATTGTCACGCTGACCCTTAAACGTTCAGACACCGCAGACTCTTCTGAAGCAGCACCCCCCATAAAAAAAAAAAAAAAAAAAGCAGGGAAGCAGGGATGACCTCATCTGAGATGGAGGCGTATCTGAGGCTCTCTGCCAGCTCACAGCCAACCAGATCTGAATGAAAATTGCAGGCAGCCCGTTACATCAGCAAAGCCCAGCATGCCCCAGCCCTTCCCTATACGGTCTTCAGCTGGATGGGAATCATCCCGTCCTGGAAAAGGCTCACCTCCCTTTGTCAGGAGCAGAAGGAAAAGATCGTAGAGCTGCAGCCTTGTAAATTACTTGTTACATTGTGCAGGAGGATCTGTGGTGAAGACAGGCAGCACGAAGAAAAGTGAGTCCACATCCTGCACAGCTAAGTGTCAGCCCAGCGGAGTCAAACGTTAAACTTTCCCTCCAGCCACCGCTGAAGGAGACCCAGAACTGCTTTGCCCTAGTGATATGCATTGGCATTTTGAGAGAGCAAAGCCATGCCTCAGGCCTGGACAGACTCCAGCACATTAATTTCATCCAGGCTAGTCATTCCATGGGTGGACTAGGCAATTCCGCACACATGGCACAGGGGCTGGGCCAGCACCTCAAGAGCACCCCTGGCCCTCTGACCCACCAACTCCAACTTCCCTGTTAGATGCCATTAACCATCTGGCTCAGCAGCCTGGACCTGCAGGAGCAGTTTCTACAGGTAGGGGAAGGTACCCCCTCCTGCTCCCCACCATCTCAGAGTCCAGATACTGCCCAGAGGACAGACTATACCCCCATCATCATTTTAAAGACTACGAAGCAACGAAAACCTCCCTCTGCAAGGGGGACCATCAGCATGCCCTAACTTGTAAAATAAATCTCCTACCAAATCCCCCAGGGCTCTGGCTAAACTGTCAAAGATACTCTGAGGTTGTCACTTTTGAGTATGTGTCCTGCTCTGGCGATGGTGATGTTTTAAGGAGACTTAAAAGGAGAGGGAATAGCTGATGTTAAACTGACTGATGTAATTGGAAAAGAAAAGCAGCACTCAAGCTCTTCCCACACTTGTCCACATGCTTACTTGCTAAAATAATTACAGTGTCTGCTGTGCCCAGAGTTTGTAGAGGAATGAAGCTGGGTTAATCAGCATTGATAATACACAACTGTGGGCTGGCTTCAGGGGCGGGTTGGCTGATGTAGATAAGGTGCAGGTGTGGCTGGGCAGCCAAGGAAGAGAGAGGAGGAAGAAGCAGAGAGAAGAGGGAAAGCGTGTGCCCTGGGTGAGGTGAGACTAGGAGAAGGCAGCAGAGGGACTGGCATGAAGAGTGTGTTGGTATGAGATGGTAAAAGACCTTGTTGCAGCTGGCTAGTTTGGAGAGTGCTGCGACAAGAGTTCACTAAATAAATTAAGAGACTTAATCCAGATCCATATTCCAGAGGCAGATATCTATAAATAACTAGGATCTGGGAAAGGTGACAGGCAGGCAGAAGCTTAGATGTTTTGTCCTGTAAACATTTCTAAAATAATCACAGGGTGATGGGGTGGTGGGTTATAAATTAAGACCAGAATTTCACTTCTAAATTTTAGAAACAGAAGAGGGGAAAAAAAATTAAAACCAAACATTTGTCTTTAAACTCATTTTCTTGCTTTAAGAGATCAAAGCCAGTCTACATGTGTATTTGTTATTTAAAGGACTTTTGCTGTAGGGGAGACAGTAAATGCCACTTGCACATTAAGACCTGGGTTTGCTTCCCCTAACTCGAAATGTAACTGCCAGAGCTACGTTAAGAATGTTGCTGCTCCAGGCTCCCTTTTCTTCCCCTTCACAGAAAGAAGTTGTTCCGAATGATGACAGCCTCATCAGTGTTTCAGATATCCTTTGAAAGTTCCCTTTTCTACCCCATGCTATTCTAAGTGACTTATTCCAACTCCAGATAGAAGGCATCAGTCTGAATACAAATGTCCTAACATTAATATAAGCTGTTTAAGAGTCACATAAACTCTTCACAAGGGTTGATTTGCTTTGGGCTGCGTTGAAGTGTTTCATCAACAGCTCAGGCTGATACCAGTCAAGAAACTGAACTGTTCTGTTTCAGGTGCAAGAGTACAATTCTGCAGATACACTCTGGTGCCTGTTGGCAGTAGGGCTAAGTCTTGCCCTGTAAAAACATTAAGTTTTAAATTAATTGCAAATACAGAGGAAAAGGAAGATTCTTCTTACTACTGGTTAGAATAACTGGAGCTTTGGAATCTGTTTTGAATTCTTCTTTTAACCATTTATGCTACTTTTAGGACAGAGCAGAAACACACATTTTTTCCCATACATATGCCTAAAGCTAGACAACACCTTCATTCACAGTTAAGCAGCCTGTTGCAAGGCCTGATTTTCTCAAATTCTTCACATCCCTAGTGCTCCCTTCAAAGATATTCATGTATTTGAGTTTAACTGTGGTCATCCTCACAGACTATTCATGACATAAGTAAGTATGCATCTTCAAGGATCACTGTCTAAAGCAGACAATGTGGTCTTACACGTGTTCTTAGATTAAGAAAGAGGTGAGAAGGATTAAAAGGAAAATACCACCATCTAGCATGGAATAGAAAATAAAGAACCAGGTACAACCTTCAGTAATTACGAGGTACATTAACCAAGGCAGCAACTAAGAACTTCCACCACCTCCCCCAGGTCCCAGACACAAAAGTGACTTGCCACTGTAAACCCTGCTGTGAGATTCCACTGGGGACAAGAACAAAAGAACTGCAGCACAAGAGAGAACTAACAGATGTATTAGAGGTGATGGTCATATCTGAGGGTTTGTCTACTTGTACTGCTATTCAGGAATTTTAATTTAAATTATTTCCTTATTTTCCCCTCATGCACTTTCAAAGGCTCCTTAGCAACCCAGTACACAATGGGGCTTTCAAGCATGTTTCACAGCAGGGCTGCCCAGCTGAAACTTTAAGAAATTTAATGTTCTTGTCATCACGTCAGGTACACCACCCCTGGCTGTCCGTTATACTTTTTGACAACTTGTCATTTTGGATTGTATATAGTGCTTTTGCCCATATCAACTTGTCATTATTATCCCGTTCTGAGCATATTAGCCAAGACTATCCTTTTTGAAGTAAGTATAAAATGGCCTTTTACAAACTAGAGAGAGTATTTTTTCAGGTCGCTGAGAATTGTGAAGGGTATTCAAGAATGTAAAGAGAGTCACGTTGCCCTTCCTCCACCTACAACAATAAATCACCTCCTGGGTAGGTGCTGGAGCTTTGTAGCCTTATTCCAGGAGTGTCAGAGGAGGTATTTTGGTTGAAAGAGGTTTATCTCATTTCTACCCAATACATTTGCATATACCAAGCAGCTGACTGATTCTGGTCTGACTTGAGTGTGGGATATGGGAAAAAATGGGGAGACAAAATCAGCACATGATGCTAGCAATGGCAGAGGGCTTGTGCTTTGCCCTATGTAAGGAAATATATGAAATATTTAATTGCAGGTGGCTCCACAAAGGGAAAGAACAAGAGTTAAATTGGATGATTCCAACCATTTAAAAGATTTTATCCAAGATTGTGGAAATCTGTAGCTGAAAGCTGGTTGCATGTTAGTAGCTGGGGAAAACAAAGTTATTTTCATTCAGTGCCTCATTGAGTCACTCCTGGGTTTGCATTTTGTCTCCCTTCTCATTGCAGCTACACTTCCCAGCTTCTTCATATTAAGTTGTTTGTCAGGGGGGAAAGAAGGCTGTCAGCTCCTAAAGGGAAAGGCACCTGAGTGCAGCAACAGGGCTGGCAGGGCAGGGATGTCACTACCCAGGGCCCTATCCCACAACCCATGAGTGAGGTGCACAGGGCAGGCCTGGAGATGGCCACCACATTCAGCCAAGAGCCCAGATCATCAGGCAAGTTCATAAAGAGAAGGCAGGTCTAAAGTCAAGCTGAAACATCAGCCCCTGGGTCAGGCCAAGAAGGGCAGAGCTGGAGACCAGCATCCTACCTATGCCACTGGGGCAGGCACTGCTGGGGCACAGACTTATGGCCCCAGGCTGGGCTTAAATGGTGCTCCTGGGCCATGGGCAGGCCCCAGAGGACTACAGGACTCTTATCATCTCTGCTTACATAAAGCAACACTGTCAACTGATAGCCAAGCAATGTACATAGAGACTTTCAACCTGGAAACTGGGGTGAAAATGCTGAGCATTCATGTTCATTCTGATGCTGAGGATTAGGCAAGTAGTTGTTATTATGATTAGAAATTCACAGCACAAACAATAATGGTTCAAGAGCAGCCAATGCATGCAGTTAAAAGGGACAGTACAAAGTAACAGTAATTTTTGTTGTGTATCTGAGGAGCTAAACAGGTTTCATGAAATGGGTTCTTCCATCAACAACATCTTCAGATTATTTATTTGCATTATGTTACAATAATGTTTAGAGGCTGCATTATGTTATAATAATGTTTAGAAGCTGGAGGGGGGAGCAGGTCCTCTTATTGGGCACTGTATGAACACACACAAGGCAACTGCACCTACTCAATGAAAGGTGGTAATTTAGAGCGATGGTATAGGTGAACGGCAAGAAAGAAGGTACATCATCAATGCTGTGTTACAGAGGTATAGGGGAAGGAACGTGACCAGCCTTCAGCCAAACAGCAAATCTGCTCAAGTCGGGATCAAAGAGAACTGAAGCGAGGTGCAATGCCACACTTGCAAAGAAGAAGACAGGTACTCACATAAGCTGTAATCCAAAAAGCCAGATGCTGCTTAACTCTGTGTGTGTCTAAGCTGTCTCCCTCTTGGACCAGAACAATCTTTGTTACCCTGCCGAGCATTACCAGAACTACTCCAATGAAGGCACTGTGGTTCCTTACTGCTGTTGCAGTCTGACAGACACCCAGAAAATCAGCATGGTGGTATGTAACACCCCCAGATAACTTGGTCTGCCTGATGTGCTCTGATCCCCCCATCACACGTTGGCAGTGGAACACAGAATCCTGAAGAAGAGGCCAATCTCCTTCAAAAAACACACTGCTGAGACCACTGACTGCTTTTTGCATAGTCACCTGTTAGTTAGATTACAGGGAACTGGAAACCTGGGCTCTCTTAGTCCTGCAGTTTTACAGCTCACCCCATCAAGGAAAGCACCCAAACCTTCAGATTACAGAGTAGGTGTAGGCACCTTACATCCTTCTTGCTCACCACACAGCACAGCATGCAAGAGCCCTGGGCTCCATTCCCAAAGCAATTTATGCATTTAACGTTGAGTGAAGACAATCCGCAGAAAAGGAGATGGGAGCTCTGGCACCTCCTCCTAGACATGTTCCCTAGCTACTAAGCTACACTGTGCCAGCACCCTCAAGCTGCCTATTGATTCGTGTCCAGGCATTAGATGCCCAGGTATTATGTCTCTTTTTCAGTCAAGCTGAGTATCGTATACTGCAGATGCATCATAGCTGCATTCCACCCATTGCAGAAAAGCTACCAAAGCCAGTGGTACAGGGCATTGATTAAAGAGATGCTTATGTGCATCACAACGTATTCACAGAATTCAGGTATTCTTTATTCTATACCTAAGCTTCTCTTTGCAGTGCTTTCATAGAACCTGAACATAAAGGAAATGAAGAAATCACAAAAATATTGAAAGGTGTCTCAAAACTGGTCCTAATTTTTAACTTTTCCATTGATTTTTTTAATTGTATGTGCAAAGTAGGGTAAAATGCAACTTGTAAGCTATTCTTACAGCTTATTAACCAGTGGTTAGTAATTACAAGTGCTCCACTCTCTTTACTTGGATTGTATTAATTTCTTCACAAATCACTGTGGTTGGTTGTTGGTTTGTTTTTGTTTCAGAATACTAAAGCTTAACTCCCTTTTCTTGTTTTACTTGCTATTCATGTTGGGTGATTAGCCAGCAGATACAATAGCATGCTGTGATTCTCCGGAGCTATGATAGCATCCAGACAACACAAGGAACCTTTTAGCTTCTAGAGTGACACATCAAATACCACATCTGATGGCAGGTTCATCCACAAGTGCCTTCTGATAGGTTCAAGACTGCTATGCTCTACAGACCAGCACCACAGGTACCACCATGCCAGCTTTAGTTAGTTCATTTTGTTACTAGTTTTAATACCTGTCACTTAAAAACTTCTGTTAATAAACCTCTGTTAATTTTAAAGAGTGAGATTTTGATCTATGCCTAAGCAAAGATGGCAGCTTACTAACTCCCCAGGAGCACCTCATCTCTTGCTTGGTTAGGTAGAGTGGGCAGCTCAGTCGATTCATTAGATCTCTGAATGTGGATAGCATTTCACAGCTTTACAAGGCTTAGTGATGGGTTTTGTTTAACCTAATATATTCCATAAGACATACCCGGAGGGCTCTAACAGGCCCTTACATGTAATCTGTAAGAGCAAACAGGCTGTTAGACACGTGTATACTACTCAGATGATTCCTTATTTAGACAAGCCAAAACCCACTGCAGTGCCTTCTCAAACAACATTCTTCATATATAAAAAGATCATCAAACAGTGAAAGAATGCCTGCTGTTAAAGAAGAAAATCTCGAAGGAATGGGAGACGGAATTCAATAGATATTTTTTCCCCCCTCGTTCCTCCCACCCCCAAATTTTCATAAGCCTGCTGGGGTACACATGGCATAATCTGGCTACCAATGTTTATGAATACAGCTATAACATAAGCTGAAATCCATACCAAAGGAAACCAGTAATGGTGTCCCATCCCATCCACATTTGTTGAGCTTAATTTGAGGTCTTGGCAATGGCATACTAACTGAAAGAGCCCACTGCACAAAGGCAGCCTGTGGCAGTGCACATGTTCCATTGTCTGCCTATTTTTGTCGACACCATGAAAGCAGCTCCAGGTTTTGTCACTCTTTGCAGTCTTCTGCGAAGGACTGATGTGCTAAACTTTGTCAAGTCTAAATGCAGGGAGATTCTGGTTAACGCTGCCTAAGCAAAAAGCTGTGTGTTTGTTTCTACAGAGCTACCAAACCCCAAAGCTTCAGATTAAATACATTTGTTAATTAGGAAGGCAGAAGCTATCACACATGTCTTGGAAATATACTGGTCAGAAATGGATTATTTGAATTTATTTTCCCCATCACTTACTAACAACCCTGTAACACAGAAATCAGATCATCACCTGAAGAGCAAGCAAAAAATGTGAACCCAGCCACCCAAAGGGTAAGGAAAAAACATTCTGTTTTGCAACAGTGATGGAGAAGGTTCAACTGGCAGGTAGGGTAGAGACACAGGTGGTGGAGTTCATGGATATAAGGATGTGTTTCTTACCCTTCACTAACCTCCTGCGTCCAACCTGATTTTGGGATGCTGTTGCATCCTTGCTAATGCCTCAGTCTCTTCCTCCAATTTCAGGACCACGGCTCCCCATGAAACACAGCCAAACAGCTATTCTGTGGTAGCTACTCTCCAAACCCAAGTACGTCAAATTCCTCTCACCCAATAAAGAATCAGGGAAGAAAGAGGAATGGGAAAGCAGCAGGCCTGGCTCCCCAAGGTATGCATGGGCAGGGTAGGCAGCAGAGCCTTGGTTCCCCTTTCCCAGGGCTGTTTTTCCCCCTCAGCAGTCTGCCCGGGGACCCAGCCATGAATGCAAGCCAATTCTGCATGACTTCTTCAGGTAGCCGAAATGCTAATATCAGCATCTCAGCAGAACTCCATTTGCTGCCTTCATTTCTCTGCACACTTTTAACTCAGGAACGCTATGAAATGCCACGAAGTACTAGTGGTATGTCACTAACCCCTCCAACTTCACCACAGACATGGCAACTATTGAGAGGACTACTATCAATAGTCTCTGAATCACTTTGATATGAATCAGACTGTTAAAATATTTAATAGTCATGCACCAGCTTGGCTGCTTCCTTACCAAGCTCAGACCTTACAAATTATGAGTAATACTTGCATTGAACAAGGAACTAACATTTTGAAGAGAAATAATCCCTATTTCTCCCACTTTCCCCCCCACTGGCTAACACCAGGGCAACTATTTTCAAACTGCTGATGAAAATCTTCTGATGAGATCGAATTATTTTATCTTTAAAGAAAGGGGGAAAAAGATCATTACATTAATGTTTTCCAAGTAGTTTTTATCCTTCTAAATACTCACGCCATTATTTCCTGCTTTCCAAAGGATGAGGAGGCTAGGTGGCACTGCAGGCTAATGGACTAGCTTATTATTATAGGAATTAAGTGAATTTAGTGATCTTAAGATCCACAGCTAACATAGACTCCTTCAACCCTCAGTCACTGAAAAACTGAAGGCAACAGGCCTAGGTATGCGATTTTTCAAGATCAATACTGGAATGAATAGCCAGTAGGCACCCACTTTTCCTGAAGTACTGCTCATCCTCATAACTTTGTCTGAAGTAATGGAATGAGTATGTAAAAAATGTCAATACTGCTTCAGACATACATCAGTTTGCCTGTTTTGCCAGTTCCTCACTGCAGGTGTCATGAACACTAAAGTACTCGCATTCCCACCTACAGCCATAACCTAGCCTAACAGAGACAGTGGTATCTGCTTCCTTCTGGTTAAAGCCCTGAAATAAAATTAAAAATAAAATAATGAAACAAAATAAAATAGTGTAATTCTTCCTGTGTTGCCTACTCTGTCTAAGCAGTATGTCAGTATCAGAGGCCTATCTATGTTCCTATTAGGAAAAAATGATGATATTAGTCAAGGTGTGATGCAGGTAGTCCTGCTGGCTCACAAAAATATACACAAGGTTCTATTTCCACCAACAAAGCAAAACCCCATAGCAGGACTGCTCCTCCCAGTGAACTCTGTGCCTTGCTCCTTCAGCATCATTCCTGACACCTTCATTTTCACTCATAGCCCTCCACATACACGCACACATGCATCTTTGGTTCTCTTTTCAAACATTCCCAGATCACATGCTTTAAGCCTTGCTCAGACCCCATCTTACAGTCTAGTGCCTATTGATCACTCTTCCTGTCTCTGCTTATTTTATTCCACTAAGAGATTTCATTTATCATTCTGTGTGTCTTGAAAAAACACATAGTTCCTGCCTTGCCCTTCTTGCATCTTTGCACAGCAGTAATCACAGTCACCCTCTATAACAACAATAATTCTCATGGATAAAATAACTGCAAGGAAGGAACTCCAGCTCTGAATTAGGGTGAAGATGTTAGTTTGAAGGATAGGTGTGCCTAGAATAAAAGTTCCTGCATGATTATTACTTAGCAAATGACTCCTTATTGAAAAGCAAAATACACCCTTAGCAGTATTCTAACAGAGGCAGGGTAAGCACAAGACACAGCACACAGGACAACAATAGACTGAGACAGCAAAATCCTCCAGCTTCTCAGATTTGACACTCCTGCTCGTATAGTGTAATTTTTCTTCCATGCTTTATGACTTAGATTTTGATTGTCACATGCTAAATCTAAGATTAGTACATGCCTTACAACGATGTGAGGATTGTACCTTGCAGTCTCCAATAGATCTTGTCTAAAGAACCTGGGGGCTTCAATTACATCATCTGCTCTTTCATCTGCTCCAATAGGATAATCCTTATCCTTAAAGGATCCTTAAAGCATGCCACACCTGCTACCTTCATTTCACATGCACTTTTGCTGCAGTGACATGAGCACTCCAGAATATATAGCAAAACCTTAGCATTGTTACACTTAACTCAGGAGACAAAGTGGCTGTCCCTGTGATAAGGCTCCAAAGATACCAGTTATACCTGGAACGCACTTGTGTACTTCATACGGCTGAGGATTTACTGGAGCAGAAGGGTCTTAACCCCTACTCAGCCCTCTCCCTTTCTCCTGTGAGGGGGCTGTGAATCCCCAGACCAGCACCTGTCTTCCTTTCTAACTCCTAATCTCACTCACCAGATGTGGGGAATGACAGGAAAAAGTGACAGTGTCATGGCAGGAGAAAAGGAGAGGAGTAAAACGCTCTCCCTGGGCAGGATTTGCTGAGCAGGAGACAGGCTGGTGTGGCTCCCACAGGGTCTGTAACAGAGTCTGTGATAAGAAGTGTGCAAGAAGAAATAGCCTCTATGTATCACCTCTACCCCAAAACCAGCACCACTGCCCTTTCTCACCAACAGGACGAGGCCAAGGCAGTATCTTTCTTCCCAGTTTCCTCTTGCCATAGAAGTTGGCTTTGAGCTCAAGCGGAAATCCTGGCCAGGGAGCTCATGTTGACATGGGACAGATCTCAACAGCCCCTCTGCTTCTATAACCCTGGAACAGCCTGAAAAGGGAGATGATTTACAGAAAAGCTGACGGGAAAAGGGGAAGGGAAGGGAAAAGGGAGGAGGCAGGAGCTGAAAACTGACCCTTTTTAAACCCACCCTATGGCAGTCTTGGCGCACTTGTGCCTCAGATTTTCAGAGGTGAGGAGACACCAGGCTTAGCTTTTGTCTCTTGTTCTGTTCCCAACCTCTCTCTTGACTTCCACTAAGAAATCCAGTTAGATCTTGTTATCTATTGTTTGATAAAGGGCAGGGAATGGATCTGGCTACTGATAGAATTTCTTTTTATTTTTAGATGTGATAAAAAAATGGTGGGAAAATAAATCAATTGCGTTGCAAATCAATTGAGTTGAATGGGTGGTCCTTGCTGATCTAGAAACCAAAACATATCAAAGTAGCCATAGAAATAGCAACTGCTTCTGGTACATTTCAACAGCTAAAAAGCTCAGTTAAAGCACAGCAGCAACACCTGCATTTTTCATGAAAATAAAGCCTTAGGGGATACATAGACCCAAATGGTGTGTCCTATATAATTTCCTGCTCATCACTAAATAAGACAGATGAAAACAGCTGTCAGGCAGTAACAGCCCAGCACAAACCCTGTGTTGGCTAAGATGTGCCAAAGTATCAGATGAGAACTATGCCACCTTAGCACTACCATCAAAGAGCCCTGGCTTGCAGACACACCAGCCTGCTAGTGCCCGGGATGCAACTCTTGAAGTGGGAACCAACAAAGACGCAATTAATGTATCAAGGTGAAATGTTGCTATCTGGGTGAAAAAGCAGAGAGTTCCCTCAGTGCCAAAGCAGCAGAGCTAAGCCATGCAAGGCTCCACTGTAACACAAGGGCATGCTCCTGACATGGAGAGCACTATGGAGTGACTAAGCCAAGGGTACAGCCTAAACAGACAGAAAAGAGAAGAGAGAAAAGAGAAAAATAGAAGAGAGAAAAAAAATTTAAAAGATACAACAGGAAGATCTGTCGTGTTGAACTGGGTAGGTGGAGGGTAATAGAGAAGAGGTGCATGATGTCAATTCATCAGGCCTCCCCATCCCACTCTGGAATGACCACGTGTAATGCTCTGGAGACCCCTCTGGGATGCCAGTGGCTGTACCAATCTTATCACATGAGGATGCAGAGGCTATAGATCCAACACATCAGAGAACAAGGGAGAGGGGGGCTATACAATGAACAGGTTTGATCCAACATAGAGACTGAAGCCAACTGAAGGGTGAAGTCACAGGTGCAGATTTTGACCAGCCCCAAAGGAACCTGGATTATTAGAATTGAAAAGTAAAGTCTGATGATCTGATGAAACTGAAAATATTGGCATGGAGATTTTTTCCACAAAGGCGTTCACGGTTTCATTATATATGCACATGGGTGTATATTCACATGTACACATAGATTCACATACATATAAAACCCTCAACTTCTGACAAGAGTTCAGTGCATTATTATTCTCACTTTGCTAAAATCCCTTTACCTGCTCCCCAGAGTCTCTCCACGGACAATGGAGAAGAAAGAAATTTGCTTCCTTTGGTAAATCCCACTGAGACCGAGTGGGAAAACGATGTTTCCTGATAAAAAAACCTAGCCTTTTGGACAAAAAAGGCCAGTTTTTACTAAAAACACATTGCAGCAGAACAATCCTTGTCATTATAGAGAAAAGAACCACTTGCAAAATGGAATCCCAGCAGGCATTCAACCTTTCTCCTTCCCCAGCTTAAAAGCATTCCAGCCTCATCAAGCACCAAGGCCTCAACGAATTCATCCTTAGAAATTTAAGCAGTACAACTCCACCTTTTGCTACCAAGTCACACACATACACGTCCTCTCTCACTCAGGAACTGTCATGCTAATGAAGGCAAGGGGGTTAGTGGTATTTTGTATTCTGGGCATACTCCAAAGGGGCTCTTGAGATCTCACTAAGCTGAGGGAATTCAGCTTGGCCTCATTTGCAGCTGTTACTGAGATCCCAAATGGAATCAGATACAGGTCAGGTGTTTTTCATTATACTGAACTGCATTGCTTTTGAAACCCCTTTGCTAATCACATCTCTTCTGCATGGTATGAGAAGAGAGATTCAGATGCCAGATTCCAGAAAATGTTGGCTTAAAGAAATTTTTTTAAAATCTGCTTAGTGGCATCTCCTGTCCCTGCCACTTAGTTAAACACATCCAACCAGGGAATGTATCCTGACCTCAGCAGCTGAGGGACAGTCAACAATATCCTTTGCACCAGTTCAGCTATGTTTCTGCCACGCTTGTAACGACTCAGAACACCTGAATTTTCCATCTCTGACTCTCACTGCTAGCAGTAAGAAGACTTTCACATATGAGGTCTTTTTAGATATGCACAGGGTGTGTAACAGCACAGGAATAGCCCTGCCTTCTATTCCAACAAGGTCTTCATCAGGGCTACATCCCCATCTCCTTTGTACTACTCCACTACTCATCACTGACCAAAGATGAGCTTACCTCCCCTGGGACTACAATGCAAGAGGGGATCAACCATTTGTACAGGAACTAAAGAATCCACAGCAGAATATAATCTGAATAGTTCCCTACAAACTGCCCTGTGTTGCCTTATCACAGCTGTAGGAATCTGTGAGGGAGGCAGCATCCAGAAAGAAGGAAGTAGGATAGCTCAAAACCACCATCCAGCAGAGTACCCAAGGTTAGAGAAATAGGCTCAGGAGCACAACTTTTTATGGTACACAGTAGCAAACCAGTGGCCATCAATGGCTTTAAGGAGAGCAGACAGACAAGAGGCAAGGATCTAGGAGAAAGACATAATACAGAGCTTACAGGAATCAAAGTGCAGCCACCAGAGGCATGTTTCATGTGTGCCCAATGGCACCTCCATCCTCTTGGGACTACTAGGGAAACACCTTTGTACAGATGCTTGCCACATGTTAAAGCTCCACTTTTCCTTGATGTGTGTTCTACTGAAACAGTTACACAGTCAGCATGCTTTGGTAATCTCATCTTTAGATGGACTTGACAAGGGTCATACCCTACCCAATGTCTGACTTGCTGAGGCCAAGCTACGAAGAAACCAGTACCTTCACTCTCATTCATACCAATCTTGTCCTTCCCTTGTGCCTGGCCCTAAGCATATTTTGTTCTTTCATACAGTCAGTAGACCACCACCAATATGCAGGTCTTAGAGGTACTATGGTCCGTGTACCTGGGGTCTCCCAATCTCATTAAGTTACACTAGTTTCTCAGGTGAAGGGAGAAAATGCATAGGCTTAGCAGGAAACATTCTGTGCTGTGTTTCTGGTGGATACAGCTCCACTAATAGTGCTGCAAGCATGATGCTGTTTTCCATCGTCTTCCCATTTCCCCTCCGACCAGCTCGCATTCACGCAGACACTGCCCAAAAAGAGCAGCGCTCAGCTTTGAGCAAAGCTTGCAGACTGCAACTGTCACCGCCCAAAAGTTGGGGGTAGGGTGCGGGGCAGGCACTTCTCTCTCCTCTCTTAGAAGTCAGCACCAGGGCTGTTGGATTTATCCCCAGAATAAGCTGCATTGATAGCAGTGAGAAGCTAAAAGAGACCAGGAGATGTGAAAACTCTCCAGGGAACCACTTCAAAGCCAGGTCCTCTAGGAAAGCTTTCACCCCTCTCGAAGAAGCCCTGGAAGGTCAGGAGATAAAAGCTTTGCATCAGATGTCCTTTGCTCAGCTGGAATGTCTGAAGCCTCTTCTATTTGCTGGAAAAAGGCCAGGCCAGAGCTCTGAGCACTGACAGGCGAAACCTGCTCCCACTCAGGTAGGAAGTCAAAGTCAGCAAGAGCAGAGGACATGGCCACAAATGTTTTGCCTTCTGACAACTCAGTTCTAACCCAGCTCACGCTGTGCCTCCAAACCGCACAGGTGACAGATGTGTTCTGCTTATTGCTTACTAGAAGACAGCCAAAGAGAAAGGATTCACTGACCATACCCTCTTCCTTCTCCACTACCAAGGACAATGCTATTTACCTAAATGAGGAGGAGGTATTCAGCCACACAAGACAGCTACCAGATGGGTGTTTAAGGAACCGATACACTCAATTGAGCAGTGCAGAGTATGTGTGTATAAAACAGAAACCTATTTCCTGAATAAGCCATACCTGCCAAGCAAAATACCTTGCTCTAACACATGGTGTCTTTGACATTTACCTTCAGTCGTGAGGAGACTTACAATTCACAAGTGCCATAATCATGTATGATTCGTCAGCTGTCTCCACAACACTGAAAAATAAATCAGATTGAAACCACAACCTGTTTTATAGAGGCTTATTAACAAGTTATTTAATGTGCCGAGTTTGTTTTGCTTTGAGTAGTTGAAAGATTTTTTCAGCATTTTTGCTTATTTTATATACAGCTCAAAAGCACTTTCCCACAAAATTAATTACACCTGAAAAGTGCTTTCCTGCTCAGAATTCATGTTGTTTGCTTTGCTTTTTATAACAATTTCCCTCTCCTAATATATTGAAACTATGGACAGAAGCCCCACTGAATTCAGCATCAAAAGCAGACCCAAAAGACACAGAGAGCAGAACAGATTTTAGTGCTAAGAAACAGCAGCAATTTCACAGGTCTGAGAATCAATGGCATGGGGGAAAGAGGAAGCGTCCTACCACACTTGGAGAGCAATGCAAGATGTAGGGAAAGAAGGAAGAGCCCATGTGCCTGTCTAACATGGGTGATGAGGAGCAGTCTAATTCTGCAAGGTGCTGAGAGCCTCCGGTCACTGAAGCCTAAGTAACGCTGTTAAAAAGGATGTGCAAATGATTACCCCCAAACAAGGAGAAAGAATGCCCCTGTTCTCCGAATGCCCCTGTTCTCCCTGCTGCTGGGCTTTCTTGCAGTTTTCAGCATGTGCCCACTGGCTGATGCCCACTTAGCCTAGCTGAACTCACCATGCTGTTTATAGACAGTAGCAAAGGCTGGATGTGGCCATGATTCTGGTTGGCAGGACAGAATAGGCCCTGGGCAGCAGGGTACAACGCATACTGCATCACCGTGCACACACTGCTACATAGAGGTGATCCCTGTAAGTGCCTCTACTGATCCCCAAAGTGCAAACGTGTTTCCCATGAGGCTTTGACTCACAGGCCGTTAAGTCAGCAGCACTACACTTTTTAGATGAGCTCATAAAGATCGTAATTCTTTTTCATGTCCTGAAAATCCGGAGTGCAGTGACAGCTCGCTCTGAGCACTGCAGAAACTCCATTCAGTAAAATTTCACTGGCATGCAGGTCCAGACAGCCCCAGCCTCCACCTCCTCTGCCCTTCCAACCCCAGAGTGTTGTAAAGGCTCTGATTCTTCCTGCTCTGCTTCTAGATGGCTGGGTACCAAAACCCAGGGGCACTAGGTGTCATCCGCAGGACTGGCGTTGCATGGCCACTCCATCACAGGGGACGAGTAAGAGATCCCAGGAGCAAAAGCTAACAGGGGCAAAGTAAAGCCTTTAGCATCTCAATGCAGGCAGCAGCAGCATTCTGGGAAGCCTAGCACTAAAAATAGTTGTGTCTGTAGAAAAGCAGTTTTACTGACACATGCCACTATATAACTTGACACAAGCTGAGCTCACCTTACCCACTACTGCTTACGACAGTTGTGTTTATAGCTGCATCCTGGGAGGAATACTGGGATTAAATCCAAAGTCTGCCACCAAACACAGACATGGGCACACACTCTCCTATCTTGCACACCTAAACATTGACTTTTGAATAGTTCTCGAATGGATTTTGTAGGCAGGCCACATAAATATATGGACTTCTGCATGCCTGTACTGTAAGCTGTACCTTTGTAGGGGACACTTATAAACATAAAGCTGAGTGCATGAAAACGGAGATGAAGTAGCTGTCAGCCAGAAGCGACAGCCTTCAAATTTTATCATTCTTGTTTTAATTTTCATTAAAAATGACAGGATAAAATGGCTCTCACACAACTGTGGTGCTATGAAAAGGAACCAGCTCCAGTGCAGGTATCTCCTACTAGACAGCAATATTCTAAAGACGAACTCAGATTATCAAACTCATGTAGCTCTATTCTATTTAATTAAAACATTACTAGTGATTAGGCAATCCCACTGGCTTCCTTCCTCCCTCCCTCCTGATCCTCCCTATCCTTGAAATTCACAGTTGCACCACCCTGAAGCACAGAGCATTTTTCAGCTCTGGATTCATTTTAGAGCAGTAGGCAGATAAAAGCAAGCAACAGAGTTTGGATTGAAACTCCAATCAAAACTTCTTTAAAGTTCAGGAGAGTAGGACTGAGATCTGAAATCTGGAGTACTCACCTCCATTCACACATAACTAAGGACATATTCAGCCTTTCAATCACATCAAGAATGAATCTGTTCCATTAAACCTGGTATACTGCACAATTTAAATCTGGGGCCAAATAAAGGTAACAGTTACCAAACATTTTCACCTTATTGACATAATCGATTGTAAAATATCTTTTTTTATCCTATGACTGGGAACAGTATGAGCTAAGGAAACTCTCCGCAGACAAAAAAAAATAATGGATTGAAGCATAACATAGATATGTCAGAAAAACAGTCTGCAGAGCGAGGGTCCAACAAAAGACACCAAGAGCAGGAGGGATTAGATACAAGTATATTGGAAATCAAACCCTGGAACACTAGCGTCTGACTCCATAGCTGTCAAAACTAGGTTTTTTCCTCTCCTCTCATTTGCGGAAAACTTGCTAGGCTAAAAGAAGGACATTGCATTAAAGCCAGATAAGAGAGGCAACCACAATGTCCCTCTTTTTTTTTCTTCTTGAAGTAATCCAGAATCAGCAACCTTTCAGTTCTAGTTTTGCAATCCAGATATTTTACCTTTTTTTTTTCCCCTGGAAAATAAATAAATTAATAAATAAGGAAAGCTATTTTAAAACCTTAGATCACATTTTCTGCATTTGTATGCATCACGTTGTTCAGCTCTGGTAGAAGGTTTAGCATGAGCAATATCTCACCTCATTAAATCCAGCTACCCTGCGAGCTCAAAACGCACTCTGTGCCACTGTCAGCAGTGCTACTGTGATTCTGCCACTGTGCTGCTGAATTCAGGAGAGACCTCAGCCTATGTTTCTGCCCGTTAGGAAGACTGCCAGCTGCTTATTTGCCTCCAACCTTCCTGTTGCCGTAACTGTTGATGTCTGAAAGAGGGAAAGATAAAGACAAGGGAAGGAGAGGGCATTTTGTAGATAGAAGACCCTTATCTGCTAATAATCTTGAGTGATCTCCAATTCTGAACAAGATAGAAGAGTGGAAATAGAAAGAAGCTGTTAGAACACCAGTAATTACTTGGTTGTCCACAGAAATAAGGTAACTACCTCTAAGGGATGCATGTATTACTCCCCCAACACTACAGGGTCGTTACAGTTTTATTAAATTGTCCCAGAAGACAAAGCACTATTGGGAGCTCTTCCACTTACTTCACTGCAGTGTTATTAGATCACTCCTTCCCAAATCTTTCTGGGTACTGCCATCTATAAACGGTTGGCTTTGATTGCTATAAAATTTCAGAGCTTGTGGGAGTCACAAAAACCCTGTCAGTGACTTTTTGGTGAGCTGAGCACTGACAGCTGCCCAAAAAAAGCCCTTAAAAAGAAACACAGTTCTTTCCAGAGGCAGTCTTTCAGCTTGGCATTCTTCTGACCTGCAAACATCAGCAAAAACATTAGAGAGTCAGAGCAGCTTTCCTTTGGCATCTCAACCAAAATCACACTATCTCTTTAAGATCAGCTTCTGTTCTGGAGGACAGGAGTGCAGAAAACATGGTCTGATGTTCCAAAAGGCACTGGGAGGAATCTGGAGAACTGTAGGCAGAAAGAGTCTTACTTTTTCTCCTGGTAGATTTGAGCAACGAGAGAAGAGGAAAAAATGAAGTTCATGGAGAAGTCTCTACCTAGAGCTCACCTGCAAGAGGATGGACCAGAGCTGTCTCTTTGAAACAACCTTTGCATTCAATGTCACATTGCCAGCCACATCAGCATCCTGAAGCATATCTCCCCATGTGGAAGTTTAGCTGACTTGAAGCTTGATAATGAAGGTAAGAACCTATCATAATCAAGATAATACATACTGAAATTAGTAGAAAAACTAGGACTTACTATTTAGGATGTTATCAGAAAGAGTTTAGCAGCCTCCACTCCAAAATGCATACATCACTGCTCAAAACAAAGGCGTTTCTGGGGCTGTCCAGAGACTATAAAACAAAGGGGGTAAAGTGTACATTGCTTTTGATAGAGAGCTGCACTTACACATTTGTAGGAGAGCGAAACAAAAGTCAGGAGAAACACCACAGGAACCAGCATAGAGTAGGAGAAGAAAGCAAAATACCTGACAGACAAGCAGAACACGGCTTGGAGGACAAGTCAGAAAGAGAGTTTTGGGGTGAGATCTGGGTATCTCCTTGCAAGAGACAAGGAGAGGGCACAGGTACTACCTGCTGTAGTAAATGAGAAAAGAACCTTGAATATTTTTGTAAATTGGAAAGTAACATCAAAGACTCCTAATTCTACCATCATTTTCTTTAGTATAAATAACCCAAAGGGATTTGGACTCTAAGCAGCAGAAGGTGAGGCCTAGATGTTCAACTTTCAAGTGACTAGATACACAGTAAAAGCATGTAGCCTTATTAAGACCAGCATCTCTTCCAGACAACTGGAAAACAAGTTTGGTTTACCTGTTTTAAAACGCTCAGACAGTAATCTGGGCAAGTTAGACCTTGCTTGCCTTCTTCACAAATCAGCTGAATAGCTCCTAGAAAGCATAATCCTAAAAAATACCCCCGCAGGATTAGGGGCGGGAGGGAAGCACCCTCTATTGTAATTCTTTGATTGTATCAATAAAACATCAGGAGAGAAGCAGTGACCAGCTGCTATTTTTGGAAGGCACCTAGCAAAGCTTGTCATGGTGCAGTGATGAATAATTATTGAGCCGCAAGAAATACAATTTGATCATTCTGATCTAAGATTGAGGGCAGAAAAATGGGAACAATTTTCCTCAATGACAGAAGGTCAACAGCAGGATCCATCAACTTTCAACAACTTGGATGTATTTTGTATAAAATACATGCTAGTGAACTGGAAGAGAAGACAAGCAATACAATCACAGTATTTCAAGTGATACCATTACACAGAAAAGCAAATTTTATACAGGGAGATGATACCTTTTATTTGACTAATGGATACAGGTGGTAGAAAACAGCAAGCACCTAGGCACATGCTAACTCTCCTCTGACCTGCCTGTCTGTTTCCAATTCTGCTAGCTGATCAAATAAAAGGATAACAACAATAACACCTCCTCATGAAACTTGCCATAGTTGCATCTGTAGATGATGTTTATAACAGTACTACCAGCAACAGTAGTTACGAGGATAATTTTCAGAGGGACTTTGACCTTGATGTTTCCAAATATAAAGTAATGACTAATTACAGAGATTTATAAAAAAAACCATCCCCTCACAACGCTTCCATTGCATATGCCACTGAAACAGCCAACGCTGGTCCTAAACAGAGACTGGAACTAGAATCAGGCTCAAACTGGAAAGATCTATGAACTGTTCCAGAGCAGCAGTCCTTCTATCCCTATTACTTTCATGATACACACTACTTATACCATCACTGACTTCTTCTAACACAGGCTTTTTTAATATCACCTTACAAAAAGATGATTTTATCCACATGCCTCCACTACTACATTTTTTATTAAAATTGTATATAAATATTTAAAAAAATACAAATTTACTCCTCTACAGTCAGAAAAGCAGTTTCATGAAAGTGGTACTAAGATAGAGTTTGTCTTGTCTTGTAGACAAGAATTCAGCTTCAGCAGACATCAAAAGCTCTAGATCTTCATGGTGTGTTTTTATAGCTTGTGCTACCAACAGACAAAAGAGCACCTGAATATACTTCATATTGATGACACTTCCATTAATTCAGTTTTCTAGGGGTACAATTGTAGCAGGATTTGAGGCCAAATGCACATGCTATGGGACACAGGCAAATCACTTTGCCCTTGAAAGCAGATCTTCAATGCTGCAAGGCAGCTGTGCCTTTCCCTGAGTTTCTGTAAACATCTGAGGCACCTTTTGCAACAGCTGAGCAGAGGCAAAGTTATCTGTGTGAATGTCCCTTCCATTCAGAGACAGGGCAGAACTTCAATAGAAGCACTGCAAATTAAAAACCAGCAGGGATCTGGATAAAGACCAGAGTCCTAGAATACAGTTGGTGTCTTTTGCTTTGAGAGCTTGGCACTGTCCACTTAGATAAGCTCCACGCTGAACAAACACTTGGTCCAGCTATGTGTATTTGAATTTGTATGACATTTGGACCCAGTTCCCTAGTTTGGAGTTGTCTGTCCTATGGTAAAGTTCATTATTATCATCCTGAAATAAGCACAATCAATGCAGCCTCTTCTGAAAGGGGGGAACTGCAGTTTAGATAGTGAAAGAAGTGAAAAGCAAGAATGCTTCCTCTCTTCAACACGGGTAACTCCACTGATGGGCGGATTTTCCTCCTGGTGCGTATAACTAGAGAATTCTAACATGCCACGTGTCCTGGTTTGCAAAGCTGAAGATGTGCTGGGTAAAATATTAAAGCTCTCCATTCTTCTGCCCTCTTCCTGCTCTTTTAAGGTTATTTCAATAATCAACACATATCCTCTTAGCTAAGGGAAAACAATATAGCTAGTCACTGATTCTGGCATAGATCATCTTGCTGGAGACCCTCTCCATGCAGCCATGTGTGCAAGCAGCTGTGAACAAGTGGCTATAAGCATCAGCTCTTGAACAGTCTGTGTTGTTAAAGCCTGGGGATAAACACACAGGCCTCCAAATGATAAGCTTAAACTGTACTAACAACTGTTTGAGAAAGAGTTCATTCATCAATAACAACTATTAGCACATCCAAGTCTGACACATCTCTTTCACCATCTGTGACAACGTGTTATTTGCATTAATCCCTCATTTTCCTTGCTCCACATTCTTCTTAGCATTCATACTTCCCAACTTGCAGGAACATTTGTCTGACCCTTCCTCATAAAACAACAACCATCAACACATCTATGTAGATGAGACACCGACCATAATGAAGAACACCGCACTGATTTGATACTGCCACCTTGGGAACCAATGAACTGAGAATTGATAATGAATCACTAATGCTCAGTGATTGTATCTTGAACAGGCAGTGATTGTACAGATGGGTCATTTCTGTGTATACACAGTATTACTTTTTTTTTTTTTTTAATCCCTACTCTATTATACACTTAAAAATATGTTCAGATAGAGAAAGTATATCAGGTGCCTTCATGAAAAATATAGGGGTTAAACCACACAAATACTATGCATCAGAAAGAATTTACCAGGACAATTGTTAAATGATAAGAAACATGCCATTACCAGTGGTTTCACAAAACAAGCATCCTATTTTCAACACTTTAGATTTAATTCATACAGAAGATGTATAGAATACCTTTAAAAGGCAAATCAAACAATTTGAATTTATCTCTGAATCAGAATCTCCAGAAGACAGCTTTGGGGTACACTAGGATTTCCCTCCTGCTAATCCATCCCTGCTCCACAAGTTATAATCACCCCTCTGCCTTTTAGTAAAGGCAAACAGATCTCTTCTCTGCAGGAAAAAAACACTTTCTCTCTCAAGTTGTCCAAGCAACACAATAAAGTTAAACTCGGAGAAAATGCATCAGCCTGTATTTAGTTTCAACTTCATGGTTTCTATTTCAGGCTTGAAAAAGTTCTTGTGTCCCTCCAGTGCATGGAGGAGCTGGTAACAGGTAGAAAACTTCCAGAATTAGGCTGAGAAAGGTCACGTATGTTTTCTGGCAGCCCAGAAAATAAGCAATATATTTCAGGCATTGAAAAAAACCACTAGAAGCAAAGTTCTAGAGAACAATTTCCAGTTTGGTGCTCCTAAAATAGATCAGCATTTGACAAGCATGAGAGACAACTCTCTTGCCATCCTCCTCCTCCTTCCACCTGCCCTGGCTGCCAGGAGAAGTGTGGCAGGAACATCAGCCTGACATTGCTTTTCTTTCCTCAGTGCAAGACATTCATCCTCTCTACCCCCTGTTGTTAAAGCCCTGAATCAGAAATCGTTGCCCCTATTAAAGGGCAGCCTACAATCTCACCTCTAAAATGTTAAATATCACAACTGTCAGAACCCATTTCAGTCAGCTGAAGCTGTTAAGAGCAAATCCCTTTAACCACTTCAAAATCAAGGGCATGTTGGCTTTATGCAAAAAGTAAATCTGCATTTTGGGAAAGTAGGTCCTGCTTCTCAAAGAATCTGCACAGATAGGGGACATTGACCAAGACACATGCCAACAGTGCCACAAGATGGCCCAAACCTCGTCCTTTAGCAACAACTGTTGAGTCCTCGGGGTTATCCAAACCTTTCTCCCTCTCCAGCCAATCAACCTTTTATATCAGTGCCTTTCACACCCAGCACACATCTCCATACTACTGTGTTCGCTTTGTACAACACCACCCATGTTGTGATGCCAGCATTCAAAACAGCACTTAAGAGATGGCAGTAGCAGGGTAAAATAGTTTCCTTGAAGCAGCGTTTTGACTACACTTTTTTTTTTTTTTAACCACAGCCACTGAGGTCCATGTGCTTGTGCTGGATTGTTTGATTTTATTTTACAGCTTCACACCACAGCTTCAGAACCTCATGTTCTCATTCAGCTGATCAGTGCTCTTACATCTTCCGTTCAGGATTTTTGTAAATATTTAAACACTATAAACAAATTCAGTAGCCAAAATGGAACATACTGGAAGTTCAAGGAAAGATTAATTAAAACTTGCCAAGCAGGGAGAACTTGAATACAGAGCGAAGGCTTTTCCCTCCCCATCCCAGCACATCTAAATGTTCACACAAGAACATCTGAAGTCCTGTTTCAACATCTGAGCAAAATGCAGTGGAGCCCATTAACCACTGTGCTGTGTAATTTCAGTACAGATTCAAACACTCCCTTTTAATTACCACAGAAGAAAGTTAACAGTGTGATCAGATTCCTTGACAATGTCCACCCAACACTTCCTTTGTGGTTTATAGTTAACTGGCAAAGCTGATACCACTGCTAGGGAAAAAATTCAAGCAATTTAAGAAAAGGACTCAGGACTGAAATGTCTTTGCAGAACTACAATCTGCAAGTGCTGGGCTGCCTGACAAACTGGCTTTTTGTGGCACTCTTGCTGCAACTCAGCCACGTGGCGAGTGACAGCTCAGCTGGGACTCAGAAGCCCCACACTGTTGCAGGGACTTGGACAAAGGGGCCAAGGAGCTTGGTTTATGCAGGGAAGCTTCCCAGCAAAGAGGGCTACTCTGCCAGGCAGACTGCATCTCTGCCACATGTCCCACTGATACCCACTCTACTCCTGCAAGACCTCTGCACCTTTTCTGGCCTTACTTCCTACCTGATTTCTGCTCCCTTCCCATGTGACCCCCGCACGGCAAAGCCAAGAACACGTGAATACTTCCCTTGTATAAGAGCACTTTACAGACAAAGGTATTATCTTCGTCATGAGAGCGTGTCACCAGCATGCCTTTTTGTGCATCAGCTGACAACAGTCTGTGGAGGAGCATAAACATAGCTGCATAAAGTCTTTAAATTCTCTAGAAACACTTCTGAAGAGTATTATTTACACAATGCAAGACAAAAATAATAATGGATTACTACTTACCTTCTAAAATTAAATTCCTGAATTATATTCCCAAACTTTGTACCACATTTGCTACATTTAGAAAGAAGTGAAAGAAGCCCTAAATATCACAATTCTTTTATCCCCTTTCCTTCCATGTTCTATTGTTTCACTGATTTAGAAGTTTACTAAAACATGCTGAGGAGCAACGAATGCAGAAGACCATTGGGGTAACTGTGAACCCACCATTTCATGTGTTGCATTTGCTCTCCCATACAGCCTATGTACTTAAGTGAGACAGCAAATATTTCACCAGTTAAGCAAGTAATTTCTTTCATACAGTCTCCAGGTCCACCCAGGAACCCCCATGCTAACAACTTCTAACATCACATTGCCAGTATCTCAATCATTCTAGGCTTAAAAAAACACCTTTAAGAACCCAAGCATTTTCATGCACTAATGAATGTTAAATAACCACAGAACTATCTAATTTAGCCTATTTCCCATTTAACAGCTTGATGTCCTTCAATTAACGTCAGCAATCTACATTGGAAACGATCTATGAACTCTGAATTTTAAGTGATCCAGGGAAACAGAGCTTCTAGTCTATCTGCATGAATGTTACTAACATCCAGAGTAGCTCTAATGGTTCATCAAGTGCTTATTACTAGTTAGACTGAAGTAGTTGAAGCAGGTGGCTGGGTCAAAGATGAAAAAACAGCATAGCTTGTACCTCACACCACTACTTCATTCCCAGAAAACACCGTGTTTAGATCAGCCAGTCCCAGCTGCGTTCCCTGACTTACCCCCTCATCCCCCCATCAGTCCTACTGAACCAGGTTCAGCTGTCATTTCTCTTAAATCTCATTTCATTTTCTTTAGGAGCACACTTCCTTCACACACTCACTATGAATGAGAACAGGTTTATTTCAGCTTTTCTCTTCTCATCCACTCTAAGTCTCCCCAAAAATACTTTTCCCAGAGATGTTGTAGCCATGGATATATAGACAACCCTGCTCTCAAGCACAAGCAGAGCTGTCTCTCCAAAACTCTGCTTGCCTTTGCTAAACTTTCTCTCTCTCTGGAAATACTCTGTCCCAGCAACAGAATGACATGCTTAGCATAAACTGCACTTCTGCTGCGTTTTCCCAAGTAGTGGATACACAGTCATCTGGCTGGTGGGCCCTAAGATCTGCCTACCCTGCCCATCCAACCCACAGCAGGAGCTCAGGTACAGGTCTAAAGTGGACTGCCACCCTCCAACAACTAGAAACATCTTTTCTCCCAGCACCGCCACAATCAGGAACTTAGGAAGGTGAGACAGACAGACCTAGCGAGACATCATAAAGGGCAAAAAGGACAGGTCTGGAGCTGGGGGTTGTCCTGACATCAATATAGGTCTTCAGGGGTATTCCCAAAACTGGAATCCAGCCCCTACTGCTGTAGAGACTAGACCACTCTGCTTAAAATGTTGATACCTCAGCAAGAGTCTCTAGCGTCCATGTAATCCTAGAGTGAAGCTGTTAGGGCTGCTTTGGGCTCAGTTCAGAGCTGATCACAGCCTCTTACTCTTGTAACTGCACAACCTCCACTACCTCAGAGAAGAGCACACTCCTGCTTAGTGTTCTGGGTATCTGTCCTCCAACACCTGACAAACCAGCCAGAACAAGGGCAGTCACAGAACTAAGTGCCAACACTCATTTCCAAAAGGAAGAGAAAAGAAGTAACACCAAGTCCAATAGCTAGTTCAGAGCAACTAAGGGGATACAGTTGAATTAACAAACATCAGTACCTGCTGACACAGGGCAAAAGCAGCAATTTTTCTATGACAATTGCTTTTGTGTCAGGGCAAAAAATGCAAGCCAGGCACAAATGCTAGGCTGCTGAGAGGGGGTGAAGAGGGATGAGAGGGAAGAGAATTTTACCAAAGGGACACATGGCTGGAAGACTTGGACACAAACACAAGCATGAAAGCTTGGTGAACAACCTCCAGTCATTCACATGCCACTTTGAAGAACTGCATACTTAGCACAGTTATTCTTCTTTACCAAGAGTGCCAGCCTAGGAAAGTTGGTTTGGGCAGTCAGGTAGGAGATACAGAGCTTGCTCTACAGCAAAGATCACCTGTGATCAGTTACAGCTGCAGCAAGGACAAAACCTTTCAAACTTGACTGGAAAAGCCATTTCGAGTTTGCACATTGCTTGTCATTTAAACCAGTGTACGTTCTCATTGTACATGGATCCTTCTTCAAGGGTGCTTTGAAAGGCCTGTAGTCCCTTCTCAGCTGCACATGGGGAGAGACAGAGCAGAGCTCCAGAGAGGACACATACTGAGCACAGCAGCATGAGTCTACCTAAGGCTAGCCCCAAGGAAAACCCTGAGGACAAGGGAATAGTTAAGGCTCTCCTTCAGACTTCTGCATGTAACCCTTCCCACGGGCCCCCAGCCTGTGGGACACCATCCCATTAGTAAGTTACCTACTCTTTTCTTCAACCTGAGTAGAGGAAAACAACTTCCACAGGTAAACTCCACATCAACAAATTAGGAAAGAGAATGGCTCATAAAGCTCACCTGACCTGATTATTACCCTTGTATCAATCAGCCTCTGCCAGAAAGTGAACAGATGAAGTTACTGACCACTCAGATGTAACCTGCTTAGTACTATGCCACAGGCCGATACATGTATTTTTTTAAAAAAATCAATTATATACTCTATCAAAATGCATCCATTAAAGAGACAAAGAATCTAATTATCAGGAGATACCAACAGTTACTGAAAAATCATAACACAGGGAGAAGCTGCCTCTGTACCAAATTCCATTCAGTATTCTCACCAATGATTTAGCAGAAGACAAAACCAGTACCACTAAAGATAGCGGACTGGTAAATAATACCACAGACAAGGCAGAGAGTGAGTGATCTGGGCCTGTCAGAGTGCACAGCCGTCCCAAACAGGAGGTGCAGTCATTCAACAAAATGGAAAGGCAGATACCTTCACTCACACCATGCAGGTCACATCAGGTGTGGACAAGGACTTAGAAGTCAGAATATACAGGCACTTAACACTCGTTTCTAGTGTCACTCTAGGACCAAAAGGGATTGCTCTTTTGATCTACAAACTGGCATCAAGAAGATTTACCTCTCATGAGGCAATGGTGTTTATTGTGGTTTACAGACTCCTTAGGGCACTTGAGAAAGCAAATGAAGAAAGGGAAAGCTGTATACCACTTCTAAGAGATTTGTAAAAGTTATTTAAGAAAAGCCAGCTCTTAGGAGTTGGCTTAAATTTCCTTTGCACCTGTCTGTACCTTCACCAAAAAAATTTTAAGGGTTTGCAGATAAAAAAATTTATGGAAAACTCCGAACATATGGCATTGGCATGCTCAATAGCGAGACTCCGCACGTGGTTGAGGTGTCTGGATTTTACAAAGCAATACAGCAACACTGGAAAGGTACAGAAAGCCACAAAAACTACTCCCAAGAGAAAAAGTATCTTACACTATGAATCTCAAAGGGCTCAGCTGGCTTCATTTCTTAAAAATAATGTGAGGGGTAAGACAATTACAACACACAAATCCCCTCACAGGGAGGAACTACTGGTTATGAGAGGCCTCTTTAATCTAGCACAGAAAACCTAACAAACCAGTTGTTGGAACCTAAAGGCAAACTGAAAGCAAGGCACCTTTCCCTCCCACACACTCCTTTCTAGTTTGTTTTTAATTAAAAAGCACCAGCAGTAGTGGATCTTCCTATCTTCAGATCAAGTCTGGCTGCTCTTTCTTACTGTTGCACCTAAGTTAATTGTGTATTATTAGTACATACAACTTGAGACTCTCTCAAATGCCTAGAATATACAGGAAATCAAACTAGATGGATTTGTCTTTATATTAAGGATATGAAACTCCAGGCTTCATCAGGTCACCAAGTTCACAAGAAGGCTGAGGGAACACATGAGAATGGGGGAGAAACATGGGGATTCAGGAGTTTCAGCTGCCCTCAGAATTAATGGCAAATGAATTTTAAAAAAAAACCAAAAACAAAACTTACAAATTACAGTTAGGATGCTTTTTACATTTCTTGTCAAGATTTCAACTTTTTTTTTTTTCAGAACATAAGAGACTGAAGTTGTAACAAAAGTTAAACTCTCTCTGATCACTTGGATTTACAAACTGTCCTCATTAGATATATTTTTTTTAGTTCACTTCTTCCACAATGACAGAATATGTATATACAGCATTCAGTGTAAAAATGAAACTCGGGGTTAGAGAAACCACAGAGTGGAAAAGACTTTGGAAAACACACACAGTTTAGGTGAGACAGTCTAGCTGCTGCAAGTAATATGAGACACAGCTCACAGGAGAGTTTGGGGTTGGGGTATTATTTTCTATGAGGATTTTGTCAATAAATGGGACAAGAGATGGCTGGGGATTGGAAAAGGGATTGTTTGGTACTCCTCAGGCACTGGTTTGAAGGAGGCAGACACGGGAAGATGTTCCTAAGGGTTAGGACATTAAATTGGACAGTTTAAATTCTGAGTAAAAACTACTATTCAGACTTCTGAAAAAGCCACTGAGTTAATCCTGTGGTATTAAAATTATTCAGTGATTGTGAAAAGAAATCCAAAGGAACACTATGCACCAGAAGAGCCTTTTCTTTCTCAGTAAGCTACATTATCTGGGCACTGGATATAACCCTGCCCCCATAACAAACTGCCTGAGACACAGATGGTAATCATGTCTGGGCAGTATCAAAATCCCAAAGCTGAAAAACAAAAACCAAAACCCCAAAGGCTTTGCTTTCTCTGCTTACTTCAATAGGAAATGAGTAAAACAAACCACTCCCTTGTGCAAATCCTCATCCTCCTAGCCTGTTACACATACCTGCTCTCACAGACACTCAACTCGGGCAAAGGCTAACAAGAGGTTTGTCCCAGACAAGCCTTTTTCTTACAATTTGCATCTTTATTCTAATTGCTGTGATACAACAGCATCAACTTCTAATCATCTGCCTTAATACATGCACGTGCTTCATGTGGACACCACAGCCAAAATTCAGAGCAGGTCACAGACATGTAAAGCTTGTTCATGCTGCATATGTGAAGATCTGTCTGAACAGCTGTTCTGTTATCCGCCATAACTGGTTTGCAGGTCAAGGCAAGTCACTGCATGCATCGGCCCAGGCCATCCAACACCAATATATGTTCACCAAACCTCAAGTCTGTTCTCAAAGTCCCCTACGAACACTGAGCGGAATTCCTCCTGTTTCCTCTTCCCATTATATTAGCACAGTTTTTAGGCCAAAGCAAGATTTAATGTGGTCTAAGTGATCTGACACTCCATGGTAGTGTAGGAATGTCAGGGATAACAGCATACCATTTCTGCCTCCAGCAGACAGTAGTACAACCCTGAGGGAACACACAACAACTTTAAACACATCAGCAACTTCATGCCAGAGTAATAAAGACTGAAGTAAAGCACCAAGACACTGGTTTTTCTTTGTCTGAATACATATATTGCATAGGTGATTTTTTTTTTTTGGCACCATACAGACCAGACCATGCATTTTGCTTTTCCTTTACAGAAACAACAAAACACGTTGATTTCTTGGAGACAAGAGAAACAGGTCTTACTCCAAAGAGCTCATGTCAGATGGGGCATTTAAAACCATTCAAATCACAGTGAGATGAGACTCTGCAGGTAAATTCAGCAATATGCTTTCCAGAGCAAGGGTCTCTCCCTTTGGTTTTACTTGCTAAGCCTTATCCCGGCTTACATCTGCCAGTCTACCTCCTGAACATCACATTAGTCTTCACAAACAAGCAATATAGCCAGGACAACCCCAGCTTACTCTCGGTTTCTCCCTTTCAATCATCGTAAGATTTTCTGACTGCAGAGAGCAAGTTAACTGCTACAGAAAACTTTAAATAAATTCCCCACAAAACAAAACAAAAAAACCCCAAAAAACCAAAACAAAACCAGACCTTTAACCTGAGAGATGCAGACTTCAATCTGTTTGCTGGATGGTGGGCCTATTGCTTCATTGCTAATTTAAAGACTCTTCTGCAGCTTCAGCATGTCCAAATCTCTTGCCACTGCTTATCCTTGTGATTCAATTCTCTGACTGACTGTCTCCAGTACCCTAGCATTTTGTGGAAAGCTTTCTCTTACAACTCTGACCCAAGAATGAGCAGTCATGAGCAGTCACTCAGGCAATCAGTCTTTTTCTAGCTGCAGGCTATCTTCTATCTTTCCAGAGCTGGTAGAATACCTCACCAATACCGCATATTACTGTTAAATCATCAGCTATACCGATGGTTTTACCTGTGAAATCACAGGTTAGATTTTATACCATTTTCTTAAGGCATTTATGTAGCAACAACCAACAAAAATTCTATGAAAAAATAATATACCCTCCGCATTACTTCTCTTTATTCATGGTTCAGACAGGGATCATTAGTTTCAAGAAAAAAATCAGTGGAAACAAGGCAAAGCCTCTAGTAAATGTTTTGATGTAAAACCACCCCAATCCCCACTCCCTATAACCAAAAGCCGCATCTTAAAACATGGAATAGATGAATGTGTTTGAAAGTTCATGGTGCAAAACAGAGGGGGATGGCAAAACCTCCTCAGATTAGTCAAAAATACAGCCATCCCACTCTACGTGTGAACACAGTCATCTCCCTTCCCCTTTTCCTCTCTGCTTCCATCCATTCTGCAACAAAATCAATATATAAAGAACAGCAGCAGCAGCTTTATGATAGGCAATCATCCTTTTTGACATCAGTTTGTGATAAGATCGTTGATTCTCCATCTTTAAATTACATCATAGCTGTGTAAAATATGCAGTGATATCCAAAATGTGAAATCTTCACATCCGCTGTCGATACCTCAGCAAGATCCAGACTGCTGCCACAGCAAGCGCCAGGCCTGGCACAAGAATGGTGGCTAGAGGAAGCCCACCTGATTCTCCATCGCCTTGATGACCCACAGGGCCATTTTGTGGCTGCAACTACAAGAAAAAAAGAAGTATTTGTGTCAGAGCCTATCACAGGAAAGCCCCCAGTTCTCTGTCAGGTTCAAGGGATTTGTAAAAGATGTGCGAGACAGTTTCTCCAGGTACCTGTACACTCCACAGAACAGAAAGGACAGTTAGAACGGCTTTGGATGGACTCAGCTTTACCGCAGAGTACCCAGTTGCTACCAGGCACCCTCATGTTTCTCTGTCACTTTGTAAACCAGGACTCTTAACAGCAGAAGCAATGACACACACATCAGTCATCCCTTGACGCACTTCCCACCACACCATTTCCTAGTGTCTTTACCAGGAAAAGGGCATCACTAATTATCTCCAATTTTCTTACCTGCCCTGTACACTGGTCCAGATTTACTCCTTTACTAAGGGAGTATAAAAGGGGCCTCAAACCCACCTCTCCTCACCAGCATGCTTCAGGCTGATCAGTATTTCCTTTGTCAACTTCAATGCTATCCCGGGATGTTCAAATTACAATGGATTATGGATTCCTCTCTTTCTATATCCAAAATGGTCCAGTATATTTAAGCTATAGCAGACAACATGTCACAGAATCATACAACAATTTAGGTTGGAAAAGACCTTTAAGATCATACAGTCCAATCATTAGCCCAGCACTGCCAAGTTCACCACTAAACCATGCCCTTAAGTGCCACACCGACACATCTTTTAAATGCCTCCAGGGATGGTGACTCAACCACTCCCCTGGGCAGCCTGTTTCAGTGTTTGACAACCCCTTCTGTGTAGAAATTTTTCCTAATACCTAATCTAAAGCTCCTCTGGTGCATCTTAAGGCCATCCTATTGCCTGTTACTTGGGAGAAGAGACTGATCCCCACCTTGCTACAGCCTCCTTTCAGGTAGTTGTAGAGAGCAGTACAGTCGCCCCTCAGCCTTCTTTTCTCCAGGCTAAACAACCCCAGTTCCCTCAGCTGCTGCTCATATGACTTCTGCTCCAGACCCTTCACCAGCTTTATTGTTCTTCTTGGGACACACTCCAGCACCTCAATGTCTTTCTTGTAGTGGTGGGTTGCACACACATCTCAACACTAACACGAGTGATGACCTCTGAAGCAACAGGGGAGTTTTGTCTCGAGTAAGATTCTAGCCTCTGAAACAAAATTGGAGAACCTGAGATTCTGTCTTCACAAACAAACCTTTGCCTCACAAGGGAGATCTGTGAGAAAACACAATACACTCCAACAAAACAAAGACCTAGGGACTTCTTCAAACTCACCCCTTCTCTGATACTGTTACAAACAGTTAATGCATGGATGATTACACCTGTGGTCAACTAGACAAGGCCATAGTTCAAACAAAACCTTTATCTATTATTCACAACGAACACCTGGACATGGTATTTTTCTGCCTCATGAAACAGAGAATTATCAATCATAAAAACCAGTCTAAACTGAGACAGAAATAATCCTAAGAAACAGGTAAAACATACCCTGCGCTGAATTTTCAGAGACACGTCACAGCCTGCATTCTTGAACAGTTCCACAGCATCCTTGTGCCGCAAATTCTTCAAGTCTCTGCCGTTGACCTAGTAAAAAAGGAAAAGGAGAATCAGTTGCTGAAGGGCAAAAAGCAGATTTTTTGATGATGCAAGCTAACATAGGAAGGAGATAAGAAACTTCCTCTTTCACAAAATTCTGCATTTGGGGCATGATACTAAAATCAGCAAGATCCATATTCATCCATTCATATTATAGATGTATTTTTATATGTTGAGAGATAGCATGAGAAACTCCAAGCCAAAACACAGAGGTACTGAAAAAAACTACCTAGAAGCAAAACCAGAATATAAGACGACAGTTGCGTCATTAGCAATTTCTTATGTTGTTGCTTTACTGGAAACAAATCAAAGGTATAATTCTCACAGCTAATGAAATTGAAAGAGCAGCCACAGCAAAATTATTATTATGAGTTTCTTTCCCACACTGTTCCCTCTACTGGTCTATCTTTGAAACCTTTCTGTTTGAAAGATTGGTGTAAACATACATTTAAAAGCATACTGATGTAACAAAATAAAGACTTACATATATATATATAGGCATCTACTTTGAAAGTGTTAGGATTTTTTGTAATTTAATATCTTAGGATAGAAGGTTTTATAACCTACTTGATTTCATTCACTAACTGATGATATTCATCCTAATTTTTCTTTTTCAACCCCATTACCCCTGATTGTATGCCCTGAGATCACATCCAATGCCTCCCTTCTCTTGATATTTAGACTCCCCAAACAGAAGTATGTAACTATTAAACTGCCAAGAAAAGATCGGATAATGTTCTCCATTTAACTTGGTATCGTTTTCTGGATCAATAATAGGCTCCAACTACTGCAAGGCACTTTATAGAGGCTAAAAAGATTACATGTGTAACATAATAAGCAAGTATAAAATAAAATTAAAAGATCATGTATCACACTAGGAGACATAACTTCACTCACGAATTTGTAAAGCATATTGTCTTTTATGATTGCCAACTGTCTAAAGAATCAGTGGGACTGAACCTCAATCACTTTAAAAATTCTTTCTAAAAGGAGAAGCAGCCTCTATTATTCCCAGTATGCTGAAATGAAGAGTTTTATGACCTTCAGAAGTTTTAGAGCCTAAAAATCCCCCTGAGCAAAAGAATCAGCAGTAATCACAGCCTATCAGTCAAAAAATGGAAACTTAGAGGTAGAAAACCTGGAAGTTTATTTCCACATGTGTAAATGATGATTCACTGTGAGCAAGAGAAGAAACAGTGGATTCTAAAACCTGGAAGTTTATTTCCATGTGTGTAAATGACGATCCGTTGTGAGCAAGAGAGGGACCAACGGATTCTAAAACCTTAGGCAGGAAAGTCGCAGAGGAAATACAGACACATCACCAAGGAGTGCTTCTGAGACAGATCAAGAAGGCAGAAGAGATGGGTCCACGTGTAGAGGCACTCATCTCCTTAGTGCTCAAAGCTCTCCCCAAAGCACCAAATTAGCTCCTTCATGGAATTTGCTCAGCATCATCTAACTGCATGCATCACATGCCTCCTCTCTGTGCACTGCAATGGCAAACCCGCATCACATCACTGATCACAGCGTTTCAAGAACACATAGGGTGACAGAAGAAAAGGCTTACCGCTAAAATTTTATCTCCTTCTTGTAACCGGCCATCAAGGTAAGCTGCCCCATCCTTTTTGATCCAGCTGACATAGATGCTGCTGTCATTGGAAATGTACGGCTTATCTGTCCCACCAACAATGTTGAAGCCCAGGCCTAAGGTAAGCCAAAGAGAAAGCTGATGAGAAAAAGCTCAAAGCTTCACACTTCCTTGCTGTTGTTGGGGACTGTACCTTCCCACATTGTCTTATTTTCTCTACGATACTAAAACTCCCAGCACACAAATCTGCATCATCCTTTCCAGCCATCACTGTCTAGCAAAGTTATTCTCATGAAACTGGTCTTGAAAGCAGAGAAGAGACACTGAATGCCTGAGGGCCCACATGCTTTATTCCATAAAGCATCCATGAGCCATTTTCAGGTGGGCGTTGGGAAATGCATTTCTAAGACGACAACTGAGCCCTCAGCAGGAATGGAATATGTCTCTTCAGCACAGCATGAAAGCAAAGCATTCTCCATTTCACAGGAGGCTACAGTAAATCATTACCTTTGAGCAACAAGAAATCATGCCCAACAAGCATTTCATGATCTGGGAAACAGAGTTAGGAAAGGCAAGGAGCATTAGACCCTGTCTACAGATGAGGAGACGGGCAAGCAGAGCTGTGCTACCAGCTCGAGGGCACCTAGAACTCAGAAGGCTCCCCTTCCACATCTCAGGAGTTGAAACTGGCACCTCAAAAGAATAAGGTTAGCTTAGATGCAACTACTTCAAATTGTATGTAATCACTTTGTCCTGTTTCAGGAATTTAAAACACGTCAGGAAATAAAGACAAAGTTCTCAGATTTAAAGCAAAACAAAATGGAACACACATACATTAAACAAAACTGATGTTCACTTTGTATTTTTGTTATGTTTCCTATTGTTCTTTAAAGTAAGCTTTGATTACAGATCTCTAGCTGGAACCAGCTGCTGGATGAAAGTGCAGTTAAAGATTAAGACTTCTTGTTTCACAGAAATCCCGAAGAACAAACTGAATTCAAAATCTGAAAAACGACAGGTTACAAAAGCACATTGCCCATGCACATGCAGCTAAGTTTCTCTGTAAATAATAAGTGACAAGGGTTGAGAAAGATTCCCTAAGAAGAGGCTTGCAATGAAAAAAGAGAAGTTGAGGGGGAAAAAAAATATATACAACCAAAGTAAATGGAAGAAGAAAAAACTTCTTTTTTTCCTGACATAAATTAGTCAGCCAAGACCTATTGTCAAGATCAGCTGAAGGCAAATTCTCCCCACATTCAGCCAGGCTGATTTATTTATTTTCTCTTTCTTTTCTACTTCCTCTCAAAGTTAGGATTAGAAAGTTTGAGAAGCAGAGTTGCAAATGAAAATAAAATCGCCTTGTGCCTGCTGGGAAGCAGCATTTTAAATCAGTCATAGGAGATCAAAGGATGTATCAGATGAGTCACGCTATTTTAAGTGTGCATCTACAGCTGTGAAGTAAGGAAATATTAACGGCAAACTTGCTACACCTTTTTTCTTTTTTCTCCCCTTCCTGGCAGCTTCAGAGAAACAAGGAAGAAAACGGAAGCAGCAGCAGACTGAAGAAACACTGACATTTCAGCTATTCTATATCTATCCCAAGAAGGGACAGTTGTGCACAATAACACACCATTCAATAGGAATTAAAAAAAATAAATCCACAATCCTAAAAATTATTTGTCATGAAGCTAATGACCTGAGAACATGGAGAATGAATACTACAGAAAGTACAAGGTTTAATCACTTTTAAAAAGCCAGAAAGAAGGAATCAGGAGTTTCAGAACACACTGATTCTCTACATATAAAGAAAAAAACCCAAATATATATGAAAGAAGTATACATTTTACAAGTTTTCATTCATGATTGGAAAAATGATTAAGTGTCTCAGTTTTCATCAGCAGAGGCAATATTAGATAGGAGCAGATATTTGTGACAAAAAGAGGCAGCAGTTCATGCCCGACCAATTTAAGTATTCACAGGGCTTCTTCACTCTGTCTTTCCTTTCCAGCACTTAAAACTTTCACTCTGACTAAAAATATCTTCCCTATCTTTCCTTGAGCTCTCTGCTATTCTCCTCTTTCCAGTTCATGCAGCCATAGAGACACAGCATAACCGCGAGAAAAGGAGCAAGGGGAAGAAGACGGCACATGGCGCTGCATCTCTTGTCTACAAGGGACCAGAAGTGGAACTGCAAAGCTTTAAAAGCAGGTGCTGGGCTAAACTTCTGACCTTCCCTGAGGCTGCAGACCTCCCTATGCCTCATCTACCCCCCTCCCCGAAACTTCAAAAAGTTCCTCCAAAAGACATTTTTAAAAAAAAAAATGATTGGCAGGATTAGGAAAAGAGAAAATTAATAATGTTACAAATTGAACCAATGAAGTTACTTAGTTTTCCATAAAACCACATTTTTCTGCCTAATTTCAGCCTAGTATCTCAGAAGGAAATTTGAGAGACATACACACAGTTTTGTCACTGTAAATGCATTCCCCCCGTTGGCAAACTTTTGCCAGAGATGTTTAGCAGACGACCCGTTTTAAGAAGTTGCAGTCAGAACTCCAATTACAGAGATTACGGGATCACACTGTGATTTACAGAAAACAGTGCTTTTTTCCTTCCACAGAAATAAATAATTGTTCACATGGCAGGACCTTCAAATCAAGTGACGTAGTTAGAAACCTAACTCTAAAAGTACACAGCCCACCTTAACGATGGGACAAATGCTGCTTATGGTAACAAGATTTAAACTGCCTTGGCTGCATTCAAGACCTGTCAACACTGCCCTTTCAACATCCGCTTCTACCTCCCTCACAATTTTAGGTTCCCAAAAGTATAGAAACAGCTTTCCCATAAAAACTGGCTTTCTTTAGCAAATACTTTTCACTGACAAGCATGGCTTCATTAGCTCGAGCTTGTGGTTGTGCAGGCAGGGCTAAGCAGCTTTCAGACCAGTGGCCGCTTTTAGGCAAGGGTGGCAGAGGGCTGCCTGCTGGGCTCACCCTTTCGGTTGTGATCGCTGGCACAAGGGCCAGGACAGACCCCAGCCCTGCACAGGAACTACCATCACCCCGGAGAAAGAAAAACGGTACACACACCAACAGTGTGGGTGCTGCGGGTTCCTGCAGGGCCCATGGAGCCAAGGGTTCCTGGGGGGCCCGTGGACCCAAGGCCGACTGGCAGCCGCACCCGGCAGCTGTACAGGCAGAAGGGCTGCCACGTTTTCTTTCGTGCTTGTTTTAATTAAAGAGAAGGCCTCGTGCACCAAAGTTCAGCTCCAGCTCCAAAACCTCGCTGGAGCCTGCGGTTCTTTGGAGCCAGGATTTTCCTCCAGAGCTGTAGATTTGGTGCTAACTTGCTGCGCTTCTGAAAGCGTGATTGGAATGGCATCAGAAATTCTGTAAGAATACAAGGGTGGACAGGTGTCTGCAGACTTCCACGAGCGCACATGCTGCTGTGACCGGGAAAGCGAAGCCAAAATAACACCACAGGGGCTGCCCTGCTCCCTCTCCCTCCCAGCCTGCACTCCCGCCACCCCGAAGCCCCTGACGCTGCCCCCAACAACTAGCACGAAGCTGACGGTACAGGGCACGGTCACTTTGAACCAATATCTTTCAAAACGCTCCCTAACGCTGGGTAACCCACACGGCTGAGGGCTGAGCACCTGCCACCTCACTGGAAAGCAGGAGATGGCAGCTCCGGGAAAGCCAAGAGCGAGCCGGCCCACCCCAGACACCGGCCGCTGCCGCTGCTCGTACCGGGGACAAAGCCGGGCCCAGCCGGCTCCCCTCACGCGGGACACGGGCTTTCCCCGCCACGGGCCACCGCCAAGGGCACGCCGTGGCCGGGAACCCCAGGGTTACCGCACCAGTGCCTGGGAGCGGGCACGGCCAGGACCGTCACGCCGCTGCCCAAGCGCCGCCGAGCCCCCCGGCCAGCCCCCACCATCGGGGCCGCGCAGGCCTCGGCGCGGCGGCCCCGGCCCGGAAGGGGCCAAGGGCCCGGCGCCGGGCGGCCGCCCCCGGCCTACCTGAGGGTCGGCGAGTGAGGCTGATGACCTGCTCGGAAAAGCCGCCGCCCGCCACGCTGCCGTTCATGCTGCGGCCTGAAGGTGAAGTCGGCTCCTGGGGCAGCCGCTGTCGTTTCCCCGGCTGCCACCGCCGCAGGGCCGTGCCGCGGAGCGCTGGGAGTTGTAGTCCGCGCCCGGCCGCGCCGCCCGGGGAGCGGGCCCGTCTGCCAGCGCGCGGCCCGGCTCGCCGCGAGCACCCGGGACGGGGGGGGGCGGCTGACGAGCGCTGGGGCCCAGCACCGGCCCCTGACCCCGGGGCTCGGCCCTAGCAGTCGGCCGGGATCCCCCAGCGGCCCTGCCCTCCGAAGCGGTGCCCGGACGCGTCCGGAGCGCGATACATACCCCGGGAGGAGGGCCCGGGAGCCGCAGGGGCCGACGGAGCCGGGCTGCTCCCTCGGACCCCTGAGGCCCTCAGCGATGGGCTCTCACCGCAGCGACGACTGCGGGCCGGGCCTCGGGGGACCGTCCTCGCCTGCCGGGGCGAACAGCACAACGCCTCGCGCAACGCACCGTCCCCGGCTCCGGCACCGCACCGCTCCCCAGACTCGAGCCGGGTTCCTCCTGAAAGGTTAAGAAGCGGATAAAAGTACGCTAGAGTGGGTGTAAAAGAGCCTGCAGAGCCTTAGGTTCCGAACCACAATTAGCACATCGAACCGCTGTGCTGACCAGTGCCGCCGGGATCAGTAGATACATGACTATGTCCTGTAGAAGGTGTTCAGTCTGAGGATTCAGGACATTCCCTCAAAACTCTACAGAATAGATCATTACCTAGCAATAAATGAGGCAAAGTAGTTCAACGTTCCATCTAACAGAGAAGCCACTTGAACCTGGGACTCCTGCACCTCGGGGAGTTCTTGAACCAACAGATTATTGGGAACAATACCGCAAGGCAAAATCTATCCCTATTTATTTCCTTGTTAAAGTCTATCCTTATCTATTTCAGCACATGCTACAAGTGCGGCAGGAGAGGCAACAGGAAACAATGAACAAGGCCCAGTGCAACTGAATCCCCTAGCTGCCTGGCGCTGTTAGGACAGCCACATCTACACGCTGCAGAAATTCCTCTGATGAAAATGAGGACCAGGTGCTCTGGTCTTCAGTGTTACACTACCTTTTTATTCATTCAGTGTTGCAGTACAGATAATCTTCCAATTAATGCAGTCAAAAATACGTTATCTGCACTTCAGGATTCCTGAATTTTACAGGGAGGGAGAAACACAGCCTGTGTGCTGGATCTCTGGACTAGAGGAAGAGCACGCCACGTGCCTTCATGCTACAACATTAACACTTAACTGCTAAACTGAATGTTAGGACACCTGCCTCAGAGGTGGAAGACAGGCATTCAAGGCCCAATTACACCTGCAATGATGAGCAAAACCATGACTTGTCTAGCACAGGAACTATTAAGAAAGAAACAACAGACAACTTGTTCTTGTGAGATGTCAGGTTTGGTGTCACTACACTCCTGACGTACATCTGACGGTTCAGATCTCTAATGCTTACTGGCATGATCCAGCTGATTCTTCTCCTCCCTCTCGCAACCTGAAGACCCTGTTCCCTACAATCTACCTCCCTCTTGAAGGGCTACTCCCTGGAAACAGTTGGAAGGGCTTATGCCACAGACACCTGCAGCATCTCACTGCAATACCTGCTTCTTGCTAATACCTTTGCATGCCACAGATGGGAAATAAATGGAGGCTGCAAGAGCAATTTTCTTCTCTTTTTGTTTATTAAGGAACGACAGAAGCAGGATGCTCACAAACACCTCTCCCCCTGAATGAGAGAAAACATTAGGTGGAGTACATTGGAAGAAATAATTCATTTACACCTGTTTTAAGAAGTTTACATTTGTAAACTGTTGATATGAAGCATAGAAGCTATACCTAACAGATTACCTACTGCTTCAGTTTAAAGAGCTCAAGGTGCAAAGAAGAGCATGCCTTACTGCCTGCGTTTCTTAACTTAAAATACTCAAAGATATCATTAAATGCAGAGTAAATGTTATCACATCAGATTAGAGCAATTCAGAACGTGCTGCGTTATTTTGATGAGTTATCAGCTGGCTCTGCTCAAAGAAGGTTTCTCCAGGAGCACCTGAAGCTACTGCTTGTTGGTCTTCAGCAAGCGCTTTGTGATGGATTTTGACTCGCCGGCTGGCATTCTCCTTCAGGGACTGCTGGCTTTTCCAGTATTTTAAACAACTGTCTTCTTCTGTGGGCCTATCTCCTCCTGAGCCATCCCACTCTTTCCCATTTATAACATATTGTAAGGGTTAGTCCAAAGATACAGAGGGAAAGAAGAGCAAGTATTGTGATTCCTGTTTTCACTCTCTGGGAAATCCTCCTGGCTGGAGGGGGTCCACTGTCAATGCTGCCTCCAAACCCTTCTTGTTCACAATATGGAGGAGCCCAGCCATACCTGCAGTGACAGTTCTTATGATTGTTACACACTCCTCTGTTATGACACCTTGTCACGTTACAGTCGTAGTTCAGCACTGCTATGCTGGTACATGTCCTGTTGATACAAAGCATGTCACTACCACATGGTGTGCCAGCTTCCACAGCTCCTACATCAGCCGTTGGCATCCCTACGTGATAGTCGAGACCCCAACACTTTTTATGTCCAACAGGGGTTTGGACTAGCGTTACATGGTTCTGCAAGAAAGGTAATGTCCCTATGTTTTCACACTGGACCCTACCACATAAGATATTCTTAATACTGCATTTTGTAAAGTGGATATTGTCACGAATACCACAGTTCCCAAACCGGTCGCCTACAGTATTCACTGCTTTGAAGCAATCTAAAGGGGCTGCCCTGGCTTGTTTGCCAAAGAGACGCTGGCACTGTTTACTGTGGGAGGGACATTTTCCTCGATAGCAGTAAGCACCATCTGTGCAAGGGGTTCCATCTTGTATGTACGTGTCCAGTGGGCACTGCGGGGAAGTCCCATTGCAATACTCTGGCAGGTCACAGTCACCAGTACTTGCTCTGCAGAGCGTTCCTGCTGGAAGGACCTGACAGCTCTTGCAGCATTTTCCAGAAGCACAGACTGAACCTGCAGTAAATGTACAGTTCGGGTGGCAACAAGGATCCTTTCTACAGTCTGCTTCTGAACCACAGTCACATTGCTCTCCGCTTTCTACTATCTTATTCCCGCAGTATTCACGCTTCATGGTGTAGAGAGTACCGGGTGCTGGTGGTTGACGAATGCAGGCAGCGCCACGCCCAAGCAAGTCAAAGTAGTCTTTATAACTGCAGTCACTGAACGCATCGGTGTCGGCGTTGTTTTCATACATAATGCATTTCTTCCGTCTGCATTTACAGCCCTGTTTGTCATGGCGCATCCCAAGAGTATGGCCCAGCTCGTGGACAAACGTGGTAACAAGTGAGGACAACTTCCTATCAGTGAAGGACACAACTGCTGACGACCACTGGTTGTCACATATGGACCCTACAAATGCCAATCCCAGGCTCCCTCCAAAGTTCTGAAATGCAAATAAGTGAGCGGTATCATGGCGCATCCGTGGAGACAGGTCTGACTTTCGCCATTTGTTGAAGCCACCCAGTGTCTTTTTGATAGAGTTAGTAACGTTTATAAGGTTGCTTTTGCTCCAGATCTCCAATCCAACAAGAAACAGCCGGACAGAAAGCTGTTTATAAAGAGCATCCCCAATATTGATGACTTCTATGACTTGCTTCAAGACTTCGGTTTCGTTCCTGCCCGACTTCACAAACCGCATGTTGTCCACGACCACTACCAGCTTCACATACCTGGCGTGCGTCCACCAGTCCTTCGGCATCTCCCCCTCTTCTGCCTGGGGGACCCTGAACCAGGGCAGCAAAGTGTTTTGGTGCTGCAGCTCCTCCAGGGTCAGCCCACAGGTAGGGCGCCAGGGGTCGTTGGCCGCCTCCATGCGGTAGAGGATGTGCCGGAAGGCTGGATCATGGGGGATGGGCTCGATCTCATAGGTGCCATCCTCCATCCAGAGCACACCGCGGAGGCCGCTGCCACAGTTGGCGAGGGCCACCAGGGAGCCAGGACTCCCCTGCACCTCGCCCTGGTAGAAGCAGTTGTCGTGCACAAAGGGGTGCTCCTCCCAGGGGGCCCCGTCCTTGCCGTAGGTGACCAAGGTGAAGGGCTGGGAGACCAGGCCCCGCCTGGGCCGCACGCGCAGTACCTGTGGCCGCCCCGCCACCTCCAGCCAGTAGGCCACGGCCAGGGGGTCGGTGCCGGCGCGGGGGCTCATCTGCCTCGGCACCGTCATCCACATGGCCGTGACACGCAGCTCCCCGGACAGGTCCCCTGGCATGGCCAGGCACCCCGCCAGGCCCAGGAACACCAGCAGCACCTGCAGCGCTGCCATTGCTGCTGCCCGGTGGTGGCGCATTGTGAGGGGATGGGGCCTGGAAGGGCCCCGCCCCCATGGAACCACCTGAGGTCACAAACCGCCTGTTGACCTTTCAGGGGCCTGAAAGGTTGCCTAGAAACATCCACCCCCTCCTCTTTGAGCACCTACAGAACCTCTAGCGGGGAGGAACAAAAAAACTGGCTCACCACAAGCATTTTCAAATTAATGTGTGTTTCTCCTGAGCAGATATGGCGAGGAAGGCCCCAGCTCAGCTTCACACTCCATGTCACGGATGTTTGCATTGAGGAAAGGGATCATTTCGTTAGAGCACAAAGGAGAAAACTGTTTTAGTAGCTCAAAGGCTGGCTTTTGCTTTGCTCACTTTTCTTATTAACAGGTAATTTTAGGAAAAGACTATTCCAGCTCAAAAGAGTATTCAGAAAAGCTTGGGGTCTGAAATGAAAAAGCACAGAAATACTAGTCTCCCAGCTGGTTACCAGGACACACCATTCCTTGGCGCCCTTTCTTGGCATGCACCTTACTATAGCTACTACAGCTATACACATGCACACCTACACAAAAAAAAAAAAAAAAAAAAAAGTAGAATCAGGGAGGAATTCACTTCCACTACCTTCAGTAATTAAAGCCAAACTAAGAGTACCTCGTATAAAAGCATAAAGCCTACCTGCGCCACAGCTGCTACATACCTACAAGGTGCCTTTATTACATCACTGACTTAAACGGCCTTTTTCCCGCAACACGACCCTTCTAAAGTGTGAGAAACAAACAAACAGAGATTGGCTTTTCGCTAAGTGCTGTGCTAGACAGGTAACAAGCTGCCCTGCTCGGGTCCAAAGTTCACCACGAGGAAGATAGCTGACTTCATCCCTGCACGACCACCAGAGGAACCCCAACGACTGAAAAGCACAAGCGCAGTGGGGGTGGAGTTCTTTAAATCATTTCAAGGAATATGTATATGGCTGGTGCAACCTCAATGGTAGAAGTAGATCATATTTGAACCTGTTTGGCGCGCCTCTGACTACGCGCCCAGTGCTGCGGTTTTTGCTCTTTGACCTTGCCTCACAAGAAAAGATTTCCGAACCTACCTTTGGCGGGTCAGGTATTTATAACAAAAGGTTTGTGCTTGCCAGAGCACTAGGAACAGAGAGCTTACAGGTACACCTACCGCTTGGCTGCCACCCCTGATTTAGGGAACAGCTCCATCAAGACACAGCTATATGACAGCGATCTGGATTGCTGCGGTAAGACAGGATCTCCTGTGTGGCACAGCTACGTGCACTGGGGTTTTGGCACGTAGCGCTGGGATTTGACATAGCCACAGCTGTTGTCTTTTGGGAACTGTTCACAACTTTCTTTTCAGCAGTGAAAGCACGTCTGGGATGAAGTCCAACCTGCCACGTGGCCCTTATCCCTCTCAGCTGCAGGAAGTGCATGCTCTCACCAGCCCGTCTGCATCTCAGGGATCCTGCCCTTTGGCACCAATGCCTGGGTGCTGACCATCACCCTGGCACGGGCAGGAACACTTCACATTTCAAGCTGCCCAAGACAGGCACTGCCCCTTGGGAGGCTGAGCAGTAAGAGAAGCTGGCATAATGCTCAGAGCCTCCCGCTGCTGCCTCATGCCCCAGGGCTAGTGGGCTAGTACCCTGAGCCAGGCACATGGCAAGCCTAAGCTACAGCTGTGGAGGTTACCATGAGCTGTCCGAAGGGGCTTCAGATTCTGTGAATTGGCACCTTGTTTATTCATCGCAAGCATGGCCAGCATTAGTAGTGTACATCTTGTAACACAGTACCTCAGATTAAAAGAATGAAAACAGGAGGTCACCTGCTTCTGTTAGGATCCATCTAGAAAGACTTTTCTAGATACTCATGAATGTATATTGTTTGAAAATTACTGCTTTACCTAAAAGTGAACAAACTCATGACCTGTTAGCCTTAGATCTATTTTCTTATTAGTTTTTAATTTTAAAATTACAGAAACTATTTTCCATGAAGTATTTTATGTGCCATTAATTGTTGACTAATTGTCCACTACTCTTCAAGTATCAGTTTTGCATTCCATGGCTGTGAACTACGTCAGATTATGTCTTTTGAAATAAATATCTCAGATCACAGTAACTATGACAGAAAAATCCTATTACATAATCTTTGTGTGCAGTGTCTACAGTGCTATTTTTAAATGTGCGCTTCTGCTGTGTGATCACTCCTTAAGTTACAGAAAAGGCCCTGCTAAATCAGTCTGTCAACTTGCTAGAGAGACAGGTCTTACTTGCTCCCAGAAGTTGCCTACTCATTACTTTATATTAAGATAAACATAAGTATATAGTTAGGACTAGAAAGTTCTCTGGTTCCATTATTGAACTCAGGGCAGATTTTTCTTGGGCAGAAGTGTCAACATAAGTTTGCAACACTGCACTGAGCACCTAAGCAAGCCCTTCAGCATCAAGGTTACATAAAAAGAGATGACACTTTTGTGTTCAGGTTACCAGAGCCTTGCACTTCTGTACTCTGATCAGGTAAGGATCAAAGTGGAGGGAGGGAAGAATTTTCGTTATATGACAAAGAACAGGCTGGAAGAAAAAATGACTGACCTTACAGTAGAGCAGGGGAAAAAAAAATACTGCAGAAATCCATAGCTACTTCAATGGCAGAAACATTTGTCTGGCAGCTGTAACTGGCTTTCTCATGACTCATCAGTGTTTTTCAAATTTTTTTCAATCTTGTAGCCCCCTAAAATTTCCAGTGAAGGTGTATGCACCTATGGAATTGAATTCTACCAGCAAGAAGTTTACTTTTCTCACTGTTTCTCACTATTGAGTCTTCAGGAACAGGACACAAAACCCCAGCAGCCTTGTGGATCACAGGTTGAATTCCACTGTCCTAGCAGAAAGAAATGAAGCCTTCTAATTGTTGAGAGATCAATAATGCATCATAACTCACTCCACTGGGAAAATTTCTCCTCACGACCCATCCATCTATGATCCACATTAGGCTATGAAGGACATTTTTTCACATAGTGACTATTTGTTCTCTGCATGATTACAGGACCAAAGCAACACTTCATCAAAAATACACGTTCCACTCCAAGAAAAAACTGTCTTGAACCTTGAATGCCTAGCTGTCATTATGTGGTTTGCCATTGCAAAAAATAACAAAGAAAATACTGAAAAAGCATATCACATCAGCTTTTGTTCAGAAGCCAGCTGTTGGTTCAGTGAAGCCACAGGCTATTTGCATAACCTATGTTCACCATTTTTCTCACTGGGAACTTCCACGTCTCAAAATAAAGCTAATCTCTCCCCTTTGCCTTGTCCCTCTTACTGCCCATACCCTTCTAACCTTGCTCTAAGTACAGCTCGCTTTGGCAAACAACACATACCGACTGCCCAAACGGCATCTAACCTTCTTTGCCAAGAAAAGGTTACCAAAATACAGAGTATTGGGGGCAGAGCGACAAAGAATAATGGGCAAGAACAACACATAGCCTGGTCAGACCTTACTTTAGTGAAGAGTTGAAAAAGTATTTCTGCTGCATCTGAGACACCATTAGTATTACACAGTGAACTGAGGTAGCTAGAGTCCGGCTAGATTTTTGCATGTATGTGTGTATATGTGCACATGTATATATACATTTACACATACCTATCTGTTCATGTGTATACACACATTTATATATGCTTTCAGGCTCTCAGGAGAATGTTTCTAGTAGAGTTTTAGGTCATTTTTAGCTCCTGCTACCCTGTGATTTAGGCCAATAAAAGCCCTTTTGAAGTCTGAATGGTTATTATCTAAGAGCAAAAAGTAGAGATAGTTCTGTACAACCAAATCGCTCCTTTATGCAAAATAAAGTGACACACAGGGCAAATTTCAGAACCGCTTGCTTATTTCCCTTTCATCTTAAGCTTTACAAATACTGAAGGTCCTTTGAAGGACTCTGGACTTCAGTGCTCAGGCTCCAAACCAAGAGGCTGTGTATAAACACTATAGACAAAAAGGCTTCACACACTGGAAAACACTGACTAGAATGTAGCTGCTTAACAGCTTTTGGAGTTTAACAGCAATATCTGAATGTCACTTCAGTAGGTTAGTATCAAAGCTCACTTAACTGACAACATTATTTTTGAACATCTTATCAGCAAGTTACAAGATCAGAAGATATTTCAATCCCTCATTTCCTCATATGGCAAACCTTCAGCACTGAAGGACAGCTATTAAGAAATTCATACGCTCATTGGTAACATCCCTTACTGCTTTAGAATGCAATTCCCTCAGGACAAGATCATTCCCCTGGACGAGACCTTGCATATTCAAATGCATTGTTTCACACATGGAAGCCATCTTCTATCCTCTTAATAGCTTAGACGCTGGCACTTTAACTCAGATGGGATCAGTCCAGAAGCCCATCTTTCTTAATGCCCTCTGACACCAGCCAGTACCAGATATTTCTGCAGAAATCAAAAGGCTCTTAAAAGATGCAGACATGAGGACAGTCTGTCCCTTCAGGTTCCACCCTCATCTCTGAATGAGCTCAAATTCTGAGCGTGGAGCATAACGATTCAGTCTAAATGTAACTCCAATTCAGCTTCATTAACTTGTCCCCCTATTCTTGTACTACAAGACAGAACAAGAGTTCTACTTTCCGACTTGCTTCACAGTATTATTTTTCTTGAAGACTCAAACTAAAGTCTTGGTCCTCCCAGTGGCTTCATAGCAGAAACTTTCTCCTACTCATTTTATTGCCCTTCTTCAAACCCCTCTACTTTAGGGGAATTCTTACTCATGAGCTGTACAACACACTTATTTCAGGTGAAGTCTACTGACTGACAGAATACTTTGCTCATGCTATGTGTTCTGGTATCCATTTTTGACCACAGTTGTATGTGCCTTCAGCAATAAGCAAGACATCTTTCTTCTGCTAGTAATGTTGAATCTTTCCTTGGTGTATAAGTAATTAACTTTTGTCCCTCAACCAATAAAAAACCTCAACAAAACCAGAACACCCTAGATCTTCATTACAGTGCAGCCTAGTTGTCCGTCTTGTTTAATTTTTTCCAAATGACATATAGGTTACTAGTAATATGACTAACTACAGAGAAATTGAGCTCCTTTAATGGCCATTTCCAAGGACTTTATACTGAACATCAAAAATCCAGCAAGGGTTCCTGAGGTTCCTCACCACTCATGCCTCGTTTCTGGAGATCCCCCCTTCCATCATGGGGGTGGGCGAGAGGATAGTTTTTGTGCTTCTTGAACTCCTTGCTTTCAGAGGAATTTCTTTAATACAAGAAAGAGTCAACACTTTTTTGTTCTAAGTGTATTCACACTACCTTGTAATTAATCAATGCTGAATAATTACCTCTGCCTTGTTTTGAGCAACCCAGAATAACCAATTTGTGTATCTTCACTTGATTTAAGAGTTCACACTAGCTTATTATCTACTTCTTATCAACATTTGGAGAAAACAGCTGTTCAAATTTCACCCACACAGTATGAAACAAAGCTAATACACACTTAAGTACAGTGACATATGAATTTAAGATCTGTATATGCATCAACGGCAAACAGCTATTGGCTTATCTACATCTTTAATGTTACAGCTTTGGGTTACAGGACAAAAATTACATGGGTCTTTCCATCATTCAATAGCTACTCAGCTACAGCTGTTTTAAGTTACTGAAACAGAAAAAGCCTCTTATAACCTCAAAATGAATTTGAAACACTTATCTAAGCATATCTTAGTCTTCCTTCCTGTCCACATTGTTTGCTATGTACAGACCTTTTCCTGCTTACTACAGCTTACTACAAGAGAGCAGGTAACAGTTGTGAAAAGAAAGCAAGCTCTTTCAAGGATTGCTTCATACTTCAATTAAAAAAAACAAACCAAACCGACAGCCATTACTTTGTAAAGGATACCTCTAACTTTTGAGAGGGGGAGAAAAAAGGTTCTTATAAGCGACATGTTTAAATAGCAAAGGATACAGATGTCAGTGATGTTTCTCTTCCACTGACTAAAAGGCAGATGACTAATCAAGGTGATCAGATGCAGCAAGAAAATGCTGGAAGCACACAGGAAGAAATTTAGTTGGTATATTTGAGTTAGTGAAAAAAGGAGAATTACAAACAGTTTCACTGAGTGTGCAACAGCAAGACATTTTAGCCTGTTTTATGTCATCATAAATCTCTCCCATAAACCACTAGTTTTATAATAAAAGACCAGCTTAGCCATTAAGTAAAATGAGTGCCCAAGAACATTTAGAGACCGAGAGCAATATGACATCTCATTACACGGAGCTGAGCCTCTGGTTATCAAATATTTTATCTGTATCCCAAGCATACTAAAGGCACAACATTTATAGCAGGCAGCCTAAATCCTTTAGCTGAACTTTCCTTCCTCAAAATAGCACATAATATATTCCGATATCCAAGCAGAAAAATGCTGGCAACATATGGCATATTTGCTACTAACTAAGCAAGCACTGAAGAAAGGCATTCCAGCAGCCAGAAGTTTTATTTGCCAGGAACTCAGTTTTGGGGTTTTTTTAGAGAAGTTTTTTTTCTTTTTACATAGGAGACACAAGGGATGCAAGAGTTTGTAAAGACTTCAGGAGGCTGCAAAGTACGTCCATGTAAAAACCATGCTCAGAAGCCAACATTCAAAACAAGGTGAAGACTGAAAACACCTTCTTTGAGGCAGCTCACATCCTGACAACATTTGCACAACAGGTTTCTACAGAAAAAGCTGTTAAAGGGACTTCAGTCCCTGAATCGTCAGTCTTAGTGGAAGAGTTTAAATATAAACAAAAGGGAGCAAAAATCTCCTGTTTTCCAGGCACTGACTAGTCCAGGTGTGCAAAAACTTCTCCCTTCACTGGAGTCTCATCCGTTTTTCAGGTGGTCCTTTAGTGCCAGCACTCTGCTGAGCATTCTTTACAGTCTCTTTCTCCTCTGGCTTGACAGCTTCAGGGGCCGGTTCTGGTTCCTTCTTGATCTGATCCACTTAAGAAGTAACAGTAAAAGACAGTTAAACCTCCAACATTTATTCCTAAAATACTGTTAAAAGTACTTAGAAAATATTGTTGATGTCAAAGGGGCAAAATTAATTTCAAAGGTATAAGAATAACTAAGGACTAAATTCATACCTATATGGGAAAAAAAAACAGGAATAGATTGAAGAGATATAGTTTATGCTTTTCCTGTTTTGAAGTTGCTTACAATCAACTCAAAGCCTTCACGCACTTCATTGAGCTTGTAGCACCATGCAAAAATCACCAAGATGCTGAACTGACTACACTGCTCCCCCCTTCACCCTTTTCACCTTCCTCCTGCTTTCAAAGACCATTTCCTGCAATACCATTTTACAGACAGAAAGGGCATGAGTAATATACACAGTTTTTCAATTTCACTCTGGCTGCCACAGAGAGCTCTTATCTAGTACTTTGCATAATTAGACAATGCTAGAATTCCTAACCACCTCAGTAGCAACAGCAAGGAGCTTATATGGCAACTGGAAGACACTGCTATATAGAACCTATTTTTTAATTCCTGTGAGAATATTAGAGTTTTACCTGGGATAGGCTTTTCTCCAGGCTTTTGCTGTGGGGAAGGAAGAAAAAAAAAAAAAATGTAACACCACATGAGTGGAATCGAAGTCGTAATTCTTAACCCATCCTTCTATTCATTTAGGAATACAAACCAAGCAACACACTCTTACACATAAAGCAGTTGAGGGTAGAAGGAATCACTAAATACACTTTAAGCAAAATCCAGTTATCATTTTATAACATCCAGGTTTTCCTCTGACAACTGAAAAGCACTAAAGCAAAAAATACAGTTAGCCAGTCTTTCCCACATCTGAGGAACGAACAGTTTTGTGAGATGCTGTAAACATCATTTCCTTTGCTCCCAACCAGAAGACCTGGTAGAACAAATGGCTACTACACATGATCACAGGTAATCACAACAATTTCACAGAATGCCAGGAATTTCCACACTAATTAATGAGCCCCAAAACAACAGAGTAACTAAAACAAAATAGCTGTGGTGGCTTGATGGTAGCTCACAAAGCTTTGTGGTAGCTCACAAAGAAGGAAACTGGAAGCAGCAAGGAAGATCTGATAGCCGACAAGAACAGATTATGATTAGGTAAGTAACCTGTATAATAAAATCTGCCCTCAAAGTTTTGCCAAAGTCTTGACAACTCCTGCAATTACAAAGGGGAATCCTACACTCCAATCAGAGACTTCCATTTCAAATTTATTATCTAATTTACGTTACCATTGTGGGAAGTACACAAAATTCCCATTCAGTTTCAGCTGTACCAGTACTTATGACAGCCTTCAGTTCTAAGTTACAGTAATACTATGGCTTATAAGTGTCATACCTGAACAAATCTGGGTGGAAACTTCTGTCTTAGGTCTAAAAGCAAAGCATCTACCCGTTGCCTTTGGAAAATAGAACTTGGTTCTTCCTTCTTCTTGGCTTTTGGTTTAGCTTTCTCTGGAAGTCACAGAAATGTACAAGAAAACTGTATTAAAAGTTCTTTTATCAGCTCTTTGTTGTACGGCAAGTCAGTATCTGTCTCTCCTCTAAACTTCACCAACACTTTCCCTTTGACATGAGCTATTTTTCTGTGTTCAAGACACATTAAAGACAATTGTTACCTCCTGACAAATTGGTTTTGCTTCTGAAAACGTACTTTGGTCTCCAATGAGCTGAAGAGCTGCCCACTACGTTGACACAGAGCTGACCATTTTCATCTCCCACCTATGCCTCGATGTTCATCCCTACCAGCACAGAAAAGCAAGATTCCTTCCACCTGATACAGAACACTAACTTATAATAACACTATCCTTCAGACAGACACTTAACCTCATCTCTACACCATCCCTGTGCACTGCCTCAAGCTTTTCCCCATGTGATCTTCCCCCGCCAAAGTACACAGGCGCAACTAGGAATCATACCTCGTTCTTCTTGATCTTTGAAATGCCACCAGTAGCCCTTGGATGGGTGATAGCGACAGTAGGACATAGCTTCTTCAAAAGCAGACTGAATTCCGTGCACTGCAGTGAGCTTTCAGAACAAGAACATAAGGCAGTGTTCAGAAATTAAGAAGAAAATGGAGTATAAATTTTTGAAAGCATGGATTTTAAAATTAGTATTCTATATACATTTTTGTTCTGGGAAGGGAACTTGGGACATCTAGTTTTGGATCAAGACTGTCAACTCTTTAACAGGTTCTTACAAGGCCTCTTCTAGAGTGCTTTTCTAAACTGACTGAGAAAAACGTACAAAAGCAGTAGTTTGCCAGAACAGAAGAAATCAAAACAAAACCGAGGATCCAATTTAAAAATATCACATCAACAATAAGCCTCATTTAAAGAGAAATATTACACTACCTTAATATTCCAAAGCAACCTTTACTGAACATGTATTTAATTACTATTTCATATATTCTTGTCATGTAATTTTTCTTTTGATTATTCAAACCTCATGCTGTTCCATCAATTGTGTACCTTCAGTTACTCTGATCCTTCATTCTTAAATAATGTATCCTACTTTTTGAACCATACTGCATTCTCTCAGGATCTTTCATTTCCATATGGGATGCACACCATGTTAACCACTGGGGTTTGTTTTAAGTTACTGTACACTAAACAAGATCTTTCCTCAGAACAATGAAGGAGGGATTTAAACAGCTTGGGGAACAACAAAAAGTAAAAGCAGATGTATACCATTTTAGATCAAATGCACAGAACACTTACAACTCTGGAGTTAATGACAGACCCTAAGTCAGGTGCCTGATAAATCACTCCAGCAATAATATAGTAGTCGGCCAATGGAATAACTGTGAGGAGAGAGAAAAAAAAAAAAAAAAAGACAGGATCAATTTAAAGCTCTGGCTGAAGACTGTGTATTTGTTGCTGAATTTCAGTAGTAACATCAGAAATTGCTACACTGATCTCACCACCACATTTTCTCTTTTTAAACTTTTCCTTCAATGTACTTTATTTACACTTTAGCCACAAACCAGTAAGGGATAAAAAACAACAAGGTCTGCTTCACAGACAGAAAAGCATCAACTTTAACCCCTGCAAACAAATAACTGACCTTACAAGAGTTGGTGTTTTTGGAGCTACACAACAGGAGTCAAGTGAACTGCAGTGAAGTAGTTCTGTTTGCCTTTGCTACCAGCAGAAACCCACAAAAGATCTTCTGGCCTCAGCTTCCTCCAACTTGTACTGTCCTCCTAGTTAGACTTCCCAGAACCAACGGCAGCTAAGAACACACCGAGCATGCCTTTCTAAATTAATGAGGTTTTGCCAGAAGAACAGATTACCTTCCAAAGGCGTTTGCTAAACCAGATTTGGAACCTCTACTGACCGATCAAAAGTTCTTGTTCATGAAAGGCGCATTGCAGAGGAACATCACAATTACCTCCATAATACTCTGCCAAATATTCTTCAACCGAGAATGCTATCAGCTTCATGTTCCTCAGGATCTTACCTGTGCACACATTTGTTCCAGTTCTTCCATCTGTATTAACACATTCTGTCTGAACGTTTTTACTGACAGGACCCAATTCATCCAGTACTTGCATTTTATGAAGCTTGGACAGCTGCCTAAATTAACAGACCAACACAGCTCTGTGCATATTACAGCCAGCACCCGCTCCTCCTCCAGAGAAAGAGGATTCTCAGGATTTCCTTAGAAGTGGAATAAGACACAGAAGAGCAGCTATACTGTCTCACTGCTCTGTACCAAAGCAGTCTACTTCCCTAGACAGGTAACTCTCTCTGATCACTGGATCTCAAGGTTTTTCCAAATTAACTTCAAACAAGCAAAAACTCGGCTTAAAGAATTTAAAATATACACTTAAAAAACCCTGACACATAAGTCATACCACAGGCCTGCACCAGCTCTATCTGAGGACTCAACACTAGCTGTGAACTCATTAAATTTTAGTTTTCCATCCCCAAATACACTAATATTTGTACCATGATAAAATGAAACACATGGGTAACATCTGTGCTAGGGAACTATGCGACTCAGTCAAGGTACCTAGAATAAACTGTACAGTCACAACAGGAAAAATGTTACCAAACAAGTCCCAGTAAAGTTCCACCAAACATACATGCACATTACAGCAGAAGTCTGAACACCCATATTGTAAAGTCCCAACTCTACTTTTCATCTAAAATTGTCAAAACAGGAAACTAAGGGCTGCACAATATTTCCATACTCACCTTTAGAAAGCTAGAATCAAAACCTTTAATAAAAAAACTTGAAAAATTTGTTGAAGAAGGAAATACTTCTTTTTCAGTATGGAACTGCAATATAAAGAGGCCATTATCTGATATAAGCAAATAAGAAGCATTGCTAGACAATGGCAAAGTCCTGCACAAGACCAAAATGTATATGCAGAGCCTAAATCACCAAAACCCAAAAAAGTTAAGAAATATCTACCATTAATCCTGCCTTTCTTTTCTATAAAGCTTACTCTGAAATAACCTGTTATTTTACATATACGTACAATAAACAGGGAAGACAGTCCAGTAACTATTGAAATGTGGCCTTTTAATTAATCACACGCGCAAACACAAATTTAAGAATAAAAAGTACTGAAGCTAGTTGCATGCAAATGAAAAAAAAAAAGCCAAGAAATTTCATTTAAAACTTGGAAAGGTCATCAGTGACACTGTAAGGAGTGATGCTGTTGTCACAAGATTCACTCACAATTCCAAAATACTCTGTTCTCAGAGGAATAACCAAAACAACAAGCACTTGCACTATCTCATGGTCACCTTTCACATGGGTCGTCTTCTACTGACAAGACCCTACTCAGCAGCATAACCAATCCACAGCTGAAGGTGAAAATAGTGCAGAATAACTGAGCGAACTGTAGTCAAATAAGCAGTCAAAGAGAGCAGAAGTGTGAATGATCCCTCTCCCTAATGGAAATCATGGTTCTCCAAAATAAATAAAACACATACTAGCCACTTAAGCTTAATATGAGCTAATCATCTGATCAACCCCAAGCAAGGACGTTGTTAGCCTTATATTCAAATAATTAAAACCCTTGCACAGCCTAAAAGATAAATATAGCATGGCATGAATTATTTTATCAGTTTCCCATGGCAAAATAGCTCACACGGTAGCACTTTCTCACTGCACTCTTCATATTTCACCACAAGATGGCAATCCCTCCTACCAGCACGCCAGAGGTCACTGCCAGGCAAAGCATCTTCACCCCACCACAAAGCCTCATACCCTTCAATTTAGATCTAAAATAAAGACAGAAAAGGGGAACCAGAAGTGCCTAAACACAAATTAGGAACAAATAAAAGCAATTAACTGATCGGCCTTCTCAACAGTGACAAGAACTGAGCAACCTTACCTTGTGTTGGTGATTGTCTTTGCTGCTTTCGGATAATGAAGAGAATGGGCTCTTGAGCATGAAGAAGGATGTACTCCACTCCAACCATCTGGCTGAAAAAGAAGCAGGTGGAATAAGTATTTTCTTTGAAGTAAAATCTATAGGATGCAAATAGCTACCAAAGGGCTTGGCAGCGAAGGGATGAAGTTCTGATGCTTTGGAAGCTCTTCTATGTAACGTGCAGTAAATGAAGGCACAGGATTTCCTGAGCTAGCTATCATATACAGAGTTAGAACAACCTGACACAACATCTAAGCAGAACGTGTTAGCAAACAAATAAAGAGCAAGAAAGATAATCTATCATCACAGACAAAGGTCACAAAGATGTGCCCATCTGTGTGTCTGATGTTAAAGCCTCTCTGCAACCACATCTGAGCACAAGTGACTTTACCAATGAACTTTTAAGTCAGCCTGCACACTCACTATCATATTGTGAAATCTTTAAATAGTTCTCAAACATCTCATTTGTGCTTGGTGTAGCAGATGGGGAACTGCAAAGAAAGTTAACTTGCACATGCTGCGATCTCATTACACAACCATCTGCGACTGCTTTATTTACAACACGCACTACTTTTATTATCCATGCTAAAAAGCCAGTTCTTTGGAGGAATTACATACTAATTATGGCACATAGCCAGCGAGATATGGAAACACAAACTATTTATGAACTCACAGTATCCCCTAACTAAACCCTATTCACCACAGAAAAACATTTAACTACATTACCATTATTCAGGTTCTGTTGAGCTAGGAGGATGAGCGAAGACAGCTTTTCTAATTCAGAGAAATATCTAAAAGGTAATTTATGAAACCTCAGAATATACATAGAATCCTTTATGCTTAACATTTCCCTGAAACGGCATAAGAGGAAGCAGAAGACATCCAAATACAAAAAAAGCTGGGCTCCTCGGCAAGTGGTAGAACTAAAAATCATGGAACAGAAGTTTTCTAGCATACTTCCATTCAACCATCAAAGCTTCTGGATGGAGGGACAAAGAACACTGCACAGGAAACAGTTCCAAACTACAACTTACTTCAAATGGTCCAAGGTCATCCGCTGCATTTTGACAACTTCATTGTTACATGTTCGGTCATAGAAAGGGTTACTTCGCTCTGAGAAGTAGTCCAACACACTCCCATTGTTTAATATTGGGATCCAGGAGCTGTCAACCCAGGAAATTCCCAAGAGATTATCTAGGAAGAGAAATCTACACTGAGTACCAAAGCAGCCAGAAACACTACAAATACCTCCAAGAGTAAATAGCCACCAGTTAATGATTATAGCAGGGGAAGGAGGTAGAACACAGCCTTACACAAACGAGTTCTAAGTAAAAATAGGTTTCATAGAGTTCAAATAACAATTGATATCTTTTAACCTTCTGCAGTTCTGTTGTAGGTACACAACAGGAATAGTCTTTTTATTATTGCACTTTCCTTTCCTTGACTACTAGCTGCTGGTAGACATTTTTGTCCCAAGAATGTGAGCAGGGTCTGTGTGCACGTGTGTGTGCTGTGTTGGCAAGAGTTAATTAGCTCTGATACTGTATATAATATTAGCATAATACATCTACTCAGTATATTATATACACTTTATTTTATGAACCATAGCATTAGCTGAGTAGAAAGACAATCCAAAGCATGGTTCCTTTTGAAAGTTAGGTCTCTGGTAAGTAAGTTGAATTTACAAAACAAAGTTAGAATCCATTAGAGTGGGGGGATTAAAAAAAAAAAAAAGTGATGCACCCCACACTAAATCTGAGCCTGGTCATGTTTAAAACAGTTTATTTCTTACAAAAATATTTTCAAAGCGTAAGCTACGATGCTGCAGAACAGGTAAAACACTATAAAGATCTATTAATTAAACCAAGAGTTTTCTTTTGCTAAGCCAATGAGTAAACTACCAAGTAAAACAAAATAGTGCCATTGGTAACTTTTCTAAGATGTTCTTTTATTAAAATACCTATCACTATGACATCACAGCAGCTGATACTGTTATGTTTAAAAGATTATTAATTTTTGATACGGATGAAATTATAATAAACAAAAACCCCAAAACAGCAGACGGAAAGATGCTATCTTTGGGCAGATGTTTCCCAATAGACTTCAGCAACAGCTTCTATTCCTGACTCTACAGTTCATCTGCCAAATTGCTTGCAGCAAATCACTTGTTCCATAACTCAGCGGGTATCACAGAAATCTAACATTAACAATTACATAAAAAAGCAAGCTTTATAAATTAAACACACTGTATAACCTGCAAATCATTATATGTCAGTTAAGTTCCTACAGATTTGAGGACATTTGAATTAAAATCCCTGGATTTTGTTATCATACTGCAGCAAAATAGAATTTCTCCAGCAAACCAGAGAGATCAGTGTCAACAATCAATTCTAGTCAACAAATCTGATGTTGAAGATTCATGATCTTGAAAACCATCCTGAAATTCATCCATTTTAAGTTGCAGCAGCAGCACACAGAATTTCCAAGACACAAGAAAGCAGGAAACAAAGGCATGCAACTGTTTAGAACTAAAAAACACAAGTGATGAGAACTCACTGAAAACTTAATGAAGAACTGAAACTTCCTTCTCATGGGAACCATTCCCTTACGTTCATGCACTATGTACATACCCAGAACTCCCACTTATCATTCCACTGTAAATATTTTACTTTTGTGACAACTCAGTGTGCTCAAGGATGGCTAGCTCAGTTCCAAAAATGTCAGCTCATATACTATATTAGCAGCTCCTCTGAGGAGCAGTTAATAAAGTAACACTAGCTGCCCAGCAAATCAGGAAAAATGCAGCATAAGTAGTCATGTGTAATTCATTCTGCCTCGTTAATCTCAGAATTGCCAGCCTAACTTTTGTAGAACGGGGCAGGGGGGAAGCCTAGAGACACACATGCTGTTTCACATACACTATTCTCTCTCTTCACTATAAAAAAAAAAAAAGGGGGGGGGGGGGGGAAATCTCAAACACAGCACTAAGATCCATTATTAAGCACTTAAGTTGTGTTAGCACCGATTATCCTAAAAGCCTTTCAAAACCAAGAGACAAGCTCTCCTCACCACCACCACCAAAATCTTAAGTGCTTGCATTCCTGCCATAACAAATTCTCATATTACACTTCAAATACAAACTTTTCTTGCTTGTATGATTAGTGATAACTATATTTCTTAACAGCTGTATCAGCCAAGCTTCATATATATAGATATATATAGCTATAATTCTGCATCATAAAATGGAATCTGAAGTTGGACTCTAAGGCTCAATTATCCACAGCTGCTTAGTGCCAGTATTTATAATTGCCTTTATAACTAGCAAGATTGTTCTCTTAAACTATTACTGGAAAAAAGGGGAGGAAGAACAAGACCAACCACGAACATGACACGCCTGTTGTTCTGACTAAGAGCAGCATATTTCTGTTTATTTTGGGTAAAGAAAGGATGGGGTCCCTGCTTCCCTGTTCCTTTTAAAAAGAGGACATCTTGTTCAAAACATTTTTTGCAGAATTTGCATCACAGATGCAAAAGTAAAGTGCTTGTGACAATCCTGCCAATCTGCCATGAACATCAAGACAATCTGGGAGACAAGCCAACAAACCATGGCAAAAAATAAGAGGATAACAATTCACACAATGTGCTGCACCTGGCCTTGCCAGCTCGATAGTCTAACACTGAGCTTTGACAAACTGAGGAACAGTAAAATAATTTGACACTTCAAAAATAAAAGTAGGCCTCAACATCTACTTAATATACTGAACCATGTCAGATAAAATACTTTAACAGAGCTTAAATGATTTGGATTAAAACAGGAGGTTCTCACAACAGCTAATCACTTAATACAGCACTCTCATTAACTGTCCACGTAGCTCCTTGCTGCAATCTGCAACAAAGCAGTCAGAAAAGCAAGCAGGACTGTAAACAGAGTTAGACTCTGGATAAAAAGGAGAAAACCTCTGTGGCATTATCAAAATTAATCCCTCAAGAGCTTTCCGCAACTATCTGCTCTTGGTCATTCTCTGAGACACTGTCACACAGGTTTTCGGTGTGATTCCACTCGACACCCTTACGCAGAAAAATTATTTCCTTTCTCATACTCTCTCAAAGTTCAAAATCTTCACAGCCATTTAAACTGTACTTTGTCTACAATGTAAACCTTTAATACTTCATTCAAGTATCACCCCGTCTTCTTCATAACCTTCTCTCTTTCTATCCATATCCCTGAATTCTCACCAAAACCTTTCTCTTTCTCAGCTACCTCACCTTTCTTCCCAGCTTTTCTAACACCTGCCCTGCCTCAGCCACCCGAGGCACTGTTAAGATGTCCAGCCTAACTCACTGCTTTGGTCCCACGCCTGCCCGTGATTCTCAGAGCTCAAACTCTTTTTTGGCTGTTCCTTTACGTTACTGTCTCACCCCGGGACCATCCTAGCCTGCCTCATGTCCAAGAAAATTGCTTTTTGGCCAGCTTTTCCTCCCAGTTCCTTCTCATGGCATAGGTGACTGAACTCTCCTGTGCAGAGTTTTCAAAGACACACAAACGAACTCGGTAGCTCCCGTGCCCCTACCGAACGCTGATAAAAGAAGCAGCTGTACCCCCCCCGCACCTTTGGCCACACCTCATCGTCCAGTAACTCGGCCGCTCCTCGGAGCAAATGCCATTGGCACCGCCACCTGCAGCCAGCCAGGGCGGCGGCCGTCCTCCCTCCGCCCCAGCCAGGCCGCCGCGCACTGCCCCGCGGGGGGAGCTCGCCCCTTCGCGCTCCCCGCCCGCCGGCGGAGCCCGGCCCAGGGCGGCGGGCAGGGCCCGTAGCTCGACACGGAGACGGTCCCCCCCGGGCCCGGAGCCGCGGGAAGCGCGCCGCGCCCGCCAGCGCCGCTAGCGGGGAGCCCCGAGCGCCCGCGCACCCCCCGGCCGTACCTCGGATGTCCACCGCCGCCATGGCCGCGCCGCGCACTTCCGCCCGGCGCCTGGCGGGGGAGGCGGCGAGGACAGGAAACGGCGTAGAGCGGCGCCAGCGACGGAGACGGGAGCCGAAAGCGGCGCCGGGCCGGGCGGGGCGGGGCGGGAGGCGGGCCCTCCGGCGACGGGGCGGGGCGGGGCGCGGCGGGGCGCTGGGCGAGGGTGGTGGCGGGTCCCCGCTCGGCGGGCGGCCGCTGTGCCGGGAAGCGCAGGGGCGATGGGAGGGTCACGCTGCCCCAGCCTCCCGCCGCCACCGCAGCGCCACCTGCTCCTCACCCGCGAGTGTCGCACGGCCGGAACGGCGGCACGAGCGATGGAAACGACATGCGTTTCTAATGGCAGCTCAGAAGCGGGTACACGGGCGTTGTGCAAGCGGTGCCACCTCACTGGGCCCTCTGGCCACTGCCGGTCACTTCCAAAGCGAGAGAGATGCGGGGTCCCGCCGCGCGTGCCAGCGTCCTGCTGGGGGAGGGGGCAGCCCGGGCGCGGGTGGCGTGGGGCGCTTGTCACCGCAGCCACCGCAGCGCAAGGGTCCTGCCCGGGGCTCGGGCCCGGGCACGCTGCGGTGGTGTCGCTGGCCGGCCGCGGGGTGAGGGGCAGCGCTCGGGGGGGGCGCGGAGTACGCGCCCGCTGGCGATTAACGGAGTTTTGACGGCGAGCGGGAGCCGCAGCCGCCACCGCGCGGCACGGCGGGAGCTTGCGGGGTCGGGGGGCGACCGCAGGTTGTCGCCTCTTGTGGCACACCGGGGTGGTGACTGGTAGTGGGACCGCTAGGGACACGTACGGTGCGTGCAAAGTGCGGGCAGGGGCATTGCCGCCGTGTCGGGGCGAGCGGGCAGGCCGGGGGAACCAGGGCTGGTGCTCGGGCAGTCACAGCCCGTCTGCTCCCGCACCGGTGCGGCAGCAGACGAGCTGTGACACTCTGAGCACACACCGGCCCGGCCCGCCCAGGACTCCCGGCTCAGTCGGTGTGTCGGTGTCACCGTGCAACATGCCAGTATACTGGGTTTGTTCTCTGTGGCGGGGCGCTGCCTGCAGAACACTCGCTCTGCATGTTTCAGGCGCTGAAAGATGTCAAGGTACCAAGGAAAGGTTACAAAAAGCGACGAGATCAAATAGTTAAGGCAGAAGAATGCTGCTTCGGAGGCCTGGACTCTTCTTGCCCGTGATATCCATTATATTAATAAAGATTTTTTCAACCTAACATTTCCGTTGCCCGCTAATTTCAGTTGCTTGTTTGTTAGAGACTGGCACCAGGGATCCGATTTATGAATGTGCTGAGCCCTCGCTGCCAGGGAAGTGATGGTGGTCATGCTCTGTGGGTTTTATAACCCGCTGCACTCTGAGAAGTCAAGTTCTCTGAAACCTCTCTCACTTTAAGCACCCAAAATAAAATTTTTGTAATCTCTGTGCCTCAAGGCTGCATCTCTACAAGGGGGGTGATAACAGGTCCCTTAGCTCTGAGCGGTTTATGAAAATAAATTTAATAATGTCCGTAAAAATACGATGCTGGGGTGGTTAGCATCATGAGGAAATGGTTTGCTTCATGTGCAAAAAATAAGGAAAAAAGATTGAACAGTGGAAGAAAACAAAGTAATGAACAGACAAGCACTGTCCATCCTTAACAATGAATACAGAAGACAACTATGAAAACAGGGCACTTAATAGTCTTTAGTGGCACAACTACATTAAAAAATCAAAGCTAACCTTAATTTTCCAATTTTCTCATTTCTGAGCGCCCGTCTTTGTTACTGAGATAATATTCTGCAGAATGTACTTTTCCACCAGGTAATTCACGTGGGTGCATGCTGCAGATCCCCATTCATTAGTTAACTGCTAGTTGTTAGTTTCTGCCTTTGCCAAACACATCTCTCTAGCACTACCCACAGCAGAGTGTTTCCAAATAATATTATGATAGGTTGCCATTCTAGACCCAATATTTAAATATCCCTGTCACAAGCAATCCTCCCAGAGAGCAGAAATGTCAACAGACAACAGCTACCCTTCTGAAGCATCTCTGATGCCCTGTTTCATTCTATTTTTGTGCAAACCATTTCTCTTCAGTTGCAAATGGGAACTCAACCTTCATTTTAATTATTCATGTTGCCCATCTTTCCTGCTGACTCTGCACTTCTTCTCAGCAAGTGTGTCTTCAGAGGAGTGAGGGGCTGAAAAGCAAAGACTCCTGGATGGAAAATAATGGGGTTTGATGGCTTACAATAAATCTTCAATTACATGGTGAGACTAGCTGAAGCACTGCTGGAAAGAATTGTTCGTCTGCTAACATTTTCACCTTCTACTGCAGCATAAAAGTCTAGGGCTTCTTCACTAGGCTTCCTCTAAAGGGAGAGTCCTAATGAGTATTGCAGTTCTGTCCTTGTTAGCAGGAGGTGTGGATTACAGATGGAGAGCTAATGAAAGCTGTCGGGTAAAATCAGGAATTAATGCACACTGCTTTTAATGTCAAAGAAAGTCACCTTAAGCAATGAATATTTACTTAGACGTATTATTTCCATTTGTGTGTTCTAAAAGCGCATCAAATACTTGGATAAAAACTGGCACCTTTTCATGCTCTGGTGTTTGGATGCCATTTAGTGTCACACTCCCCCCATGGAATTATTTTAATGTATTTCTCTCATCAGAGCTAATGAGGAATCTCATCCTATGATGTTCCCCTCTGCTAGGCACTACATACATATACCAAAAGAGACTGCCCCTAATTTACGGTGTCTGTCATCTCCAGTGGATGCAGGATGGGTAGCGCTGAGCACTCCAATCACGATGTAGGTACAGTGGGACACTTCCAAGGACTCCCTTTATAGTCTCAAATAAACACAGCTAAATTGAGAGGACTACATCTACAAATGGAAGGAAAACCATCTTCTGTGCATATCTCTAGCACTCCGCAGAGACTGAACAAATAAACGAGCCATACACCATCAGGTGGAAAGTATTGTATATGTATCGTTATCATTGTAACTCTGGGCAGTTTCCAAAACATTGGAGGCTGCTGAACAAGGAGATCATCACAGCACTTTGGATTCTGCCAACCTGCATTTGAACTCTCAGATTAATAGCAAAAAGCTCCAAGTCCCATTCCGTGTTCCGGGCAAATCTAATTCTGCTGTGAAGCACAAGGGAGATTTAAATTCCTATGCTAATGCAAAATTGCTGGGCTTGAATTACTTACGAAATGAGCTATTTACTACCAGTTTTATAGTAAATAGGAATGGCAAAATGTTCTTTTAAATTATTATCTTCTGGTTTTGGGGAAAGACATCATAAAATGAAAAAGACCAATGATAGAAAATTATAGGCAATGCAAGGAAAATGCTGAAATCACAAAATTTTAAAGAGGGATAAGTGAAGGTTTGAGTGGGGTACTATGAGTTCACCTCCCTTATTTTGTTTTAACATTTTTGCTGGTGAAGTTTCCTCCTTTCTACCCTGAAAATAATGACAATGTTACCAGTATCTTCAGGTGGCACTACACATGCAGTCATTGACAGAATAGCTTCCAGTAGGCCTCAAAAGCCATCGCTGAATCATGCTTTAGAAACCCATAGCATGGCCAAATTGCAAAATTCTGGTTTTAAAATCCTTAATCAGGCACTTTTGCTGACTTCAAAGTCTGTTAATTTCTCCTTTCGTTCAGTGCATCTGCCTGTACTTTTCTTTTTCCTGAGATGCTGTTTTCTGCACAGTTTTTATAAATACTGCTAATCACATGCATTGATTACAGAAAAAAATAGCCAGGCTTATGTGCTTTTTTTTTCCTCCTGGAAAAATGCCACAGGGAAGATCTAACTAAAGTGGCTGCAACGATGGCTGCAGCTGGTTTCCTCTTCAAAAGTGTCGCCCCCCTCCCCCCGCCCCCATTGCCCTTAGCTCTGGGTTGCAAAAAGCGGATAAACAGGGGGACAGTGAGAAGAGTGATGCTCCTGGCATCCTCAGAGCATTTTGATACATTTCATAGTGCTTTATGACAGTCTCCCATTCGAAGGGATGGGGAAAAGAAGGTAAAACTTTCCTAACAGTCTAAAAGCTTCATGAAAACAATTAATCTCCCAATAAACCCCAAAAGGCTATCTGTCAAGAAGTAAAGATGAAATGTTAGGATGCCACATGGCTGGTAGCAACTGCAGGCAGGAGGGGAAATGAACTCCCAAGCAAAGGAGCGCCAGCTATGTCATCTCGTGCATGGCCACATATTAAAACCACACTGAAGCTCCACATGCCGGCTTTTGTGTTTCTGCAGGCATCTCTGATCTTAGCATCTCTGCTGCTGCATTGGCATTATTAATGCAAAAGCCCATGACAGAGAAGGATGCAATGAGTCCAACAGGCAGGTGTTGGGTGACCTAAGGGGGACTGGTGGGAGAAGCAGAAGCTGCCCCATGTCCTGAAAGCTGCATGGGTCAGACGCAGACCAATGTCTGGGAAGAGGCAGATTGAGCTGTCAGGTAACCCTGGAGTACAGCCTCCATCCCACACAGCTTTACTTGCCTGCATTTGCTTGCTGAATCAGGATTAAACCAGTGTTTTATTTCCACTCAGTTTCCAAAGGGCAAATCAGGGCCCTGGATTAGAGCCCTGGCCCCGCTCACTGCTGATGAGCGATAGTGTCCACAGACAGCCAAGGTTTTCACAGGAGGGGGAAGGGAAGAAAAGCAAAGCAATCGCCTCCCCATGCACCCTCTTTATTGCACATGCCTAATAATCTAATAAACCCAGTCTCTGGACTGCACCACAGATTTAGCGTTTGTAGAATACCCCTCAGTAAGCTTTGAACGCCATCATTTTAATGTGGGTTGTAAACCCTAATATGGCCAAATTGCAAAGTCCTTGATTTTTACGCCCTTAGTCAGGCACTTGGCTGATCTGAAAGCAGTTTTTAATAAAATAAAGAGTCTCTCTAGTCTGATGAACAAAATCAGGATTTTCTTTCCTGGTTTACTGTACTTTCTAGTAAAAACCAGGGCAATGAGCCCCGTGCTACCCAGTGGAAGGATGCAAAACATCAACAGGCTGACCAGATCAGGAAGTGAAAAGAAATGCTTCATTTCAGTGTTTCAAGGTTGGTGAGAGCTGCAAAATCAAACAGGCATCATCCATGGCAGAACAGGAATGAAACTCCTAAAAACCTCTCTGCTTGAACAACCCCGGGCCCATAATGATGCTTAAAATAAAGGGGGTTGTTTAATTTCAGTGAAGAATCTTCATCTCTGCTCTGTACTGACATATATTTTTTTCCCTGCACCTTCCGTCTACCTTTCCTCACCTGCTCTGAAATCTTAATGTGCTCACTTCATCCCCGCTGCAGGCGCCGCACTGGCCAGGCAGGTCCCTAACTGGATCCCTTCTTCCCTGCTCTCCTCTCACATCATGTTTTTACTGGTGTCTGTTGCCTGGTAACCCAAACACCTCTGCTTCCTTCCCAGGAATTTTACCTGTTCCCCCCTGTCACATTGTGAGTCTGACACATGGCCGGTGGGGGAAAGCCCTCCCGTTGAGTCAGGAGGCTGGGAAAGGATCCCCTTGCTTTCTAAACTCCTTCTCAGAGCGGAGCCCAGGTGTGGCTGGATCTGACCCCAGCCTCAGGCTTGGGCAGCAGTTTAGGGTCTAGAGGGCTGTGTGTGCAGCCGCTCTGCAGCGGCAGCCTCTGCCTGTCAGAGCCCAGCGTAAGGACTTTCACTGAAAAGTTTTTGCAAACTTGAAAAAAAATAGATGCTTTATTAAGGTGACAGGTATAACAAACTCTGAACTGCCACTTACTGCAAATACACTTACTGCAAAAAATGGAGTTTGAGTTAAGACTTCAGCACTTTTTGTAACAGTGTTGTCCCGGGCAATGCCTAGGCACAAGCCTTACCAGGAGGAGTCGCTCCTTTATCCAGGTGGCTGGGCCCCTCCCGACCTGTCTGGTGGTTGGACTTCTCGTCCTCAAAATAATAGAGGATTCTAAAATGACAGATTTACACTTACGGTGAGGTGGGACTAAGTCAATTACTGTGTGCCAACTGGCCCTTAACAAGGATCGTCAATTCTGGAAGGTCAACGGGACCCAATGCTTCAGCATGGAGCAGGCAGGATTCAGTGCAGATACAGATTTATGGTACAGATTTACGGTTACAGATGTGCAGGGGGCTTCCTGGCCTTTCCTGAAGCACCACCTGGCTGTGAGCTCCCCACCTCACCCCGGGCATTGCTCAGTCGGGTTGCTGGTTACACTGCACGCGTTACCTGTTTTGTGAGATAAGCACACTGCTCAAGTCCAACCCCCAAATCCACACTGAGCTGAGCCCCATCACTCACTGCTAGGCAGGATGGGGGGGAAGCACACTGCCACACCCCCCAACATGCACTGATAAAAAAAAAAAACATTATCTCCACCCTGACTGCTGTGTTCCTTCTCCAGCTGTGCCTCCACACCAGGCAATGCTGAAGGCAGACAAGTCACTCAGGCACTGACCCCAGGCTAGCGATCTCCACGTAGCCAGAGCTGCTCATCACTGGGCCCAGGGGGAGAGAGGGAATTAACGCTGATAAAAGAGCTAACCCAAGGTGGGGAACTTGGCCTATTTGCTGGGCCTGTGAAAAATGAACTATAGCAAAAAAAACCCCACTCCTTCTCTGCTTGGTAATACTGCATTATCAAAGGTTATTTGTGAGGTAGTTGGACACTGTTTTTGGGAGAGCAAAGTCCTAGTTTGATAGAGGTGGCAGAAGTTTATGGGGGCCTTTCAGCTCAGCAGCTACACAGCGGCTTTTGCCTGCTTAGTCTGCACAAGGTATTTTCAGAGAGGGAATTTACTCAGTTGTCACAGCACTCTCCAAACCATTAAGCTGCAACAAGGTCTTTTACCATCTCATACCAGCATACTCTTCATGCCAGTCCCTCTGCTGCCTTCTCCTTGTCTCACCTCATCCAGGGCACATGTTCTGTCTACTCTTGCTTCTTCCTCTCTCCACTTCTTCCTCAGCTGCTCCCTCTTCACTGGCCGCCCAAGCCCTTACCAGAACCAGCCACAGCTGCACCTTATCTACATCAGCCAACCCACCGCCCCTGAAGCCAGCCCACAGCTGTATGTTATCAATGATAATTAACCCAACTTCATTCCTCTACACTCGGTCACTGCAAATGTGTCTGAGAAGGTATGGGTTCCCCTTTCTTTCCATTCAGAAGCTGCTGCACAGACTATCTCTTTAGGCTTCACCTTGTTGCCCTATAGCCTCTAGGCTACAAGATCCTCTGTGGGGTAGGAAATTACTAGTGGATCAGCGCTCAGCATGGGCTCTGGGAACTAACAGAGGGTCATAAGTCTGCTTGAATAGCTCTGGACTGCAACTTGCAGAGAAATCTCATTCTCAGGACCATCCATCCCTTCTCCTGCAGGAGCAGCAAAATTCCTATCACAGGCTGCATTAAAAAATGATGGATCTTCCTCTCCAAATACAGATTATCTCATCTTTGGCTTCAGTATGGTCCCAAAGAAGCAAGGCTGATGATCCCTTGAGTATCAGAACAATATCAGCCTATCATGCTGGTGCTATATTCTCCATCATCAGAGACTGAGATTAATCTTGCTGTGCCACTTCACAGAAACTTAAAGAGGCTGTACTTGTGACCCTACCCTCACAATGTACAAAGCTGGAAACAATCTAGCTTAGCAGAAGGACACTGTCCAGTGCATTTTGCACATAAGAGAAACCTCCATCTGGGGATATTCTGCTGATCACATCAGCCAAGAGTGAACCAGTTGTCTTTTACACCAGACTTTGATAGGAAAGAGTAGGTTAAATTAATTAAGCTTACATCACAGAGATTCAGCATGTGTTCCAAACAAGTGACAAACCTCCACTGATACCAGAGCTTCATCTGTAATCGAAAGTACCACAGCATCTCTCTGCTTTGCAGATTATCCCGAAGTCAGTAGGTATGTGGCAACTTAACAGAATATGGTGGCATAGTTGCACACCCAGTAAGGAACTAGTCATGTTCTTCTATTGGTGTGATGAAGAGTGGAGCAAGGACACTTACAGATTAACAAACAAAAGATCTTATTTGATCATTCCTCCCACTCCCCTCTCCCCAGTGTTTTAAATATCCCCTTTGCTGAACAAGAAAAAATCAGAATACCGAGGCAGGAGATAGATTAATATAGCTGATCTATTGGAGTGAAGCCAAAACAGCAAAGCCAGGCGTGTGTTTCTATAGTACCTAGTACAGTGGGGCTCCACTGGGACTCAGAAGCTATCATGATCCAGTGATAAATAATGGTAATAAGAACACCAGGAGAGGAATACAGTCAAGCTAGATGTCCTACAAATCTGTCAAAAATTAACATTTACCATCAGCAATACACCACATGACTGACCTTCATAGCTAATTTAGTGCCATGAAGTATATATTGTTGTCTGAGGGAACAAAAGGCAAGACAGAGCAATGAGCAACCTCTATCAACAGGGCTGTTTCTCCAGGACAGGCTTCCCCCGTATAGGACAAATCAGCAGAAAAGTGTTTCATTCACATATAGAGCATTGCATCTGTCAAAAATTACATCTGTAAGAAACTGCATTTCTACCCAGCAGAAAACACCCTTACATAACCAGCCTGGGCTCTGTACTGAAAGAGGACATCATGAGCCTCGCCAAGCTACATGATCTCATTCACCCAGCCCCAAAATTACCCTTGTTTAGTCTCTGTCACTTTACCAGATCTCTCAATCGTGTTAAATTTCTTTTTTATTCCAAGTTATAACAAGATTTGGATTAAAGAAAGGTCAGGTTATGCGTTTCCTTGCCTTTGTAAATCCACTATCAGAGCTGTGGCAAAAGCAGTATCTTTCACGCTTAAGGTCCAGGTTGACTGGAGTATCTTTTCTATCCTTATTATCCATCTATGCAACTCACTGTGGTTGTTCCTTTCTAAAAGGGAAAGGTGACTGGAGAGGAGCGTCTTATGGCTTATAACTTACTTGCCTTTCAGACGAAACCTTGGACTCCATTCTGGGCAGAATAACTGATCATTTCAAGCTGTATCTCAGGTGAGTATCAAGGATACAGAAGCTGTAGCCTAAATTTTTGTATTGCTCATGTATTTCTACTTTCTCACCCGCAGTGGATTCTATAGCAGATCAAATGTCTCCTCTGCCTTTGAACATTTACAAAAGTGGATGTGGAAAGCTGTACTTATCACACATTTCTCTCTCTCTGTATCTCATTTGTTTGTCCCTCATTATTAAAATTCATATGTCTACCTATGTCTTATAGTCATTATTTATCATATTTATATCAGTACGTTTTACAATCTCTTTCAGTCTGTCTATGGGAAAAATACATAATATATTAAATGTAGTAAACTCTTGGGTTTCGCCCCAAAGATCTCAGGCCCTTCAGGTCAGGAGATGTTGACTTTCCCATTTGTGAGGACTAGGTTTCTGAAGCCTGACTGCCTTCCAGTGCTGGCAGAATGGAAGTGACTATATACAGTGCACGCTTTCCAGATCGTAACTGTATGTCCTGGTTTTGACTGGGATAGAGTTAATTTTCTTCCTAGTAGCTGGTATACTGTTGTGTCTTGGATTTAGTATGAGAACAGTGTTGATAGTACAGGGATGTTTTAGTTACTGCTGAGCAGTGCTTACACAGAGCCAAGGCGTTTTCTGCTCCTCACCCCACCAGTGAGCAGACCGGGGCGGGGGGCACAGCTGGGACAGCTGGCCCCAGCTGACCAGAGGGATATTCCATACCATATGGTGTCATGCCCAGCATATAAGGATGGGGGAAGAAGAAGAAAGGGGGACGACATTCAGAGCGATGGTGTTTGTCTTCCCAAGTAGACATTACGCATGATGGAGCCCAGCTTTCCTGGAGGTGGCTGAACACCTGCCTGCCCATGGGAAGTGGTGAATTAATTCCTTGTTTTGCTTTGCTTGTGTGTGAAGCTTTTTCTTTACCTATTAAACTGTCTTTATCTCAACCCACGAGTTTTCTCACTTCTACCCTTCTGATTCTCTCCCCCATCCCACCTGGGGGAGTGAGAGAGCAGCTGCGTGGGGCTTAGTTGCCGGTTGGGGTTAAACCATGACACGGTACCATCTCCCACACCAATTTTCAGTGAAACAGCTTGTCTCAGTGGCATCCAGAATCTAGTTCTCTGTAGGAGCTGTAACCCTAAGACCTCAGTCAGCTGAGCAAATAAACACTGGATTTATGAGTGCAAGAGTATGTCAGAATATCACCTCTCAAACACCGTGAAATAACCACCACTGAAGCTACAAAGATGTTGCTGCTTATCCAGTCTGTCTACACAAATCAACCTTTTCATAAAATATTTGCTATGATATAAAAGTGACCTGCTTGCTTTCAGTCTATAGAAGACTGGGTATTATACAATGATCTAATTTGTAAAGTAAGGATGACATTATATAAATTCCTATATCCTTAACGCAGCTCAAATATCTCATTTCAGCACTCATCCTAATTTTAAAGCACTCTTAATGCATATGGTAAATACTCAGACGCAATTTTCTAAGTATTTTTTCCATGCTCATCATATCTTCATTCCCTCATTCCCTAAGAAAATGCTAAAAACACATCATGCATTTAAAAGGTGGCTTCACACATACGCTGTTATTGGCCCTAATCCCCAACACCCTGTAAGAGATGCAGACGAGAAGGCTCACCCCGACAGGCGGAGCTGCGGGACACGTCAGTGGGGCTGGGTCATTGGGAGAAGCGGGAGAAACATGGGGAAGAGAGGTGGGAAGGTAATTCGGCTGAGGTGCACAAAGGTGTTGCTAAGAGGTTGGACTTTAACCTTGGGCCCCTGTCACCTGTCCTGAACCATGCTCCCAAAGGTTAATGCCCTGGCATGCCGCAGGGGTCAGTCTCGGAAATGAGCAGCTTCAAGAGCTCTGTGCTGCTCATGAGCGGGTCTTCACCCATTTTGTGTTATGAGCTGACAGGTTTGTGGCCGTGCCTCCCCTTCCCATGGGTACCTCTCTATGAAGGGCATCACCTAAGAATAACCTGAGTAAACTGTGGCTTACACAGAGCCCTTCACATCTAGTAACTTAAGAGATATATATGAGTTATTGTAGGAAAAACGCTTAAACACAAAGGAAAAAGGATAACCAATAAACTAATCCAAATTCTAAATGGGTTAGCAAATAAACAATACGAGGACAATTGCGACATATCCCATTACTCCCAGAAGACTGGCCCAATTCCCACCATCCCCAAAGCCTCCCAGTACAGAATGAGCCATCTTGCTAATAAGGTCAAGCACAGCTTATTCTTCTAACTGCCCTGCATTTTTCAGTACTGGTATGTCTAAGTCTAGCACTGTGATCAGATGTGAACAGTCAAATAATTGTGCAACTTCATAAAGGAAGACAACAGCCTAGTGAGAGATTTTTCTAGGCTGATCCTTATGGGCAAACTGTCCTTAATTGAAAACCAATGGACTAAGAATTAAATGAAATCCAGATAGTGAAGCCAGTGGGTAGTTGATGGGAGATGCAGTCAGAGAAGCAAACAGAGGCATGGTCAATGAGTGATTTTATAAATCTATATTAATACAGATACTTTCATTTTAGAGGAAAAGTGTCCATTTTCTTTCTGTTTAGCCAGTGTATATTTGGTTAATATAAATTGTGAGAATAATGAAGGCAATAAAACCCTGGTTTCAGATGAATTCCTCATACGCTGCACTTGACCTCTGCATGAGAAAATCCTAGAGAGCTGCAAAGTCTGTTATCTACTGTAGATTTGGCAGGTTTGCAGACAGGCTCTCAGAAAGTCTGTCCCATATGCCCATGTACTTCACTGGTATATGCACAGACCTCTGAATTTATGCAACAGGGATTTTGCAAGTCTATCTTTTGTAGAAGGGGTGTCTTACTGACTTTGCTGGACCAGATCCAGCCCCTACAAGTTTTTGTCCCTGTTTAGAAAAAGAGTTTTCTCCTTAACCACCTTTCTCCACTGTGCCCATCTCAGTAAATTTGATTACTCATTAAGGAACAGTATCTCCTTTTCTTATTTGTAGAGATCCACATCTTTGGAGTCTTGACTACAGTCCACCTCTGGTGCAATCTGGGAAACAATCAATGCATGTCACTTCACAAATTTGTCTGAAGAAAACAGTGAGTTAGGCCTCAGACAAATTCTGCTTGCTATTCCTGTCACAAGGATCACTAAATAAAGGGTGGCCATTTTTTTCAATTAACTTCTGATTAAATTGGCTTCTCCAGAGAACAGTCATCTCAATACCAAATCCTACCTGTAGAGTGATGACAGATAGAAGGATTTTGCACATTTTGCCTGTTTATGCCTCAACATGGATTTTTCACTGCCACCGACACTTAGCTTTGCTTCCTCACTCCTGTGCTGCTGGCGCTTCTCTTTGTCCCTGCTCTAGAAATCCTGATTTGTACAAGTGATCCAGCCACCAGCTCATCTTTCAAAGAAGTTGCACCAGCTCCATCTTCAAACATCATTGCTTCCTCACTGAAATGCAAAGGTACTGGTTTTATTGTAGTATTTTCCATTTTTTTCCTCACCCATGACATCCTTTTAGTTCATCTTTTCCTCTTTCCACTCTTTGTTCTTTTGTATTCTCACTGCCTCTGATTTCAAAGCTCCTGTTCAGCTCCTTCTCTGGAGCATCTATCTGTTGCTGTCGAGACCACTGATTCCCCATTTTTCAAATACCTGCTATAGAAATAAATTATATTTCTATAAATATAATTTATATTTATATAAATTATCTATATTATCTTTTATATATATTATATTTATATATATATTATATTTATATATAATATATATAAATAAATAAATTATAGGAATAAATTTCCCCCTTTCTCTACCTATCTGCCTTGAAATCATGCAGTATTTTACAGAAACATTGGATGGGAATAGAAAATTACTTCAATCATCAACATCCAACATTAATCAGGTCTCTATCTCTACTTTTAGTAAATACTATATATTGTGTATACTAAAGCTTTTAAATAAGACATTATGAAGGAGGAAACACATTACTGATGTAGCAAGACAGGAAGCTCATAGATGTCACCCAAGTCAAAGGAATTTTCAGCTTTAGATGCTTAAAGCAGCCATTTCCCATAGTCCTCTGGCAACATGTGATATATTTTTGAATGACTTGCATACTCCTATCCTCTAAGGCCAGTGCAGGATAGAGAGAGAAAGAGGATCATGAATATAGCTTACAATGGCTCTCTTTTTGGAGGCATTTGGAAACACTGCATTGACGTGACCTTTTTTTACCTGGTGTATTCTGATGAAATGCATTTTATATTGCCCTAACAGTCACATGCAAAATATCCCAAACTTTGTGTCATTTAACGTTTTATTACCTCAGGGACACGTACAAGATACTTACTCCAGAGCAAAACTGACCTGTGTTACAGCTTGCCCACATTTTGGATGGCCTAATTTAGAAATAGCCCAAATACAGCTTCATGAGAGTAATGCTGAAAATTATGAATTATAATGACAACTGTTTATTTTAAGAACCAAAGTCTTTGGATTGTATTCCCATTGCTGCTGATTTAACTAATGACTCTAATTCTGTGTGTGTACATACATGTACATGTATCCATATGCAGGACATGCATTTTTGCATTCACCAAGGACATTTCATCAAAAGTCTTCACATACTGCCTGTCAGTGATGCTTGGGAGCCAAGCCACCAGGCCAAGGAACATTTTACTGTCACACAATATGCAGAAGTGAATTAGGAAATCATAGAAAAGGCACAGAACAGGCCCAAGGCAGGCAGCAACAAAGAAAAAAATCTCAAAACATTAGAGAAAACTCAAACGCCAAGACACCAGGCAAAATCTCAACACCAGGAAGCCTTCCTTTCCTGAGCTGCCACAACACTCCTGCTCAGGGCTAAGGAATTACTGTGACAGCTGTGCGCAGAGAAGTAGGGCCATAAAGACGGCTCTTCAGACTCTCCTTGGGGCAACCTTGTTAATATAAGCTACGCACAACATTTGAAGGGGAAAGAAATACCTTTTCAAAGAGTATAACAATGCAACAACAGCGTGTTGCAGGAACCACTAAATCAGTTTTCTGCAGTGAAATCCTCAGTGAGCTTTGATTAAATAGTGATAGTGCTAATCTCTACGTGTCCACACTTGGGACCTTACATTTGCAATATCACATGGTCCCTCTAAATGAGTTTGAAAGGCTTTCATAGATCAAGTTCCATTAGAGTTTCCCATCTTCTTGCAGGACAAAGCAATGATGTTTCCTCACTTAAGGTTCACTTAAGCTCCCAGTATATGCAGAGTTATACTGATATCACACTATATTGGCCACCTTCCATCACTGCAGTGCCCTGGGAGATGAGGTCTGGCCTGGAAAGCTGCCTGGATGGGGAAAAGAACCATTTCTGCAACAAAAGAAGAAAATCGAGAACCTCACATGTGAACTGCAGGCCTGATGGGACTACGATCAGGCACAGATGGCAAGCCTGTGACCACGCTGCCTGGGGCTCTGTGCTCACCAGACCTCACAAATTTGTTTTGAGCAAATCTGGGGTTGCATGTCCTCAGGAAAACCCCATGTGCTGCAGGATGATAAATGTTGGGGGTGCAGCAAAAAGCATTCCTCTTTCAGAGCTTTTCTCCTTTTTTCTGCTTTCTTGTGAGCAGATCACCCACACATGTGGCAAATGACCTGAAAGATCTCCCGTTTCCGCTGCAGCTTTCACTCAAGTGGTTTCACTCAAGCACTTCTTTAGATACAAGAATCCCCGTGCTCAGAAATGGATCTGTCTCGAGGATGAAGTGAGCCATCTGCTTAGCTGTGCACTGCAGCACCCTCAGCTTGTTAGGAGAGAGAGAAAAGCAAGCAGGATAACTACATCCAAGTGGAAAAGCAAGTGCAAATGCGTTTACACTGAAATTTGACCCAGGCCCTGCAGCTTACACTTTAAACTCAGTAACAGCACAAGTGTATTAAAGGTCAGGAGCATAAAACACCTTCATCTCACCTCTCTTCCAAAGATAGCATAGCTAACTGAGCTGCAGGGCCTGCCAGTCTGCCGACAGAGTGGCTAAGTACTCTCTTAGGGGAGAGTACCATTTACTGCATCATCAGCCACACTTCCTGAAATAGCCTATTTCTCCTTGGAGGCCACTCATCTGATCACCATCTACAACTTGTGGGGACTTTTGAGACCAGACAGGAAAACAGTAGAAACTTTCCCTTCGACATCAGCCCAGTCAGGTATGTCTAGCATGGCAAGAGCCTTCCCAGAGGCCAGGGTTTGGTACCCATCAGGCATGACAAAGTTGGTAGGCACTGAATCTTCACCTTAGTGAAGGTTGCCCCATGGCGTAAGACAATAAAAACAGATGCCATGTGTGAGGCAATCCATGTAAGCCCTGGCTTTCAAAGACATCACCAAACTAGGCACTTTCCAGACAACTTTGCTTGTTGTGAGATCTTAACTCCTTCACACGTCGCTGGAACAGATATTAAAAAAGGCAGTCGCTTCTCTAGCAGGTCTGCTTGCTCTGTAAAATTAGTGCTCACAGTTTTCCTCTTGCAGTTCAGCTGTAAGAAGGGTTGGGAATAGCTGTGCCTCGCACTATCTGGCTGTTGCGCAAAGCAAGCAATTAGAAGCACAAGCGTCCCCATTTGCTCCCACGCTTCATTTTTAATCTCATAAACAGAGATTGAGCCACAAAACAGAGAGAAAGATTTTTTTTGCAAGCTTAGGGGTAGTTAGATGCACGTTTGATGGGTGTCTGTGTGTTACCATGGAAGAATTCAGCTGAATGAAAGTTACAGCCATATGTGTGAGTTCAGCCCAGGAATGCTGATGTTAGTTATGTAGGTTCAGGCAAGTAAGGCTAAATATACACTTATCCTGGAGCGCAGCTGCAATCATTGCTTGATCCTGAAGGTGTAAACATGATGTAAAGACTAGGTAGCAGTCCCAGTGTGGACACTTAAACTGAGCAGGCTTTACTGCTGGTGGTCGCTGGATGGCATTTCTCTCCTGAGTGCCAGCAATTCAAGATTTATGGGGAGTCAGTGCATTTTATAAGTCTTTTTATGTTGTTCAGCAATTCAACTTGCAGTTACACTCACATACTGTCTGGTTAGACTCAAACCCAAGGGACTTAGTCCATGCTTCTGTACAGACCTGAATGCCAAGTGTCACCTGGTCTACCTCTTGGAGTTAAGTGATCTTTACTAACCTTGAACTACTTGCCATTGACCTGGGCAGTAAGAAGATGCCAGACACGAGCAGCCCTGCAGTAACTGCTTCTGTGTAGACTGTTATTGCCCACTAATGCTGCACAATATGCAGACTTTCAGCATTATGGGAATGAGTGTCTTCACCTTCATGAAGGGTCAGAGCAGGCACCCTGCCAGTCGTGGTGGAGCAGCTGATGCACAGAAACTCGAGCCCATACTGCTGTGGCATAGCATTAAGCAGTTCTGCAGGTCTCCCTGGGGCAGTAGTAACTGGGTTGATGGAGTGAGGGTCTGCTTCCTTAGGGTCTCAGTAAAAGCATTGTTCTCAAGTCAGATCTAGGTCACTGCTAACTCAAAAGCCTCACACCATGCTCCTTTGCCTGCCGTAGATGTGCCTTCAGAATTAGGACAGCCTTGGATACTGGTAGATAAGATAGAGGAAAAATGAGTGCTGAGAGATATAGGAGTGCCTACTTTGCAATTCTCAATATCCTCCTGATAAGAGAAATGTGGGTGGGTGGGCAGTTTTTTCCCCAGATCTACCGTTTTCACACACAACAGAGGAATCAACCTCACTGCTCTGCAGTCCAGCCTAAGTGCAAGAGTTTTCCCAGAACACTGGGGTACACTTGAGAGATTATATGCGCAGTCTGCAGATGGGCTGTCAACAACTGATTTTAAGAGATTAAAAAGTGATCCTCAGAATTTGTTGGCAGCATTCCCTTCCAGTGCGACTGTTCTGCAAATCAGAGTACTAATTTCTAATAAAAGTGCAAAAAGAAACACTGGGAATGATGATAAATGGTTTTGACTTGGCCAGTCCTGGGCTCTTTAGCCTCCATGGCTAAACCTCTTAGCGATATGTTATTGCCTTTATGAAAAAGAAAGAAAGAATCCAGTATGTTGAAAATGGAATTTGCAACAGTCGTTTTAATTCTGAACAGCTCTTCTGTTTAACCATCTACCTCTTAATATTCTTTATTAGCAAACATTTCTGTGACAAAGATGTTGCTCACATACATGCCCAAGGAATGGCTTGTCATGGAGACACTTCTATTTGCCTGCAAACATTTCTGTTGTCTATTCTTCCCTGATTGTATACTATTCCTGGGAAATTCATTGTAGTCCTAATTAACCATTCTCAACCAGGCAAGCAGCAGGCATCAAACAGCCCAGCAGGATCAACTGACCCATCACACAACCCAGACTGCGGAAGAAAACACATGCGCAATGCTCTCTAAGTGAAGTGTATTGAGCTTGATGAATATTTGTAAACAACAGATCTCTTGTGCTAAAAGGATTTCTTGACTGCCATAAACGATATGGAGACATCAAAGGAATTTGTACCAAGGTGGCAACCTTTTGTTGCATATAATTTTGTTTTCCTTTCCTTTCTTCCTTGGATATAACTACATAAGACAATCTCCCACGTAAAGGAATTCAGAGGCTTCTCTGCTTTTGTTTTTCCAGGTCTTTCAGAAGCTCTGTCTCTTCTTTTCCCTGTACGTGGACGAAAGGCTATGGTGCAGAGCTTTACATACGATTTGGAAATAAATAATGGATGATTGACTAAGCTGGTGACAGACTGTAGCAGCAGCAGCTGTGTATGCTGGAAGCTCACTGCAGCTTGGGAATTCTGCAGCTGAACGGAGGCAGGGAGAGATCTCTTCTCCCGTTCACAAGGGCTTGATACCATTTTCCTCACAATCTGGTTTTGACCCATTCAGAAAGGAGTGACACTGGTGGTTTGCCCCTGTAAGTGTTCATGAAGGACTTGATGAAAATTCTCACATGGCCAATAGTCCCATAAATGCCAATGAATGCACAAGGAGAACTGGCCTGAGGCCTTACAGGCTATACTGCTTTCCAAATTGATATCTGGTTTTGAATGTATATAGACTTGAGCCATCATAGCAGCCCTTAAAGTTTCAGTTTCTAAAAATCTCACCCAACAGAATAAATGCTACAGCAAATTCACATCCAGCTAGAAAAATCCATCAGCAGAACCCAGGTGCCCAGCCTCCTCAGGAACTTTTCCAGTTTCCTTGTAGGACTGTCCTGAAATGAGAGGAATCTGTCCTACACCTGCCCATGTATTAACTAACCTATTGGGCAGAGAGAAACAATCACAGCTAGAGGAAGGTCTGAAGATCTCACAGATATGTATCCAGTATGTTTCTGAATATTTACAGTTCCACCCAAGAACACATCTCCCAGCCGTGAACAGGACCCCACAAAGACGATTTCCTTCAGGTAAGCTGTGAGCTGGAAATTATTGTTTGGTGAGTCACAGATCCTAAAGTATTCCTACGAAGTATGTGACCGCTGCATCATCATCATCATCATCATCATCATTATTATTGAGGAATGCAAGTGTACGCTTTTGGAATGTGCTAAGGAAATCTCAACGTGGAGGTGGAGAGACAGGCACACCAAGGCAGTTTTAGACACTGATGGCACCTTAGGGGCATCCAGACAGACACACACGCCCCATCTGTTGCAGAATGAGACAGATAAGCACGTTCTGCTTCTATGGACAAAAAAACCCCACCACTGGACAAAAGACAGGCACAACAGCTAATACTGACCAACACCATGACCTCATCTCATGGCATACAGATACTGACTGCAACCTGGCTTCATTTTGTCCGAACATATGCCTTATTTCACAGTACAATGTATGTATATAATATATAAACTCTTCCTGATGCTGAACTCTGTCAGGTTTTCAAGCTGGGTATCATTAGAGGTGCTGACCACCTGCAAGACTGTATGAGGAGTCTAGTGGGCCCCAGGCAGCTGAAATCTAGATCTGGACATCACGTCATATGTTAAATGAAATGTGATGTATCTCTCAAGTACAAATCCTGTCTGACTTGAAAAAGTGATAGCTTCTCATGTTTGCCCTCAAGCACCACGTTTCCCTTGAAAAAGAAAAAACAAAACAAAACAGTCCGTTACAAGAACGGTCAACGTGGTGACCCTATGACTGATGTTGTAATGTTTCTTAAATACTTTAGTACAGCCAACATGTTATTTAGCTCCTCTCTAGGAGGAAGAAGCTGATGGGCTAAACGGACCTTTGCCAGTCATCCTGCACAAATCTTAGGGCAGCTTTAAATTCTCTGGCTGAGAGATCCAGCTCTCAGCTGAGGGATACTGTTTGGTATCAACATAGAGTCTAAGTTGGCCAACAAACAGCAATCATTCAGGCACTTCTGTTATCATCTATTTTGGGATTTACACAGTTGTGACGTTCTTCTTCATATTCACCAGCAATCTGTCAGGAAGAGAGCTTGGACATTTCTGGAAGAACTACAAGATGGAAAACTCATTTGGGTGCTTAGGCAACATTCAGGACTAAGCCACAGTTCAGTACATTCAGTATGGTTCATGATGCAAGGAGCACCCAGTTTTGTCAATATTTTATGACTTTTTCTGACCACATCTGCACGCATATCGACTGAGGCCACTGCCAGGCTCTTTTGTAAGAAAACTTGTTTCAGGCATCCACTGTTGACCAGTAACCAAAGGAAAGAATCTCAAAGATTTCCTTAAGACCAATGCATAGGGGGGGAGAGAAGGAAAAGTCACCTGTGTCTCAGTGCCCCCTATACCATGTATGCCCATGGCCTCAGGCAGACTCTGAAAGAGGGAAGCAACATCAACTTCCAATGACACTTTGCCACAGCACACTCCAAGAAACCACTCCCTTCCTCGATTGCTTCCACAGCTGCTCAAATCTGAGGAATTAAACCTCTGTGGCAGCCTCCTTTCCTCTGGCAAAGTCAGTGTTCCAGCACAAGACACATACATTGTCCTTGTAAATTCTCCTGAACAGCAATCAATAATGGTACAGCAAAATCTCTGGAGTTACTTAGACTTACTTTTTGCAATATGCCTAGCAGACAGATTGAAAAACGACCCAGCAGGATTTTTCCTTCCTTATTTTTTAGGTTCCACACATCAATTCCACTCTAGCTACTGTGACTAATACCCACCACCACCACACCCACCCTGCAGGATTTCCTGATTCTAGATCACGCATAGTTTGAGAAAGATTTGTAACTTATTCATCATTTCTTGGCTTGAGGTACCTGAAGATGCTGAGCATCCATTTTCATAAAGTAAGATGTCGTGAAGATGTGTCTGGTAGGGCACCTGGAAATCAAAGCACATTTGTAACTTATTCATCATTTCTTGGCTTGAGGTACCTGAAGATGCTGAGCATCCATTTTCATAAAGTAAGATGTCGTGAAGATGTGTCTGGTAGGGCACCTGGAAATCAAAGCACTTGAAATCATGTCATCATTGCTGAATAGCTTAGCTGTAATTTCTTTCATGCTAGTGTTTTCACAGTTGTACTCTTGTGGCACGTATGATGCTGTTTGCTTCTCCTTGAGGCTCTGGCTCTTGAATTCAAGTGAGTAGATGTATGTCTGTACCATGCTGTGACCACAACCTTGGCAACATCCAGAAATCTAGCAGCAGCGGCCTCACGTTACTGATGCATAAAGCCTGATTTACTAGTCCTGCTAACAAGGAATTACCCAGGCACAAGTTCCAGACCTGCATTCATACCTTTACGTGGAGCTGTGCTGCATAGCCACCCCAGTTTGCCCAGCACTGCACCACCACATGCCGTCACACTGGGCTGGACGTATCTCAAAAAGAAACTCAAGTTTCCATTTTAAAATGGCTTCCTGGTTGCAGAGGGAAGCTTGAACACATTGTACCGCAGCCGCAGCTTCGCCATGTAGAAGTTACAAGGGTAATGAAGAGACACGTCCCAATGTATTATTAGGAAAACAATCTCACTATATTTTCATGCGTCCTCTAATTTTTAAGCATGAGGTACAACCTACAATATATCTGGGCACAGCAATGCACCTGAAGTACATCAAACCACTCTATGCAGATGTGGTACTTGGCCTAACGAAGCGAAGCCTGGTGCCAAGCGCTGCCCTCCCGCTGCCTGCACAGGGGAGCCGCACCCCGCTGGTACCCCCCAACTGGGGAACCTTCCAGGCATCAGAGAGTGTCCACCCATTTTTCAGCAGCATGTGGGAAAACCTGGATCAGGAAAGTCAAAGCCCCCGCGCGCTGGTGCCAGGGCAGCAGATGGGCCTGGCTGTCACTGCCCTGATGCAGAGGGCACGGTGGGTTTGCTCGCCCGGCAGTACGGGTACCCACAGCCCCGCACCCCGGCGGGCCCTGGGCTGGTGCAGGTCGGGAGCGGCTACTGGTGGGGTCCGGGAGAGGCCAGGGCAGAGGAGAACCTGGAGTGAGGAGGGGGAGAGGAGGAGATGGGGTCCCAACCCGAGGACAGGGGGCATGAGAGCGCGAGGCGCAGGAGGGGAAGGGACCCGGCTACCGGGGGCCGGGGGGAGCCCAGTCGCGGGGGCCGGGCGTCGGGCTGGCCAGTGTGGCGAGCAGGGGTCCGGGCACGCACTCGCCCCTCGCCGGGCCAGCGCGGCGAGCGGGAGCGGAGCGGCGCGTCCCCGCACCCCGGGCTCGCCCCCGCCGCCCCTTGCCGCGCCGTGCGGGGCGGGGGTCGCGGCGGGCGGGGACGGCGGTGCCCGCGGCGGGCGGCGGGGGCGGGCGGGGGCGGGCACCCCGCGGGCTGCGGGCGGGGGAGGAGGAGCGGCGGCCGCCGGAGGATGGGAGCGAGCGGCGGAGCCGGGGAGCGGCGCGGGGGCAAGGCCGGCAGCGCGGCGGCGGGCGCCGCGGCATCGCCCGCGTAGGGCGGCGCGGGAGCCGGGCGGCGCCGCGGCCATGGAGCGGGCGAGCCCGGCGGCGGGGAAGCTGAACGCCGGCGGCCGCGGGGCGGGCGATGGGCACGGCCCCGCGGGGGGAGCCCAGCCGCGGGCGGCGGCAGCGGCGGGCAGCGCGGAGCCGGGCGAGCTCATCGGGCGGGCGCTGGATTTCAAGAGCGAAGGGGCGCAGTGCTACAAGGACAAGAAATTCCGGGAGGCCATCGGCAAGTACCACCGCGCCTTGCTGGAGCTCAAGGCGCTGCTGCTGCTGCTGAGCCAGGAGCCGGCCGGGCAGCGCCCTCCCGCCGCCGCCGCCGCCGCCGGGCTCAGCGAGGAGCAGCGGCAGGCGGTGGAGGCCATCGAGGTCGACTGCTACAACAGCCTGGCAGGTCAGCGGGGCCGCGGGGCGTGGGGCGGCGGGTCCCCCCTCGACCGCACACACCTCCCTTCCCCTCCGCAGAACAGCGCTGCATCGCTTCTCCGCTCGTTTCGTCGCCCTCCCTTCCGCCGCCTTCCATTTTTATTTTCGGTCTCACGCTCGGCACAGCAGCGCGGCCGGGCACGGCTGGGCGCCCGGCTGCCTCGGGGAGCGCTGGGGAGGGGGCGCCCGGCCAGGCCGCCCCTTGCGCGGGCTTCGGCTGCGGCCCCCGCCCTGCCCGGCCGCCCCGGCCGCTCCCCCGGGAGGCAGGTGATGGGCGTGGGGCGCGCGGAGCGCACTTGGGGAGATGTGGCTCGTCAGCCGGCCGGGATTGCATGCTGCGCTTCCCCTCAGCCCCAGATGTGTCCTTCAGCCCCTCCGCCACAGCTGCCGTTCTGGTGCCTGTAATTACCAGTAGCACAGAGGGAGAGACTCCTGCTGCCACATCTCGTGTAAGCAAGGGGAAGGGTTTGGGCGCTGCTGCAGTAGCTCCAAATAGTACTGGATACAAAAAAAATGTTGGCCTCTTAGCAAGGAAAGTTGAAAGCGAATGCAGCGCTGGCTTCCCACTAACTGCCGGTCACCACGGCGGTCAGCAGGGGAGCACGCCCTTTGCTCCCTGCCAGCTGGTAGCAAGTGCTGCAGGAGGACGGAGGGGAGGGCTGGGGGGGGGGTTAACTACTTTGTTAGTCTGATTCTGAAGTCCTTACGGAGCCAGAACTCCCGTTGACTTCAAGGAACTTCACCCAAGCGAGAACTGCAGGATCAGAGGTTATTTTTGGTTCCTAGCAGCGCATGGATTTTTTTTCTTTCCAAGCCTGAAAGCGCACCTCTAAACCAAAAACTTGTGCCTGGGTACATACAGGGAAGAGCACGTTCATAACCTGGACAAGGTGCACAAACTAACAACGTTAATAAAGTTCTGCTGTTTTCCAGAAGGATGAAGGGTCACTCGTTGGCCTTTCTGTCCTTGAGGGGGAAAATGGCAAAAATCAGGACATTAGTGTGTCAGCTGTCACCATCACTTGGCTTTGGGCTTTCCAGACAGAGTTGGTTAGATTTGTTTCCTGTTGCCTAGCGCTAAAAAAGAGGCAGAATAAAGCGAATGGTTTGAAACACCAAGCCAGCATTTCCTCTTGTCTTAATATATGCCAGTCTGTTATACCTGACATGCCTTTTGGGATGTAATGGGGGGCACAACTTAGCCCCCTTTTCATCTTGTTTTCAAATACTCTTCCCTCAAAAGCCTGTTGAAATTGCATAGAGGGAGAGGCAGGTGAGATTCCTGAGCAGTACCACAATTGCACAGCTGTAATTTTGTCTCTCCAAATTTCTGTTCACAGGTTTATTAAAACCTATTGTATTTGGCAAGGATCATTTAGATTGGCAGGGTTATATACAAAGAGCCCATAATACTCTGAACAGTATAGCTTGGTGAGTTCCTGGGCTTGAAAAAGTACTGATGAGCAGTATCTCTGCTAGGCACCGATGAGATGTGGTAGGTAGAAGGTAAATGAAGTGGGAGGGTTGGATGGGATTTGCTTCTGTGGCACTTTCTGCTGAGTACACAAGTTCCACTTGCTAGAAATGTGTCTGCTCCTGCTGACGGAGTTGGCCTGTGTAATGGTCATCGTCCAGCTCATTTATTTACCATTTGGGGTTTGTGGGGGGAATTTTTTTCACGGTTGTTTATATTTGATCTTGTCAGCAGGATCAATCAGTGTGAGAAACATGCTCCATCTTTAACCTAGATTTGAACAGATTTTTTCCTAAATTTAACCAGCGTGAACACAGGAGGAGATGAGTATAATTAACCCTGGAGTTGCAAGCAGTGCTTTTCCTGAGATAACCTCACAGCAGGTCAAGCTGTCATTTTACACAGACAGTTGTCACGTGTTTTCAGTAGATGGCACGCACAGAGCAGAGAACAGCATTTTTCTCGGAAATGTGTGGCTTCATGTGTGTCTGCAGAGCTGTCTGCAAGCAATTTTAAAGAAATGCCCTGCACGTTGGAGAGGGGAGTGTGCAGTTAAACTGAAATTGCAGCATTGCTACTCCTAGCCCGGTCTCAGAGCTCCCATTCTAGCAGGAGGATCTGTGAATTCGTGTCTGAAGAGAAGGGAAGAGGGGGGATGAGTTTCCCCAGCAATGCCATAATAATTGGTATACCTTTCTAATAGCAACTTGAAGAGGTGGAGCAGTGGGGCTCTATTTTCTAAGTGTGGTGCAGCGGAAGCCACCAGTTTCTTTACACAGTGGGTGCTAGCGGAGGCACCAGCACATGCTGTTAGAGCTGAGGTCAGTGTTACTTGACATGGGGAGGACAGGAGATGCATGGAGTTCTGCTTCTACACACTGAATGAGTGCCTAGAGCTATTTTTAAAATAAATAAATCTGCATAGTGCAGAAAGCATAACAGGAGTACATGTTAATTCTAGAGAAAGCAGTTTTTCACTTAGCTCTGATATATACCCGGTAGCATTAGCAGCTGTCATCTGAGTGTCCTTATTAGCAAGTTCTTTTAGCACCTCCGCTTACTCTCTAAGCTTGGCATTTATGAAGCCCACCTTGCTTTTGCACTGTCATTTTGCATGTGGCCACCACACAACCACCTGTCAGAGATGTTTTGCATCACAAATATAGATGCACACACACACAATTTCTTGTTTATTTGCAGCACACCAGTCAGGGGAGAGCATCCACTATAGGTAAATAACGCACTAAGCCAAGTAAGTAGGTGAGAAATATACACCCAAAGGGGATTTTGGGCAATCTCATGGGCGAAGGCTGGGGTTGTTTGGTTGTTTTTTTGAATCTGACTGATTACATGAGTAAGAACATGTGGGCAAACACTAAACTGTTCAGTGCCTTTATTGCTTTGCAGAATGTAAATTTAGGCACAGCCATGCACACAGATTCTTGTTTAGCTCCGCTTCTTTTGTAGAGTATGTTCAGCAGGCAATTCTCATACTGTGAGGTGGGGTGGCCAGCTCTTGTATTTAATCAGAGTCCCAAAATATTCGGTGTGTTTTCTAAGGTAGAACTGTGTAGCACCCCCACAACCTGAACTATTTAGCCCATTTCAAAGGATCCCAGATCTGCTGGGTTTTAAATTCTTGTGATTTTTTTTTTTAAATATTTGAAATCGGCCTAGGATTTTCACCACTTGCCATTGGCAGTGCTGTGCACATTTCTTTCGCTAAGCTGCTAGCTAAGCTTCAGTTTAAGCTCCAAGAGTTTTGCCTTAAAGGGACTCCTCCTCACATCTGCAGAATCCAGTGCCACCATGTTCTTACACAGGCCTGCTGATACCTCTCTGCATTTTACCACAAGTCTCTGGTAAATGTCACCAGACGCAAGGGCAGCAGCATGGTCAAGGCTCCCAGAAATTGCTAGGGTAGGCAAAGAAAAAGCCTACCAGCAGCATAGAGCCTTGCAGAATGAATGCAGGGTTGTAAGGCAAACAGTCCGTTCTTTATGACTCACTGACGGTCTCTGACCTTGAGGAAGCCACTTGACCTCTTTTTGCCTCTCTCAGCTCTATTGAAAAAGAAAGAACAGGGACCACAATCTCATCCTGATGGTGCATCCAACTGAGTTTCCCCCAAGTCAGTGGTCTGCGTTCTTTTAAAAAAAGGTGAATGTATGAAGAATGCCTGTGGAAAAGCAACCTGGCCAAATATCCCTCAGATCTTAGCCTCCTTTCCCGCTCCTACAGCATCCTTGATCTGGAAGAAGCTTATATGCTTTATGTACTGCATGCAGGTAGGGATCATTTACCTACTGCAAATGCAATCATTACCCTCATTAAACACAATTATTATTTTATTCCAGCATTACTGCCTAAAAGTTTACAGGATCAAAAGGACTATGTCTGCTCTGCAGAGAGAAACAAGTCCTAGTCGTTCCAAAGTAGCGAAATACCAAGGGTAAGCATAGTTTTAAGCTCTTCTGGTGAGGGAGTGTTGCAGTGTGATAAGCAAACCTTTGTTGGTTTTCCGAAACACGCGGAAATGCTAGAGCTAATCCTGGCAGGAGAAACAGAACCAGAGGGAGAAGTGGGTATACGAGGAGTGGCACTGGGGGATCTGGGTTTCCAGTTCCTCTTCCGTGAGCTAACCAGTTGTGTTACCTTCACCAAATCTTTCCATTCATTGAACCTCCGTTTATCCATCTGCGTTTATGATGTCTTGGCAGTACTGTAAGGCTTTGTTAATTACATGAATGTAAATTAAATGTAATGTGTTTATATCCCCTTTCAGGTATGTTTAGTTTACTGTAGGAGTCTTGGCAGAAGGGCACACATACCTGCACAAAGCATTAAAAAATGTAGCCATCCAGGATACATCTCAGCTTGGATGATGAGGTTTGGCCTCCTATGCCGGCAGAAATGTGCACTGGTACCATTCATGACTATGCGAAGGTCATAGCGACAGTCCCACAAAACATGGCACTTCCAGCAGCGTAGGAACCTCCTGGCAGCCTCGGGCTCTAGGCTGGGGCACAGGTACTACCCCCAACCATCACCAATTGCGCAGACTTTGGCGAGTAGTCACACTGAGAAATCCAAGTAAAAATATTTATAATGCTTAATCCAAATAAAAATATAACTAAACATGAGAAAAGCTGGTAAAACTTGTCTCTACTGACCACCCACTAGGACTCCTCACAAGGAGTCTCTGCTAAAATCCCACCCCAGTATATAGCCATTAACAAGCACAGACTCTACCAGGACACATGGTGCTGTGGGTGTTAAAGCAGTTTTGGATTGTTGCTTGATGTGAAGTTTTTTTTATGCGCTGCATCAACAAAAAACACCCTCTGTGAGGATGCCGTGTGGTGGGAAAGACAGCAGCACAAACAGAGCAGGATGTGGTCTGCACTTTCGTGGTTTGAGGGTGGAGTTACCCAGCACTCTTGGTTTAGATACATCTACCCAGCCAGGGTGCATGGGAATATCTTGTTTTACAAGCCTGATGCACTTACTGCTCCAGGTAGGTGCAGCTGCAGCAGAGAATAAACACAGATGACTATGTGTGGGGTTTTAGTGATAGACCCAAACCCTGACATGTATTTAAGAAAGAAATGGGGTTTGAAGCCGTTGTCATGAATTAATCTTTAGAAATACTCAGTATTTACCTATTTCCTTTTAGGAGATTTACCTGTTTCCTTTTGGAGAAAAAAATTCTCCCTCTTCGTGGAGTTTCTTGTGCATTGAAAAGATGGGATGGAAATATATCCAGATGCTGGGGGGTGGGAGGGAGGAAGGGAAAGGATGGCAAGGTGCCACCAAACTTGGTTTAAGTGATGCACGTCTGACAGCATCTCTCTTGCTGAGGCAGGAGATGCATTTTGCTCTATATATGTCACTGTCCTTCCCAAGCCTTTTCAAAACTTGAGGCTTTGGGGGGGGGGGGTGGGGTGGTGGTGTTCTTTGCAGCCACTTCTACCACCTGTTTAATTCCCATTGCATGAGGAGAAGCCTGTCCCAGCTGACCTTGTCATCATTTGCCTGAAAAAGAGTACTGAGAAAGCATAGATCCCCTGGCCAAACTGCGCAGAGGAGCTGCAGTCTTGGTGAATTCAGATACATCCAAGTCTAGCTACTGCTTACCATGGGAGATGAAGCAAAAGACATCAAAAATCACAAAGCTTCTTCAAGAACAGAGCAGTGGTTGATTTGTTTACCTAAAGAGTACTGATTGTTCTCTACCTTGACAACACTGGTATATTTTCTGAGAGTTCTGTAGTAGCACATCCTGTCAGCTTTACTCCATCCTCTTCTGAAATGCTTTCCTAGAGTTTCCTCCAGCAAAAGTCACAATGAGTCACACCCTCTTAGACCTCCACAGGAGGACTCCTCAATTCATGGAAATGAGTCAGGCACAGCACATTTTCTTTCTCTGATAACCCATGGCAGAAGCAACAGCTGGGAGCAATGATCTTTATCCGTCATAGCTTGATGTGCCAGAGCTCTCATCTGTTACTGTCCATAGGCAACAGCTAATGTCATGATCTTTACTTCAAAATCCACTCCATTCTCCCCACTCTCCAGTATTCTTGACATGCCGTTGCCCTGAGGCTTATAGGCTGGATCGCACCATCTGCTTCTCCTTGGCTTTGTCCCGTGCACCCGGTTCTCCCATCACGTTTCTCAGCTCAGGAGTCAGGGCTGCTTATGCAGTCTGTGTCTTTACCCTTCGAATTCCTCACTCTCCCAGATGCAACACAGCTACGTTAGACTTTCTGACCTCCCAGACAAAGTCTGTCCCTTCCCAGGCTTCCGCCATCTCTCCATTCTGCCAGTGAGGCCCTCTCATCCCCTTTGTTCTCATACTCTGCTGCACAGCGCCTTGTGCCTGATTCCTTTGAGGTGATTTTTCCTGCAGTATATTAGTGCAGGTTGGACCTTCTTGCCCTTCCTGGCTCTCTTCAGGGTCCATCTCTGCTGTGACACCTTTTGCAAGCCAGTCAGTTGGTGCTGGTTACCTATTTATGTATAAAAAGGAGGAGCACCTTTCTGCAATGGTGTGTACATGTGCAAGCACATGACTATATTCTGTATCTTCACATCCTTTGTCATTCACAGTGATAAAATTACCAACTCTTCAGATCAGGGGCACGAATTGTAATACATGCCTGTCCTGCGCAGCCATGATCACAACTTTGCTCATCACAGCAGCACATACTCATCTTGAAAGCCTTGGGCTGTGTAAGTCACCACCCCTGAATGGTTCTGCAACAGCCTCCCAGCCAACAGGAGTCATGGGAAAAAAGGCAATCTTGTGCTGTTTGCACCTCTAGCAGTTGTGGATCTGTTTGCCAAAGAATCCAGAATTGTCTGACAAGCTCCTGACTATCACAACATCTCAGTCCTATTCACTCAGATACACCGTGAACAAGGCATGAACTGCAACTCTGTACGTGTTCCTAGGTGCAGAGAATAACCACCCTTACATTGCTGCCTAAGCCCTTCAGGATACAGGACACTGTTGGTTGCAAGGCATTGTCATGAATTAATCTTTAGAAATACTCAGTATTTTTCTTTCTCCAGCACATCCATGTTTGACAGGTCAAGTCTGCCCTACTAAAGCGAGTACTTTCCTAGCCACTGCTCAGTATTCCCTTTCTTTCTTCAGTAGGCGCACTGCCCATTGCATTTACTTGCTGCCAGTTTAGGGGGCTGTCATGTAGATTGTTCTGCATCGATGGCAACAGCAACTCCTTTCGTATCAGAGTGGCAGGCAGCAAAACTCTGCTAATCTGGCCGTTGATCTAGTTGCCTGGGAGCTGCTGGAAAGGAGCAGCTGGGTCAGCTACCAGAGCCGCCAAACCAGTGTTCCTCAAATTTTGATTCCAAAGATCCTGTGATGCCCCGATTGCAACTGTCAGTTTTCACACCTTGGGTGTTACTTTAACATGGACACATCAGAGACATGTAAACAGCTCATTACCTACCTGAGGAAACTCAAGTGAGGTATCTATCTTGCTATAAGTCATCTTATTCTGTAAAGCAAGGGGGTTTAGGGCCCTCTCGGTAGAAATTCGCTACCCATCTGATGCATCTGTAAGGCTTAGCCTAACATGCAAAAACTGATTTCAAATCAGCCCAGCTGGACGCTGCTTATCTGAGGTCTTTCCCAACTTGAAAGACTTCAGTCTTGACTCCAGCCAGCAGAGCTGTTTACTACTACCTGAAGCAGGTGGAGAGGAGAATACAAAACAAGCAGTGGGGTATCCTTGCCCTGCACGTTCCCCAGTGTAGCATGTGAGGGAGGAAATTTACTCCTGGAAGCAAATAAAAAGCAGAGGAAGTGTCTGGGACTTAAAAATTTATGTCAGACCTTTAGTGCTTCCTTTGGCTATTCCTGGGCTGATGTGACTAACAAATGTCTGCCTCCAGTGCGCTGTGCTGTTCCTACAGTCGCCATCTAATGCACAAATTCACCCTGATATGAAAAGCATCTTTATGATACAAAGAAGGATCTTTCAAGCAGGAAAGAGGCTGTGAGAATTCACATTGCTCTGCCCTGTGCCCGCTTCCAGAGAGGGAGAGGGCAGAAAGATTGTGTTTCATCCACACTTTCAGGGAATAAGTCTGTGGAATGGCCACAGCCTCTCCCAAACAGGAGCTGTCCAGGGAGGTCATCACCCCATCCAGAAGCAGAATGATGAGGGAAGGAGTCTGTTATGACGCTCTGGAAAATCATTGTAAGTCAGCCCTAGCCATTTTTCTGTAAAGGCGCCTTTTTTCTTGTGTAGCGTTTCAAAATGAATCAGATCAGAATATCTGCCCCATGCTGTAGCAACGATTCGCTCATCAAACAGCATGGTGCAAAGTTAAGCCTCAACTCCTTTAGTCACCATATTTTTTTAATACTAGCATAATTCAAATCCTAGATTACTATGCTCTTAAATGCTTTGCAGTGATTAATTGCTTAAGACATGTTAGTGCATTCATGTTGCAAGGAAACCAGAGCAGCATAAGATCCTCACCTATACTGGAAGTACAAAGAAAATGTAGTAATTTTCCTTTTTACATTCTCTGACTACTGTGATGGAGTTCAAACTGAGGCAGCTCAGGAGCTTTGCTCATGGGGTGGGGTTGGGTAAATTAAATTCATAGTTTAATACAAAATAATTTTTAAAACCCAGGGCTGATTAACTTGGACTACAGTGCCAGAAGGTATCATGGAGTTAAAGAACCTAATAAGGTTAGAAAAGAAGGCTTAGACACATAACTAATCAGAACATTCACTGCTGTATTAGGATAAAAACTGTAAAGCAAGTATTCCATTTTCATGCTTGAGAACCACTGCTAACTGGTTTGGATTTACGAATAAATTTCTCTGAGATTTCCATTTCCCTGTCCACAGCCATGTCACATAAATGACTCAGTCATCCTGTGATCATCTAGCATATTCACATCCTTTTCCTCTTTATAGTTTCCAGCTCATGAGCTCACAAATTCTAGCAAAACTTCTTTGTAGTCCCAAAGAGCACGGTTTTACATTTTGTATTGCCAACTTCCACCCCAAATAAATTTACTGCTGTGTTCTTTTTATGTCACATTGTCACCCTTGTGCCTTTTGACAGTACCTTAGAACTTCACAGTCAGTAGGGCGCTCCTACTTTTACAAAGGGGCATTAACAAAACACTAAACAAGCTCAACTCTGAAATTAATTCCTGAGGTATTCTACTGGTGATTTCTACTTACAGACCGATACTCTTGTCAACAGAACCCATTTCGGCTTCTTTAGCCACGACATAATTATTCCACTACATCTTCACCTTCCCTAGCTTAACCAAAAAGACACAGTCAAGACAGAGAATTGTATTATTGGCCTGATTCAGTACAATGATTCCGGTGTTCCTGGTGCCTGAAAACAAGTTTTCTACTTGGGGTGGAAGTTACCCTCCACGTGCTCCTGATCAGACACACAGACTCCTACCTCCTTCTTCCACTGCCAGCAATGCATTGCACACGCATGGTTTGTGAAGGGGGTGGGAATGATCTGAGACCTTTATCTGAGACACTTTACCACAGCTTATATTAAAGAGAAGACATCTTATTAGAGGACTGGCTTATGCTCCTGCACAGTTCATACCCTGACTTTTTCAAGCAAATAATACACTGAATTGTCCCTCTGGTCCTTTGTTTTCAGCCCGATTTCCAAAGGAAATGAGTCATAAGCATGTATGTTTTCCATCAGTCCCCTCTCAATAACTGTCAGACCTGTTGGCCAGCTAGATTTGATGGAGAAACAGATGTCTCAGTGGTGCTAAGTTTATACAGTATAAAGGGAGGGCAGGCAAGAGGCAAAGACACGAAAGGCCCAGCTGCACGAAAGGGTGACATTGAAGTTCACTTTACATCGCCTACCAAAGCTCAGCCAGCTGCCACAGCCAGGGTTAGTTGGCTGTGTCGCTGACAAACCGCTCTCCTCTGTAAGTTTGTTTAGAGCATTCTTTAAAGGAAAACAAGGTTGAGAGCTTTGTTTTATACCTGTCTGTCTTCGGTTAGAAAACAGTTGACTTGGGCATCCTCTGCCTATTTGATTCTGTCAGCTGTTCTCTCCATCGCTCCCACAGAGACAGTAAAGGTTTTTCTGTATTTCAAACCGTTATTAAAATGGAAAGGCTTTGGGCTACACTGGACCTAGATAAAACATGTGAATGGGTTATCATTTTAATGAAGGAAATGTTCTTCCCTATTTGACCTCTCCATCTTGCCAAATGAGTCTTTTCAGCCAGGGAGAGTTCAAGGAAAAACCAAAAGCATTTCAGTCCCTATCAATTATAGATGGTATGAATACGCAAGGAGGTGGCCCCAGAGACAGCCTGCTTAGCAGACTCTGCAGCTGTCAGCTCTTTCAGGTGTCCTGGAGGTGAACTGTGAGCCACCACAGGGCACAGCACACAGATGTTGTGGAGCCACGTCATTGTGCCTTGTTTGTGGTGCAGGATAAAGTGCTAGCTTTCAGCCTAAATTGAACATGCTGCAGTAAGCCAGGCTTGAGGCAATGCACAACTGTCAGTGACTTCATTTGAGAGCCTTCAAGCTGTTCCAGCTGCATTTCACAGTACTGCTGTCAGTTATCTGAACCACTATGAGCAAAGGATACTTTACCCTTCAGTAGAGAAGGCAGCTTGAAATCCATCGCTTCCTCCAAAATGTCTCCGTACTTTAACAAATCTCCTCCTTGTCTCAGATGGGTTTAAGAAAAAAAACAACATTCCCTTAAGACCTTAATTTCACTGTGTAATATATTCTGGTAAGAATAATAAAATATTTGATAGCACTTGTTAGAGTTGGACTGCTGCTGAATTCTAGGCACTTACCAGATAGTTGTCACCATCTGATGTTCCTGATCTCTGATAAAATTCTATGTACTTTTGCCTTGTGAAAATGGCTCAAGAGATGAGATTCCCCCAGTGGGTGTCAATAGCAACAGGGAGCCAGACGAAAGGGTACGATGCAGAGAAGGTGCCATAGTGAGAGAGTAAAGCAACACAAGGTGAACAAAAGCAAACCATGAGGAAGAGGTGATGGACCAAACAACAGCTGGAAGAGTAGATCTGAAGGCCAAACTTATCCCAAGTCATATCGACTAGGTGGATGAGTACTGATTTTAAAAGATAATGACAGATCAAAGATTACTAGATAAATATAAAGAGGAGGAGGAAACCTCTAGGGGATTTAACCTGGCAGATTAACAGTAACAGCCTTGGCAAAAACAAACAGGGATGTCCACCTCTTCTAATGTGGCTGCAGGAAGAGCTAGTATTTATAGCTATTATAAAATCAAAATGATCTAGTAGTTAAAAGTTGACTAAAGCTTTTGCTCTACCAGTGCTTTGCTCAGACTTTGCTCCTACTTCTCCTGGCTGGGAAAATCAAAGGCATAGAGATTAGAAGATGCAATATGAAGATCATTTTCACCTTAAGCGCTTTATTTTGGTGGGATAAAGATTTGCTGTTACTCAACTGAGAGCAGATTTTGGCTTGAACAAAAAAACCCAAAAAACAAGAACAAAATTCTTGTTTGCTTGACATCTAGGTTTTAGCTACTTCTTTAATATTATCATAGCTAGGAATTTTCAGTAGAGCCTTTGGTTTTGATTTGAAGGACCAGTAACTATTGGAACTGGTAGGTCACAATACTTTTTCAAAACAGAAGCTATGAGGATCATATGAAAAATTTGCTAAAATTCCTTGTTTCTCAAAGCTTTGATCCTTTGAAGGAAAACTGCAGTGTTGTATCACTGGATTTGTGACAAAAAAAGAAGCATAAATCACTACAAACTTGCCTTAGAGTAGCTTAAGAATCATTTCAAGATAACACTTCTAAAGAACTTTGTTTTTGAAAATTAGAAAGTCTGAAATAGGGGAACATAAACACACAGAAAAGGCAGAAATCATTCATGCCTGCTGTTACTTACATATTCACATCTGGCTAGGATGTTGCTCTGACAGGGCCTTCCGACAGGGATTAGCACTAAATGGCAGCCATCAAGGAGAACTGAAGACCGTTCATGCTCTGCGTGTTACAGAGCAATTAATAACAGGACTGCAGATCTGAACAGCAATTCCAGAGTCTTCTGCCCATACCCATGCATGGTACAAGGGTACAGATAAGACATATCCTAGGTAATATTTGCTTAGGCTGCTCTTAAACACTTGCAGAGCTAGGATCCTTCCCAAGTAGTCTCTTTCAGTGCGTCACTCTCCACTGCTAGAAAGTTCTTCTAGCTGAGATGTAAGCTCTCTTCTTAGTTCCCAAGTACACGAACAACAAGTAGTATCCTGGTTATACCCTTCTTTGCATTACAGGTGGGTTTTTTTCTTTTTACATGTATGAATGCTGTTAACTTACCTTCCCTCACTGTCATCTTGAAGGCTTATATTCTGACTTCTCTGAACCACTTGTTACTGTCAGGGTCCTCCCATGGATTACATCCGCAATTTATTTCAAGATTGGCTTCCAAAATGAGACACTGTACTCTCACGTGTCTGCCAATGGCTTTTCGTACATGCCAGTGTGCTTTTTTTTTTTTTTCATTAACAGTATAGCCTTGTTGACTTGAGCCGGTGATCCTCATCACTCTTCAGATCCTTTCCAGCAGAATTCTCCACCCAGCTGTTCCCCTGCTGGACTTACACAGTGGGGTTTTTTCCTGCCTAACTGTAGGACCTTTAACTTGCCCCTGTCAAATCGCATCCTGTTTTTATTAGGACACCACCAGTTTGTGGGGATCGTTTGCAATTCTGCCCATGTCTTCCAACTGAGGCCAGCTCCTCACATCTTGGTGTTTTCTGTGGATTGATGAGGCAGTCTGCAGTCTGTCATTTAGGCTTTTATTGACAATACCAAATACCATGGGGCATAGGACAGATCAGTGCAGAACTCTACTTAATATTGTCTTTCACTTTGTTAACAGAGTTAAGTCTATTCATTTAGACTGTGCTCCTTCAATCTGCTAAAGAAAATGTCACTTAAGTTTGTCATTTGACTAGAGTAAAAGCCAACATACGTAACATCTACTGCTTCTCCTTTAACTTCAAGATTGATTACTCTATTGCAGACTGAAGTGACACTGATTTGTTCTGACAGCTCACATTAGCTGTTACTCATCTCCTTGTTATCAGCCCTGTGCCCTCCAAGGGATGGCGATAGGCAGAGTCCTAGGGTGGGCTGCCAGCCACAAAAAGCCTGACAGGCAGGTTCAGCAGATCCTTTAAGAACTGCTAGATACATCTTAAAATGTATGATGGTGGAAGCATCAGCATACGGCAGTCACTACTACTGTCCCTCTCCTAGAAAAGCTAATTGGAACTGTGAAGTCAGGGTCTTTCTTCTGGAAGAGGTACGAAGGGCTCAGGAGCAGCAGAGAACTGAGGGAGACCATGCTATGTGTTGGAAGGAAAGCACGGCCAAGGTGGCAGGGTCAGGAGGAATGGTTGGTATCTGTCTACAAATGGAGAGGCAGGCTGAGAAGAAGGGGAAGGCAACTTGGAAGACGCGGCTTCTCTTTGTGCTCTCCAAACATTTGTGGATCCACACCTCATTTAGCATTAATCCCTCCCTACGGAGAGAGACAACCTGTCATACGGTTTGGATTTTAATTTTCCACACGTTTCTCCTCAAGCAGAAACATACGGGCATGTTTAGGCCTTTTTGGTACCTGGAGAGGAATAAATGAGAGCCACTGGCTGGAAAGTTGTATTGTCATTCTGATATTCCCTTTTCATCCCATTAACTTGGAGTCAGCTGTTCAGATTATTGCCAGACATTATCAAGCTGTCTATAATTAGCTTTTTATTGGTGAGAAGCCAGAAAATCCTTTTTGTTTGCAAGCTTGGACTATAGAGAAAGAGAAGAAATATTTCATGGAAGAGATTGTTTGGAAACTGCAGATCCTAATTAGTGTCTCAGCCTAGCAGTGAAACTGCATGAAGCTTTTTTCAGGGAAAAAAAAGATGCTTTAAACATCCTCTTTTGAGGAATGCTGGATTGCATTCTTGAAAGGCACAGCACACATGGAGCTTTACCACCTCAGCTCTGTTCCTTGGTGTAGGCTTCTTACATTCCTGCATGTCATATTGGCTCCTTCTAGTGCCAATCTGGATTGAAATTTTAAGACAGGTTAAAACATAGTTTCAAAATTGAGCTGTGCCATCCACACGTAGCCTGTGCAGCCTGCACACTCAGGACCAATAACTTCAACTTAAGAGAAATTTGGATAAGCGTTCCAGTAGTCCAGATATTTTTACACTGTACATGAAAATTACACTAGTTTCAGTCCAAGCTGACACTTAATCCAAGATATCCCTTTACATTTTCAGCACAATCATATGGGACACATTTTAATTGTTTTATTTTAGAAGTTAATTATAATTTAAATTACTAACAGTGGACACCGTAAGCTCCATGCGCTTTCTGTAAACACCATTTACACTGCAGCATGGAGAGATTAATGATACATCCATTAGTAGCGTGGTTAGGAGATTGCTGTCTATTCCAAGACAAACATTATTCCTTTTTCTCCCCTCCTGGTTTTCTTTTTTCTGTTTCTTTTTTTTCCTTTTTTTTTTTTTTGTTTGTTTCCTTTTGTTATATTCCAATAATTTTTCTTCCCAAACACTTTAATCAAACCAGAACTTACTACTATCATGTTTTATCTTTTCTGAGGAAGAGCATCTCTATGAAGGATGCTAAGCCTTCTGACATAACGGAAGTATGAGACTCTCCTAGCCTGTCCTACTATTTTGAGTCTTAAAGAGATACGAGAACAAAGCCTGTTCAATGATATATAAAGGTCTTAATCAAATGTCTGAATAAAGCCCTGAAGCAGTAATATCAAAGCATCAATCATATGTTTTCCAAAGTAGAACCAGAGCAAGAATACACACCATCTTCCTGCAATTTAAATAGATTGTAAGTGAGCTGTGGGCTGCTATACTTAGGGCAAGATCATATCAGAAAGTGAAGTACCTTGTAGAGTTTAGTTATGGTTATTTCTGGGACTGTCACTGTCAGTTTGTGAAATGCACATTGAATTTGTAGTGGTTAGAGTACCTAGCACTTGCTTAGGAGTAATAATCCACACAGGCTGTTAAACTCCAGTGGTGGAGTCAAGAACAAGTACAGTAAAGAGGGAATATCTACTTCAGGTTTAAGCAGTAATGGGTTTAGCTACTTCTCTCTGCTTTGCAACCAAATCAATCAATACAAGCTGGTTTTTACAGTCTAAAGGGTGGGAAACAAAGGTGGTTTGGATTCAGACCCTTTTGCATGGGTACATGAGTGGTTCAGCCACATGACTTGCTATTAGCTCTTGCACAGGACACATGCTCCAGCCTCCAGGGGGTATTTGCAAGGAGTAGCTTTCAGCGCTGCAGCCCAGTATCCCTTGGTGAGTATATCCAGCAGAGAAAAAGATGATTCAGAGCAGGAATATGATTGTGGTTAAGTGATCTGCTAGAGAGGCTGCTGCCATACACACCTAGGGAGATTAGGTTCTGCTTGGATTTCACGATTATATAAATGCTCCTCTTGGTCCCCAAGCTGGCAGCACTGCGTCTCTATGTCCCGAGCACCTTGTCCCAGACTCTAAACTCCTCTTCTACCCCCAAACTTTGTCTTCTCAACAGACCTCATCTCCCCACCCCAGTGGGTCTGTGCCTCTGTCCCCACGTGGCCCTCAGCTCCAGCCTCCTCCTTGCAAGAAGCATCAGTCTCCCTGCCTTTCTGTCATAACTGAGACAACCCCTCTCAGCTTGGTTTCCACTTTCTGCTCTTCTTTCTTCCTGTGACCAGTGACCCAATAAGAGAATTTTTTTGCTCTCTTAAGTTCCCAAATCCCCGCTTTTTCCTAGATCAGATCGTGCCGGGGGTGGACTGAATACTCAGAGGATTTGGGTACCGAATTCTAAAGCACCTCTATGGAGTACTACGTGCAGTACTATACTGGTTTTATTTTCAGAAGGTTATCAGTTGGCCAGCTATACATTACCCTGGGGATAACAGAAGGCACCTGCTTGACACAAATGATAACTGCCAGATTACAGTTTGCAAAGTGAAATGATGAGAGGGCATGAGACAAATCCAAAGAGACAGTCACCAGAGATCTTTAACAAGGGAAATATATGTTTTCCTAGCCTGTTTCTCCAAAATACCCGAACAGTCTTGGCTGACATTTTCCAAAAGCAGACATCAAAGGTAGACATTTCACATGGATATTTTAGTCCAAAAACTTAAAAACTAACGAAGTTATGAGCAGCTGACTCCTCCAGTGGAAGGCACAAGGCAGTCTTAAAAGTAGGCAGCACTACCGGCTTACCTGGGTGACGGAGAACTGCGAACAAGACAGGAGTTGTGAAATAGGAACTTGCAACCCAAGATACTGCTGTAGGGCAAGAACATTTTCAACAACAGCAAATGAATTCCTGTTATGACTAACAGAGTGTGCTGAGCCCAAGGAACATGCCATGGGGAAGGGATATGCTAACATTGCTTGCGCAGTAATTTGGCTCACTCTCTTAAGTGTTCTATAACATGGAGAGGTCTTGAGCCTTGCCTACAGCGGGAATTTAGCCACCGGTATAAACTGTGTCTGGAGGATTGTTCTGGCTCACAGATTTACCCTTTGGTGAAAATTGCCAGGTGGGCAAGGCTTTAGATATTGTTGTTCCAAATCTCCATGTTAAAACCTGTACATCCTACTTCCAGACCTAGTTCTTAGCTCAGCCAAAATTAGCAGCCAGAAGTTTGGGCCAAATGGAGCTATATGCATAACCTGCAGAGGTATTCATACAGAAGAGGCTTCTCTAGTAAGATGCTAACAGACAGCTTCAGTTGAACTTCATTTTGAGGGCTCAAAGAACAGCTATAAAAGTGAGAAAAGCTGAAAACCAGGGGTTTTTTTAGTAAGAGACTCCAGGCACTTCTTTATGCAGGCTGTTAAAGGGAAGATGAAGGAGTGACTTGACCAGAATCTCAGAGTACCAATGCAACAAGGAAACACAAGCTTTTCAGGGTAGCAAAGGTGTGGCTACTAATTGCGCCAGTGGCTGGTAATTGCAGCTAAACAAAAAAATCAGTATAGAACCATAGCGATGTTTCTTAAACAATGAAAGTAATTAACCTTTGGGAGAAAAGGGCTGTCATGGATCCTTTCTCACACCTATCAAGCCTAGATATCTTTTTGAAAGACACTCTGGAATTCAAAATTAAGTCAGGGTGCACTAAAGTAGAATCCAAAACCCTCAGCTGTCAGGATTTTAGTTACAACTTCCCCCCATTGCTAACCACCGCTACTGGTTACGGTTAAAGGTGTAGATGTGTTTTATCTCTACAGGGGCTTTAATCTTTGTTTTGCCTACCCTTGTGCTGAACAGTGTCACACAAATTAGTTCTATTGGTACAGTTATCTACTGGTACCAAATCTGTACTGCACCTCTCCGATTGTTGCAGCTGATGGAACTGGCTGGCATAGATCGAGTCCACAAATTAAAACTTAAAAATTGTCACCCGATAGTTTAAAATGGCTTATTTTACAGCAGGCAGGGACTCTTCATGACCATGTGACATATATGGTTTCAAAAATTAGGAGTTACTTACTGCTTAAGCTGACACAGTAAATCAGCTGCCAAATTGAGAATGATAAGCAAGTATGATGGATAACCATCACAAGCTGCGGGAAAGCAGGACACCCTGCATTCTAGGCTGGAGACATGTAGCCACCAGATGCTGTATTACAATGACAAGACCTGCAGGGAATGGTTGACTATAGGTTTGCATCTGCATGTAAAGGGTACCCTTCTAATGGCCAGCAAGCTACTAGAGATGGTGCTGTGTGGGATCAAGCCCATTCACTTTCAAGAAAGCAGCAGCAGGAGCTTCATAAACCTCTCGATGCAGTCTGAGTGACGTCTGTTCCTCAGAAGGATTCACTGCGGGTGCATTATGAACTAAGAAGGGGGGTGATGAGGTGTTTGATGTGGTAAACACTCCCAGCCAGAGATGCACATGTCTGTTTAGGAAAACGTTTTCAAAACAATTCTCCCCTGACTGCATTAGGTAGGAAGTACAGGGATTCCATGTCTCTCCCATTTCTGAAAGCTCAATTACTAACGGCCTCAATATTTGCACAGAATCACAGTCCATTAAGATAATTTCAGTCCACCAAGAACTGAAAGCACGCACCTGTAAATATTTATAAGGGAGATACTCCCTCCAGGTTCATTTCCAGCAGCCGCTTCCAACGCTGGCTCTCCAAATGGCCAGCTCTTTTAGCAGAACCGTTTCCTGCACATCCATCTGCTCGCTTTGTTCAGATAAACACGTGTCTCTCCTGCTAGCCATGTGGTACTGACTTCTCTCTGCTTTATGCACGGTTAGTGGGGATGCCCTGCAGAATCTTTACTGTGAGTATGAGTCACAGAAAGAACCCAGCTGGATATCTGGAAGCCCATTTGGATTTATGAATTAGCTGGCTGTGGGAGACTTTTTCTTTTCTTTTAAACCAACCCATGAAGCAAGTCCAATATGGAATTACTGAGTTAATATACATGAATAGACTGCCTGTCATTTTTCACAGTAATTTCTGTGACTCGAACTGGAAATACCAAGTAGTAAATGAACAGAGAGACTGAAATCCAAATCCACGCCCCATCCCCCCGGCTGCACTGAAAGGCAGTTTCTCAGGACGCAAAAGGCTGGATCAGATTGGCAGAGTGCAGAAAGCTACTGCCACTGCTGTACATGCCACTGGTCAGCAGATAAACAAAGCAATCCCATTCCCAGGGCTGTGAAGCCAGCAGTAAATTTACACAACCATCTTTTTAATAGCTTTGAAAAATAAAGGAAAACAAGGCACAATAATTTCAAGCTCCATTAGAAACAGAGTGAGAAAAATCAATGTTTGACAAATAGGAAGGGACAAATTCTGGGTAAGGAAATTCTACTAAGCTTTTAGAAACATATGTGTTTTTTAACTGGCAATCAAATAGCAAGCGACAAGATGCTTTTGAAATACCTATGCACTTTAATAGCAGGAGCAGTTAAAATATATTGAAAGTCCATCATTAAGGCAAATGGAACGAAGCTCTCAGCAATTACTGCATCGCTCAACCAAATGTAGCAGCAGTGGGGCTAGTTCTGCAGTCCTTGCTCAACACATCTGTACCATCAGTTCCCTACTGGTAAAAAAAGCCTGTTTATGATTGTTCCCAGCTAGCTATTTAAGCTTTAAACACATACTTGGGTTAGGAATGTGTTCCATCCATGTTAACTGATGGTTAATATGATGGACATGATGATGACTTGGACCAATTTAGATCAGAAGGAATATGTGGAGGTCACCTAGCCAAACTGCTGCTCATGAAATATAAAGTGAGATACAGAAGGGGTGCACAGCTTACTTCAGGGGTGCAGGGGAATGGGATCCAAAACTGTATCATATGCCTGATGCAGCATTGTATCCTCTCAGGTGCAGGCTGCAGTTACCATGCGAAAAAATGAAGTCTGGCTATTCATTGGTGACACCTGAACCGTGACAACTTGGATTTCCAGGAGCAGTGAGTCTCCTTGCCAGAGACACACTGAGTAACACCACCTGCCATGGGAAATTTCTCTCCATGCCCTGGCACTTACCACTGCCAGCCTCTGAACTGATCCTAGCAGCAGCATCCTGCCTTACTTCCCCCTTCCCCAAATGGTGTCATTCCCAAAGTTGCCTTGGGTTGCAGCATCAGGTGGGCTTGCTGACAGCACAACTTTATGCATTTCCCCAAAGACTGTGGCTGCACCGTGTCCTATTTATGTCAGTGTTCCCAAAACTATTTTTAATGCCCTGTACACCTAGTCAAGTTTAGCCCACCAGAGTGAGCGCTACAGGAAGCCACAAACAGCTGTAGAGCATGCCCCCAGGATCTCCCCCTTTCCTCTTTATTTCTTTCCTAGTTGCGGGAAACTCACTATGGGAATTTTCTTCAGAAACTTGACATTCATGCAACAATTGCTCTTCAGCGTACAGCCCTCAGCATGCTGTTGCTTCACTGTGCTTACCTTTTCCTTTAGGAGGTCCGCAGAACTGACCTCTTGCAATGAGCTTGTGTTGCAACACCTCGCAGGAAGCACGCAGCCTGGCACATGTGCTCTCTCTCCTACAACTCCAGGTGTCTCTGGTTTGCTAGCAGTGCATTCTCTAGCAGAGCGGAGCCCCTTCTTGTTTCATATAGCAGAACTCCATACAGGACCTCTTGAATAAAAGACAATGACATATTATTTGCAAATGTAACAGCCTTAGATTAAGCCAAATACAAAATCTGATCCACTGTAGTCCCTCTTTTCCTTGTCAGGTAGGTGTGACTGCCTTTTTGTACTTTCCTGAGCTCCAGCCCTCAGACGGAGAAGTGATTTTACTACAGATGAAGCCAGTAGCTGCCACAAGACCATTCAGCATTCCCACTCTGTGAAGGGATGTTTATGTTCTCACACTCTCCCCCTCCCTGGAGCAAACACAATCCCTTCATTTTGCAATGCCAAAAATAGAAGCATTGGTATTTCAATTGCGAACAATCGGGTCTGGCAAACAATCCCTATGACCAGACCCTTTCTGAAACACAGGTCTGAGGAATTTCCCTCACCTAAGCTGCTCTTTTCCCCCATGCAGATTTCAGGAGCAGGGAGATAACACAGCACTAACGTTCTCCTGTGTCTGTCTGTCTCCCCATCCTGCCCATCCCCTGCAGCCTGCCTGCTCCAGGCGGAGTTGGTGAATTACGAGCGAGTCAAGGAGTACTGCCTCAAAGTGCTTCAGAAAGAAGGTGAGAACTTCAAGGCACTCTACCGATCAGGAGTGGCATTTTACCACCTGGGTGACTTCAACAAGGCCCTCTACTACCTGAAAGAGGCAAGATCCCGCCAGCCGACAGGTATGGGGAGGGGGAGCGGGGATGTGGCTTTGCATTGAGCACTTTTCATGAGTTTCAGTGTGTCCCTGGACTTGATTGTGTTGATTTCCACAGGGATGAGCATGACCCACTGTATCCTTAGCTGTACCCCTCTTCTACTGCCGAGGCTGCAGCACAACCTGAAGATGACAATATTGCTGGAATGCCATCTGTGTGGAGGGGATCCTGCCTCTCTTTCCCTCCCTAGTTTATTTTTGAAGAAGAAAGCGGGATGGGGAAGAGTGTTATCCCAACCATTACATTTCCTGACTGAGAAAAAGCTTTTTCCCCTTAGCAAAGCCAGGGGACTATTTGTAGACCTCAGTAGCCATGCCTTCCACCATCTCAGTAAAGGGTTAGTATTGTAGTTAGATCAGAGACAGACATTCACTCACAAAGCTTTCATCAGGGTGCTTCAACTTTCACTGTGAAATCAGCCACTTGCCAGTTCAAGTACCTGTCCGTCCATATGTCAAAACCCAAGATTTCATTTTGGGACAGCAAAGAAATTATGTATCCAAACAACTTATCCTTGCCAGAGCAACCAGCTTTACGCTAACCTCCTCAGCCTCAGAACAGGGGGTGGAAGGCCACAATGCAGAGATGGTGCTTTTATTTTTCAAATAGTAATGGGGACATAAAACCACGCTATGGCTTAAAACATTTCTGCTAAAAGAGAATTTTTGTAATACTCAAAGAAAAAATAAAGGAGCACAAGAAACCAAAACAGAAGCCATGTGCAAAGAAAACCTCACAGAGCAGCTCTTCCACCTGGATGTGAGAACTGGTCATGAAGCAGGAGCGAGCCTGGGTCCTGGCAGAGCACAGGAGCTGATGTTCATTGAACTAGAGGACGCAAGGGAGGCTGTCAGAGCTGGCTGTGCTTGATGTCCTACAGGCACTGGCTCTGCAAGGCTCCTGAGGTGGCTGTGCCCTGGAGGAGCACCAGGGAGGGTGTGCTTGGGGGTGTGCTGGGATCTCCTTCCTCTTCCACCTCCCCTAAGAGTGCCTGGTCCCATCTGTCACGCTTGGTCATGGGCTCCAGGCAGTCTGACAGCACAGCTGTGCACCCCACACTCCCTGAGCAAATGTGCTTAAAAGCTCAGTTTAGCCTATTTGAGTTTGCAGTGTGCCCTTCTGCTTTCAGCCCTTGCCAGAACCAGGGAAGGGAGAAGCCTATGCAAGAGAAAAATAGTCAGTGGAAAATAAGAAGTTATCCCAACCTTGAGGGTCTGACTAGGCTCAAATTGAAACAGTCCTTCTAGCTGAACCACTTTGCTTCCATTTTTTTTAAATATGTATTTCTATGCTCCCCTCCTGCCCCGATACTATTTATTTGGTATCCCTCACTGCTTCTTGAAATAAATACTAATTTATTCAACAGCAACAGCTTCAAATACCACAGCTTGCTGCAAAAACATACCAGAAAGTGTCTCCAAAGGCCCTTAATGTATACAAAAAAACAGTTCTGGCCTTCAGCTCTGCATCAGAGACTCTTCCCTGTTATTGTTAGACCATTCAGGGCCATTATTCCACTGTTTTATTTATGATTATGGAAAACCTGAAGGGTATTCAGGGGGAAAGAAGTGAATACATACAGTAAGAAAGGATGTGACTGTTAAAACACAGTAGCAGGAATCAGGTAACACTATCAAGAATTATAATAATTATTGATATATATCAAAATATATTATTATTATATATCTTATTTATATAATATATATTATATATATTAACGAATATAACAAAATATATCAAGACAGGAATAAGTCAGTCTCTCCACTTTCAGTGTTTCCATCTGCAAAATCTGATTGTTTTTCTTTATCTGAGTTTTCACAAGGCTCACTGGTAAAAGCACTTGGACATTATTACAGTCATGTTCTGTGTGTTCTTTTTTTTCTAATAAGGATGTTTTTGGCACAAATCACTGGCAGTTACTCTCTTTGGTGGGGGAGATTTTAAATGGTAAAGGGGAATTAGCTAGCAAAGGGTTTTACTTTTCTAAAGGGCTGTCAGCACAGCAAATCCCTTATGGCTATTTACTGTCTGTTAAGGGTGAAAGTTCAGTTTGGCCTGATTTCTTACGCTACCGCCAAACAAAAATCACAAAAGCAGATGGAAATAACACAAGATAATTGTATAACTCTCCTCACCAAGGGAGAGGGAAGCCACAGTTAAGTTGTGCAAAGCATACATGCAGCCCACCCTGAACTCTGTGTCAGAGGCTGGTGCAGCACGGGCAGCCAGATGGACACCTGACCTTCCAGCCTTGCTCAGCTTTTTCCCACTGGTGGGGCCACATCGTCAGGGTAGGTGCTGACTGGGATTGAGGCTGAACCAGCATCTGGCCTGGTAATACCAAACACCCACAGCTGTCTCTGCTGGCCCCGCACTGAAAGCTCACGGTCAGACATCATGCGGGCTGCACGTACAAGCTGGATTTCCCATGCTGCATGGAGCTGGCTCGTGGCTGAGCTCCGCAGCTGCCTTCCTGCATCCCTGTCACTCAGAAGTCCTGGGAACAAAACCCAGGCCACAGTGTCTGCAAAGCAGATGGGCACCTGAGCTGTGAAGCTACAGGGAGGAGCAGAAATTACCTTTAAAATGGCAGAGGGCCACTCTGCACCAAGGACACAGGCACGGTCCTAACAGCCAGGGGACATGTTCCTATTGCAGCTCTGCCAGCATCTCTGTACAGGTCTGACCCCATCTGAGTTGTCCTTGCCTGTTATTTCCACATCAGCAGAAGGGGATCACTTCTTCCTCACTGAAAGATGAAAATCTTCTCTTCATTAACATTTACACGTAGCTTTGAAATACTGCTGCAGGCAGAACTAGTGTGGTGCAATAGTATTTGATGGAAAAGACTTGACAAAGACAGGGGCTCCACTTCTGTAAATGGAGTGCTGCTCTTATTATTCCTCCTTGGTAAGATAGGAAGGAAGGAAGCACAACATCCCCAAACATGCCCAGATTTATAACTAGCTCTCAATGGGAGCATCTCCCACCTTGCTTTGCCCCCAGCTTCCTGGGCGTGTGGCAATCTCCCAGGCAGGTGAGGCTGTGCTGCCAGCAGCTAGCTGCCTTACCCGCAAGCTAGGGGCAGCTGCCAGCCTTTCATAGCCCAGTTATGCACCAAACCCACCGCCACCCCCTCAGCCAGACGCCGAGTCCCTGTAAGCCTGGGCAGGTGGGATTCCCTAATGTGCCCTCCCAGCTACCACTTGCCACCCACGCCAGGCAGACATCCAAAGTGCAAACCGCAGCAGCGGGGACGGGTACCCAGACCACAGCCTGTCAAAGCCTGGAAAGGCACAGAGCAGAGAGATTGCAGGGTTGTGCAGGCAGCACAGCAGGGCTCTGCCCTGGCTACATGCCCTACCCTTACACCACTAGGAGCTGTTAGCCACCTCCCTGCCATGTGCACTGATTTTATTTCAGGGCTAAAATTGAGGGCTATGCCCTCAACTGAATGTCTACTCCCTGAGGCTGCACAACTGAAACCAATTCTGTTTTTAAGAAAGCTGCTTTTAAAATGTGCTGGGCTGGTATGAAATGCTGGTGCACAAACAGCCCAGGATGCTGGTGCACGTTGTCTGACAACAGCAGAAGTCCTTGGCTCATTAAGAATGCCCCAGGTGGGGCAAATAACTTAATCATTGAATCCCACCCTCCAGACTGACTAGGATGATGCAGTTGTACCTGCAGAAGACAGCAGGGAGACCCACCCCGCCAGAGACAGCTTGAGAAGTCACAACAGCATTGCCTCAGCCCATTGCTACCCCATGGCGTGTTTGTGGGGAGTTCTGTGTGAAGGGAAAGAGAACAGTCTGTCTCCCACTGTTTCAGCTGTGGCTGAGAGCACAACAGAGATGTCCCCTTCTCATGTTTAAAGGAAACTGCATCCACAACTGCTTTGGTGGGTGCAATACCTACACTTGCTAGTGCTGGACAAGTTACTAGTAATTTGTTCATCTCTTTGAAAGCCAGGTGCTTCTCATTTCCCTAGCTGGACGGGAGCACATTGCTGTTTGGGTGAGGAGAAGACAGGATTGCCCTCTGACTGTGGACTGCAGTGTGCTTCAGATTAGTTTCTGAGGATCTAATGGCTTAAATAGACTAAGATGGCCCTGGCTGGCTGAGTAAGGCTGTGAGAAAACAACCATTTTTCAATCAATGCATAAGTGAAAGTGGCTATTTTTTTTCTTGCTTGCTTCTGATACCACATGGCTTTTGCTACTATGTGGGTGGCATGTGTGTGGGAAGTCACCCTCATGATAGTAAACCAATGTGATTTGAGAAAGGATTGACCATGAGTGCAGAATTGTGGGGTCTGTCTGGAGACAACGCTTGTTTAGATCAACCTGTGCTTCAGGGTGAGCAGTTTCACTCATTGCTGAGGCCAGGTGGTAAAGCAAAACTCACGTGTGAGTCTCTGTTAAACCATGACACTGTGTCGATGCACTGAAGTACTGGAAGGAAAAAGAGCACTCAGCTTACCACTTGCTCAGTGCTGGGACCTCACAGCTTTCTGCAGGGATGAATTGGTGGTTCCCTGCCCCTAGGAACTTCATTAGACAGGATAGACCAAGGCAGTATGCAGCATATGACCAAAATGCAGATAGAGTGTCATGGTGGAAGGACTTCCAAATATGAAATTTAAGGAAAGCAAGGGTACAAAGAGAACATGAAGGATGCATTTCCCAATTCAACTCATCATAAGAAAATAAGAGGAGAGTGAAATAGGCTGTAAAAGGAATAGGAGGGCAAAAAGGCAGAGGATAACCGTACATAAAATGCCTTTAGGGGCTTGTATGCAGGCACGGAGGGAAGGGAAACCAGTGAAGGTGCTGTTCCAAAAGAACAGGCAGGGATGACCTGGATAGTTTCAACTGTGCAAATTCAATTGTGATGACCCAGAGTAATCAAAGAGAAGATAAAAACTAGCTGAGGCAAGATCATGCGCAACAGGGATGGCGAGCACAAATTGGGTCAGGTTCTCCAAAACCAAAGCTGCAGGGTTTGGTTCAGAGCACCTTTCAAATCATGCTGTTCCTGCAGGCAGTGTGGGAGCCGTGTTGCTCCCCGGGTGATGCACCAGGGATGAAGGTGCAATGTGTCTGTCTTCCACAGGGAGTTGTAACCAATGTGTGCGTACATGTGTGCTCTTTCCCTGCAGATACCAATGTCATACGATATATCCAGCTGACAGAGATGAAGCTCAGCAGGTGTTCCCAGAGAGAGAAAGAAGCCTTGTGAAAATGAAGCCGCTTCAGCTGAAGTGCCCAAGGGGGAACATTTCCTTCCTAGAAACTCATTTGGTGGATTTTCCTGTTTGCTCTGCCTCATCCTCATCTCCTCATCCATCCACTCCCCCTTGCTCTTCATTGAATCCCAGTTTTGAAAAAAAAAAAGAGACTTAGACACTGGATATAGCTGCTTGCCAACAGTGGTAATACCCCTTCCCCGTGGCAGGAGAGCACAATGGCTACAGCCAGCCTTGTTCCAAGACAGTGTCACACACCTGGAGTAGGCAATGCTGGGGGACCTTTCTGGTCCTGAGCTGACTGCCTATTACCTGTTAGGGAAGCAACCCCAGAACAACGACTTCCTGACCAGGCAAGCTGGAGACAGTTTCTGCTCTGAGTGGTCAATGGAGCTTGGAAGAGCTAAGAAACTAAGAGAGCTGCTGGTCATTTCACAGGGGATGGCAAATGCCCTTTTACCATCAGTTCCCTCTGCCTGCTTCTCCAGTGTGTGTTATCAGTCTCCAGTGAGAGCTCACATGCTCCCAGTCTAATGCCAGTGAAAACTGTTTCTAAACATCCTCTTAATGAAAGCACAGAGCACCCTACAAACCCCCTGCAGAGCTGTCCCAGCGCTGGAGAAGAAGGCTGTGGGCTACCACAGAACACTGAACGGACTGTGAAAGCGTGGTGTACAGTATGAGGGAAAAACTGTGAAATAATTCATTAAAGGCAAATAAAAATTATTAATAGGCAACAAGTCTAGGCATTGCTTTTCAAAGGGACCTCTTGGGTTCCCCGTGTCCAGACAGACAACATTGTCTAGTGGGGGGCAGCATGGGGTTGGGAACAAGAGACATCTCCATTCTTATCTTGCCTCTGCTAATGCCTTGCTGTGTGATCTTGGGCAAGTCACTTAGCCTCTCTGTGCCTCAGTTTCCCTATCTGTACACTAGGGATAATACTTCCCTACCTCGCAGGGGTGTTGTGAGGATGTATTAGTTAATGTTTGTAAGTAACAGTACAGTGATGTACAGTGCTAAGTATTATTAGTACACTGGATTGAGGTCTTGATTCTCCCACCTTGTGTTGGTGCTTCGTGTGTCCTGTTTTTTCTTTTGTAGGAGAACACGGTGCTGGCAAACAGGGCAGAGCTTTGGAGCCTATTTCAGCAGCCCATAGGGCCTGTTGAGACCTCCACCAGCAGTCTGATCACTTCTAAGAGCTCAGGCTCCTTGGCTCAAGGGTCCTTTTCTGAAACTGCTAGTAATGGGATCAGTAAGTGCCACAAACACATTTCCAGTGGGACTGCCCCATCAGTGGCCCACAGGAGCCGGCTCCCAGTTGCAGGATGTGCACGAGTGGTCATCCCACAGTGGTCAGTGTGAAGCGAGTTTACTCAGAGATACTTCACCGGCCCTCAGCTGAAACATGGAAACAGAAGCACAGAGAGTTGAACAGACCAAGTTCAGCCAAGCGTTGTGTGCTTCGGTCCCAGCAGATGTGGTGCCTGCAGACAGTTGGCTATGGCATCCCACATTCCAGCTGTGGTATCTTGCCATTTTTCTCTAGCCAAAATTTGAAAGAGTTGATAGAGAAACACGAAATAAAAAGGCAAATCTCTATCATTGTCTCTGAAAAAACTGAAGTCATATTCTTTAGTTCAGGGACACATCCAGCCCACATTGGGGGTGGGGAAGGGACCATCTTGAAGTGGCATATAAGTCTCTGAGATAGCATGGACCTACATCACTTGGTTGAAACACATTACCTGGGATGGCACCAGAAGTTTGTGTTCCTCAGGCGGGTGGCAGAAAGCAGCTGCTTCCCAAAATTTGGAACACTGTGTGCAGCTACTGTGAAGGAAAGGACTGCATTCTGGAGGCAGCACAGTCACCTTCCTCAGATGGCCTGTGGTTCATACATCTGTGCCTGAAATAGCAAGTGCCTCTGCCCACCACTATGTATGTCTAGGCAATAAATGAGGCTACAGCTATTGCTAGGACAACAATTGAGTTAAAGACAAAGAGGACAAGCGAGGGAAATTCTGTAGGTGGTTGTTAACTAGATCAGAAAAAAAAAATGTTTAGGCAGAGATGTGCTTGTAAGGTGTACCTGGTACTGTATAAAATACAGAGCTATAAGGTTCTGGTTCTCAGAGGCATGCAGTCCTCCATATCCTAAATATATCACAGCATGCAGCAAATTCAAATAGAGGTGACTCCCCGCTACTTCATATTGCTAAAGACACTTCATCCCCACAGCTGCATGTGTTGCTTTGCTAGGAGTAAAATGGGGATTCATCCTGCAGGCCATGTAGGAGGAGAGGACACCACCTACACTAACAGTCTCTGCCCCAGGAAAGCTCAGGCAAGCAGAGGCAGGCTTGTTACTCATGACCTTAATGCAAGAGGAGGGCATTTTCCAGTCACGGGAGATGTATGTAGGTCCACGGACTGTCACTTTGTCTGGAAACAATTTTAGCCCTTGCAGTGGCCTCACTGACATACTGTCACTGCATCAGTCCCATGTATACATTAGCATAGAAAAGGCACAGCGGACTCCAAAGTACAGTCTCCTCAGTTCTCAGCCACTTCCCGCCCAGGAGCACTGCAAAGTGTGGGGGAGAGAGGGAAGTTTGTGAATGTGCGTATGCAAAAGATCTCAGAGAGCCATCAGGTGCTATGCGACATCCAACTTTCTGCAGAAAGTGGTTGTCCTTAAGTACCTTGACATTCAGAGTACCTGCAAGCAGTGCACACTCCCACCAGAGGCTAGAAGAAGGAAGTCACCAAAGAGAAAACAGTCATGGACTGTTTAGCCAGCTATATAGCATCTGTATGTTTCCACAGTGACACAGAGCTTGAGAGAATCATGGACAAAACTCCAGGTGGGGGCCCTCCACATGTCAAGGAGAGAGACAGCAGCAATGCCAGCAAAGCCAACAGAGCTCCTGTGGACTGCGCTCTCCCCACAGTAGCCAGCTCCACCTTGCAGTATCAAACATCCCAGCAGAGTTTGCAGTCCGATTGGAAAGATGTGCAGACACATCGCCACTTCTACTGCATGTGCCAGGGGTGTAAGGAAGAGCCTTGGCAACTTGCTAAAAGGCTTTGTCTTCTGCAGAAAGAGAAGGCATAATTGTCATCCAGCACATCAAAGGGCTCTTCAGCTCTAATAGAGCAAGACCCTAAAAGACCACGGGCAAGTTTCTCTCCTGGCAACTGCTGAACATAGGAACACCCAAAGGGAGAAACTCGTGTTACTGTCCAAGAACTGCCTTAACAGGAAACAGAAGAGAGAAACAAGTATTGGCCATAAAGGGAGAACCTAGTATCAAGCCCTCAAGAAAGAGGTCTTTGTATACAAGAAGACCCTTCAAAGTCCACAGTTTATAAATAGTTAAATAGCTTTTCAAGTGAGTTGGTCCTTAACAGCCAGATAGGGAGGTGTGGGCAGAAGCCACCCAATCCCACCCAAGTTACCCACTCATTGCTGTAGGGAGTTGAAGAGACAGAGAAGGACACCCTGTTGGAGGTGTTCATGTCCACTACAAGTTGGTGGTATTTTTCTGTGAAGCAGTCAAATGGCAACGTGCGAATACACATCCTGGAAGCCAAAACAAGCAAACAAGGCTTTAGCTCAACCAGGTGGTATATGCATATGTCCTCAACATGCGGCACGTAGGGGAATAAACACATGCCCCTCCACATACCCAGCAGGGCTAAAATGTCTCCAGAGCAGTGGGAAGTGGGCCCATTCACCCATCACATGTGAAAACAGCAGGAAGAAAATGGCAGATGCCAGGCAGAACAGTAGGACAGCAAGCAGGAACTGAGGTTGAAATGGGAAAGGGATGAGCTGATCATGGGATGCAAAATACAAGCCAAACCCAGGTTCATGGGCAGAATGAGAATTGAACTAGAAAAAAACACGATGAAAGGCTTAGCCACATTATTTGCAGTTCATAACAAGACCCAGTTTTAATTGGCAGGATACACAGCAGGAAAAAAGGCAGTAAGATTAGAGGTGATTTTCCAGCTAGAGAGGGCAGAAGAGGGGGAGGCTTCCTTCCTCCAGTACAATCGTATTTGAAAGTGTGAAAGGAAGACAAAAACATGCTGGCTGCAGAATTTTTCCGAATATGTGTTAACCATTACAGTCAGCAAAAGTGGCCTGGATGGAGTGGAGAAGTCTTTGGTTAAATTAAGAAGAGGGTATGACTGGTTTCCAGAGCTGGCAGGAAGGCAAAGGTCTGGCTAGTCTTGCTTGCTAGTGAACCCAGGAGTCCGTAAAATGAAGAGTGCAGAGCAACTTCTTTAGCCGGGCATCTCCTCTCTGCTTTCCTAGAATTTCCCTGCAAGTTTCATCTGTGTAAATGTTCTCCCCAGACTACAGCCCGGCAGGCCCAGGAGTGGCTGTGTTCTCATGATGCTTCGCATGAGGTCTCCAGAGGTTTTGTCTGCATTGTGTTCTTTATGCTCAATCCCGTGATGATACCCTTTCTCTTTTCTTTTTCCAAGGGGCAGAAGAAGGGAAAGGGGAGGGTATGCACTAGGCAAAGGGAAAATCAAACCAAATCCACACAGGACCTGCTGACTACCCCTCTTCTCTGCTTGTTTATTCACCTTTCCTCCTGCACCCTGAAACACACTGATGTTCCTCCCAAGTTTCTACTGCAAAACTCTGTGCAGTAGTTTAGAGGCTTGGGCAGGGGTTACTTAAATAAGGAGGAACAGTGGTGGGCCAATGTGCCACCCAGATGGGATGTTTGGGAGGGTACAGTAAATTATCAGGTTCCTTAATACCACCCATGGGTTCCCATAAGCAATTAGTAGGACCTTGTGTTGCTGTAGCTGGTATGAGGTGGTTTCCAGAGATTGTTCTGGGTTGATCTTCTTAGGAGTTCCTCAGTTACTAAGTGCTATACTACTGTGCCAACAACAGCCTTGATGCTGCGTCAGTGAAGGTGATGAAAAGACAAGACACCCTCCCGGCTCCTCTCACATCTACAATTGAAGCAAGGTAAATTCATGGGTACTTCATAAAAACACAAGAGGAAACCTGGGGCAATATGTGACTTTGAGGCAGTCAGCAGCTTGTGAAGTGGAAGAGGGTGTAAGTGGTCCTACAGATCACAGAATCATAGATTCATAGATTCATTTGGGTTGGAAAAGACCTTTAATATCATTAAAGTCCAACTGTTAACCCCGAACTGCCAAGTCCACCACTAAATCCTGTCCCTAAGCACCATATCTATGTGGTTTTTAAACACCTCCAGCGATGGTGATTCCACCACCTCCCTGGGCAGCCTGTTCCAATGCTTGACCATTCTTTCAGTGAAGAAATGCTTCCTAATATCCAATCTAAACCTCCCCTGGCTCAACTTGAGGCCATTTCCTCTTGTCCTGTCCCTCGTTATCTGGGAGAAGAGACTGACCCCCACCTCACTACAGCCTCCTTTCAGGTAGTTGCAGAGAGCAATAAGGTCTCTCCTGAGGCTCCTTTTCTCCAGGCTAAACAACCCCAGTTCCCTCAGCCCCTTTTCACAAGACTTGTGCTCCAGACCCTTCACCAGCTCCGTTGCCCTTCTCTGGACACGCTCCAGCACCTCAATGTCCCTCTTGCCGTGAGGGGCCCAAAACTCAACACAGTGTTTGAGGTGCAGCCCCACCAGTGCCCAGTACAGGGGGACAATCACTCCCCTTGCCCTGCTGGCCACACTGCTTTGGACACAAGCCAGGATGCTGTTGGGTTCTTGGCCACCTGGGCACACTGCTGGCCCACGTTCAGCCGGCCGTCAGCCAGCACCCCCAGGCCCTTTTCCCCCAGGCACTTTCCAGCCGCTCTGCCCCCAGCCCGTAGCGCTGTGTGGGGCTGGTGTGACCCATGTGCAGGACCCGGCACTTCTCCTTGTTGAACCTGGTACAACTGGCCTCGGCCCACGGGTCCAGCCTGCCCGGATGCCCCTGCAGAGCCTGCCTGCCCTCCAGCAGGTCAACACTCCCCCCAGCTCGGTGTCGCCTGCAAACTGGCTGAGGGTGCACTCGATCCCCTCGTCCAGATCGTCGATAAAGATACTAAACAGAGCTGGCCCCAGCACTGAGCCCTGGGGAACACCACTTGTGACCGGGCACCAGCTGGGTGTAACTCCATCCACCACCACTCCTTGGGCCCGGCCGTCCAGCAGCTTTTTACCCAGCGCAGGGTGCACCCGCCCAAGCCGTGAGCAGCCAGTGTCTCCAGGGAAAGCTGTGGGAGATGGTGCCAAAGGCTTTCCTAAGGTCCAGGCAGACAACACCCACAGCCTTTCCCTCATCCACTGGGCAGGTCATCTTGTCACAGAAGGAGATCAGGTTCATCAGGCAGGACCTGCCTTTCCTAAACCCACGCTGGCTGGGCCTGACCCCCTGGTTGTCCTGCATGTGCTGTGTGATGGCGCTCAGGATGACCTGCTCCACAACCTTCCCCGGCACTGAGGTCAGGCTGTGACAGGCCTGTAGTTCCCCGGATCCTCCTTCCTGCCCTTCTTGTAGATGGGTGTCACACTGGCTGACCTCCAGGCTGCTGGGACCTCCCCAGTTAGCCCAGACTGCTGATAAATGATGGAGAGCGGCTTGGTGAGCTCCTCTGCCAGCTCTCCCAGTACCCTTGGGTGGATCCCGTCCGGCCCCATAGACTTGTCTGTGTCCAAGGGGAGCAGCAGGTCCCCAACCGTTTCCTCCTGGCCTGTGGGGGCTTCATTCTGCCCCTCGTCCCTGCCTTCCAGCTCAGGGGCTGGGCACCCAGAGGGAAGCTGTTCTTGCTGTTAAAGGCTGAGGCAAAGAAAGCATTAAGTGCCTCAGCCTTTTCCTCATCCTGCATGGCAGCGTTCCCCACCGCACCTGATAAAGGATGCAGGTTCTCCTTGGCTCTCCTTTTGTTTCTAATGTATTTGTAAAAATATTTTTTTGTTACCTTTTACAGCAGTGGCCAGCCCGTTCTAGCTGGGCTTTTGCCTCTCTAATCTTCTCCCTGCATAACCTTGTGACATCCTTACAGCCCTCCAGAGTTGCCTGCCCCTTCTTCCAGAAGTGGTAAACTCTCCCTTTTCCCCTGAGTTCCAGCCAAAGCTCTCTCTGTTCAGCCGAAATTTCTCTGTTCAGGCAAATGACAATGTAGGGATGGGAAAATGCTCCCTCTGTCACAGCAAAGGACCAGCTCAAACCCTGTTCAGCCCAGACAGCTGTGCCAGCAGCTGTTCCCAGTAGCAGTTATGGTGGGGAATCAGGAAACAGACAGACTGTATAGTGCCCAGGGAACTACCTTGTTACCCTGCTTTCATGCTCACTCTTGATCCTATGGAAAGCATCTGTTGTGTTACATGGATGGATAAGGGGGTGTGTATGGCACTATTCAACCATGGTAGTGGCGAATGAAGCTGCTTCTCAAGAGAGACTGACTTCGCAAGCCCTGCCCACAGCCTTTCTCCTTCCTTTATCACCAGCCAAGTTTTATAAATAGCAGCTCTGCAAACTACCACAACTTTTGTTTCCTTCCAGAGGTCTCCTCTTCACTCTGTTTTGCCTGCCAGGGAGTGTGAACCTGTGCCAGCTCATAGCTACTACCTCTGGCAACTGCCCATCGCTGGTGAGGGGATAACCTATAACATAGCCAGGTAGAACCAGCAAAAGCATTAGGAAATCAGAGGAGTTTGGCTGGGGCTTTGGGCCAACACGGATCTTCATACAAGTAGTGCCACCAGATCTGCAGTGATTCCGCATGCCCAGACTCCTGCTATACACAGCACTCACAAGAGCTCCCTGTTCCCCACCACAGCCTACAGAGGTGATAGGAGATTAGCTCAGAGGAAGGGTGAATCACCAGTGTAAGCTCTTCATTATACTATTTTCTCCCCAGAGCTGAGCTAACAGTAGCATATGAGCATATGTTCCCTTGTCTATTGTCAGAGCTACACATCACAACTGTGATTAATCTGGAACTGTATACTTTCTGTATTAGACCCCAGCTTACCTCAGTGCTGTAAAGGTTTGGTGTTAACTACTGTGAAATACTGACATCCAAAATGCAAAATATGAGTGCTGAAGATGACAGAAAAGGTTTTATAAAGATCTCTGCCAAGTAAAAAGAAAACAACAACACTTTGAAATGAAAGGGAAAAGATGTGGTTACTAGTAACAGAAGCTAGATGTATTACTAAATTATCTGAGCCAGCAGCTTTGTTCCCAGCGTTTGTGGAGGCATTCCTCAGCCTACACCTATGTGAGTGTGCGGGTGGGTGGGTGCACAAGGGGGCTGTGGGGTGCAGCCCCAAAGGCAGAAATGCACAAGACAAAGCTGGACCAGACCTCGTCCTGCTATCCAGCCCATCCCACAGCAGGACCTGCTCTGGCTCAACCAGTCCTGACACATTTTTACTGAATACTTGACTCTTGAAATGAGAGCAGGGCAAATATCTAGTTACAGATTAATGCTTTTATGAGTTCCCAGCTCCACAGGCTTTCATCTGCCCATGAATCTGCAGTGAACATAACTGGTTACACATGCTCCCTGTGGAGGGAGAGGAGCGAGAAGATATGCAAAGGGAGCAAGACCTTCATTGAATGTGAAAACCAGCCTGAGTGAAAAGTCTCCTGACAAATCAAAGCAGATCCAGTTCACAGCCTGGGATCCTGTTTGGGTGAGAAAGGAGAATGAGGGTATCTCAAAGGACAGTTTAGGTGGGAAAAGGAACAGAGGAGAAAGAGACACAGATACCCATAGCTGAAAGTGTGAAGGGCCTCTGACTCCAAGGCCAAGGAGGAGTTTTTGGAATGAGAGACACGAGGAGTGAAACACAAGAGAAAGAGGAAATAGAACGTGGTAGAAAAACTAAAAGTTGGAGCTGGTAGCAAGTCTTCCCATCCGTGACACAAGTAGGACTTGTGGCAAGAATGACTTGGGCATCAGGGTGACCAGACCCTACCATGGCTCTGACCCTGGAGGGAGAGGGAGAAAGAGTGAGACCGGTATCTTCCTGAGGAGACTTCAAGCAGTGGCTGTCTGTCACCTTAAGAAAAGGGGCTTCCTCAGACCCTTTATATTTGATCAGCCTGTCAGTTTCCCAGGAAAGATGAGACCCTTATGTCCAACCAGCCTGTTTGCTACCTGCGTTTTGACAGCCCACAGTATCGGAGGGCAATTCAACTAACCTATTCGGAGACCCTCGCTGCTAGCATCACTGAGTCAAATCCCTTACAACAACTACTCAAATCTCCAGAGATTTATACAAAATGAATCTCAGCTGAAGATGTTTATTATACAAAATGCAAGTTTGTGACAGAACAAGGTTCAAAGATTACTGGTGATAATACATTGACTGTGAAACAAGCTTAAAACAATACACCTAACAGCAGCTAGCCTGAGTTAGCCATAGAATAAAGTTCTTACCCAGCAGCCATCCCTATGGGGGAGAACAACAGTGCAGCCCATCAACTGATCCCAGAAGTTGCGATGGAGTCTCCCTTAAATTCTCCCCTCCATTGCTTACTTTTTGTACTTCACAGTACATTCCATATTCATTATCGTACACAGGACTGGTTAGCAGTTTCCCGCTTCTAATGCAAATTAGTACGCATCCTCAGATAACTCTGCTGAAGTTTTTTACTAACTATGCATGCTCCCCAGGCGGGGGTTTGCCCTCTCTTGGGGCAGGGGCTATTTGAGCTGGAAATTGTAATCTCCCATTACCACAGTTACATTTGTCCTACTTTCAACTAATTTTCTGTGGATTGCAACACTTCATCAACTTGTCTCCTCTTGCGGCCAGAACTTTCTCACTTGGAGGCTTCTTTCTGCATAATTTAGATAACAGCCTTCCTTCCCCCATCTGTTCTTTTGTTTCCCAAGACTGACTCCCTTGATTAGAAATCCTTTCATTCATCAGTCTTGACAGTTTTAGAGGGTGGGTCAGTTTGACCTAAACTTTGTGCACATAGACGTTTAACATATAGTTAAAGACTAAATTAGTTTGGTAATTCAGGAGTTTAGACAACAATTGCCCCCTTTTGGCCTTATTTCAGTCCATTTTCTCTACATTTAGGTGAGCTTGAGTGAGTCTAGTCATACATATTCTTGTTACTGATTGGTATCATATGCCCAGTGAGATATGGTAGCACCATGGAGGTGGGTAGCTTTGGGATGGAGGTGTGTGTTGGTATTACAATGAGATTATCTCATCTGAGGAAAGCAATTTCACCACAGTTGTTGGCTCAGCAGCAGACATCTTCTCATCTTATCAGCTGTGTGGTACCATCAAGTTCCCATTCCCACAGGGAGTATGACAGAGCCTGGCCACCATATCGTGTCTCCGCTCTGCTCCTCCCTCTGTTACTCCTATCAGCTTGTGCTAAAATAGCAGGGTGCGTTGCTTAAGAAGCCATGGTAATGTAGATTTTGTGCATGCCAACTATCCTGAAAGTGATAACTGTATTTTGCCCTAAAAAGCTTTCTGTAGTACTACCCTTCTATAGGTCCCAGTTTTCTCTAATTCCTCCCCAAAGAAATTTTCCCACACTGTCTGCTGGACCTTTAAATACTGATCCCTTTCTTTTGCCTTTGTATTGCTTTCCATATGGTGAACCAAGAGACAGACTAACTGCCTTGCCTAAATGCCTTTCAACACATGACAGCAGCATTGGGGCAGGGGGGATCAGGACAACAGGGTCAGCATTTTAAGACCTGTATTAGCTGGAAGTGGTAACCCACCTTCATTATGTGTTTTGGAGATAGAATTATTTTGAGACCTGAAACAAAGCAAATGAGGGCTTTTTTCCAAGGCTGGTAAGGGAGTTTGATTTTCTTGACGACTTTAGGTGCCAGCCCTTTTGCCAAAGCTGCCCATAAAGAGGCTGCTGTTCAGTTTGGTGGAGGGGAGCTTTTGCTGCTAATGCCTCTGCTTCAGCGATTCAAAACCAGATGCTGTTGCACCTTGTTCCTCTTGCAGCAGCATCTTTAACTCTTATTCTAGACAGAAACTGTTGCTGAGCATGTGATACTAAAATTAAAATGTATTTTAATAGTCACTAAAAAAAAAAAGTATATTCAGATTACCCACAATGAAACAGATGGACTAAGTGTTTCTCTGATTTTGCTTAGCAAAGACAGCTGGGGCATTTACAGTTGGGAACACAAGGATTTTCACTTTCTTAACCAACAAAGGATGGTTTGCAGCCAGTCTGGCTGCCAGTGTTATTCTCATTTTGTGATGGCAGCCCAGAGAAAGCAGCTTAGTATGGCCTGGAACAACCTCAGGGGAAAGTTATATGCTGGAGGGACTGTGGTATCAGCTCATTGAAAAGAGTTGGTGATAAAGCTACAGACCCTGCAGACTTCCTTCACTTCACATAGCAGCAGCACCAGGTTACAGTAAATCTTTCGGCATCAGATAAAGACCAGCTGTTTCACATTACCGCCTACAAACTTCTGGTTATAAAAATGGCCATATGCAAATAGCATATTCCTTCACTTAGAGCTGCTCTTCGGCATCTTGGTGGGGCTGAACTAGATCCAGCCAACAGCTTGCTGAATTCAGCAGGTTATCTTTGAGGCTCTGCTGCCTGTTGGCAAGCTCTGAGCGTTGACTCAGGGAGAGGATATAAGCCCATTCCCTGAAATAAGCTTAGCAAGCCATGATGCAAAAGCCCTTTCATGGGGTCCTTTAGATGGCCTCTGGCTGAGCAAGATACAGAGGCTAAGCCAGGATGCTCACAAAAAGTCAGGTCTTGGCATCGGCCAGGCAGAACAGATGTGTGACCCACTTGTGGTCAGAGGCCAGGCTCTCACATCAGCTCTGCAAGCTGTGAGAGTGGCTCATGAAGCCCGGGCTGACCTCTGACTGGTACATCCCCACTGCCAACAACACTCGCAGGTTTTGACTCCCCTGATCTTTCGTGCTGGGACTGCACTGTCATCCTGAGGTAGAGGTAAGTCCCTGTTTCTAAAACCCCTTTAAAACCCGAGGAGTAAGGACTCCAAAGACCAACAGGCAAACTGTAAAAATCCATGAGGTTTTTTTGAGCTCTCATTTAGAGGGACTCAGCTCATCACTTCTTAATGTTTGCGGCAGGCAATGCTGCCCGCTGATATATCACACAGGCCTGGGCTTTCACATAAGCACAGAAAAATAGTTACCTAGCCAGTGGCCCCACAAAATGGAAAGGCTGAAAAAGAGAAAAGCCTGCCTTGAACATCACCAAACCAACATGTCACAGCAGCACCCCAAACTTAAGTATTCACCTCAACCTGGCAAGCTCAAGTTGCTGTTCAGCAAACTTAAGGCTGTCGGTCGGGGAGATTAGATTGATTTCTGGAAAATTATTTCCATATGAGAGAAGAAGATGAAAAGCTGCACACAGGATAGGGTCTGAATCTGCAGATTACAGGTGACTGCACAGCTTGACACTCAGATCAGTGGCTGGGAATACAACACTGCCAGTTAGGAAAGTCCTAAAGTTTATAGCATACACAGTCAGAATTCAAATCAACAGAAAAATGAGGAACCCCACAGCATCATAAGTACAGGTTGCCATTACAAAATGAGCTCCGTTTTATTTCTCAAGCAATGTATCTTCTTCTAAGGCACATGCTATTGTTGAGAGACATCTTTCTTATTTTCAGTGTTCTGGGACAGCCATTTTCTAGTCCACCTGTTATTAGTCTAAAGACTGATACGGAGCTCTAGGGACCCTAAATGTTTGTATCTCTGTGATTCAAGGTCAGATGGACTCAGTTAACTAACGAAAGATGGCTGTCTAATAAAAGATGGGATCTCTCTTTCTCACTCATCACCAGTATAAATACAGGTTCCCTGCAGGGACTTGACAGCTCTGTTCATGATGAGCAAGCCAAGCCAAGTCATCTCATGCCATAAATCTGAGGAAGTACCAACTCTGAAAATAGGACTGGAAAAGATCCTTAAGAGAGTACATCACCCCATTGCCTTGAGGCAGTTAGGTCAGATTGAGTTAAACTGCTCCTGAGAGATGTTTATCTAACCTGTTCTTAAAAGCCTCCTATGAGAGAATACCACTGCCTTCATAGAAGAAAAGTTAAGAGACTTTTTACTAAAGCTTAAACTAAGTCTCCCTTGCAGTGATTTAAACCAATTACTTCTTGTTTCAGCCTCAGTAGATAAGACCAAAAAATTATTCTCTCACTTTACAGCGATTCCTGACCTTTGTGAAAGGCTCTTCTCTAGAACCCTGATATTTCAGCTCCCATCAACATTTCTGAAACTCAGCAAGTTTTCTGGCTCCTTGCTTGTTCTTCTCACTCTCCTCTGGATTTCGTCCAGGTGGCTTACAACTTTATCAGAACTCGGTGCTGAAAGAAGGACAGTTCTCCAGGTGTGGCCTTCCAGCACAAGACAGAGCAGAAGCATTATTTCAGAAGCTCTATATACAATAGACCTACTTATATATTCTTTGCACTAGCAAGACATCATTGACTCATTTTCAAGCCCCAGACTGCTTTGACTTACCCCAGTTTTTCTTCTGCTTATGCTGCCATCAGTTCCTTTCACTACCTGTGTGGCCAAGCGCTCCTTACCGAGTTGCATTCTATTTGATTGAGAGACAGATTCCAGGAAATCAGATATCACAGTTCTTTTTCCACAGAAAGAACTGATCCGCATGCCTCTGCTTTTTAAAGGGTACATGTGGCCAGATTTTAAGACAAAGCAAAAATAAGATTTGGCATAAAGTACCATAATTTGCGTGGGGGAAAAAATCAATATACCAGTTCCACTTTTCTAGTATTGCTACCAAGTTCTACAGCTGCACAAGCTCTGCAGTGCTTCAGCAGCTAAGGAAAACACTACTTGACAGCTGAGAGTCACAGTCTGTTAGGGGCATCACTTACAGTTGTCTTTCATCAGGCAAAGCAACTCCTTCTGCTTTTTTATATTACCTTGGAGAGTCAGGCACATTCAGATCATCCAAATCAAGTAGGATTAATAATGCCTGAGCAAGATGGGAACACTGAAGAACAGTGGCACAAAAATCAAGAGTTAATGTGTTGTTCATCACACCTTGCATGTTCTTTCCCCAGCATTACCATCAGACAGAGGAAAGGTGTTTCTTTCATAACCTTCTAAGCAGAGGTCACAGGCAGTGCAGCCCATAGATCTGAATTTCCAGCTTTCCTGGTGTCTTGTGTTTCTTGGCAGCTCATTGACCATGAATAGAAAACTAGAAGATGCTCGGCAGAAATTAAAATTAAGGATGAGAGATGGGGGGTGGGTGGGATGGGACGACGCACATGTTAATGAGTGCTTTTCCAGATTCCAGTGAAGGTTATGGTTTGGATTCTCTTCTTCATAGGTTTTTATTGTGTATTCACAGATAGTGAGTAGCTCAGTGGCATTGAGAAAAATATTCTGGATGTCTGGCTTGCTCTTTGCTCTTTCCCAACAGGAGAAAGCGTGTGCAACAGAGGGCTTGCCTTTGTAGATCATGGGATTTGAATGCACACATTCCAGTGTTTCCTTCTTTCCTTCTTTAACAAACAACAAAGAAATGTGCTGCACACACGCTGCAAGAAAACCTAACAGTTTCTGAAAACCTTGAAGTGGTGTTAGTGATCCTCTAACATCACTGAACACCTAATTCCAAGGCAAAGCCTGCTTTGAATTGGATCTGACACTCCATGGGAGACCTGTTGCAAGAGCAGAGTCAGATCTGTAGCTGCTTGGTTACATCAAACCAGGCTAGGACACTGCTAGAACTCCCTACCCATTGTGGGCTCCTTGCCCAGGTTCACATTAAAAGGTGTTAATTGCTGAGAATGGATCATGGCTTGCAGAGCAGGTGAGTCCCTGACTCTCCCAGACTATCAGTGATGGCATAAAGCCTGTGGTGTATGCTGCCATGTGGGATCTTCAGGCCAGCACAGATTCCAAGTGTATCTCTGAGGTGCAGGTGAAGTAGCCAGGCACAAACATGCAGCATCCACCTTCCTTGAACAGTTTGTTGCACACACAAACTCAGTCTGCCCTCATAACCCAGCTTGGTGGGGTTCAGCTTCTGCCCAGAGAAGAAATAATCCAAACACTCACCACTCTCAATGGCAGCAATGAGCTAAAGACATGTAAAAAAATGTTAAGTATCCATAGGAAATCCATGGGAATTTAGCCTGAGAATGTGGGCTGGATCCAGACAAATGCCGGCATCTCCCCAAGGCGTTGAAGGCAATAATGCTAATTAAAGTAGCTGAGGATCTGGTACACGGCTACATCACTGAAAAGTAGATCAGAGGGGAAGAAAAGTTGTGTAGAGCAGTAGAAGCTGGACTTCTCTCCCGGTTGTGCAGCTCTCTGTTTTGCTTGGCCCATGTCAGAGAGCTGTGTGATCCCCATTTCTCACGCTGTTGAACTAGCCCCATCTTCTACTGCTGAGTATGGACAAGTTCAGCAAATGTTCCCAGCATGCTTTTGAAGGGACTCTGTGAGCATGAAGTACTGCTGCTGCTGTTGTTAGAAACAAGAACACAGCCTGCTGCTGAATAATTCATTTGATGTGAAAAACAGCCAGTGAGTTGTTGAACAAAAACGCTGCACAATGAGACATAATTACGGAGCAGTTAGAGGGAGCAGGATACAGCTGGGGCTTGCCGGTCGGCTGGCGGCGACACCGGCCGCAGGCAAGCACGGGGGGGTGTTGGGTGGCACGCTCCATTTTCTCAATTGTTGTAGCACTTTGCCTTTAACCTTTGAGATATCCAAGGACTACCTGATTTGGAGGGACCATCTCTTGTGGAGAAAGGGGATCCGGTGTCCCCAGCTTCTTTGGCCTCGGACCTTTCTGGTAAGACAACAGTGGCGGTAACTAGAGCTGAACATCCTGTCACATCAATACTGTTTTTCTCGACAGCAGGAATGGGCAGAGCCACTCATTCCCCACAAACACACCACGTTGTGGACACCAAAACTTTTGCAGGAGTTTTTTGAACTGGGAAGGAGGTTCCCTACCTCAGAGAGCTGCTCGAAAAAAGGCACCAGTGTTCGCAGAATCCAGCCCGCTCTAGGGCCAAGTCTCTGTTCTTCATCAAATCACACAGGAAAACCTACCTCTGCTCTGGCTTGGGAAGCAAACATGTTCCTGTCCCTAAGGCTATATCCTTTGCTCACACATAGTCAATCATTGGCTTGAATATCGATGCAAAACCTGAAAATCTCTGCAAAACCGTATTGTCATGTCTATGCACAGAGCTGCAGTGCCCTTATTCTTGCTCAGAGAGTGTGAAAGCTTTCGGCGTGCTAGCAAAAACAGGCACCAAAGCAAAAACTAAACCAGAAACTGAGACCTACTTCAGCTTAACTGCCATCAGAGTTAAACAAAACCCAGAACTTCCAGGTACTACTGACAGATTCAAGCCCGGCTTAAAAGACAAGAGTCCCTCCTGCATCCTAGGTCGCCAGCTAATTCTGGCCTGTGAGACAGATTCAAGGGATGGGGAGCCTGGAAGATATGGGTGGCTTGGAGCCAAGGAGAGAAAGTGGAAGATAAAAAGAGGCTTTATCACACATTTTCCTTATAACAGCCAAAATACTCTTCTGTTCTTTCTCATATATCCTGGAGAAAGCACAACTGAAGTGTGAAGAACTGTTTAATGGATTTAGTAATAGTATCGATTTTCTGTCATTCAAAAAAGGACTTGGAGCTTAATCAGATCTGTAGAAATATCTCATTATTTACTTTGCTGAAGGAAAGGATTAGATATCAGAGAAAGAAAAGGTCCTTCAACAGGCATGGGATTGCTCTGCAAGATGAAAATCCATCCACTTACTCTTACCCACATACGTATTTAAACAGGAAAGAATCCAAACAGCTCTCCATGAGATTCTGCCTGGAGGAATGAATACAGCAGCAATACACAGAGGCAGTCTCAGCAATGCAGCAAACCAGTTCTTGGGTTTTCAACAGCCTGATTTAGCTCCACAATCTGGTCACCTAAGTATTAATGGTAGAAATTGCATTGCTGGTAACAGAGACAGACTGAACAAGTTTTCACCTTCTGAGGTGCTTCCTGCTACCAAGACACAAAGCGATGTTTACTTGCAGGCTAAACACATCTGACTGGGAAGCAACACTGAGAAAGAATAAGCCAGAAACCCTCCGATGCTGTTTTTACAGTCACCTTTGAGACAACAGAAAATTGGCTCATAACACACACCATGCCCCCGCTGGAAACACTGCGATAGTTACATTTCCTTGACACTTGAAGCCTTAACTCCCTAATATGTCTTTCAGGGTGGCTGCAGATGAGATGGCAGGTTTTGTACCTGTGTTGTGGCACCAGTGAAGCCATGCTGACAACGGTGTAGAGGCTGGAGAATTGGCTACTCAACAGGAGTTGGCTGGACCAGCAGTGAGCAAAATATTTCAGGTTGAACATAAACAGTGACTTTGCAGTGAGAACGTTTTTATCAACGTCTCAGAAATTCTCAGTATATCCCAGATAGGCACCCACCACACATATAGACATATATATATATATTTACTTGCAGAATAACTACAATGGGTAATCTGGTTTGATTTGGCTTGCAGGAGATACCTTAACGAGCTAATCCAATTCCATGCAAACTCTATACCAGTTTCGACCACTGAATCCCACAAGCAATAGAGAGAATCCAAGAACTTCTGTATTTCTCATCACTGGAAAGATTTCTCATTAGTTTTCTTTCACATACTTCTTTTTGGAGACTTTTACTTAAAATACCTCACTATTCATTACAGGAAGCTTACTTTCTTGGATCAATATTGATCTACTTTGATCAGCACTGCCATTGTACCTGTTCATCCTGATCCGCAGTTGCACTTAGTCGTGGGTTTGCTATTGCCCTGGCAGGTTTGCAGAGAAGATAATGGAATGTTATTTGAAACCTGGAGGTTTTGAACATCCCCTGCCTCCCAAACATACACATGAGGAAAGGAAGGTGCACAAAACCAAATGACCAAGAAGGGGTTAATCCTTTTATTTTCTAACCAAAAGGAACTTTCTTCCAGGGCAGAGGTGGGTTAGCAGGCGAGCAGAGTATCCGCCTGGAAGCAGCACAGGCAGGCAATCCCAACATGGCCTTCAAAGCACAGGAATGTCGTGCTCTGAATCACAGACAGCTTCAGCGTGGCAGGAAGAGCCACAGCCAAATTTTATGAGAAGCCTGAAAGCGTCTGTCAAGCCTGCAGCCTGTGCCAGCGTGGCGGAGAGCAGCAGTGGGTGTACCGCTCTGCCATGGGACCTGTGGCACCTGGGAGATGTCCCCCCAGCCTGCGGGATGCTCCCAGGGCAAACGGGCAAGCTGGCAGTGACTGCCAGGGAGGTGCAGGGCGAGGAGGAAGGGACAGTGGGAGTGTAAATTCTCACTCCTTGTATAACTAGTGGATTTCACCCAGCAGTCACTGACAGATGGTAAATTTAGCAGAAAAGGAACATCATTTATTTTTTTTAGTGTTCCTATTAAAAAGGTGACAGCATTGGAAAGGCACTATTGATTATTTACCTACACTGCAGTATGTTACATACTTTAGTCTGACATTAGAGTCCAGTGTCTCAGAGGTATTTTAAGAAGTCTATATCTTTGAAATTCTGACATAGATCCAAAAAGCTGGCAGAGGCACGAGTATCCTGCAGCTACAAATACATTTTCTGATTACACAAGTCCCAAGTGAAGAGTAGCTTTATCTAAAAAGAGAACTTTCCTCTTATGCTCAACCATCTATTTCGTGCAATAATTGAATGTCTGCTGAAAAACTGTCTTGTCATCTGTTGCACTAAAAAGAATACATTTGATCCTAGCTTGGGCGTGCTGGCTGAAATGCTGCAGCCCCCGGCCTTGAGGGCAGAGAACCTGACAACTTCCTCCTCAGAGCACCTCTCATTCATACAGAAATGTTTTGACCCCCTAGCATGTTTTCCCTGCTATGCCAGAGCCCTTCCCTTCCTAAGGCAAAAGTCTTCCAGCTCTCCCTCCTCTGTCAGAATATTCCTTACAGGGGTACCTTGGGCTTTCTATCAGGTTTGTAACCTCCCCCCCCCCCAGATTTCATGCTTTGGACTATATCTGTAATCAATTACAAAAATAGATGGAATTTTAGACTTCCAGAGTTCAGTCTGAATCCTAGTGACCTAGCAGGAGTGGGCAGATGTGGTGAATTCATCTTAGCCTTGTATTGTCTCTGCACTGCACCTTCTCAGCTGCAGGAGGACCTGCCATTTTATGAAAGCAAACTACTGCAGCACGATCCAGAAAGCAGCTAAATGCTTCTATTTTTTCATTTGTCATCACGTTTCATCTAAATCAAATCTTACAGCCTGAAAACAGATACGCCCTAGAAGCATAGAAAATTCAGGAAAATTAAACTGCCCTTTTTAGAATTGTATTCTATAATAAGCAAGTGTTATTAAGAGTGCTAACATCATTAGGAGGAGAGAATTTTTGTTTTGGTTTTAATTCAGGATTTTGTGATGCTGAGAAGCGTACCACAGTTGTGGGTTGTTCTCTAGTGGCTACAACACCAGCCATAACTCCCTCTGGGAAACTATAAAGAATGGATGTGCTGTTCTGAGCTGGGTGTGGATGCCTCCTCCAACACACACACGCTTGGGTGCACGTGTGGGAAAGGACATGAATGCACAGGCACATACGCACTTTTGAGGTATTTTATATTTCCCTCAACTTCATCCCGTCTGCAAAATGAGACTGTTGAATCCTGGCCTCTGAAGCTCTCAGTACGTAGCTGTTCCAGACTTTCCTTGGCTATTTGCTGCCTCACTCAAACTGATTTTAATTCTACATCAGACTTCCCCTCATGTAGATTAAGTTCATCAATTCTTGTTTGGATCTGGGGGATCCGATGACACCAATAGATCCCTGGTCTCTTGCATGTCCCCTGTGCTCCGTCTTGGAGAAACACGCCTCTCTTTGGCTTTTTTTTGGCTGTTTCACCAGCTCTGCTATTCCCACTCTGCCCTCAGTCTTAGCCCAGCCCCAGGCAATGTGACTGTAGTGCCAATCCTTTTACTTTTTGTTGCTCTTTGGTACAAAGAGGTTGTTTATTGGAGTGACGCCCAGAATATCATCTTTGTTGAACACACATAGGTAAGAGAGGGCAAGGGCACAGGGAGAGAACAACGTGACGAGGAAAATAGGGGATCTCTTCCCTGCCTTTACCATTCAAGGTGAGATAATTCTCTCCTCACCTTTACCTTAAAGTTGTGCCAGGGTCTTGACTTCCCGCTGTCTTTCTTATCTGTACAGGAGAGTATGTTATCTAGCATGCCAACCATCTACCTGTAAGGGGGAATCAGAAATTTTTTTCCCCTCCTTGCCTCCACTGGAGCTAGAACAGCAAAAAGACTGCATATGAGAAGGATGTATTCACCCCGTCATGCCAATCAGAGGGGCATTAAATGGGACCAGGACTTAGAAATCAGCACCAAGTAGCCGTTAGGAACACCTGGTCCTAACACAAAGTGAAGGCCAATGTGCAGAAGAGCATAGAAGACCAACTTCCAGGGGAAGGGCAGTTCCAGGATACGCTATGCATTAAGGCAAAAGCACGTTTAGTTCCCTGGGCTCCTGTCCCCTCACTCATTTCCCCATCAGTGGAGGGATGACAGCTCACAAATCCACCTCTATCATTCGCCTCCTTTACCTGCTATGCTGGGTCCTAAGTGGTGTACAGCAGAGCAGAACTTTTTTCTTCTCCAGGTTATGAGAAGAGCCCTGTCCCTTTCTCCACCAAAAGGTATTTTGCCATTTTCCCTTTTATGTTAACATTCAATGCTAATCCATAGGCAACTTCCCTTCCAGGCTGAGATCCTTTTCCAAGGTTCTGCTTCTCAACCAGCATTTCCCTGCTTCTTTCATGTCTATAAAGCTTATTCCTTTCCTTTGAATCAATACAGCTTTATTTAGGATGGCACCTTTCACAGAAGCCGTATCCTCAAATGCCTGTGAATAACCTCAGATCACGGCCTGTATCTGGGACAAATTACTGCAAGCAGTAACTATTGTATGGAGTGAAAACATTCTGTCACACCATGTTTGTTTCACTAAACCTCATGTTATTGATTCCTTACCTTTTCTGCAGCTCATAGATTTCATATCTGCACGCTTTTCCTCTCCCCTCAAATGCTGGTGTCACCCAGCCTTGTCCTTTGTGCAGGTCTGATTACAGCCACATGAAATCCTGAGGAAGAAAGATCCTCTCAATTAAAATGCGTCCAGCCTATATTTGCAATGGGCATTTGACATGCTCAGCTAGATCTCTCTCTACCCCCCAGTATATCCAATCTCATTAGTTCCATCTAATTTATCAGAAGTATTGCTTATTGGGAAGAGGTTTGGAGCATTGGCTCCAGGATACCAGCACTGCTGTAAGGACTAGTACCTGCCCCAGAATGGACACTTTAAGCCCAGCCTTGTCTAGTCTTCCCAGGTCAGTAACATCAGGCAAATGGCCAGACTGTAGTAGGAAGAGAATGAAAAGCATACAGGTGGCCTCTTGGAGGGCACTAAAAGCAAAAATGATGGTTCTTCCTCAACAAAACTTCAGGCCCATCTATATCCTTTCCCTATACATCCTATGGCAACCTCCCAGCCCCTGCCTCCCTGTCTCCACACGTGCTGATGCAGAGGTACCAATATGGACTCTTCCAGAGGCATCTCCTGTATGCTGAAGATTGCCCTCATGAAATATGAGCAAAAGAGGGCAAAGTGGGAAGAGCAGCCCCTGGCACTAAGATTTGGTTGGTTTTATAAGAGCAGAGTGTGTGAGAACAAGGATTAAAAAGTATTAGCATATCTGGTGAAATCTAGAAGAAGCAAAGACCCCACATATTCTGATCCCAAAATAATTTGGGTCCCCTCAGGACTCACCGCTGTTAAGGACGGGCTGCTCGCCCTGCCCGCCAGATTGCGCGGCCGATACCACCATCTGCCACTGGCAGCACCCAGCTGAGTCCCCAGGTCTGTTGGGCTCAGGAGACCCAATGCACTTCTCCGAAGGGCCGGGAGACCCTGTCACCCCCAGCATGCTGCCGGGGGACAGTAGAGATCATCTGCACCGAGGTTATCTCTGGTGGTGTGCACAACGGAACCCACAGCTCTGATTACCTGGGCTCAGCACTCCGGTTCAGATTGCTGATGGATGCTGACACTTGCTGTATATTTTAAGCTTTAACCAAGAGTAATGCTTTATCATTCTGCACTCAGACACCTGTCAGCAACTTCCCTTTTATCAGCTAAAGCCCACAAAACTCACAAAATGTTTGACTGATCCTCTGAGTAGAACACAATATTTTCTTACAAAACAATTATCAAAACCCAAAAATAGCCTCAACATCTATATGTAACTTTTCTTCTTAACAGGCCATTAAAAGGCTCGTCCTTGTGCTACGTTAGTCAGTACCTAGCTGTAGCATTCATCGCTTTCCTGGTAGTGCTGCTTTTACTGGAGCATCCTGTGCTTCCCTGTAGACCTCTAGGGATATCCAGCCATTTTTTCTTAATATCGTTGACCTTGCTAACAACTGAATGTCATTGTCCAAGAGAGAAAACTAACGTATACCTCAAGCAAAAAATGCCTGTAGAAAATCAAAGAGGAGAGCTGTGGCCAGAGAAGGGAATTAGGGGGCAGGACTCCCAGGCTCTGCTTTCAGTTCTGCTTAGAGTTTGCACCTTGGGAATGATTTTTTTACCTCCTTTTGCCTCAGTTTCTGAACTGTAGAATGAACCATGGAAGAGGCTTGTTTGCGATATTAAACAGTGTTTGCAAAGATCCCGAATTTAAGGTGTTAAGAGTGTAGACAAAACAAAGGTGGTCTGCACTACCTATGCCCCTTAATCACAACACTTTTATCCCAAAATGTCAATTCTACCTATTTCCTTCTCTCACTCTCCATTCTCAAATTTTTCTTCTTGTGAGTTTTTCCTCCCTTTCAGTTATTATGTGCACTCATATAAAGTGCAGCCAGAGACACCCATAGTGGAGTTCGGAAAGCAGTTCTAACTGGGAAGATAGCGAGGTGATGACCGTTTTCCCCATAAGGTGTTAAAGAAAAGCAAATGATCATGCAGAAATGCCTGCTCCACAATTACTCTGGGTAGCTGCCAGGTGTTCCCGATCTTTGGACCACAGGGCTGGAAAGGAGGTCACTGCATCGTGCTGCCATGGTTTCATGTCCTCACTGCCAGGGTCACTTTGTTGCCGTCTCTCAGCCTTTCTCCCTGCAGCACGTGTCAGTTATCTCTCGTCCTTCAGCTCTGCTTTGCCTCCACCAGCTCCTGCACCCAAGGCCAGGAGCGCTGCTGTGCTGCATGGCCTCGCTGAGTGAGAGGCTCCATCCTCACGCAGACGTGTGTGCGCAGCTCTCTTCCTTGGAGGAACGCAACTCATTTCAGCAATCTGCACTTATCTGGCTCCCTCAAATCTAGAGAAAGAAAAAGTTGTTGGTTTTGAGATGTGTTATAGCTTCAACCACCTCAAAGATGTGTCAGGGTAGCCAAAACACGATTCACAGCTCACCAAGGTAATTCAACCCGCGAAGAACTTACAGAAGCCAGAAGGGCCAAGAAGACATTTTGCATTTGAATCATGATGCTCACTGCCAGACAAAATCAGCACAAGCCTTAGCTGGTGCCTGGGACCAAGCTGACAAAAGGCTGAGCTTTGGTAGAGTGAAACAGAAGGAAAAACTCCGAACAGCCATTACAGAATCAAATGTAAGCAGCTGCAAGGGAAAGCTCAGTACTGTAACGGCGATACGCTCACCTTGGTTGCTGTTTTGTACCAAGTTACCAGTCTGTGATTGGCACCTATAAATACAGAAATTCAGCTCAGCTGGAAATATATGTGATCTATACCAATTAGTATCTCAGCCACTTGAAAATACAGAAAATGCAGCTACCTGAGCTGCAAAACTGAGTGCTGGCAGGTGAGGCTCTGGAAACACATCCAAGAAGGTCGGGTGGGAACTGGGAAGCTGAATGGGTACACATGGGAGCAAGAGAAGGAGAGCAAGGGTGTACAGGGAGCGCGTGGGGAGCTCATCACTCCCAGAGTTAGCAATGGGACACATGGTGCTCAGTCACCAGACTGGGACACACAGTCATCCTTCTGTCTGACCTCTCACTCGACCCATGTGTTAGGCTGCTTTGCAGGAGACACCAAAAGCCCAGCAGCACCAGGGAAAGCTGACATTTTGCAGCTTTTGAGGGCACTAGCTGCAGGCTGTCGAGCTGCTGGATGCCTGCTGTAAAATCGCCCTCTGTGCGATGCAATTTCTGCGCAAGCTGCGTGCTGGATGACAAGAGGGCAGCAAGGCGCAGGGACCAAGCACACATCCCCTCCCTGCTGACCCACAGATCCTCACCCTGCCCGGGTGACACAGGCCAGAGCCCAGCCGATTTCTCCAGCTGATCCTTTATAGCACGTCTCCTCCCTGTGGAGCCCCGCTCTGGTGCAGCTCAGGCTGCAGAACCCAGATGGGAGCTCTGGATGTTTTCCTTTCTATCCACAGAAGCCCTTTTATGTTTCAGCTGCCAAAGAGGCGTGTGGATCCTGCAGGGACAACAATCAGCAAGTCTCTCTGTCAGCCAGAGACATCAGGGACACGGGCACATTTAAACCTCACTCCTGCTCCCAGCCCTTATCTGGCTGTATGCAGCCATGGGACCCCTTCCTCACCCCGTGCTACGTCCAGGGTGAGGGTCAGCGAACTGCCCGGATCTGCTGTGACACCACTGCCTGGTGTAATGCCCTGGGAACTGGGAAAGAGCCCTGCCCTTTTGCCAGCCACCTCGGACAAGTGAGAAGGGGTGTTGAATGGGAAGGGAGCTGTGACACCCGTGGGGGCCCTTGTGACTTGCCACCTGCTAGTGCAGTTTTTCCCACATCCCCTTCATCTGCACTGAACTGGCACCAAGCGAGCCACAGCAGAAACTGCTTCTTGGCTAATAATTGTGCAAGAAACCCTTAATCTTTTTCAAAGTAAAGGCTGAGTACTCTGAAAGATGAGGGGCTGGGGAAAAGAATGTAACTAAAACCATAACATGGGAAAGAAAATACACACACGTTCCCAGGGTCTTCCAATACAAGCTCCAAAACGGGCACCAGGATATTCATATTCACTTTCTGCTGCTGTTCAGAGCCGCTGCACAGCCCAGGAGATGAGGAGCTTTCACCCTTGGGACAGATGCCTTCAGCCTGCCTGGGCAGTGCCCTTCATCCCGCCCAGGAGCCAGGCAACTAGCAATAAAAAGAGCACATCAGCAGCTGTAATTAAAACCCACCGCTGGCATCGCACCTACCAGCCAAGGGAAAGGCTTCAGACAAGATGTCCCCTGCTCCTACAGAGAAGCCTCTGTCCTCATTAGCCTCCTGGGAGGGAGCAGGAGCCCTTTTCTTGCAGGGAGTAAAGCTGGGGAGCATGCGTGTTAACAAACGGTTACCAAGCACTTGGGTGGCTGGGCTGGGTGCAGGTCTGTGCAGTGCCCCAACTGTAATGCCTGGGTAAAACATCCCTCAGGCGCACAACAGCTCTTGAATAGTGTAGTGGCTTCCACTGACTAAGGGAACCAAAATTAGTACAGTGCAGAGCCACCCAGTGCTCGATGCCTGAGGGTGGCTGCTGCTTACTGCATGACCTCGAGCAAACTAAACCCAGTGACCTGTCTGAGCAAGGCTGCTTTGCCATGTCGTCTAAGAAACTGTTTTATTTTTGGCCTGCCACTGACACAGCATAGCACTGAGATGCAGATGTGGTAAATTTTCTCAGGCATTAAAGTGCTAAAATGGAGCAGTCATTGCAGCAAATTTTGTCCTTCAAGTTCTTACGCAGGACACAGACCATCACAGCCTGAATCATCAAGCCTCACAGCAGCACAAACTTGCTGTCTATATCCTGGGTTGCCTTTTTACAGTAAATCCACTTCCTTACCAACCTGTCATGGCACAAAGCATTTAGCAATTAATAATATTTCTGCACCAGTAGGAACATCCCCTGCAGTTTGAGGATGCAAACGATTTCTTCCTGGCAATCCACAGTGCAGCTGCCAGAGGCTACCAATCTGAGCCGGAGCCTCGGTGTTATTTTAAGCGCTGTTCCCAGCTGCAGCAGCCCTGTGTTCGCCAAAACCATTCCTTCTAGAAAGGAATAAAACTAGCCAGGCTGTCTGGTGACTTTCAGGGAGATCAAGTGTTGACTCTTTCCCAGTATATCGTGAGGATAAAATTAATCCACACTTTAGCACAGCCAGTGAGGAATCCTATACACCTTACACGTTCAAATCTGTGTGTTTTGTCTGTCCCTTTAACTGTAAATTTAATACATGTCCCTTGACCTCCAGCCTGACGCCAGGACCTAGATGAATACCTTGTGTGTTCCTATCACAGAACAAGTACGTGGCACAGTCACCGAGCTGTATTAAAAGCCAAAGTGGGGACCCACCTGTCAGCAAGGACGAGTGAGGCTGGTGTCAGACTGACACAGAGCACAACGCCAAGAAGGATTTGTGCATTTCTGGTTCACCTGTGGCTAGGTAGCCAGCCCCCTGCACACCTACACGGACCCAAGTGTGGGCTGCAGAGTGACTTCCCAGTTTGTGGTCTTCCTGATTAGAACTGAGATCAGGGTAGGGAGCTCCAGATACACAGAGGAAGCGTTGGTGCTATGGGGTCAAACTGGCTGACAGCGACACCCCAGGAGTACAACCCATGCCGAGCGCCATACACACACACGGTTTATCCCAGACATAGGCAAGAGCATGCAAAGGAAGCACAGGTGTGCTGCACTTACTGAGAGCCCTGTACCACTTGCAATCTTGGTGATGCACACCTCTCTCACACCAGATAGGGTGTGAAAACCCTAGGTTTGGTCTTTCATGGAAACCTCATTTTTCTGGCTTCAAAATCACCCTGAGCAGACCAGTGTTTCAGGGCTGGCTTGCTTTTCTACTCCAGCGGAGTGGGAAGAGGACTCTCCTCCTCAGATGCTGCAACACACTGACATCAGAGCAGTTACTGGTCACCCGTGAGGAGAGGATGGCACAGCAATGGAGGCAAGCACAGAGGTTTTAAGGCAAGGGACCTAGAAGGCTCATTTAGGAGGGCTCTGGGAACAGAAGCTTTGGACAGGGTGAAAGATAGGGAATTTGAATGGAGTGGGCAAGGTTAGTCCTGGAGAAGGGCACTCCCTGTGAAGAGTGAGGATTCTGTCTTAGGATAAGGAGAAAAAGGAGACAGTGTTGAACGTGGAGGTCTTCAGGACAAGAGCAATTGCAAGTTAGGACCCCAAGTTCTGTTTTGCTGCCAGAAACCAGCAGCATGATCAGGTATCAGCCAGGGTATTGCCTCTTCTGTAGCAACTCCGCAGGTGCCTCCTTATTTCCTGCAGCATCCCAGCAAAGCTCTGACCCACATTCACCTCATGGTGGTTCCTGTTTCATCCATCCCTTCCCTGCTCCACGCAGACAAGAATACAGAAACCTCCCACCTTTCGCCTCCCTCCTTCCCCAGCCCTGCATCTGAGACATCTTCCTTTGCCCCAGTTTCTCCAGTCACAAATCATCATCACGAGCCATTTCAAGCACAATTCTCCTTTAGAATACACACCAGCTTAGAAGATCCTCTTACCTCTCACTGAGTCATGCAAGATCTGGGGGTATCTGTAGAAAAAACTGAAGAGCCAGATACAACTGCAGAAAGATCACCAAAACCAGAAGTGCTGACTGCTGCAAAACCAACAAGCTTTTTGTACAACCTGTTCAACTACAGGCTCAGGGTCCCCTTGGAGAACATGATTGTGTAAGACATTCACGTCCATGAGAGCTGGTTCTTTCACCATTGGCTGCAGTCTGTGACAGGTAACCCCATTTGTGCTTTTTTTTGGCATATTCAAACCCATGCTTCATTATTAAAGTTAAGATGCTCAAGCATGGTTTTGGGAGAAAGGAATAAACTTCAGAGCAAGTTTTGCAGGCATGAAGTATACAGGCTTCAGTTACATTTAGTGAAGTGGTTATAGTTTTGTTCTACTTTGTGTTGGAGTGCTATCAGTTGATCCTGCCTCTTTTCATACCACTTGGATTTGTTCTTTGTTAAATTAATGAGGACTTCAGAGAAAGTAAATCACATGCCGTTTAACAAGATTTCAGATTAGGTAGCGAAGAGCCGTATGCTGAAACCTACCTGAAAGCCCCAGAGTTTTGCTCACCTTTAGTCACAATTGTTTCCTCTTTCCCTGCCAGAGCAAAATGTAGTGTCGATTGTGTCCAAGCATGACCATAAATCTTGTTAACCTTTGTTAAGATACTCTATGTTGTTACCATCTTGTTACCATTTTCACCCCAGCACTTTTTCTAAAGCCTAGTCTGCTTGAGTGTGACACCAACATGCCTGCAAGCTTTTCATGTTATAATTAATTAGGGTCTCGTTAGGCCTAGCTTTAGCAGGACAGCCTCTCCCTTTTCTTCCACATAAGAAGGGCCAAGCATGTCAAAATTTTGCTAGAAACAGCAAATTGTTGCTGCAGCTGCACAGTACAGGCAAGCCTGCCTTCTTTCCTGTTAATCTGCTCAGCCTTGGAAGGTTACCTGAACTTGTATCAACGTATGCAATGAGCTTTCAGAGCACCACTTACATGTACTATTCCAGCATGTGCCCTCTGAGGAACAAAATGTAATGCATGATGATTTCCTCGCTTGGGTCTATTACAGCTAAAGGCCTACATAAGATTTACACTGTAGAGTTTGCAAGCCCAACCCTTGCCTACACTTCAACAAATGAAAAACTAAAGTTACTCAGCCTAAAGCATCTGCTGGTGTGTTCATTCTGCATCCGTGCTGACCCTAGCAGTTTCCATTTAAGATCCTCCTCCTCTGCTACAAGTGGTTGGATTTCCCCGCTTAGAAAACTGCTAGTTTCATTTTTACGTTCTGCCCCGGCACTTTGTGTTCCCGTCATTTTCTGCAGAGACTACATTTGCTGGCAGAAATTTATCTGCCATGATAAGTCTCCATGTTTGTTCCTGATGAGGCCAGCTTGAACATTCTGGTAACCTTGTGGTTGCGACAGGCGAGTAAATTCAGGTAGAAAATCTGATTCTTTTAGGACAGAATCCTACTCTGGGGAAAAAAAAAAAAAAAAAATCACAGAAGATAGAGAGGTATTTGTTTCAGTTTGAGGCAGGTGGGATTTGGGGAGAGGAAGAGGAAAAAACGCTTTAAAGATAAAACACTGCAAGACTTGTGTTAAAACAAGTGAAAAGGTGATATGTTTTGCATGCTATTATTTCTAACTTAACTGACTGCCTCCTTCCACTCTCCTTCCAGTTTATCACAAAAACCATCACTACAACAGTCTGACTAGAATATATGACGAAAGCTAGTCTATGTACACATTGTTTGGTCTCTGTATCTGCTGGCAGGGTGTAGGATTTCTTGCACACACCCATGTTAAAGAAAAATCTTTTCAAAGGAAATTATGAAACTCAAGTTCTTGCAGTGCACTGTCCCATCAGTGTAGCTGCATTTCTTAAAGCAGAGAAATGTGAAATGATGGCTTGGTGGCAGAGAAGAGCAAAAGCACAACCTAGGAATCAAACCGATGTTGTTCTGTTCTGGCTTTCACACCAACAGTGGATGAAAGACAGCTTGGAAAGATCCTTCTTCAAGCAACTGTCTCACTGAATGATGTGGCAGGGACAAAAGCACAGCACCAGAAGAATCTAAACCATCTGTTAAATGTCATCATGCACAAAACGTGTTACAGCACTAGCTCCAGATCCAGGCATTCAGATTCAGTCTGGCTGGGATACTAAATAAAGAGTAGAAAAATCTTGAGCTAACAGAACAAAAATATTAACCTTAATAAAAATGATATGCAATTAATTACCCTGTTCAGAGAAAAGCCAGAACGGGGTTAGTAGACAGGTACCGTGTGCCAAGGCTGATACTAAGCTGTCCAGGGTTTTGCAAAAACAGATTTCAAAAACCCTGTGGAGGACCCAGAGCTGGAACAGCTGATCAGGACTGAGATACCTAGCCAAGAAAAAAAATAGACTTCTTGGGGCACTGGGAAAAATTCTGAATTCCTTGGAGCAAGGTAATGCCACTGCTAGTCTTAAGTATGTGCTCAAAACTATTTGAAGCATAAAGCCAAGAACTCAAGGCCTAAAGACGATCACTTTTGTAACAGTTTTATTCAAGTCTGTGTGCTCTAGTGTTGAGACAAGGCCTAGATCAGCATTACACTGTAATACAATAATTTTAGCCATTGAACCAAGCCTGCTTGGCATCCTTGGTTTACAATTTACAGTACATCCAAAAAAAGAGCAAAGAGAAAAGAAATCCCAAAACGCCAACAACTTTCATTAGCTCTTTGCTTCGCTTAAATATTGTTCTATAACATAAAATAATTTAATACAAAAAAGAACTGTAATCCAAATACACATAATACATTGACACAGAACAGAGGAAAGATACAGTAGATTATGCACAAGAGTATTCAGCTGATGTGTTACCTACAGTGAAACAAACTGGACATTAATATAATTTAACTATTTAAGCCCAAGAGGGTCAGAGGCAACAAGTCCGGGTCACAAATAAAGCTTTTAAAAAATAATGCAATCTTCTTTTCCTCTAAGCTTACTGCTGTACAGAAGTTAAAGGAAGGCTCCAACAAATCACTTAATTTGACAACATTTCATCACACAAACAAGAAAAACTTGGTGGCCTCCGTTATGTTACTCAACTCTGGGGTACATTACCATTTGCTAATGTAACTTAATAATGTAATGTAACTGCTTCATTGCAGGTTCTTCGGGCAAAACATACCTTCAGGTGCTACTTCCATAGCAACAGACTTTTGAACATCATGAACAGAAGAGAAGACACACAGAGGTCTCCAAAACCAGACTGAAATACTGAAGCTGTAAGATGAATCCCAGTCCTACAGAGTTTGGAGTTCCTTATGAAGTACCCAACACCCTCCACAGAGTGATTTTAACACAAGCAGGAACTACCCCGTATCTTAAAAGAACAGACATGGGGGCATGATCTTGCACTAATCTACTCACCTGGTTCTTCAGATTTACAACATTGTACCTAGGAAAGTCAGGTCACTGATTTTTGCATCTGGCTTTAAATAGAAGCAGGAGCAGATCCACAATTAATAAGGCAAAAGAAAGAAGTAGCTTATAAAAAGGAGGAAATACATTCTCTGGCTGAGAAATTTTCAGACTTTCAAAGCCACAGAAGAGACATTGTTAAAAGCACAGGTATTTTCCCTGATTTTCCCACCACTGTTGCCCTGCCCACTCCATATAAGCTTCTCAACTTAAGTCAGGCAAAATATCTGGTATTTCCAGCTTGTCCTGAATTCATGACATAAAAATCATACATACCAGCAGAAGGTGCTGTGCCAACAGCTGACAAAACAAGAACCCTAGACCTCCAGTAACAGTGGCGGATGTTGATCACTGCTGAACTTGTCAGGTCTGTCTACCAGCCTGGAGGGATGCATTTTTAAAATAAGAAAAAACACCTGAGAAAGGCCTCAGGTTAAACTGCCATTTGCACATACAACCTCCACGAACCGCTTACTGCCCCTTTACAGCTAGCCATCTGCTAAGGCAGAAGTTGCTGCTCTTCCTTCCTGTGTTAGAAAACATTCTCAAAGCTTACCCAGCTTACGGTAAGAATTCGCAGTCAAATAGGCATGGCATGTGCAGTCATGGAAAGGCCACAGGAGTCAGCAATGAAACCAGCGTTCACCCAGATAAATTTACCTTTCCTCAGGTAAATTGACTCTTTCCTCTGACAATCAAAGTACAGAGCCTGGTCCTTCACCATCAATCGCTGCAGCACAATCCCCCAGTTTAGACCTTTGCTGATTTGGGGTCTTGTGCATTTTGACCCACAGATAGATACATTCCACTGACTTCAGTGATGTTTAAGTGGATGACGAAGAGCTTTCTTGAATTGAGGCCTCCTCCCTTCTAATGAGAAAGATTACCCTAAATATGAAATTTTACTACTAAGTGGTCTTGGCTTTATGTGGTTTCTTATAACTACCAAACACGGGCACCGGTGCCTACTGACTTTAAGGGGATTTAGATACATACTACTGAATTTAGCCATCCCCCAAACAGACCTGGGTTGCACAGGAACAGATTTCACTCTGCAAACAGCACTGGCCAAACTCAACTGTTCAACTGGCACACACTCATGTTTTCTTCCTCGCCCCGCCAGCTTTACACTTGAAAGTCTAGGATGTCTGGATGTTATGGTTGTCACGGTAACCTTGAAAACAGAGCAATGGTAGAACTGACACACTAATGCCTGCTTGAGATACAGCGTGAAAAGTCAGCTCAGAGGTATCAGCGGCCCTGTTCAGATACAAACGCTAACCTTGCCGACGTTGTAAGAGCTGTTCACTGAAGCATGCAAGACAGAGCAAGCCTACTATGAGTATCTGGGCCATCAGTCCTGGGTGACAACTCATTTTGTGATACAGACGGGGAGAAAACACATTATCCAAGTTGAGAAGTGGCCACATCCAAGTAACCCAAGTTGAGAAGTGGTCACGTTCACAAATTCCAGAAAAACCCAAGGAAGAAGCTCAGTTCTCCTTCAGATACAGTTAACCTCAAGCAGCTCAGGGTGCAACTGAGCTATGCCAAACAGTAATCAGAGGCCAGGTTTGTTCTGAAACTCAATGCAGAGAAACAAGTACAACGGCTCCCAAAGAACTTGTTAATTTAGATACTGAAATCTGCTGTTAGCAGCATTCTTATCAGCGAAGCTTGGAAAAACACCAGCATGCCTTCCTGCTCCATTATAACCTCCACTGTTCAGACAGCAAGACACAAAAGCATCAGGACACAGCTAAAAAAAATGTTTCTTCTTTCTCAGACCCATATATGTCTCTTCAAGACAAGGAGGTTAACTTTACCCAACCTCAGCATCTGTTCTTGAGAAATGCTAAACTGGAACAATCAAGAACAGGGAGACTGTATCAATGGCTTTGAAACAGCATATATGAAATGCATTATTCTGGTCTTATTTTGGGGGTTCAGCCAACAACTTTTAAACGCCATGTAGGATCTTGCTAGCTGCCCTGGAAGCTAAAATTTGAGCATGGACAAGATCATAGGAAAGTATTTCTGAATAAGGAAGGGCCTTGCCCGTCCCCACCCCGATTATTTTTCAAATAATTTGTTTTAAGCAAATAAAACTTTGGCATTCCTCCTGAGATTTGTTCTAAGCCCCCTTTTTCTAGCTTTGCATCCATCTGACCCACCAGCTACAGACCTAACAGTAGCCTACTTCAAGCTGAGCTTATAAATCCACAACACTATACACTAAAAATATGTCACGGTTTCTTAACATGAGCTACATTGGGCTGCCTGCACATTATTAGCATCCAGATACAGTATAGACTGTATTAGGATCTGATACGTTAGGAAAACAATACTGCAAATACAAGGAAACAATCGGGATTGTGTGTAGGTCCACTTTAAGAGCACATGAGATTATTTAAAAAAAAAAAATCATCTGTTTTCAAAAAACAGACCTTCACTTCTAAAAGCAGTAGTGACCAATACAAAATCACCACCTTTTGGTCTGTGGACAATCAGCTCTTCCACAGGTCAGAAACCATCAAAAATAATGCCCTGCCTTGTCATTTCTTATTTATTTTGGAAACATACATATTAAAAGCAAGTATAATCTTAACTTATAAAACAGAATTGCTGGTTTTATTTTTCCATCAGGAATCTGTATGTCAAAGAGCCAAATATAAGTGTTTGCCTCTGTCTTCCCATCATTCCAGCCTCAACTGCCTACCTAGAGTAATTCTTACCAAAGTCATGCTTTCTTCCCATTCCATCTCTACGAATGAGGTAGCTCAGGGTAAAATAAAACCAATCCAACCAGAAATTAAGTAATTACACATTCCTCATTTTTTTCTTTAGGACCTAACTTACCTGTGATGCCAAGAGATTACCATGCAGCTAGTATCCCTCTGTCCTCTGACTGCTTATTACATTAAGAAGGATAATTTCACTTTTTTATTCGCTATTGCCTGTCAAACTCTGCTTGCACTTCTCCCAGCTGTGTGTATAAAGCTTTTAGCCTGGAAACATTTTAAGTCAAAGCACACCTAAAACATGTATTGGTTTCTGTCTTATGCCCCCAAGTACTATCGTTAACAAGAATTAATAAATGATAAAGATGGGATAGAGGCAGAGAGATAAGGAGAGCCAGTGATAGCGCACTTCTTTCCTCAGGGGTGTACACGCATCGGTAAATGGGAGGATGCAAAATGTTTACTGTGCTGGTATCTGGCCTGATGTGTGAAGAACACTACAGTACTGAAAGCTACAACCAGGAGTTCCCTCCAAAAAACCTCAGGCCCTAGCAAGGAGGCATGTGAGATGGAAGGCACCTAGGAATACATGATGCATCTAACAAATATATATATATATTTTACAGGCTTAGAAAAACATAAAATCAACAAAATCCCAAAAACTCCAAGAAGCCATTCTCAGTCGGAAAATTATGTTCCTGGTCATTTAGAATCAAAGAAAGAAAAGATTATTTTTTTTCACTCATGTACAGAAGGAGATGAAATGCATTTCTTGTATACAAACACTGATGAAATGCTTAAGACTTTCCAGCTGCAAAAAGACTTGAGATTCTTCCTAGAGAGAAATAATTCTGGTAGCTACATCAGATTCACCACCCTGTCACCAGTGGCAAATTACCTTTCAGTCAAGCACACGTACCTCTTAGCCTGGGAATTACTGTTTTTAACACACAAAAATAAAGCTGATGTAGGTAATTTCAGAAACTCTATTCATCTCTGACCAATGGCAAAGCTGCCTAAAAAAGCTGAGCATGAGAAAAAACAAAAGCAAATGCACATTTAAACTGCAGCATCTGATTTTCTACTAGTGTGTTCAATAGAAGGAGCAGGAGAATAAGTCATAAATGCATTTCCATACTATCTCACAAAACTGTGTAAGTAGGGCTGAGGAAACAATAAACATAAGTTCTTCTTGAGACTCCTGTTTGTTAATCACACAAAAAAAATCTAAACCACAAACTGGACTGGAAAAAGAGAAAAAAAGACAGACATTTGGTTAAAAGATCCTTTCTGTCCAGCTAGATACAATACCACTGGCTGTGCAAACCACCATATTTTAGTCTTAAAATAGGAAACTTCACAGAAAAACATAGGAAGGCATTCTTTCCTAAAAATATCTTAATTATATGATCAACGAAAGGTTTATGAAGTCTGAATGGTATTCTCTGTGACAGCATGAGTATGTTTTGGTTCTCTTTGTACATACATGTTATATTTATTTGTTTGCAAGTATGTTTTAACACATGCCTATCCTCTCGCTCTTGATGTCCAGTTTTACCCAAATTATAGCCTTAAGTGAGTTATACATATGGAAGCTATGAAACTGTTCTGCAGCAACAGGAAAAGGATCAGAAATCTTCATTTGCAAACACAGGCATCCTTGTTTCATACTAAAAAAAGTGAAGCCAAAAGGAAGAGCCGTATCACTGTGCAAGACAAGCCTCCTTATTTGCCAGAGTTGGTAAGAGTTTATGAGAGTATTTCCAAAATGCATGGAAAAGGTTAGAAAGCAATAAGCGCTTTTTCCAAGAAGAAAGGTTTCAAAAAACCCAGAAGAAACACACACATTAATATTAGCTTAAAATTTCTTACAAAAGTAACAGGCTATCATTGCATTTTGGGATACAGTGTTAGGTTTGGTTCCATACATCTAATGGGACCCCAACTCCCATACCATCCCACAGAGATGAATTAAGTTTCAAATAAAAGTTAAGCTCAAGATAGAAAAGTGACTCAGGATGGGAGGCTTCCTGTTATTTTCTGTTTGACAGGACACTCCTGATGGCAAAGACCTTTCTTTACTTGCCCATTACTGCCTCACCTCCAGCCAAATGAGAGGTAGCCAGTTTCATGACAAACAGAAGCAACATCTTTATGCAGTACTGTCCATAAAGTCGTAAAGTAACAGCATGCTATGAAGAGGAAGGCAACTACTCCCATTCCTAGAGGTACAGAAAAATAGTTCAACATAAAAGCATGCCAAACCAGCCCAGGTTTTTCCACATCAATGATGAAAAATTCACTTTGTAAATACTCATTCTGTTAGAAAACCATTACAAAAAGAATATTTTCACTGAGGTTCCCTGCCCTATACTGAACATCAACCCACTGCAAAAATAATTTAAAGGAGAAAAAACCCTACAAAACCTTAATTTGTACCTTTGGAAAGGATTGGAAAGAGGTAAGACCTACTTGCTGGCAAAACAGAGCATTGCGCAGTCCATAGGAAGCAACAGTATTAGGAAAATAAAAATAATCTGTAACTTATCAACTTAGTTTTGACACAAAAGCTTTCTTTACTTGTCCCACACTCAATTTCTGTGAAACCAGCCAAAATTTATTAAAAAGAATTGTCATTTTTTGCACTGGTTGCTACATCTATGCTTTCCCCCCAGTTTTACAGGAAAAACAAACAGGCTCCAAGGATAGCATATTTTGAAGGGCTGGCAAACTTGTTTCCGTTTCCTAAATCAGTACATGAGTTACATAAATTAGTGACACACATTGCCAGCTGACTAAAAGGAAATACATATGTATTTCCAGACCAGAAAAACTTATCTCTGCAATATTACTACTATAACTATCCATTAAAAATTTGTCATTTCCTCTTTGTGAGCCCTGTAATTACTTTAACAGAGTTTATCCCATTCTTCTGTCATTATGTTTTAGACTGCTCAGTAATTCTGTGCTCTCCTGTTACCTGTTTCTTCTTTTTCTCAGAGAAAAAGAAAAGTGTAACTTATTCAGATATTTAGGAAATAATACATTTATTACAATTTTTTTATAGCAAGATTTTCACCATCTTCTTCAAAAACTGCTAGAAAGTTATGTCAATCAACAATATTCTGAAACTTTTGTCTCCCTGACAAATGGAAATATTAGTAACTAGTAGAACAAAAGATTTGTGAGCTGACAGGCTTCTATCTTCTCAGTATCTAGCAGACTACAGTCAAGCACTCCTTTGGAGATTTGGAGGACCTAAGCTCCCAAAACTGGGAAGGAAAAAAACTCAACAGATTAAGGAAGTAGAGAAATCAAGCCAGGATGGGATAGATGGATACAGGGAGAGTTATGAGCTAGCTTAAACGTGCACACAGCCTCTGGGCCTCAGGACACCAGCTGCAACAGCTTCTGGGATGCAGAAAGTAGAACACCTGACAACCCTTTGCCTTGAGAGCCCCCTCCACCTGTCAGAGAATACCCCACCACCTGCTAAAGCAAATAGCTTTGTTTCTACAACAAACTCTTGCCTGATACCTCAGGTTAGCCACAGGGCTCCTACCTAGAAGACAGTTACAGGCTGATGTTCAAAGGCTACCTCATTTTCTTTCAAATGCTAGATTCAATGAAGATAATTGCATCCAAGTAATGTTTTAAAAAAAAAAAAAAAAAAGACACAAACACACCCCAAACATCATACTTTTACCTAGTCTTTCTAGCAGCTTTGTAATAGAGAACATCTACATTGGAAACCCTGATCTGGGTCCTTGAATCCTTGTTATCTGTCCTGCCTAGTTCCTTTAATGCAGCAACATCCATTTGGTGTTAGGGAAGATGCTCTTCAGAGCAAAATACTTCTAACAGGTCAGCTACACACCACTTTCACCAAACGGTTATCTAAAAAGGGAAGGAGGAAGGGGTTTTGAGACTTCATCCTCAACTTTCCTAAGTAAAAGAGGTGACAGAACAACTTGCCTCTACAGCTGCCTTGCCTGCTGGGAACTTGACAGAAACCTTACGGTTCAATTGGTGAAAGCAGCCGGCCAACTATCGAAGTTTAGTGGATGAAGTTAAAACAGTGTGACCTAGAAAGGTAACCTCGCATTCCATGCAAGTAAATGGATTTAAGAGATTTCTGTTTGAATGGAGCTATTCCAGGTGACATCTTTGCAGTGTAGATGATGCTACTTATGACGTTTGTAAGGATACTTTTTAGATAGAAAACATTACATTTCAGAACAGCTGATGCAGTTTCGTATGAGACTTTTTTAAATGTTAAGGGAGGCTACGAAAAACTATAGTTTTAATCTCCTGCTTTTAAGTCCCTATGACACAACCTCTGATTGGGCTTTCCTTGAGCTTGTTTCTACAGCACAATCAAAATTAACCATTTGTTGGGTGGGTTTTGCTTTTTTTTTTAAGTCTCTGGATCACAAGATAAGTTTTCAGAAATGGAAAGCAAAGAGATGAACACTTAAGATATCAATAATGCTAAAGGTCTACATTTAACAGAAGTGTCAGAAATATAAGTTTTCTTTTTAAAGTATCTTAGCCCTACATCAGAATACCTTGCCTACAAAGTCAATAGTCCATCCAGGTTCAGCAGATAGTGTAGCACCATTAAGGATAGCTCTGGAGTACTCAAGGGGAAGGCAGCAAAAAGTAGTTCTGCCATTTAAATATGTTTCATGGAATGTGATAAAAAGAAATGTGTGACCTTTCTACACAAAAACATACTGTAACTGCTTGAAAAAATGGGTGCACTTGACTAATGGCAACATGCTGGTTTTAGCCCTCAAACAGAATTAAAAATCTTTAAGTACAGTACTTCCCCACACATGCTGGTTTTTAACATCAGGTTACAAACACCTAAACACACAGGTTCTCTGCGCTGACAGCTGCAAGAAAGTATTCAGCTACACTGCCCTCACAACAGGACTGGACCGCCCTAACACAGGTTGAGCACTGTACTGGCAGCAGTCAAATCAGTTATCTGTACCCAAATGGTCAGCAGATTAACAAAATGAGCAAGCAGATACGCTGAACCCTGCAATAAAGCAGACTACCCTGCTACACTCATATAAAGACCGCATCCCTTATTTGTAATGCCAAAACCGGGGAAGAGTGAAGATCTCATTAAAGCCAGTAAGGTATATCTGTAGAGGCACAGACACACTTGTAGCCTCTGTACAGAAAACTGTGAGCACAGGCACACCCTATTTGTGTGACTTCCTCCTTCAAGACAGGGGTCTGTTCTAGCTCCAGAGTTAGGAGTTTTTACATATTTGAACAAGAATAAAGTTTTACAAGTCTATAGTGCCTTTCACTCACTCTATACCTATTTCATGTCCCAATCCCTCCCGCTGTGAGGTAGGTATTATTCCTATTATTTACAGATGGGGAAATTCAGGCACAGAGGTTACATTATTTGCCGAAGGTCACACAGTGAGTCAGTGACAAAATAAAACAGAATCCAGATGTTCCGATTCCAGTTTGCACAATCCAGCTACTCACAAGCCTCTATTTCAAAAAGAGCCTTAAACAAGCATCAGTGTGCATAAAAACAGTCTTGAGTTTCAAGAGCCACTCCTAAAAAGCAAAAGAAAGGAGAAAAAAACAGGAAGGAAAAGAAAAAAAAAGAAAAAAAAAAAAGAGGTACACATAACTTACTTCTGCAAGTCAGCCCAACTTTAAAGAAAGACTTCCTGCTAATCCCCTTCCCAAAGCTAAGGCAGCTTGACTATGAGTCTGAGATACAGGGGGCAGGAAAAGGAAACCGATGGAACCAAAGTTTGAAACAAAAAAACAAGCTAGAGTAAACAGCCATATCATATGTCTTCATCTTTTTGAAAGCACAGGGTCATAGAAAAACAGGGCCAAGAGGGACCTCGAGATCACTGAAGTCCATCCAACCTGCCTTGAAGCCAGGATCAACTACACCTACTTGTTCCCAACAGTCTAGTTAGTCTGTTCTCAAGGACCTCCATCAGTGGAGATGCCATGCCCTTCCTCTGCAATCCGTTCCACCTTGCACTATCACATGAGCAAAAGAGGACAAGTGATTCTAACATATCTACTTCTGCTCCTTCAGTGGGGGGGGCACCGTGATTCCCAGGTCTATCTAATGATCTGAATACATTTCAGAGAAGGTAGTCTCCAGATATTTACTTGTTTCTGTCCTGGATCCCTTCGGAAAACATCAAACACTGGTGTCTGCTGTAGTGTAATATTTGAGTTCTGAAAATACTGATTAATACCAGGATAGATATCATACTTACTGCAAGTGCCAAATCCTACAAGGTCAGTTACAAAGACTTTGATATGATAATTTTAGCTCATTGCAGATTCAAACTGCAGTAAGAGGGCAGGGAAGACTACAGAAAAAAAACCCCACAGCAAAAGTCAGCAGCTCAGAGTTGTCAAGTTTCATTCAACTGCAGATAAAAATCAGGCAGTTGAACACCACATCTTCAGCAGAGGCAGCACCATATGATCTCTGTAGCATCCCTCCATCTCATCTGTCTTCAAAGTGCATTCTCAGTGCAAAAAGTAGGATTGAATTTAGAGGGGCTTGCTGTCCCCAGTGGATTTCATACTAAGACCAGAATTCTTGCTTGAGTTCATATGCTGCAGGTTTGTGTGTGTTAAGTTCACTTCTGCATAGCGGAATGGTGCTGTCCTGGCTCTGCCCCTCAGCATCTATGTCCAACAGTGTCCGCTCCTCTACAGGAAGACCCACCTGGAAAGGAAGCAGTGCAGGCAGTCCAGGTCTCTCTTCTACAGTGCTGCTGCTACTAGCAAAACAAGAGTCCAGATTGCTTGGAGTATCAGTACTTGAACTGTTGGCAGAAGATTCACCCTTGGCATTGCTGGGTGACACAAACCACCAGGGATCAAGCCGCTGCCGGCTGGCTGCAGGACGTGGCCGGGGCAGGAACTCCAATGTTTTGGGTCTTTCCAGTGTGGGGTCCTGCTGTGCATTCCATCGTCTCGGAGCTGGAGGAAAAACAAGGTTGGGGTCTGGCAGGCGAGGGACCTCATTGGGATCTCTACTTGGACTAGGTGTTTTTAATACACCTACCCAAAACAGAGAATGTAAGAGAAGAGGGAAACATGTTAGATGTCACTGCCAAACGGTTCCAACAGATCTTAGTTTATTGTACACCGCGAAAACATTTTCAAAGCAGAAAGCCTCCATTCAGAATATACATACTCCGTATCTTCAAGACTACACCAGAATAACTGGCTTCTTTATCCCTACACTGTCCTCAACACGCTGCAAGACACCTGTTTCACTGATCTAGCACAAGCAGGCAGCTTTGTTCATTCTCTCATTTGCTTTCTTCAGTTTTCAGACTGGAGAGCATGCATTTGACCTCCTACCAGAGGTGAGGACTCTCCAGATCCTTTGGAGGGAACAATACCCATTAACGGCTTGAATGGATCAGGGAGACACTTGCACAGCAGGATACGACACCTGTTCGCAGTGAGCAGGACCAACCTTCTAGAAGAGCCATTTAAGACTACCTACTGTGGACAACTCCTGATTTGTTTTAATTTAGACGTGAGGGCTGGTGTTTTGGTGGGTTTGTTTTTTGGGTTTTTTTACTAATAAACACAACATAACTTTTAAATTTTCATGAATACCGTTTTAATTAGTATTCTCAGCTGCATTAACCCACATTTTACTGCAGACTGCCATTCAACAGACAACCTCACATTTTGTGTTACCATTGGGAGAAGTCTAATTAAATCAGATTCTGATTATTATTCTAGTCCTTTTTTTCCCCTCTGAATTACTAGGGCAAGAAAACAGGAAAGCATTTTCTAAGTTAAAGTCACAGCCACTCCTAAAGACTGCATCAGTGATAACACTACCTACATAGGAAGGTCCCTCTTGCTTGCAAGGGACTAAGAGCAACAGTAGCACAACCCCAAACTGCTTTAGAGATCCAGTCTTCACTGCCTTAAAGATCAGAATTTACTTTGAAAGTGTAACAGCAATACAAACAAGTGTATAAAGGCAATGGAGATGGAAACGGGAAGAACTGCTAAAAATGCATAATACTTGTACTTTGATACCATCATTGTCTAAGAAACAGCAATATGCTCTGCCTCACAGCACAGGGGAGCAGAAGGGGTTCCTTAGTGCAGAGATGCCGGAACAGAGGCCATTACTGCATTATTCTGTTCATTATTCATGTAAGACAGCATCCATAAGCTCTTCTTGTGGGCTGGCTGTCACAATGGATGCTGTATAAGCAACATGCTTACCTCCTAACAAGTAATTATACTGTTTGGGTCTTTATTCTGAAGAGGAAAAGGAAGATGGCTGAAAACCTACCTGCTCCCAGTGCTCCAGTTAAACAGCTACTGGAAGGGCATCCACTGGTTGGGCACCCATTGACAACTAGTCCACTCCCTTTGATGGCCCCATCAGAAGGTGTGCGCCTGTGCCCGCTTTGCTGGGTGTGGGAAGAGACCGTCACATGTGTGGGAGTCAGGGACTGGTTGGGGTCTTGTTTGAACCTCTCAATCTGGACATTGACTAGTGGGTTGGTAATGGCTGGCAAGGGAGCCTTGACTGTCACTGGGCTGACAGGCATTTCATACACCACAATCTCATCACTGTCTGAGCGCAGCAGGGACCGGGTGGAATTACATTCGGAAATGGAAGACAGGGAAAGAAGGGTGAGGGATGTGGATGGTTCGCCTAGCAACAACATGGGATCCTCCTTCTTGAAGATCTTTCGTGAAGGTGGACTAGTGCTCCTGCGTGGGCGTCCAGCTCGCTGGAAAATGCTGTCACGCTTCTTCTTCTCTTCCTTGGGTGCCTCTGGCTCCTCCTCAATCAGCAGCTGACACTTCCCAGCTTCTAACAGGTCAAACCCCAGGCCTGCAGCAGCTAGCACAGCTCCACAGCCAAGCAATGCAACCTCACATCGTTTGTGGTGGGAGCCACTACGTTTGAGGCTGTTGGTGGGTGTCAGCTGTGGGGTACTAGTAGCAGAGTTCACAGGGGTGGACTCCTCATTGGCATCACTAGAAGGACCATCCCAGTCATCATTCTTCTGAAAGGGGATGCAGAGGTACGACTGATTGTGCCCAGGTGAAGGGTGCACTTTGCCCTCCCCATTAAGACATTCACTGTCTTCATCATCTGGAAAGCAAATGAAAACAGACTTTGCATGGATGTAATACTTTCACCAGCAAATTTCACTCTCTTACAAGTACACATGAAAATAAGCTTCTCCTCAGAAGACGCAACTGTCCTTATCGCAAGCATCATTCACCAACTGTCAAATACTCACAGGTTATTGTCTCCAAAGCAGATAGGCTGGGACAAGTAACCGGAAACACTATCAAAGTGGAAGGAATTAGTGACACATTAATCTATTTGGGATCACTTGCAGAACAGCATTTCAGAAGCCATCTACAACTCATTTACTTCTAGAGTAAATTTATATGTTTGAGAGTGAGGAGCAAGAGGTAGGAAATTATAAGGTTCTCTCCTTGCAAGTGAAGGTGTAACCATGCTGCATATCTAAATATCATTAACAGGAAAGGAGCTGAGAAGTAGCATGGAGCTAGAGGGGAATTAAGAGCAACCTGCTAGTTTGACAGATAAGAGGCACAAGCAGAGAGGTGAACAAAAAGAAAATCCAGAAGTAGAAAGTAGTTACTTCAAAGAATAAAAGAAAAATGGATAGCACCAAAATGAAAACATTGCTGAAAGGTACCAGGCGAAGGTCAGGAAAGGAGAGGTTCATTCAAATGCAAATGAAAGTGGGGATGAGAATACAAAGTCCAGAGAATTCCTTTACCCATCTCTGCTAAGCTGGTGAATCCTGGAAAAGCAGGTGCAGTTCTCTGGATCTTCCCAAGGTTTGGTGCACTGGATGACCACTGTTTGTATCCTTCTACCAGAGCTTTCAGACTGAAATAGTAGAAAGATGGGAGAAAATGTACTATGCTCACAACCAATTTTCATTCCCCGCTTCTATATTCTCTGTTGCTTTACTCAGGGTGTGCATGTGTCCATCTTAATTACATAGATCTGAAGTCCTCCCATAGTGAGACATTTTGCAACATCTTTACAGCACCTTAAAATACAAAAAAAGTCACAAGTCCCTCCCTTGTTTGTTACACCATGCCAATGAAAAGACCTCTGCTGATAACCAACAGCTATGAATGCAGAATAATAGGAAGCACCACTACAAAAAAATCAGATGAAACATTTTTCTTTTTAAAACAAGGCAGGTAAGTGCTCAGAAGGAAGAGGGGGAAAATACCTCCAAAAACCATTTCCATATGAAATACAAATGAAAGTTAAAGATCACTCATTAGGACACTAATATGCTAAAGACACTGTAACAGCAAAGTCATGCCTCTGTATTATAAACCTCAATATTACTCCTCTAAAGAAAACACTGCATTGAAGTAGAGAGAGTTAAAAGCACAAGTTCTGGACTATGCAAAAACAGGTGAATTGTGTCACTGTTTCTTTTACTTATAGACAAAAAAACCACCCAAAACCCTCAAAAACAAACAAGTAAAAAACCCCAAACCAAATTCCTACTTCAATGTCACCTGCAGTTAAAGGTATGTCACTAGGCAACTGAGCTTATTATTAGTAGTCCCTATTCATAGGTATTTATTACACCATCATCGTATCTGTTCCCTGCAGTATTTTCACATCATAAACAACTTTAGGAAGCAGCACAACTTTGACATATCAACACTCAGCAAAGTTTTATTGTTCAGTTATCAGTATAATCTGAACTGGGAGATGTCTGGTGCCTTTCTCCAAACTCCAACATGAAACAGTGTCAGTGAAAAGCTAACATACACTTACGTTAGACAAAAATTGAATGAACGGAGTAAAAAGATCTGTGGATAGGCTGAACAATCTCAACTGGGAACACAAGACCATTGACTTGTTATTGAGAGAACACAAAACTTAGGAGATGAGACATCTTCCAGCTCTGTTACTAACTTGAACTGCTCTTTGGTAAGACACATAATTCACTAGAATCCTTTCCTTACAGAGAAAGAAGGGTATGAGCATACAGAAGTTCTCTCTCATGATTCTTATTTTCCACCAGAATCACTCTGCATTTGTAAGATGGCTTCCATTGCAGGATTCCAAAGTTTTTAATTATACCAGGGTTCTTTTGCCATGGTATGTATTTTTCTTCTATTCTCTACCTAAGTGGGATGCCCTTCTTGTCAGAAAACTATGTTGCTATAGCAGGGTCTAAACTTGATTCAGCACATGTTCAGCTGGTCGATGACGGTGCTATAGGTGTTACACTGGAAACGTCCTCTGCAGCTCTCAGCTGTCTGGGAAGTCCATCATTTTCCCCCCGCTGATGATTCTGGCACACGTAGTACCCTGCTATGAACTTGAATCCAGACAGCATAGCGCTGAATGCTACTTGTCAAGACAGACAACCACATGGCCACATGGTTTTACAACAGAGATGCAATTCAGTGTGTGGGTCTGTTCTGATTTTCTCCCTCCATACTAGACTATGCTATGTAACACAACCCACCAAATAATATATGTTGTATCTACATCACCCGTGTGTACAACATGCATAGTTAGGATAAATGCTATAAATAGAGCAGCATATTAAGAGAAAGATGGCGAGTGAAAACGAACCATGTTAGCAGTGTGATCACCTCCAAAAGCAATGTCAAAGCTCCTACAATACAGGTAGACAACTACTGAGGAAGAGGAGATTTCCATGGAGCTGGGAAAACACATACTCTGTTCTCTGTATGCAGAGACAGCAAAGCTGTAAGTGATAGGCAGCAATAATCTTCATTTTAACGTGAGGGCTATCTAAAGGGTCTTGGGAATTGCCCTTTAATGTACAGCAGGAAACATCAACTTAGCTTGTTTCCTTATGCCTTCTCAAAGCAATCTTCCCTTGCAAAAACCAGACTGAAGATTTGCTGTTACTGACAAAGTGCAGCTCAATCTGGAAAGATAAATGGCTACCAGAATAAATTCAAGGTCTGCTACATTTGCCTCAAGGTTGTAAAAATCTTCATCTTTCCCTTTTATTTTGCACTCCTCCTCTCTCTCCCCTCTAGATTACAACCTGTCCAGAGGATAGCTGCACATCTTCTATAGTAGTGTGCATTTGAAAACAATTCAAACATGCTGACTTAAGAGTACATTCCTACTACAGCAGTATTCTCTGTTACTGCTCCAAAGAAAGAGCAACTCAAATGATTTGCAAGCACTACCAGCAAAACTACCTAGTTCAGTCACCAGCAAGACAACTCAGGAACCTAAAGACTTCTTACCTGTAATTTATTCAAATTTAATAACAGGAAGGTTATTACTCTGTCTGTTGTATTGAGTTACTTTTCCCAGTAGAAAAAGGCAACGGAGATCAAAAGCACCTCTCTTTAGGAGTGACAAGGTGACAATGCTTATTTGCTCAGCAAATTGCAAAAAACTTCCCTACAACTCTAAAATGGCATCTCTAGCATCTTAATACCATTCTGTAACACCATGTTGAGGCATGAATACAATACCATTATGAATAGTAAGTGCCTGTTCCCAGGCTCACCCCTGTTTAGCTTGCAAGATTTTAAAACTGTGAAAGGACTATGACTACACCCAACATCCAGTGTCACCCTCTGTAAAATCAGTAACACCAGCAGGAAACTTAAACAGGGTAAAGATCATCCATGCCATAAGTCACAGTTTGAGACTAATCAATGCCAAGTTTAAAGACAATTAAGACTTCACCATATATCCTTGAGAATACACCATAAGATCACTACTGCACTGTCACAACATTAGTCCAACATAAAGCTTCATCCATTCTCTGCAACTCAGCACAGCAACCTCCTGCTGCTGTGCATATTCGGTGTGCTCAAAGGTAAATGCCAAAGGGTAAATAATCACCGTATAATCTTTTCATGACTGCCTTTACCTGATGTTAATTATAGGTCAGTTTACTTGTGTTAGAGAATTTCACTGCAATTCCTACAATGTAATTTTTGTATAAATTTGGAATTACATCCTGTGGAGAACACATGGAAAGTGTCAAAAAAAAAAAAAAAATAGACTCAAGTTCCATTGATCAGACACATGCAAGCAGCTGGAATAGCAGCACTACTGCTACCAGAAGAGTGTCATGGATAAGACTTGAACTGGACTTTTCTACCTTAAGTTTAGCTCTTCACTTTACCCCAATTTTTACCCCCCTACTCTACAAAATTAGAATTAAAAAAAAATACTAAAAATAGCAAGAACTCTATCTTTTCAGTCACTAATGCTTACTGCAACTCCGCTCCCTTTAAATCAAAGTCCGCAGTCCGGCATGATCTCAGCAAGAAGCTGCAGTTCACTGTGTATTAACCATACTGCTCCCTCAGCAACACTATCATGTTTCAGATACTCTGCAAAATGCCGTAGTTGTATTGAGCATTCCTGGAAAAGGTGATGAATACTACAGAACATCTCAGTTGTAGCAAGAACAGAGTAGTTTTAAGAGAATCCAGTGTTAGCAATCAACTCTTTTCCAGCTGTCTATGCCCAAAAGCAATTCAGTGCTTCAGACTGTACAGCAAGAGCTTTATTCCCAGAATTCTAAGAACATGATTTCAAGGTGGAAGTGTTTTTCTAGCAGCTTCAATGATCTCCTGCCCTTTCAAATAATTAATGATTGTAAAGTGGTTTAGTTTAGAATAGGTAAAGTGTAAGCAGCAAAGAAGCCTCCTTCACATTGCCCGGTTCACACGTCAAGAGTACCTTTGAGGGAGAACCTACATTAATGGCATCACAACACTTAGATTCAGGCCCTCTTGCAGAGGACTGCAATTGTGATGCATTATGTGAACGCCTATTTTCCAGGAGTTTCACACTTGAGTACATAATATTAAAGATAAATTATAACCAGTTATTTTCCCTGCTACAAAATATAGCAAGAGTCAAACTATGTATTTAGCAGGGGAAAAAGCTTCAAACTCCACTAAAAATCACAAGGCATTCAAGCCTCTTAGAAGATCAAAATACTCCTATTTTTAAAGCAGCTTTTCAGCAATGACCCATTGGGATCCTGGTATAAATGATTCACACACACACACAAAAACAAACCCAGAAGCCACAGAACTAGAAACTATAGAAATAGAGCTACAACCTGTATCTCTGCAAAAATCACTTTCAGGATGTATTAGCTCAAGGTACATGTCTTTTTCAAAAGCCTGAAGAGAAGATATTTGCCTGGCTCTACCAGGTACTTTTTAAATAATAGCATTTAAGACAGAGAAAGCATCGCTGAGAATTGTAAAAGAGAAGTCATTTCAGATATGATAGGAAACTACAGAAAGTTGAGCCTGAAAATAAATAAAAGCTACTAAAGAAACAGTTTTCACAGTGAAGAAGTTCTACTGCTTACAAATAAATACAAGTAACAAGGTAATAGCAGCCAGTGAAAGCATCAATCAGTGCTGAGCCTCTAGCAAGGGACTGACGGCAATGCAGTTTTGTAATCTGTTCTGAATTTCTAACATCTTTGGTACAGCAAGTAAGTTTGGAAGCAGAAAAGTGTTTGCAAGAGAATAGGCAAATCTCCTGTGAGCCAGTTCATAACCAGTTTTAGAACCTGGAAACTAGTCTGGTTCCAGGCCCTCTCTTACCCATCTTCTCCTGCACCTAGCTCCTTGTGACAAAGTGAGCTCGGTCCCCAAGTGCGCCCCTTTTTCTTCTGACCCCTCTTCTCTTCTTCCTCTCCTTCCTCCTTTGGAAGGACTGAGCTTCGTCCCCATGTTTTACTGCTTTCAGCAGGAGTCACTTCACAAGTCGGAAGAACAGCGGGAAATGGGAAAGAAAAAACGGATACATAAATTGAAGAATCTGTTCCACAGCAACATAAAGAATAAAATACAGGCCAGAGCAGGAATAGCAAATGAAAACATCCATTCAGGCTTCTTTCCCATAATTCTGACCATTTATCAACACAGATCTAACCACCAGATGCCTTCAAATTTAGGATAGGTAGGCTTTACAGCTTTATTCCATTCACCGGTTTCTCTTTAAAACCCCCAGTTTGATACCAGATGCACAAATGTCATGATATCTAATACAAACACTACACATTAATTAACATCCCTTTCATACTTCTAATACATGCTTGTCTTCCTAATTCTGTTTTATTATGGGAATGCTATTTTCATGACAAGTGCCTGTGTTTTTCTTTCCTTCCAACAGTAACTTAATCCACTTCAATAATGTTTCACAGATATATTCTGTAAATTAGTGTTTTTAAAAATCAACCTGTACACCTAAGGAATGTATTTTCTATACAATCAAACAGCAGTATTTCAAGAACTTGGGTAAGTAAGGTTTGAACTCCAAAGAAGGTGACACTCTCCCCATCACCAACACACTCCACTTTTTTTTTACACAACACTTTTTTTACAGTCCTGTCCTACATAGGGAATCTTGGCATCTTACCACACACAGACCGCACGTTTCCCAAATTCAGTACTACATTGAGCTCCTTACACTGTATGGCCCTGAGCCTGGGAATAATCGTAGGACTTGCAGGAGGGCTGGAGCAGCTACTGATCAAACTCTTCCTTTTATCCATTGTTGGAGAAGCCTGCACAGTGAATTTATGCTGGAAATCTGTTTACCAAAAGCGAAAAAAAATCAAAACAAAAGCAGAAAGACATAGTTAAAATTCTTCTTTTAATATAAGAAAAAACCCATAATACAAATATATCTTTCTATGTATGTGTGAATTACACATACACACATAGATCCCCATGTGTTGACTGACATTTATGTCAAAGTATATCCCTGTATGAATTCCTTTCACCTTATCTCTCGGTTTAAGCTAAGCAAAGCCACCAAGTGTTTACAGACCTAAAGCCAGGCGTAGTTAACAAGCACATTTTATCATCATTGCTCTTCAAACAGCCAATCTCTTTCAGAGAACAAAGAATATAGTGTAAACCATCATCCTTGAGGCAATGGTAAGCCTTACAAAACCCACCCTTTTGTTCTTTTACAAATTTGAATCTTTATACAGAGTCTACAGCAGAAATGCCAAGGATTCAGTACTTCTGAAAATCACCATCTTCACTCTTAAGAGTGAATTCCCTGACACCTCACCAATATTTAACATTTCTTCCAGAAGGGTGGTATTAGAGGTCACTTGTGTGTTAATATGAGTTCACATGTGAACTGGCAATATAGGGCTGTAGTCTCACAGCTATCAAGGTATTTTTGGTAATTTTTAGATTCCTGCACCAAGAAATCCAGATTATGGTTTCTGTTGCAACATTATGTAAAATATTTCCAGAAAGAGAACCTCCATGATTTTTTATGTTCATCCTCTATTAAACTTATCATTTTGAGTATTAACATGTTAAACCGCAACACCAGCATTTTTAGCGTGAACAATATACAGCCACTGACTAAGACATATAACATCTCAAATTTATTTCTGGCCTTTCTGCTTGGAACTTTGGGGAATGCTAGCCACAAGAGCATCAAATTTAGTTTCTTGATCCCAAAGAGGCATCTTTTTCCCAAAGTACATCCAGTACTTCCTAATGCGTAAGCATCCGTAGAAAGCAACTACCAGAGCTACAGGTTCACCTGTTCCTCCCATTTCACCCAACAGAGCCTAACTTGTCACCAACCTGAAGGCAGGCTGATATGATTGCCATCTTTTAACTTGAGCCTACTCCTCTTAAACTTCCCCATGCGTTTCTTCACCCGAGGCTTCTCCTGACACAGCTGGTGGATGATGATGTTGAGTTCCCTTTCCAAGATGTCTATCTCACGTTCTGCCAGCTCCTGTTCCCGCCTTCGCAGCAACTCCTCGTGGTTCTTCTGTTCAACAGCAGCACGAGTCAGCTCTTCTTCCCATGTGCGCAGCTCCTGTGGGGAGATAAGAAAGGAGAAATGAAAAGCTACCTTGTGACCTGGGGGTTAAGACTAACATGACCTATTCTGAAGGTACAGCAGCAATAGCTTGTGTTCACAGCACTATTAGCACCGCTGTTTAAAGGCTCAGCTGAAAGCCAAAAACCTAAAACAATCTTCAAGAACTTCTATGCTTGCCATTCAAGGCCCTTCATATCAGTACTAAAATTTGGACATCAGCACTTGTGCGGCCACACTTGGAATCTGTGTTCAGATTAAAACCTGAAGGAAGGGTGCAAAGAAAATAAAGCCAGGCTCTTTTCAGCAGTGCTCAGTGACAGAACAAGAGGCAATGGGCACACACTGAAACACAGGAGATTCCCCCAACACTTTTTTACTGTGAGCATTACTGAGCACTGGCACAGGGTGCCAAAGAGGTTGTGACGTCCTTGGAGATATTCAAAAGCCAGCTGGACATGGTCCTGGGCAACTGGTTTTAGATGGCCCTGCTTGGGTAGGGGAGTTAGACCACTGAACCTCCAGAGGTCCCTTCAACTTCAACCATTCTGTGATTCTATGAAAAGTCACTGAAACCTAAATTCAGTGTCATGAAAAAATATGCTGGATATCTGACATAAACACGTTCACAAAAGCCATTTGAGAGCACCATGCATACGGGAACCCATTTCGGAAGATTTATTCATAACATTGAAAAGAACTAATCTTTGCTTTCCTCTTCAGTAAGTACCATGTTAACTTCACTATTGACGTAAACTGTTTAAAAATAACCTTGTCGTCTCATGCATCATCAAATAGCTAAAGACCACAGTTCTAACATAAAAAATTAATTAAGAAAACGTCATCAGGAGGTCATTCTCATAATTTTCCACCAAGCATGGCTGCTTCTTAGGCAGAAAGATGCATATGGCAAGCTTTTCAATCTTTCTCTTGTTGACAAAATGAATCAACTGAAATTGTCTTTGAGATCTCAAAATGTCTTCTCACTGTACTACTCTCACCACAAGGACAAAAGAATTCAGCACTCAGAATAATTATCTCCAGCTGGCTAATTCCACTGCAGAAGGTAAAAACTGAAAAATTCAAGTTAAACTTCAGATTGTCAGAGAAATTTTAGCGTAGATTTTTAATTTTTTTTAATAACATCATTGTTACCTGTCCCATCACCACAGAGGTTTGGTACATTTTACTCATGAGATAAATAGGACGTAAAATCCTCTTTCCCCATTGCTACAGAGGAATACAGTACTCAAAACCTGAGGACAGTCTAGCTACTACTGTTTGGTCTTCTGTTTGTTGAAGTTTCTGGTTTTCAGAAACTGTTCCAACACAGTTACACCACAGGACAACAGCAGCTGGGAAATGCCTATCAGCTACTGTATTTTCCCCAAAAGCTACTATAATATGTAAATAGAAAAGTATTGTTGTGGGCCTTCTCTCCCCTGCCCCAAAGTTTCCTTTTCTTTCTCTCTGCCTTCTAACCCCAACTGCTAAGCCCGAATCAAGTTGGCTGCTTATTAAGACTTCATTTTTAGGCAAGAGACTGTGAACTTGGAAAAATATTATTCCTTTAGTGATTCCACTGCAGTATTTCATACCAACAGCTGCAAAGACCGTCTCAGTAAGGAACTTAACACAGATGCAGCAAGCTGTGCTTTCTGCAAGTATGCTTGAAGAAAACATCAGCTTTTTCACTTCTACTCTTTGAAGCTGATGGTCACAATTCCTTTTATTCCTGCTAGCACTTTTGTTCCCTGCTACTTATCCAGATAGACTTCAATTATAATAGTTACTGGATGATTCCCCCGGTAGCACTCATGCTTATTATAGTCTATCCACTTTGGCTGTGCTCAAAACCCGAAAAACACAAACCTGACAGAAGCAAGGCTGCAATGTTTGCTAGAGCATATATACCGAAACTACCCCTCCTATTTTCACTGTTAACAGTTATCATTTGGCTTCTCAGTTAAGATGCTAACAGTGAAATAGTTATCAGACGCATCAAACAATGAAGATAACTCATCGTAGCAGTTTGCACAGTGTATAGTGGAAGTCATTACAATATTAGAGAGTAGCAGCCCAGGATGCAGATATTTACGTTGCTCATGATTCTGTCCCTCTGTGCATCATAACCTGCCACTGATTCAGGGACTTATTATAAGCTCCAGTAAAGCACATGCAAAATTAACTCTGGGATGCACTACACAACAATTTCTGTTTGAATTGTGAAATGGGGAAATTATAATCCAGAGAGCACAAGAATGGAGTGTTTTTCTCTACCTACCTTTTCTTTGGCTCTGAGCTGATCAAACATCTCTTGGATCTCTTGTTTCCAGTCTTCCTGCAGGGAGTGGAAGGAATCTTTGGGCATTTCAAAGAAACCAGACTCTTCTATGGCAGTGAGATGGCCTAGGATACTGGCAAAGGAAGGTCGTGAGTGTGGGTCAGGGTTCCAACAATCTAGAATAGGACAAAGACAAGCAAGTGTTAAATATCTCTTAGTATGGAGGTTTGAGAGGATGAATAGTACTTTACTGATCCCCAGTGGCTAAGAGTGGCATGCACACTGTGTTACCCATCTTTCCCATTTTCCACTTGCACAGACAATTGTCTGATCGTAAGTATGGAATTCATGCTTTCATAGTATCCAACATTGCTTAAGATCTTGAACTACCTGGTCTCTAGGTTCTATTCCAATAATATGCCAAGTAAAATAAAGGTTTATTAATTTTACAGGAAGTTACATTTTCAAGCATATATTAAAAAATCATAACTAACTTCCTTAAATATTTTGCTTTTAGTTGTTATGTGCTCACAAGAGTGGAGATCCTATGCAAGACTCTTGCAAACAGCTCTTTTATCACAATTACACTGCAGAAGGATATCTATCAGAATTCTTTCTAATGCCAAACTCTAATACTAAGCTGAGTCATTATGAAACTCTTCCACAAAACTGGAAAACTTTCCTGAAAAGCAGACTGGGCATAACTTGAGTGAAAATAGGAGATTAGAGTAGCTAATGACTCAATCAAATTGTGCATTTTGAATTTTAAAGTGTTCTTTTTTAATATTTCAGAGAAAATTGTTTGATCAGGCTTTTTTCTTTTGCTTTTAAGAGAAATGACAAATAAACAATTTTTTCATTTACAATCTAATGCAATGACTTACCCAATTACAGAGCTCTAAAAATGCAGAATTTAAGGTACCCATCTTACCATGAGGCAACTCAACTAGCAATAATATAGAAAGGTACTCCCTTTACAGTGATGGGAATTGAACATAGAAAAGAAAAATAGGAAATGGTATGAAGTAACATCTCAGGGTGCAAAATCATTAAGAACATGTTTTTTAAAAGCCATTAAATGTTTGACTTAACACTTTTGAACAGGAAATTCTTACTTATTCAGTCCTCCTTCTTACTTCCCCCTTATTTCTACTCCTGCAGAAAACATCACTTTCTCAATCTACTTTGTCCTGTACTGGCACTTACACAGGTTCTTGTTCAACAAGTAACCTTATTCTCTTTAGTACTTCAAGACTCCTGCATGCCAAAATATGAGAAGCACCAAACAGAAAAGCAAAACATTCAAGTATATTTCTACAGAATACAGCTTTTGGCCATGAATGGAAGAAACTAACGCATGGGTCTCTCTCAATATGCTCATACTATCATTGCTGTAAATGGTCACTGGATTTAAGACACACATTACTGCAGCACAAGGCAAGAGTTACAAAAAGGCCTAAAGTTTCCTAGACCTTACAGTTGGAGAAAACCAAACATTCTTAAAAAAATTTGTGGTGATGTCCTGAAAGACAGTAATTCATCATTTTTGTGGATTGCAATATACCAAGAAGCAGCTATAATTAAAAATAAATAACACCTGACAAATCTATGCAGCTGCTGAGGCTTGGTTTTGCAGGTCTTGTCTTTGATATTAGTGTTACTGAGATTTTGCATTTGGGAGCTTTGGTTTCAAAACTGCTGGTATCAACATGTTGGTATTTAAGCATCTGATCAGGTTCCAGGAGGCATAAGCTGGAACACATTTGTGTTTATGGGTTTCAAATTGCTTCTCTTACCAAAACAGAGAACTGAGGATGTTAAAGAGGGCACTGCAGGTCCCCTGCTGCTGACCAATTAGCAGCAATGGGTGACAGAGCTGGAATGTCAGTGCCATAATCCCTGCCTCTTTACCCCAGGTTTCAAGCTTGGCAAAGCAAACATGACCCGAAGTAAAACAAAATGCTGCAGCCAGCCAAATCCATGAATGAGTGAGCAGGATAACTATGCAGGTGGCCCATGGCTTTTATTTTCCCAGGCCTAGATCTGCCATTATTTGCACTAATGAGGACAGTTGTAACACACAAGTCTTTTCTGTGAAGAGGGGAAGCTCAGCTTTGTTGTCTCAGTGAAGCCCACCAGGGCAGCAATTCAGAAGTAAAAGTAGCATTAGGGGAACAAGAGCTCACCCGAGATGGGAAACAGCCCGTTTGAAAAATAGTTTCAGTGAAGGGGCAGCAAGTAATTGTTTTCTTGTTCTCCTCTTCCCCTGCACACAGAGAAGCCAAGCGTTCCAAAGCCATGTGGGTGCTCACCCCTGCACTGCTGGGTTCAAGCGCTGGCCATGTGCCTGTACCCGACTTCCCCGACAGAGGGCACTATTTCTAACACCAGCAGCAGACACTTCACATTTAAGAAATCCAGGATCCTTGTTTTAGGGAACCACGTCAACATAAACTGCCTGGCACAACACTGAGCTGGTAATTCCATTAACTCTTTCAGATGCAGTTTCTTGCTTTACATTGCTTCCAAGCTACTATACCTGCCACTATTGCTGTTTACTGTCCAGTAGGATATTTCTTTTTTAGCACAACAGTGCATGAAATTTTCTGCTTTAACTTCACTGAAGCCTGTAACCTACAGAAAAGACCAGAGAAATGCGCAAGTATTCCAAAAGCAGAAAAATCCATCAGAAACATCTTCTTGCATCAATCAGATCCTTTCTTGGGGCAAAAAACCACCACCAGAGGCCACAGAATAGCAGTTCTGTGTTCAGACTCAATCTTTGCTCACTAAGCCTATAGAACATGTTTGATTTCTCTTTACCTCTGGTTTTCCTTTTCTGCTAGATAGGTATAACAATGCTTATTACATATAAACACCGGAAAATCCTTGGAATAGGGGCAATGAAAAAAACACTATAAGGTACTACTGTGAGACAGGGAAGGAAGGAGAGAGGGAGGAACAAATGAAGCTCAGGAGTTATGCGAGTAGTTGTAATAGTGAGCAGGGCAGGTCACATAAGTACACCCAAGTACCTCACAGAATTCTTTTTGATAACTACAACAGCTCTGATGACAAATTCCTATACTTCTTTCATCTCTATGTAGCCCACCTTGGACACGGACTATCTCCACACACAAAGTAGAAAAATCACATCATTCTGACTGAATAACATGGGTCGTTTTCAAATGTCAAAGCCACATTTAAAGCCCCTCCCTGAAATGTCAGTGGGATAAAATTTCATTCCAAATCAACTTGACACTGCCTAGCAAGATGTTCAAGCTATGAATTTCAAAGTAAGTTGAAGATTTCACAAACTAGACCAAAATATGTGAAGTTTTGGTGTTGGTGATCATCACTACTAGAAAACAAGGAGCTAGATGATGACAGCAATAGCCTCAATTTTCCTATAAAGCCAGCTGATAAAAAATGGCAGGAAAATTTCTTTCACATACTGTTCTTGCAATAGAGTAACTGTCATAGCACACTAACAGCCAAAGCCTAGCTCCATTGAATAAAGCCATTTGAGAAATCTGTGCTCTTAGGTACCAAAACCAGCACAAGGCGGCAATCAACATTCTCGAGTTAAAGCACTCTAGAAACAGCACAAACTAATCACACCACAGCTGGCTTACCTTCCATGAGTTTGGCAAAAGGCTCTGGACACGTGGAAGGGATTGGAAGGGCAAGTTTATTCATGGCAACACCGTATGCTACTGCAAGACCATCAATTCCTCGGAATGGTACTTCTCCTGTTAGCAGTTCCCAAAGCAGCACACCATAGCTACAAGGAAGAAAAAGGAAGAGGTCTTTGACTTCAACACATTCTTTGCTAGGCAACAAGAAAGTACCTGAACCTATCAGGGTGAGTCTGGTACACTGAAGAAACTGCTGGTTTCTAGACAAGCTCATCAGGACTGCCAAGCTGGTGAGGTGCCTTATTTTACCTGCTTTTTTCAAGAAGGCTGAAATAAAATGACATTTTTACCTTTCAGACAAATATTATTTGCTCTGTGGACACAGGGAACAATCTGAAAAACATTAACGTTGGTATTCTAACTAATTTAGCAAATTTCAAACCAGAACCAAATGAAACACTCAAAAATATGACAGAGGGTTGCTTGGTGGGTTGTATTTTCTAAAAATAAGTGAAAAATACTTCAATTAAATTGTTCTTAAGATGTTCTATGAAATATTAACTATGAAGTTACAGAAATAGTTCCAGGACTGTTCTCCCCGCAAGTGTAAGACAAACAACATAACCTCAGAATATTCCCTCTGCTTCTAGGAAACCTGAGACAGAGACTGTTTCTTCATACTTGGTGACCCGATAGTTTTTTCTTCCTTTGGTCTGTCTTATCCTCTTCTGAACCCATTTACTATCCACTATGTTCTGTGGTAGTAGGCTCCACAAATTTGACGATGCATTGCAAAAAAATACTTCTATGTGCTTGTTTTGAGCTTGTCACTTGGTAATTTCATTTGCTTCCCTGTAGTTCTTTCAATACAAGGAACAGTGAACATATGTTCCCTACTGGCTCCTTCCATGCCATCCACAATTTCACAGGCTCTTACGACATCCTGCCTAAATCATCTTCTTTCCAGCCCCCCAAATCCTGATCTAGCTAAATCCTCACCTATTTACTCTGCTGAACAGAAGGACATCTTCTGTTGGAATGACCAAAATCACATAAAGTTTTAAAGACACAGGGAGAGGCACAGCATTTCCTGTTTTTTTCTTTAATTCTTTCCTATTAAATTTTGATTTTCCACTTGCCTTTCTGACTTCTTACAAAATGCGCTAGGTTACCCACAGTAACTCCAATGTCTTTTCACTGAATTATAATAGTAAACTTTGGAGCCCATCATTGTACATGTGAAATTCTCCCATGCATACTACGCTGGCATTTATTACCATTTCATCTATTTTATCATTCATTATAGTAAAACATTTCCTCAGCTCTCTGCAGTAATTTTTTCTTATCCTGAATAACTTGGTTTCATCAACAAATGTTACCTTACCATTTGCTTTTTCAAATCACTTACGATTATGCCGAATACAGAATTCCCCATCAAGAAAACTAGTTCATATCTTTAGTAATAAAGAATTGGCTAAGCCATGGGAAACAGACTTGCCTTCTTTTCCCCACATCAATTTACTTTCTTTAAAAGCTTTTGATGAAAGATTCTGTTTAAAGTTTTTAAATCCAAATAAGGTATAAGCAATCTTACCGCTTGTCCACATAGTCAGTAACTCCTTCAAGAATTTTCAGATTTCCTTCTACAAAAGCTGACTCTTACCCAGATATGCTCATATGTCCATCAGCTCCCCGCTCTTTAATGCTCTTTCTACTATTTTAGTAGGACCGAAAATCAGACTTGCTGATCCTCAGAAAACTCTTTTAAGACTTTTCATCATGTTTGTTGCCTTCCATTTCTCTGGTATTAAGGCAGTTTTAAGCAACAGATTACACAGCACAGCTATTAACTCAGTTGGCACTCTCATGTTCTGTTCATTTTATTAGTCTGTTTCAACACCTCCGCGGACAGTACTTCAGCATGAGATGTCCTCCAGCTTGGCTCCCTTAAAGAAAAAAATTCAGCTTAAAAAGCCTCTCTTTGCTCCATTCTAGCAGACACAAGTCACTTACTAAGGTTTTTCTGCCATAGCCTTATCTTCTTTGCCCTTTTACATCTTGGCCACTTCTCGGTCATATATTCTTCTGCAGGGCTCTCACGTGTGCTGCATTTGAAAGCAATGTATTTGTTTTTACACTTTTTGCAAGACTCTCCTCAAAAACCTTCAAGTGTTTTACATTCAACTTGCCATCACTTAAGTCCATACCTAATTTTCCTCGTGTGGATACAGGTTCAAGTTTCTGAAGGATGTCTTCCAGTAGTCTCTTCTACACAGACTTCTTTATTCATTTAAAACCTTCTTTATGCATTTGCTCTGAGCTTTAACATAGCGTCCTTAAAAAATACCCATGTTTCATGTTCCCTTTTTGTTTTTACACAAAAATTTGTCAATGTCATCATTAATCTCCTTGAGATTAAACACTATTGTAATGGACTAAATGTTCTTAATTGCACTTGCAAAGATACTGAATCAAAGTATACATATATTTTGACCACGGTCATAGTGTACCAATTTTGAAGGCCTCCTAACCACACCTGAAGACCAAATGAAAAACTGCTTCTCCTCCTAAAAGCTCCCTGAATAGCTCCTCCATGAAACAGTCATTTCTGAAGCTTAAAGATTAATCTCTTCTTGTTTCAAAGCAATCATTTCCCTGTCCATTTAGGAGTAATCACAATTTTCATTGTCACAACCTGTACTCTTGCAATCTCCACTCCACCCCAACAAGTCTTTAAGATTCATTTTAGCTGCTGCCACCTTAGTTGAACAGTCTTAATACTACTTTTTCTGTTTAGAAATGGAATTAGTGTCACTGGAAATTCTGTCTTTGCTGCTACCACAGCTAGTTTATTAAGCAAAATATCTTATTTTTTCACCCATACCTCTTCTGCATTTTTTCTCTGTAGTTCATACTCTTAATATTATAATGACAATTATCTATTACTTCTTTCCATCAAGGTTCTCAATTTCTTACTGTTTCAAGTGCCTCATTTGAAAAAAAAAAAAAAACCCCACAGGAATTTATGGATTTCTCCTGTTGTTTTGGTCTCCTAGGATTCATAAGATACTCCAAGAAAATTAATACTATACTGAATATATATTTGGCCTGTCTAAATCTGATTGATCATTCATGTTACTCTTCAGTTTGAATGAAAGTGTTGATATCAAAAGCTAGGAAAACTACCAAAGAGTTGTGTTATTTCTTCACCACTACTGCTGGATAAAGCATGTATTTAATATTTTAGTAGTGGAATGGTTAGGAAAGGAGCATTGATGTGCTCAAAACATTTCTCCTGCATGGTAATTTTTAAAAAACAAAGGAATGGACAGATATGTGTTTCTTCTAACGTGACACTAGAAGTATATATTGCTGGGAAGGTCTCCTTGTTTGACAAAACTGAATGCCACCTCTCCCTCAAGTACTTAAATACTGCTTCCACAGAACTAGGGAAACACTGCTTTATGGCATTTGAACAATCATCCCAAGTGATTAAACAGCAAGAGAGGTGCTGAACAGACTGTTTTCACTTAACTCTCAAGCAGGGGACTGGAAATTACAAAGGAAAAAGCCAGAGACAGAAGAGATTTATACAAAAAAGGCATAGGAAGAAAGAATCAAGGGCCTCTCCTCATTCTCAACAGGGAGGAAGAAAAACTGAGCAGGTGCATTTATTTTTCCAGCATCCAGTAGTAATTCTTGGACTTAAATTGAAAAATGAACCATGTGATACAGATCAAGCATCCAAGTCAACTGACACCTGTATGAATAATTAACCATCTCCCAGTGATCCAGTAATCCCTCAAGCAATTTAACATCAGGTTCAACCCTACACACTGGATTTTCAGGGAGTGGGAGGCTGCAGTTCTGCAGGACTTCACACATGATTTTGCCACCTCCCTTGTCTGTGAACTTAAGACAAAACCCCCAGTAATTTCTTCTCACTGTTATTGTTTGATGGCATTTGTACCATAGGCTCCTCTTACATATCTTCCTAGCTTCAGTGCTCTCCGTGAGCACGGAACTATCAGCCCAACAAGGAGATTCCAGCAACAGAAAATAGAACATTACTTTTGTTAAAAAACTTCATTATAATTTAATGGCTATTAACAGTTAGCATTTTGCATGTTACCAGACTGGCAGTTTCACAGATGACATTTCCTTCTTATTTCAAGTTGCATACACAGAAGCTCCCACGTGAGCTTCTATCAATATTGCTAGTCTACATGCTTCATTACACCAATGCCTGCAAGCAGTCAGTTGTGATTGTAAGTGCTTGCCAACACCTGATTCAAATGAAATATTCTAATGACTCAAGTTCCTGTATCTACAACTGAATGCCTGAAACATCCTGATTTGCTAATCAGACTGTTTTAGGTAGTTCTGGTATTCCACTCCTAAATTAAAATTAAATTCCTTGTTATTTCACTGGTCTCAGAGTAGATCCATCTTAATAGCATCTAAACTGAGGAACACAGGGAACTCAGATGAAGATTGTACAGTGGCTTTAGATTCCACATACCAATCATACTGAAAACATGACTTTTAAGCAGCACAAGTCAAAAATGAAGCGTGCAGCAAACAAGAAATACATTTAAGCAGTTAAAATGACAGAGAAATTTGAATTATATGCCTACTAACATTAGCTTGCTGTACAGTACTGGATAAGCTGCCATATCTGTGCTTCAACTTCACCCCTGTAAATCCAAAGCAGATACATAACTGTCTTCTCAAACACATAAATAGACTTACAGGAACTGACATTTTTAAATAAAACTGTAGCTTCTTTGTCCTCTGTGCAATATAAGCCCAAGGTTTCTGCTGTATAACTAAAGCTTGCGTGTACAGCACAGCAAAATTCACAGCAACAAATTTTCACTAGCAAGATGTACTAAGTACTGTTAATATCAACAAGCTTTACAGTGGCCCAGACCATGATGATAGACACCAGTGTGTAGGAGCATCCCACAGCCTTGTAAGTTCTTTACCAACCCTCCTTTAGAGTGGGACAAAAAAAACCAGATTGAGTTTTTTAAATGGAGCTTGATATATGTTTTGAAAGGAATTGCATGAAGCAGCTGTTTATGATGAGATAACATTGACTCAGGAAATTTCAGTCCTGGTAAGCATCATCTTCACCTATTTGTGCAGCAAGAACACAAGCAGAACAAGATCCTTGCTAAAAGGCTGGGCAACAGTTCAGCCAGAAGTATTATTCTAATGAGCTTTAAAGAAAAGGTGTTGAAATAAAAGGGTTTGTGAATGTCAGATAATTTTTGTTGATGCCGCACAGACTAACTGGAAGGTTGTCAGGTAAAAACCAGCTCCCTCTACTCCAGTGATTAACCGTGAGGCTGAGTGGACAAGAGGTGGGGCCAAGTCTAACAGGATAAAAAAAGTTCACCCTGTTAAGAATTTCAAGTTGCATCCTTGAGTGGGGACAGGATTTATCACACGTGTCCATGATTGCTCTTGTAAAATCTAGTGCTTAAAATCATTGACACACTAGTAGTGACCACACTGGCAAGTATTTGTCCTCTGCATACATGCCTCAAACACCGTGTTCTTTTCAGTTTATTTAACTATGACTCAAGGTTTCGCCCAACAGAGAGAGGGCTTATGCAGAGAAGTGTAACAGCTCTTTTAATGCAGACGACTCTCTCTGTTTAAGGAAAAGCACTGAGAGGAACTCAACCAGTTTTCAAGGGAAACCCAGTAACTATAAAAAGAGAAAGTGATGAAAGAATTTTAAAATTAAAAATACAATATTCTAAAAAATTAACAAAAAATATAAGTTATTTACAATCCTTAAGTGCTGAAGTGATTCACAGTCCTTAAGTCAATGACCAAGCTGGTAGTTTTGCACAGGTATAGAGGCACTTGAGCTACTTTCATGAAAATCACTAACTGACCTGCAAAGTCTTACCTTTAAGATGAGGTCATACCAGTAGAGATCATCTACTGCTCTGTTCACAGTGTGCCTGGATTAGTAACGTTACAATCACAGGGAACTTTTTTCTCCCCTTTTCCCCCCCCTTCCCTTCTCCCTCTCCCCCAGGTTACCCTTAAAGGCCTTTCCTGGCACTGTTTCAGAGAAAAGTAAATCGAGATTTGAGCTTGACAAGCTGTGTACAAGCCAGTACTGTCATCATATGCACAAAAAAGGTGCAGAGCCTTGAGGTTTTCTTTTCTGCCAGATTTCACTCAGAATAAAAACCTTGCTCTTGCTCAGTTCATCTCAGATTAACTACAGAGGCTACCTCATTTAATTATAGAGTCAGAATTTTATCCACACCACTAGTGTGCCAAACACAAGTTCACAGACTTATCACAAGGCACAAATTACCTCTTCAGCAAAACTGGAGAAGCAAAATTAAAATCCCCACACCAAATCCCTGCCATAACAGGCAGACAATTCCACCAGCTGGGATATTTCTTTATCCTGACAGATTTCACAGCATGCACATACTTGTGTGGGAGCATTACTGGCCAGCAACAGAATCTTACTGCTCTAAAGACAAAGTCACCCTGACACTTCAATACCTCTCTCCCCACAGGAAAACCAAAATTCCACCTCCTTAATTTGTTTCAGTACTAATTCTATGTCACACAACACCCAGAAGAGTCACTGTCCTAGACCTGTTTACTGAATTCTGAATTTAATGATTCACTTAATGGTCATATTCAAACTCAATTTCTGGAAGTCTATAGGCTGCTCCTTACACTCCTCCACACCAAAGTAGCTCCCATTCTCAAAAATCCCTGTGCACGAATGGAAAAGACAACATATACATACAAATTACTACTTATGCTTTACATACTCAGATAGCCCTAGAAAAGAGATTTATTATTTTATGTGACAGACTAGAAGGGTGGAAAAAATTCGTAAGATTATCATGCAAGTGAAAAACATTGTATTCAGGCTGAAACTGCACAGGGAATTCGATTAGGTACGTTGTGTTTGTGTACTTATACATCAGTGACAGATTACTAGCAAAACATAAAATTATAAACCAGTAAAAAAGTAGCAATTTTAAATACTTCACAGATGTTTCATGGCCTTTGATCACGTCAGCCAATAGTCAAATAAGCACAAAAAGCTTGTAGATAAAGCAGAGGAAATTGGGAGTCTGAATCCTAGCATAATCTGAATGTCAATTTATAAAATTACAAAAATTTAAGAGGCATGCAGGAGCTGGTCCACCACTTGCTAAAGGAAAAAACTGTACATTAAATACAAAGCAGTCAGAGTCTGACAGATGGAGAGCTGGTGGATAAAGAAATATGTGTCTTAAGACCTGAATTTTAGTATTTGGTTCACCATTACTCATTCTTAAACATAAAAAGGTTTCCTGACAGGTCTAGTTATTCTTTAGTATCCAATCACTTAATGCCAAATCAATACCTCCACACATCGCTGCCTTTGGAGAACATGGAAGAGCGGATGACCTCAGGAGCCATCCAGGCATATGTCCCAGCTGCGCTCATTTTGGTAGTTTTATGCCATTCCCTGGCCAAGCCGAAATCCGTGATCTTCAATATCTTGTTGCTCAGATCTCCATTTTCCACCTTTTCGAGTATCAGTACTGGAGAGAAGGAAGGGAGGGGAGGGAGGGAGAATAAAAGATGTGCAGAGTAAAGCTAATACTTATGCAAAAAATATCCTCCAGAGGATCTCTCACATTTCAAGAGTCTCCCTGACTTTTATAGTTTTTCAACATACCACACTCTGTTACAAGTTATTTCAAGCTGATCCCTTCATCTGACAAGCGAACAGTTGTCTGGCAAGTAACTTCAATTAACCAAGATACCCAGCCCCAGAGAACAAACAGATAATTACATAATTATTTAATATAATGCCTTGTCTCATTCTGTGTAAGAATTCTCTGCTAAGAGGAAGTGAACCACTGTAACTTCTAGAAATCCAGATAAGGGAAAGATGTTTCCTAATTAATCCTCTCACAGCAAGCCAGAAAAAGTAACAGCATCTTTTTCTTGAATGCTTAGAGGACTTTTGTTGGTTGGTTTTTTTTGGTTTTTGTTTTTTTTTTTAAATCTAGATACACACACAGGCTGAATATACCTGGCTGGGAATGTGTCAGGAGTGGAAGCTCTATATAGACAGATGCTTTTTTTTTTAGTCACAATTAAAAAAAAAACTTATGATCAGTAATAACATGCCCAATTCAAGACTTCACATGCACCACATTATAGATTCCCTCCCCCCTCATTATGAAACTTTTTTTAATTAAGCTGCCGAAGCTTCTACCATGCTTCAGTGGCTAAGAAGTCTACTACACTCAAGAACTTTATAAAAATCTTGAAGCAGAACTCAAGAATGCTTTGGTATAAGGCACATATTCCTCTTTACCCTCAAAGCTGTACTGTCACACCACTGCAAAATGAGTGTAAATCAGAGGTCAGAAGCATCCACTGTGATTTAGCAGCACTTTATTATCCTCTTTATCTTAAGGTAAAGTGACCACACAAGTTGTGCCAGCAACATAACAAATTGTAAACAAAGCAACAGAATAAAATAGGCCACTAAACTTCCACAACTAACTTAACCATAAGCCTGTGAAATTATTTTCAGCCACTTTGTAAAGAGCCAAAGATAAAAATATTTTATCCAGTTATCCAATGACTTCACAACAGAAGGCATCAAGCCACTGATACACCCATACATGGAAGGGAAAAAAACCTTGTTTTCTAAGAACCTGTGTCTGTAAGAATATTAAAAACAGAGTAACTGCATAATGATGGTGTATGAACTGCAAAAAACCCAAAACCCACATCCAAACAATCATAGATCATAACAAAACCTATAAAAGGCAAAAGCATTGCAAAAATTACAGTACATATAAAAATAGTCTTCAAGACCATTTTTAGCAGCCTGAAAAGACTCAAGTATCACTCTGAAGTTAACACAGCTGTTTTGGGGAAAAATAAATTTAAAAAAATCTTACATTCATTCTTATACTTCCCTGCAATAACCAAAATGGGATTTCCCATGAAGTAAAAGCCAACACATCTACATGTTAAGGTACTGCATTTATTTTTATCAAACTGTCTTTTTTCTGAAAATTAAAAATAATCAGCTACCCTTTCTACAAGGCTTCAGAATTCACAAAATACTACTTCATTAGAGATTTCTGTGGGCCAACTCAAGTTATGAATGAACTAAAAGCTATGGTTAAGCCCTTAGTTCTTACTACTTTTGCAAAATTCCTTTCTGAATTGAATTCTTGAAAGCTCCGTTTTCATAACTGGGATAGAAGGAGGACTTTGAGGCCTATAGTTACTATTCTCTTCATTTGGGCAAAAGTATGTGTGTTTTTTATAGCCACACTTCAGGGTAAAGAAGAACCACCAAAAGAAACAAAGGTACAGAAGGCGGCCTCCTCTTCTAGTAAGTCTTAACTTTTTTCCTTCTTTCTAGCAGATGAAGAACTGCTAAGAGAAATTGCTAACAAGTCACTCATGGATTGCAAGACTGAAAAATTTCCTGGAATATACATACTAATCATCTTCTAGTATGTACCTACTCTGCCTCTAGAGCTGGCAGAATAATAAAATCTAATTTTAAATGCAGTAATATATAGATTATATAGATATACAGTGAAGTTGTAAAGTAAAACTTAAGAAAGCATGGGTTTGGGTTTTCTTTTGCTTCATAAGCACAAGGAGCAACATGCAAATTTGTAGTTCACAAGGTAGAAGACATTCTGTGTGAATGAGCTCAATAGCAGAACAGAGCACCAGATATCACAGCTGGGTTGTACATACCTTCCTTGCAAGAGGTTATTTAAATCTAATTACCTTCATTTGTATTAAGTTCTAACAAAATAATTAGTACTTACACAGATCTTTGGAATCCATGAACTTAGCCTACATCTGACAAAAGAACAAGCAAGACAAATTACCATGACAAAAGATTACAGAGAAGGACAATGGAAGAGCTGGATTTATTTGCAAGCCCTTGATTCCTTAGTTACATCCTTGGTGCCCCTATTTCCTTGTAATAACTGCTTAGGATAATAATCCTGCAACCCAAAAATATAAAAATTAATGTTAATTATCGTATCTCTCTTCAGCATTTGTTTCAGTTCTCCTTGTCGTGGTCAGTATCAGTTGGCTCACTTGTAACTGCTAAGAGTCTCCCTAGGCCTTCCGTCAGATTTTCAAACCAAAACCCTTGATTCTCCCTCTTGTGTTTGCTTGAATTCCAACAAAGAATCTGGTAAATAGGTTAAATATTAATTCCTTTCAGTTTCCTCCTTAAAAATCTCTCTTATGGAGTACACAAGCCAGGTTGCTAGGACACTGCAAATGCATTTTATTCATGCTAATCAATATGGTCTCATTTGCTTGTGAGATTTATCTAGAACCAGTTATTGCCTCTTGCTTAACACTCTTGAGTGCAAGTTCTTTTCTGCAACTGCTATTTCTTCTGCACTCGTATTAGCCTACCACAATACAAAACACAAATAAGCAACATACTTCCTACACTCAGAGTTAGCATACTTTTCCACCTTTGAATAGATTTGATCACTCAGGACAGAGCTAACGGTGGCCAGATGATCAACCTAACAAAAAATTCAGACACAAATATAAAGCACCTACACCAAAAACACAGCTAATGTACCAAGTCAGTAAATCTCATTCGTCTGTTGATTTAAAAGATCTGCATGAGATAAAGAGGTTTTTAAAAAGTTAGAAAATTGATTTGAAAATCTTTCACATTCCCAGCCTTAAAGAGTGAAATTGTTTGGCAGCAAAGATACTAGGCCTAGTTTTCAGGCGAGGGAAGAATGAGAGCCGAATCAGCAGGAACACACAGAACATGTCAGCTTTAGTGACAGATCACCATTGGTCTGTCCAGCTAGGCCCATGCAAGAGATCTCTTCCTCTGTGCATGCACAGAGCCAGTCAAGTTACAGATTAAGGATGCCATCTACTACTGCTCTTACCTGCTCAAAACCTTTTTCTTCTGATCTTAAGCAGCACTGGTAGGAGCCAACTGGCAGTGTGCAAAAGGGACCAGTGAAGCAAACCAGGTATTATAAGCACATTCAGACAGCTTTGAGGATCCAACTGCTACAGCAAAACAACTTAATATAGCAAATTACCATGTTCTTTGCATACTGCAAGCGCAAAAACTAAAGCATAGTGGCTTAAACTAGCATTAAAAATTCCTAGCAACTTTAGGTGAAGGGTATCATGAACACGTGTGCTTACAGAAGTAATAATCCAGAAGTGCTCACATATATGTTCATATATTCCTGAAAGTTTTGGAATGTGTCCTCTGCAAAATAAGCATTTGACAATGAGAAATTAATTACAGCTCAGATTAATTCTGTCCACCAAGACAGCTCTTCCGTATCTTGTGTCCCAGCTGAGACAAGAAGAAAGGCATATGATCCAAACAGTCTTTGGTATCTCCCAAGCAAGCCCTTCCCTGATTCAGGGAGTCACCCAGATACAGGTTCAAATGATTTAGATGTGTAATTTCAACCACTAAGAAATTAAGAACTTTATTACCACAAGGACTCAAGAAACATTACTGGTAATGACCTGACTCCACTGTTTAATTTCTTGAGAGCCAGGCAGACTGGAAGTGCTGAAAGACAACAGTTAATCCAGACATACTAGATCTGAGCTTAGTGAGATACAAAGGTAAAAATGAATCACTGGGCCTCCTCTTAACTAGGTTACAATGAAACCCACTCTTTTTCCTTTGAAATGAAGATTTCTACTAAGGTTCCTCCACATTCTTTGAGAAAAGCTTTGGTGCCTTGCAAGAAGCATCAAAGATATTTTCATATCAGACCCACGTGAGAAGGTTCCCTGAAGTACAGAGAAAGAAGCAGGCACTATACAAACAAAAGGGTAGGTTAGGTAACCAAAGGCAATAAGCCAGTTACCGGTTTCATGACAAGACAGACTATTAGAATAGCATAAGGCAGAATTCAAAGATCATTTAACAAGACTCAGTCTGGCGCAGTCCCTTGTCATACTGTCTGACATTGCAGCAAATAAATGAACAACTGTGTATAGCTAGCAATGAAAAAACCTGTCATTATATTTTCAATACTTTTTAACACAGGTTTCCGTGTGATAATTTCACTTCTGCTCAGGACAAAACAAGTTGCAGTAACAAAGAGGAAAGGCAGCACTATGTGGCTGGCTTTTATCATGTACAGCATTTTCAGTTGTCTCCAAGTAGTTCAGTGCTATAGGTGGCAGTTGGTAGCCTACTCTCTGAAGATCTAGGATACCCTGTGCTTGGGACTTTGATACTTCATGGACAATTATCGTCATGGTCACAGTACCAACTGCAGCACCCAGGCCTGTAAGACCATCCCAGCTTCTAAGCAGCTTTTCTTAATTGTGTCCTTTCATTTGTCTTTGTTGCCATGAGTGAACTCAGCAATCAAGAACCATATTATCAGAGAATCATCCTTAGTCAACAAGTCCTGGTATTTACCCCACCAGATTCACAGTAATGTAGAAGAGTATAATTTCCACAAGAACAAGTCCAGTTGCTTATGATATGATTTGATTTAGTAGTTTTGACTACTGAAGCAATAGTTAAGAGGCCAGAACCAAAGCAAATTGATAAAGTTTACAATGAGCATCTTCTGCACACCATTGAATGCTAGCTATTAACCAGATCTCTCACCAGGTCTAATACTCCTCAGTTAGTAGGCAACACCAAATACTGAAACAGAAGCGTCATTAGACTTCCCTGATACAACTGGAGTTTCTCACTCTTCAGTCTCAGCCTGCACAGAGTGATGGGGAGTTAACTCAAGACAACGCTGGTACCATTTAAAGATAGTTTCTTAGTTAATAGGTGGGGCAGGGGAGGGGGAAAACTGATGACATACCAAAGATCCTTTTATCCTTGTTTGTGATTTGAGCTAGCAGCTTTTCTAGCAGAGCTGAAAGAAATCAAATTCTTGAGGTCAGGTGAAGGCAGTTTACCTTCTCCAGTTTAAGTATCATTCTGTATGTGTATTAATAGCTAGCAGGCTTTTGACAGAATCCGATGCCAGTCTAAGAGTAATCAAGTCTTTAGAAGTACACAGATCCCGTAACAGATCCCAAAGTGGATGATTCTCTGTTTCATGAGTCACAGTTGTATATCAGTGACATCAAGAATGAGGGTGGTTTTTTTTCTAGAGGCAGGGCCAGTTCAGATGTTTTTGTTGTTTAAACAAAGATTTGTACTGGAAATAGACCTCAAAGAAAGAAACCCACTGAAGTATGACTGACAGAATGGTATCTTACACTGAGTCAGTTCTTCCTCCTGATCCACCCCATTCCACATTACTATGCTTTACTAGAAAGAAAAACCATCAGTCTTAGGATTCAAAGCAACACAAAAAGCAACTTGATTAAGATTTCTAAGACAATTATATCCCTCAGCCTTTGTGTAGTTGCAACTACTGGATCTTCAGTTCTGTCTTGTCATCACAAGTCATTATGGAGATGCCTGCTCTGTGGGGCACTAGACAGTGTAAGATCATTTAACAGAAGGACAGAGTTAAGGCTGCTGTTGGCCTAATGAGACCTTTAAGGTCAGTTCCAAAGGTGTAGCTTCATATTAGAACACTGAACTTTCACTGCAACTCATGAAAGTGCAGTAATATGTTTAAGATTGGGACTATATGTATCTAGGACTATTCTCTATCCTTTCAGAAGGAGAAACTGCTGCAGTGAAAACACTGAAACCTGCAGCTTTAAAACTTTGTTAATGCAGACATCCTGTACTAGTACCTAAGACCACTGGTTAGTTTTAAGTAGCCAAAAAGAAGATCAAATGAATTCTGAAGGAATACAGACTGGAGTTTAAAAAAAAAAAAATGAACAGATTAAATGCTAGCCAAGTTTCAACTCTGCCAAAAACTATAAAATAAAACTACAGAAGGGCTGCCCTGAAGGCAAGTGATAGACCTTGCATGCATGAAACAGATGCACACATACCACAGCCTCACATGTTCAAAAAGTCAATTTCATTCCCTATCCCTCCTCCATTCTCATGGATCTTTACAGTGAAAGCTGGCTTGGATGAAACAAGCTCACAGCATCTCAGAAGGCAGTCTTCCCAGGCTCCAAACAGTCAAAAAAGACAAAGCCTGTCCAGAAGGGGATTCCAAGCATAAGTCTAATATACATGCTCTGAATTGCTCCCTACAGGAGCTTCTCTTGACTAGAAGCACATCTGTGATAAGTGCCCAAACTTAAACCACACGAATCTCTGTGGTCTGATATAAGTAAGCAATTTCAATTAGAGAAGTTCCCTAACACACCAGATGTTAGAGCCATCTGTTGAAAACCAATTTACCTATAGTTGCAAGATTATCTCAGTGTTCCGAACTTCTTTAAAATTAAGTTTCCAGAAATATATTGTTCTATTAGTAGGACAGCTAATGTAAATCAAACTGGTACTTCTGTTAAATCAGTCTTAAATAAAACTGTCTCTTGGCCCACAAAGGCGGCTGGAGGTCAAAATTCATTGCATCTTGCACCACTCACCTTAATGATCACTGAATCAACTGAAAAGTCAATAGCAAACATCTTTGTCAAACACACAAAGCCTTGCTGCAAGAAGGACCTAATTTCCAGATATTAAACAGCTGTATTTTCATTACTTATTCATTTACCAGAAAAACGTAAGATCAGATACACAAATACACCATGACAAGGTAAAGATGGGGTATAAAAATGTATGTTCTTTGATCTACTTGTACCTACGTTTTAATAAACTCTAGGAGGGCTAGGTCAACCACATCTAATACATCAGTATCACTCCCGCTTCTTAGCCATTGCAGTAAGAAGTTTAAAACTGCTGAGCAAACTCTGTTTTGGGAATATTGCCAACTTTATTATACTGCTCCAATGCAAATAACGGCATTGTTGATATCTTTTTCATTCTGCTTAACCAAACATTTCTATTACATGGGTTTTCTTCTTTCCAATTATGCTAGAAGCACTGATCGGTCTGAGTGTCTGTCTTTCTGCCAGAATATACCCATTTCTACCCCTTTCCTTTAATTTTCTTCTCCTCAAACCCATCTATTCTTCTTCCAAACACGTCCTTTATCCTACATAAACAGATAAAACACCCGCACTGAATCTTTCAATCTGATTACTAAAACAAACATGATAAAGCTTTACTTGGGTTTTAAGTTGGTCACTTCATAAAACCACAGGAATACACCTCCTACTTTTTACCCAGCATCATACTGCCTCCAGTATGCATGAAAAGATAGTTTGAAGAGAACTTTCACAGAAGGGAAGTTTTCACAAGGGAAATTAACAAAAATTAACAGCAGCTGTTTTAATCCTCTGTTCTGCTCACATTATACCAGCAGAACTAGAAAACACGTTATAATCTCCTCTCACAAACAAAAAATTCTCATGGAAGGCAGTAACACTGTCAGATTTTTTGCTTGTTTCTTTTAGGAGGGTTATTTTAGTTTTCAGCTACACTTTTGGACAGTTAGGACAGCATTCTTAGTCTTCAGTGGGCCAAAGCAGAGGGAAAGAACAAGCACAGGAAAATAAACACTTTAACCCATGCTGATCCAGTTGCTAGTAATGTCAAAGAACTGGTAGGAAGTGGCTCCTCACTTCACCTCACTGTCAAAATTACGTGACAAGGCAGAAAAATACAGTCATATAATTACATTTTGCTGGTTTCTCAGCCTAGAGAAAGGATTAGGTTTATCTGCATCGTGTAGTGCTGAACAGAATACTCCTTTGCTTTGCCCATGCTAAAAGCCGACTCATCACTTCAGAAGCAGAACAACATTCAGGGAGGAACTACTACAGCGTGATCACCCACAGCAAAAACAGCCCATCTTTATATATGAAGCTAGAGAAGAGGGGCTGCTGTCTACTGCACAAAATAGTATGAATAGCCACGCATACCTGAATTTTCTGGCTGTACTGGCTTCAGCTACTTCAACTAGTCTGTTGTTGTATTCCCAATTTATTTAGCACACGGCACACAAAGAAAATAAAAAACTTCCTGACTTGAGAGGCAAAAATTGCTGACAATACCAAAGAAAGCAAGATTACCTTGCAATATAATCACAATAATTAACCACCAACCTGCCCATTGCCCCCATATTTCATAACAACAGCTGTATCAGCAACTTCATACACCCTTTCCCAGTATTAAGACAGACAAAAGAAATTGCAAAAAAATACAAGACAGTCTCTTGTATGGGCCAGCTTACAGTTCACACCAAGTCATTCACCTGTGCATGATGCTGCTCTCAGTAAGCCTGGCACACAAGAACAGAAATCTATTAGCTAATGAACATAATGCCTGATGGAAATGGTTACTATCATTAAGTGATGGGAGAAATAAAAAAGTAGTAAGACAGGGACTGAGTATAATGAGAATTGAAAGCATAGAGGAAGAAATACAGAAGGGAGCGGGCTACAAGACAAGGATCCCTACTGTAGGTGAAAAAAACCCTGGATTTGTTGTCTGTGGTACACTGGGATGTATTTCTGATTTGATGGATAATTGCTGGCTTCACATTTAGCTTCCACATAACTTTTCCCCAACTGAAACAATATAGTCAGTATTTTAGTGCCAGGATACCTGCCATTCTTTTATTTAAATACTAACAGTTCTGGGCAGACCATGAAACAACAGGGTTACTACCTAGTGATAAAGCAACATTAACTCGTGTGTTCTATTATTAGATTTTGAAGCTTTATGAATGCTTCAATCAGCATGCTAGGGTGGAGCGTGGTGCTTTGAAACAGGTTGGGAGAATAATCTGAAGAAAGTATCAGAAGCTCATTTGCCAGAAACTTAAGAAAATCTTACTGTGAAGGTATTATCAAGTTAGCGTGAGCTCACATGGAGCTCACAGCCCTAGAGACAGAGGCAGGGGTGGAGGTCCCAGGTGAGGCCCTGACTGCAAAGTACCAAACAGACACAGCAACTTGGTGATGTAGAGTTGACAAGGCCTGAAAAACCCAAAGGTAGTGGAAATATTGAATACCTGTGTCAGTGCACTTCAGTAGTGCTGTTATAGTCTTCACCAACATTAGCACTGCTGTGAGTCAAACACTTTGCCATTCAAGATTCCAGGAATGAGAAGAGCAGTCATACCAAGACAAAGAAAAACTCCTGCAAAAAAATTTAGCCTGCAAGCATATCCCATTCATACCCATTTCCAAAAGTCCATACTCATTGTTTTGTGCTCTACTCTGTCTCCTCAGAGCCACATCAGCTGGTTACACAGTCCAAGAGCTACATGGCAGCCACAACAAGGGGTGAGTGAGAGTGATAAAAGGAAGGACTGTAAATAGGATAAATATGTCATCTTTGTTATTTTACTTGGTGTAGAAACATTTAATTCTAAAAATTATTTAGGTAGCCATCAAACTACCTCACAGACTTTGTAAAGTTTCTTCCCCAGTCTCCTATATTCTTATCTGGACTCTCAATTATATTTCTGCTTTAGTCCCAATGCTTTAAGGTATCTATTCTTATTTTGTTAGATTGAATAGAAGTGAGAGACCACTACTTAAGACCTCAAAGGCTGAAAAATTGCAAAGGAACTCAAACTCACATGGAATGACACCATTCTATTTAAGTTGTATTTTCTCTCCCAGAATAATACCATGCATATTTGCTGCAGGGGGATGTTCTTGCAGATCCCTCCAAAGCAACTCAATCACCTACAGATACAGCAGCCTAGTACCAATTTGTTTTCTCATAGGCCTTTACTCCTCTGTTACTGTACAATCACTGTTTTCAACAGCAGTAAGGTCAACAGGCAGCTACAAACAGGGGAACTAATGCTTACCCTGTTATAGCTGGAGTGTGAAAGACCATTGCTGTTGTTGAGTACTCACTGTGGGTGGAAATACTGGCCACATTTTATTTCTTTCTCCATCCTGCAAACAGAACAGCTTACTGTGGCTTCACTTACCAAAATGCAAAATGGCAAAAGTTTTGTCAGATCATGGATAAGCATCAGCCCATCCACTTCCTCCATTCAGATAATTCAAGTACTGTAAGGAGATGTATCAGATACAAAGTCCATCAAATCCCAGGTGCAAGAGCTTTACAGAAAGAAAAGAACAGAGTAAAACCTTTACAGAAAAGAATGTTTTTGCACTCAGAGACCCTTAAATGCAAAACATGAGCAGGGTTTCAGTTCTAAAAGCTGCAAGTCTCTTTCATGGTAGGATTCAAGAGCAATCCAGATCTGTTATGAGGAGGTACTACCATTAAACTTCTCCCTGCCAGCAATGCAGCAGAAGTCTAAGTGCAAGAGTTGAAGGAACCAGAATATTTCCAAACAATTCCAAATTTATAAAAAATTTGCTTTATACAACTTTCAGAAGTCAGCTAAAGGCTTACCGAAGCTGAAGGTGTGCCAGAGAGGAAAAAAGTCTGATTAATATCACAGGATCCAGACTCTCCCACCCACCCATGGCAGCACACATCGAAAACCAAGCCAATCTGTTACAGGAAACCTTGTCTTGAACAAAGAATCTCCTTACTCAACCTCGTATGTTTTCTAAGGGTTTGTTTTTTCAGACCACAGGACAAAGTTATCTGAGCTAGGGCAGCTTTGAAGGCACTTTCTGAAAACTTCTACTCCTAGTCCACGAACACTGAAATATTAACACTACAATTAAATTTTAATTTCTTCCCTGACCCCCTGGAATTTCACATCTGGGACAGCCAATTTCAGTTTACAGTATTTTTTTGTATCAAATCCCCACAATCTAGGTATAATCTTTGCTTTGTCCAAATTCATTTGACTGCCTTCTAGACCCATTTCCAGCCCAAACACTTTCAACTACTGAGAGGCTGTGAAATTAATGCAAATGTGGTTTTGTTTTTTTTTTTTAATGGAAACTAAAATGAAATAAATATCTTTCACCTCTTGCATAGGCTAATTACTACTTTTTATACTTGCTTTTATCTGACAAATTAACAAAAACTTCTAC